>NC_080783.1:221003802-221715796 GCF_028018385.1 Neofelis nebulosa
GGGAGATTTGGGGGGGGGGGGGGGCCGGAGCTGGCCTCGGTGCCGCCACAGGCCAAACGGAAATCCGACATTTCCAGGCTGCGGAGAACATCAGGTTTCCGCGCTTGGGGCAGGAACCCCATCACCGCCGGGGGCACGCTGGCTGTTGTGGCCAGTCAGACCCCCATCTGGCAGTGGCGATGTCTCCGATCAATTCTTTTAGACAGAAACTGAAACGATCACTCCTTGAAGAAAGGGGTGTGTGTTTAAGCCCCCGAACTCGGGGACTAGGGCAGAAAAACCAGACCGAGGCCACACTGCCGGTGACCAGGCAGGGAGGAGGCCAGGAGAGACGGGCCCCACCTGTCCCCCACCAGCTGGGGCCCAGGCTCAGCCAGACCCCAAGACGCGGGTCCAGTCGCCAAGCGCCTCCTGCCACTTTGCAGGGCCTCTGGCAAGGGCCTGCCGCTCCTGGCCTGGACTCATGGCCTGCTTGCAGAGTTCGGGGCTTAAAGCGAGAGACGCGTGAACCACTCATCTCCGCCCACCATGCACACTAGCCAGCAACACGGCATTTCCAGAACAGTCCACTTGGGGGGGAGGGGGGGACTCTCCACTGGAGAGTCCCAACCTAGACGCCACTGAGTGGAACCCTCCCGCCACGCACGCCCCCCAGAGACTCGACACACCTCTGTCCCCCTGAGGCAGGACGCAGAGGCCTGGGTCACAGGAGGCGGCCGTGGGTCAGCGCCTCGAAGTTCTGGCTCCCGGACGGGGCTGTGGGGCAGCCACGGGGGTGAGTCCCGGCCAGGCGACACGCCGTCACGGAGACCCTCCTCGCTGGCTCTCAGGTGTTCATGGTGCTGCCCCCGCGGGCCCTGGACCCCAGACCCCGTGAGCCGACTCCACGTGCTCCCCACACGCACACGGCCCCTCCCAGAAGCCTGCGTGCTGGCCGCTCCCGGCCTGGCCCCCCACCCCCAACCTGTGACATGAAGCTGTCCCTCCCAGCCGGGAAAGTCAAAGGCTGGGTCAGAGAATGTCGGCCCCGGGCCCGAGTGGGAGGTGCACCATCCAAGGAAGTCGCCCCCCTCCCGCTATGTCTGTCAGAGGCCTCTGAGGCCTCCGGGCTCAGCATCATCCCCGCCTCCTCCGGGCAGCCCCTTGAGAACCAGTGCGAAGTCCCAGCTCCCAGCAGGGCGTGAGCCCCGGACAGCAGGACCAGATCCCGGCCTCACAGCCCCCGGACCTCTGGCATCGAGCAGACACCTCCACCCAAGCCAGAACCTTCCAGGCCTGGAGGGGCGGTGGCAGTGGCGGGGGGGGTTGGGGGGGGACGGGGGCAGATAAAGAAAAGCAGGAGGCCGCAGAGATCCTGCTCCAAAGCACGAGGAAAAAAATACGGGGAAATACAATGACGTCAGGCCGGCTCAACTCAAAGAGCCTGGGGATGCCCGGTACTGAGGAGGGTATGGGGCCACTGGGACTGAGCGCAGCATGGCACAGCCTTTCTGGAAAAACCTAAACTCACCATAGACCCAGCTATCCTGCCTCTAGGCATTTACCCCAGAAACGGAAACGCCTGTCCACCCAGGGATGTGTCAGTGAATGCCCCCAAGCAACTGTATTCGTGGGAACCCCACGGTGCGAGCCACCCAAGAGTCCATCGCGGGGGGCACGGGGGAGCCCCAGAGTTCCTCCCTGCACGGCCGACCCCGACCGACGCAGGCTTGAACCGTGCGGGTCCCCTTAAATGCTGATTTTTTCCTATAAATACAGTGCAATGCCAGAAATGTATTTTCCCTTCCTTGTGATTTCCTCAGTAATGTCTTCCTTCCTCTAGCTGACTTTCCTGTGAGATTATATGATACGCATCACATGCAAGATAGATGTTAACCGACTGTGTTACCGGTAAGGCTGCCTGTCAACAGTAGGCTGTTAGTTCAGTTTGGAGGGAGTCCAAAGTCACACAGATTTTCAACTGTGTGGGACGGTTGGCGCCCCTAATGCCTGCCTGGTTCAAGGGCCAACTGTAATGGATATAATGTATCAATACACACAGTAGGTGAGCTGGAAGATACAGCATATGCGTGTGTGCTCCAGGTACGATGCACGGACGATGTATCACAAAGGTTTGGACGATAGTTATAATGCATTGATGGACGGATGTGATTGGTACAAATGTGTCAATATGTAACGGGTACATGTGATGGATACAATGTGTTAATATATACGGTTGATACGTGGGGTTACAATAAGGTATTAATATGTAACGGGGGCGTCGACAGATATAATATCGATATATCACGGGGCATCAATGGATATAATATCGATACATACGATGGATACATGGGATGAATACCATGGAGGGATCCTACTCAGAATACTGCCCAGCAGTAGAGAAGGGACCGCATGGATGTTCCCAAAACAAATATGCTGAGAGAAAGGAGCCAGGCCAGAAGAGGACGTAGCCGTATTCTACACTCCGATCGTATCCGTAGTGCTAGGAATCAGACCCACGCTTGCCCAGGGTGGAGGCTGAGCGGGGGGTTGCCTGCAAAGGAGAGGGGAGAGCTTTCCAGGGGGTGGCAGGGCATTCTGACTTGCTCTGGGAGGTGGTTACACGATGGATTACACATTTGCCGAAACTCACCCAACTGGACACTTTAACTGGGTACGCTTTCTAATGGCAGTCAAACATACGCGACGTAAAACACACTCTTTTAACCATTTGGTATACAGCTCGGTGTCATTAAACACACACGCCTGGTTGTGCAACCGTCACCACGATTCGCCTCCAGAACCTTCCGTCTTCCCAAGCTACAGTTCCGTCCCCATTCAGCGCTAACCTGCACCCCCTCCCCCAGCCCTGGCGCCCTCTCTTCTTTCTGTTTCTGTGAATTCGCTGCCTCCGGGGGCCTCATAAGAGTAGGATCGGGCAGGATTTGTCTTTCTGTGACGGGCTGACTTCACTCCGTGCGACGTCCTCAAGGTCCGTCCGCGTCGCGGCCCACGTCACAATTTCCTTCCCGTTCGGGGACAAGTCACGCGCGGTCGTCCGGACGGTCCACGCTGGTGCGTCCATCCACCCGTCGGCGGCCACTTCCGCGGCTCCCGCGTCGTAGCTCTTGTGCACAAGACTGTGCGAACATGCGCGTGTGCAGACACCTGTTCGAGTCCCAGCTTTGAAGCCTCTGAGGAGGCACCCAGAGGCGGAAGGGCTGGCTCACGCGGTAATTGCGTGTTTAAGTTTTCGAGGAGCCGCCACGCTGTTCAGCGCGGCGGCCGCGCCAGGCCACGTTCCCGCGGCACCGGTGTGCGACGTCCAGTTCCCCACGTCCCCCCCCCCCCCCCCCCCCCCGTGCTTGCTTTCTTTCGTTTTGCACCAGCGATCCTAATAACATGCGGTCCGGCGGGTGCCTCTTATCACACACAAGCTATGCTTCCACAAAGTGCTCTAAAATTTTAAAAATAAAAAAGATGGAAAGAAACGCCTGTCTTCTGTCCACGTGCACCGCGGCGAGGGGACTAAACTCCCCGGGGCCCTTGGATCTCTGAATGGACAACTCACATGTTAAGCCCCTGGCCTCAGGGCGCCTGGGGGGGGGGGGGGGGCTCGGTCGGTTCAGTGTCTGACTTCGGCTCAGGTCATGATCTCACAGTTCGTGGGTTCGAGCCCCGCGTTGGGATCTGTGCTGACAGCTCAGAGCCTGGAGCCCGTTGGGATTCTGTGTCTCCCTTTCTTTTCTGCCCCCCTCCCCTCCCTCCAAAAAGTAAATAAACACTAAAAAAAAAAAAAAAAAAAAAAAGCCCCTGGGCCTCTGGATAAAGAAAATGTGACGATCTAGGCACACACCATGGGCGTCGTCCCCAGAGAAGCTGGGTGGCCCACGGGCCTTCCTCCTCTCCGCACCCGGGCCTGTTGAGACTGTTCTCTGGGCCCCCGGCCAGGGCTCCCACAAGGCTGCTTCGTGGGACGTGGCAGCTGCCAGGGATGAGATCGGCAGGACAGTCCACCCCGTCCACGTCGGACCACCGAGCCCTCCCCCCCCCCCGAGCTTGCGAGCCACCCGTGGGCACGGCTCGGCCCCATGGACAGGAGAGGGCCCCACAGATGGAGAGACGCCTTCTCCACGCCTGACCCACGGGGCAAAGGGCAGCACCTCGGACCCCACGGCGCCTGAAACAGAGCACCATGGGGTCGCCAAACGCGTCTGCCCGTAAATGAAGGACGACGCCCACGGCCTCTGTGTGCAAACACAATGGCAGCGTTTGGCAGACGTGGTGAGCCTTGTCCCGGGGAAGCCCAGACTTGCTCCGCAGGCGCCCCGGGAGGGGAACCGGGCGGCTGGGGAGGGAGGACCACGAGGCCGCTGGGGCAATGTCTCTGCCCCGGGCAAATGTGAAAACGCCTGCGACCGCCCGCCTGCTTCGTCACAACCGTCGCAGAGCTGCGACGCCCCAGATGTCAGGGGCACAGGCTGCAGGAGCCTCTGCAGGAGGTGGTGGGCTTCAGGAGCCACAGCGGTGGGATCTTGTGGATCTTCTGCTTAAGGTCTCCCCTAAAGAGCCACGTCTAGGTGCTTTTCCAGTTGTAGAGCAGACCAAAGCCTGACACGTATTGCATGATTTTTGCCACTGAGGACGTGCGTTCTGACAGCTCGACCACGTCTCTGACGTGTGTTACCAGCCCGCTAGCTCCACGGCAAAGTTCTCGGACATTTATTCCCTCACAGTCTGGAGGCTGGAGGTCCGAGGCCCAGGGGTCGGCAGGGCCATGTCCTCCCAAGCCTCTCTCTCTGGCGGGTGGACGGCCGTCCTGTCCCCGTGTCCTCACGTGGTCATCCCTCCATTCGTGTCTGTGTCCCCATCCCCCCTCCATATAAGGACACCTGTCCTCTTGGATTAGGACCCACCCTCGTGACCTCATTCTAACTTCATGACCCCTGTAAAGACCCGGCCTCCAAACACAGTCACATCCAGAGGTGCTGGGGATTAGGACTCCAAACCCTGAATATGGGGTGGTGGTCACAGTTCAGCCCATATCTTTTTTTTTTTATGTTTATTTATTTTTGAGAGAGAGACAGACAGAGCACGAGCAGGGGAGGGGCAGAGAGGGAGGGAGACACAGAATCCGAAGCAGGCTCCAGGCTCCGAGCTGTCAGCACAGAGCCCGATGCGGGGCCCGAACCTACGAACCGTGAGATCACGACCTGAGCCGAAGTCGGACGCGCCATCGACTGAGCCCCCCAGACACCCCCAGTTCAGCCCATACCTCAACGATCATGGCTTTTCTCCTTCTTCCGGAACCTGGAGACTTGCCCTCTCCCCTCCTCACTGTCGCACGTGTATATCACCAAAGCCAGCACAGCAGCTCTTCCCGTGTTAAAAAGCTCAAACCAAACGGCGGCAGAAACGATCGCTCATCCCCAAGCATCCCATCCCGTGACCGCCATCTCCCAGCACACGGACAGTGTGGTCACATGACCGGGTCCCGCCAACAGAAACCCAAGTGGTATGAGGTCATTAAGAGGGGTTGGTACCTCTGTCCCCTCCTCAGGGCCATGCGCTGGAAGCAAAGGGCCGCATGTGGCAGAAGGAATCAGCCCGGGTCCCCGACACACCAGCTGGGAACACCCACCCAGGACAGCCCCCAAATCTCATAGGACTGTGACATGAACAAGAACCAAACGGGAGCTGTGGTAAACCACGAGAGTTTCGGGCTTTTTTTCCTTAATCTTGGGTAGGCAGCCGATCCAGAAGGATTACACAAACTTCAGCTTCACATTTAACAAAAAAAGGAGGAAGAGAAACGTTGAAGGATTCTTCTCAATCAGCTCTGAGATTAGACCCTAGATGCTGCTTCCCTGCGCTGGACGTTTCTGGAAGCATCATGGCGGAGAATCTGGGTCTCCTCAGCTCAGGCTGGAAAGAAACCAGCCCGTGTGAGCTGAAAACCAAGCCCCACGAGGGACTGTCTCTGGGGATTCGGTGTCAGCTCTGTTCTCCACGACACAAATTCCTATGTCTAGACCTTAAAGTTCTCAAGTGCTCGAAACTCTTGCTAAAGTAGAATGATAAGTGAGAGGTGGAGGGCGTGGCCATGGTCACCAAGAGCCGGGCCCGGTGGGGGGGATATTGCTGGTGCTTTCCCAGGACAGCCCTGGCTGGAGGCACCAGTCAGGGCCTTACCTGGTTTTTGTCTTTATTTCCACCAAATCAGAAATTCTTCCTCAGCCTGCACTTGGGGTTCCAAAGGAAAGTTCTGGATATTCAATTTTGCCGAAGCTGTTGGCAGACGTCTACGGAGTGCTTACCAGGTGTCGAGCCCCCTGTTCTACAGACGCCTCGCACACACACTTCCTCCCCGCAAGAGCCCCATGAGGTCGGGGCCATCATCACTGAGGAAGCTGAAGTGTAGGTCAGTCACACAGCAAAGGCCGTGGCGTCCAGGCCCCGGAGCCCCCTCTCATGGCCACACCGTGTGTCTGACGAGGGAGGAGGGTGAGGTCGTTGCCAACCCCCTTCAGTCCCAGAGGCTCTCCGAGTGACTCTCCGTGCTGTGCTGCAGAATGCATCTGTACTTCTAGAATATGCTCAATAACTTGTCGGGAACTCATTTCTCAAACAATTGACAGCAAGGAAAAAGATCGACCTTCGGCACTTGAATCATTTGTACCATGGTTCAACTCTGTAAAGAAATGACTATTCCATACTCAGCATTCAAGTAATTTTTATTTTATTAGACAATCACTATACGTTATGATACCCCTCCCCTTCTACTGCAGCTTACGGCAGGCCAATCCTCCTGCCGTATAATGGAAAACGCTGGAACGTATGGGTCCCGGACGCACAATAACAAGATGAGGAGGCCACATGACTGTGGAAACAGAGATCGGCGGGAAGTCTGGAGCCACCAGAAGCTGAAGGGGACAAGCAATGAACTCCCCCTTAGGGCCACCCTGCCAGCACCTTGATTTTGGACTTCTGGCCTCCAAAAGAAGGAGATCCTGTCCTCATAAGCCTCCGTTTGAGGTAATCTGGTAACAGCAGCCACAGGACACTGAGACACACGGCCAACCAGAAGGCGAGAAACGAGCACAGACAATAGAAACAGACCCACAGGTGACGTGTGTATTAGAGGCCTCAGAAAAGTCTTAATAAGGCATCTTTCAGAAAATGGAGAGTTTCACCAGAAATTTGGAATCTGTGGAAAGTAATAAATGGAAACTTCGGAACTGAAAAATGTCCTCAAAATAGCAGTAAGACAGAAACAACAGAAGCCAAAGGCGACGTGGGGTTCTCTTTAAGGTCCTGAAATAAAATAACTCCCAACTTGGAATTCTGACCCAAGGGGCGAACCTCACAAGTAAAGGCCAACACTTCCTTAAAAACTGAAACACGGACCATGTGTATGACCCCACAGTTCCACTGGCAGGTGAACACCCGGCAGAAATGAAAACATGTGTCCACACAAAAACTGCCCAGGCAAACATTTATAGTGGCCTTACACCCAAAAGCCAAAAAGAAGAGACTGTTCAAATGCCCATCAACCGTTGAATGATAACCAAAATGTAGAAGATCCAGACAGTGGGATATTAAGCCATAGAAGTACCAGTTCAGGCTCCAACGTGGATACACCTCGGAAACCTTACTGAAAACACCAAACACGGAAGGGCCCGTGTCGTGATACAAGATGCCCAAGAAGTCAAATGTGTAGACATACACGGTACACCAGCTGTCGCCTGAGGCGGGGGTGGGGAACGAGGGGTGGGGGCGGTGGTTGTATAATCCTGCAAATACACTAAAACTCATTCACACCGCGAATTTAGTGGTGTGTAAATAAAGCTTAATAAAGTTGTTTTTAAGGAAAGCCAAAAACAACACTTGCAGACAAATAAAAACTAAGAAAACTGACGTAGCAGCAACACACACACACACACACACACACACACAAACACAGTATCACACACATGACATCACACACACCATTACACACACACACACACAAATATTAAAAAGAGTTCTCAGACAGAAAGAAAACTGTTCCAAACTGGAGAAATGAAATGCATGAGGCCGTTAAGTGCACAGAAAAGATAACTAGGTGAATAAATATAAATGAATCTTGACTATATAAAACAATAATAATGTCTTACGGAGTTTTATATATATTTAGGATTAACACGTATTGTAGCGATAGCACAAAATTCAAGGGGGGATAAATGGAGTTAAAATACTCTAAGCTGCTTCCACGGTCTTAGAAGTGAGAAGTCATCAACTATGGCAGAGTTGCATGTTTTAATTTTTAGGGTAAAGACTAAAAGAAGAAGAAAATATCTATGTGTCTCACAAGTTAACAGAGAGAAAAGAAGAAAACAGGAAATAAGACAGAAAGAGAAAAATAGATGTCTTCAATAGAAAAGCAACATAGTCACATGGTAGATTTAAACCCCAAAATATCACTAATTCTATGTAAAAGTACTAAGTGTTCCAATTAAAAGATAAAAACTGTCATCATGTATTTAAAAAAACAACAACTGGGGCGCCTGGGTGGCTCAGTCGGTTAAGCGTCCGACTTCGGCTCAGGTCACGATCTCGCGGTCCGTGAGTTCGAGCCCCGCATCGGGCTCTGTGCTGACGGCTCACAGCCTGGAGCCTGTTTCGGATTCTGTGTCTCCCTCTCTCTCGGCCCCTCCCCTGTTCATGCTCTGTCTCGGTCTCAAAAATAAATAAACGTTAAAAAAAATAAAAATAAAAAAAACAACTATATGCTGCTTGTGATACACTTTAGCTGTAAAGACATACAAAAATTGAAACAAAAAGTATGGAAAAAATCTGTGCCCTATAAAACCAGCCAAAAGGACATTCAAGTTTTGATACACTAACGTCAAACAATGCAAGAAGCTGTGCTAGAGATCACGGAGATGCTCAGTGAAGGCAGAGTGGTCACCTTTTCAGGAAAACACAATAATTTTAAACTTATATGCACCTAATAATATAACCTCAAAACATATAGGGCAAAAGTTGACAGATATAAAGGGAGAAGAGAACAAAATTATAACCATAATGGCAAAATTTTCACCTATCTCAACCTGAAACGGAAAGAACCAGTAAGTAGAATTTCAGTAAGAACATGGTTTGGAAATGTAATTAGAAAGGACCTGGTTTACAGATACGCACCACTGTATCCAACAACCGCAGGTACACAAGGAATATTAACCAAAGTTTATCATATTCAGAGATAGAAAACACCCCAGAAATGTCAAGGGAGGGCCAGGATGAGGGTGACTCAAGATGAGGCTTCCAAGACACAAGATATGAGGGGACATTGGCTTCCAGTTTCTTGGAAGTACAGATCACAGTGGAATTAAGCTAGAAACCTATTTACTAAAGATACTTGAATGCAGAGTAGTGCCTGGGTGGCGTAGCTGTTGAGCGTCTGACTCTTGATTTCAGCTCAGGTCATTCATGATCTCACGGTTGGAATTACCTGAGAGGCTAATGTTTAAAACGGTTCGTTTTATCCACAGATAAATTACTATATGATCAAATAAATGCAGAGGCGCCTGGGTGGCTCAGTCGGTTAAGCGTCCGACTTCGGGTCAGGTCACCATCTCACGGTTCGTGGGTTTGAGCCCCACGTCTGGCTCTGTGCTGCCAGCTCGGAGCCTGGAGCCTGCTTCGGATTCTGTGTCTCCCTCTCTCTCTGCCCCTCCCCTGCTCATGCTCTGTCTCTCTCTGTCTCAAAAATAAATAAAAACATTAAACAATTAAAAAAAAATAAATTCAGTAGGTGACTGGATATGAGGTCAATATATGAAAGTCAATGATGTTCGTATATGCCAGTGTTGTAGCCACCGCACACAAGGAACAAGATCGATCACCCCACCCCATATAAAATTTGGTTCGGATGCTGATACCGATAACCACATATACCCCCCACCAAGAAAATGAGAAGGTTTATGGCTCCCACAGTGAGGCTCTGGGGAGAGGGCAGTGCTGGCTCATCTTGTCCGAAAATGACTTGAAGGGGCTTGGAAAGGAGACAGGTCTGGGTTTTTATGGTGGTTTGGGAGTGGAGGGGGTGAGGGCTCCCACGTGCTGGCCAGGAATCAGATGGACAACGAAAAATTGAGGGGTGCCTGGGAGGCTGAGTCGGTTCAGCGTCTGACTTTGACTCAGGTCATGATCTTGCGGTTTGTGAGTTCGAGTCCCACATCAGGCTCTGTGCTGACAGCTCGGAGCCTGGAGCCTGCTTCAGATTTGGTGTGTGTGTGCGTGCGTGCGCGCGCGTGTGTGTGTGTGTGTGTCTGCCCCTCCCCTGCTTGTGCTCTGTCTCTCTCTCTCTCTCAAAAAAAAATAAGACAAAATCTCTCTGTCTCTCAAAAAATAAGATAAAATGTTTTAAAAAATTAAAATTAAAAAAAAAAACACCCAAAGTGAAATGATATCAGTAACATTTAAAAAATCAAATACCTAAGAATAAATTTAAAATGTGCAGTTCCTCTCAAAAACACAGTGATGCAGAGCCTAAATAAATGGGGGACCACACCATGTTCGTGTACCGAAAATACAGCATTGAAAGATGCCAAGTGTCTCCAAATCAATACACGGGTTCAATGCTCATCTTAAAATTCCAGGAGGCTTTCACTGGTGGGAGGCAAGAAGCCAGTCTTGAGGTGCCCGTGAAAATGGCAAGGATCAGGAAGAGACAGGACAATGTCACAGGAGACCAAAGCAGAAGGACCCTTTCTTACGAAGCTACAGCCAGGGGACTGCGGTCTCGGCCTTGGCACCAGGACAAAGAGGCCCATGAAACAGACCTACACATAGATGGTCCCTTGGTGTAGGACAAAGGCCACACTGCAGTGTGGCAGGGGGAGTCCAACCTTTCTGGGAAATGGTGCCTGATACCGTATGGAAAAGAAATCCGGATCTCTCCATCGCACCCACACACATCAGCTCCTAGGACAACGCGAATCTAAATACAAAACGTAAAACAGCAAAACTCCTGGAAGGTGATGCAGGAGAAAATCCACACACCTTGGAGGGAGGCAGACTTCTTAAGTAGAATATGCAAACACCGACCGGAAGACAAGAAAGTTAAAATGCAAACCGTGGACCGAAAGCAAATATATCTGGTAACAGACTCGTACCCAGAATATATACTGACCATCTGCAAATCGGCAAGAACCAAAGACAGTCCAACAATCAAAGAGTAAGGAGAAGACTTGAACAGGCATTTCATAAGTTATCCTATAAACAATTGGGGGTGGGAGGTGCTCAGTGTCATTGCTCAGCAGGGAAATGCAGATTAACCTCCCAGTGAGACCTGCCTACCAAAATGACTGAAGTTGAAGTCTGGCTTCCCAAGCGCTGGGGAGAAGACCACCCTGCCCACGTGCCCCGGACGGCACGCACAACGGCATTCACGCAACGCAGTCGGCGGGAACCCCGGGGTGGACGCAATCTGGCGTCCATCCGTTGGGATGGCAAACGGTGCTCTAGGCAGGACGGGAGACTGTGGCAGAAAATCACAGCCTCGCGTGTTGTGGGTTCTTGTCACCAGCAACGCTGAGAGGACGGAGCCAGACACAGAAGAGGCCACGCGTGTGACTCCAGGCGTGTTGAGTTCAGAAAGAGACAAAGCCCGTGCGTGCCATGGGAAGTCTCCGGGGAGGCGTGCGGACGTGTGACCAGGAGTGGACACGGGCCCGGGTGGGGGGGACTCTGTGTGTCCTGGTCTGGGTGCTAGCTCCTTGAGTGCGTTCGGGGCCACCGTTTGGCCTGCTGCACACACGTGTGCCCCAAAGTGCACTAACGAAGGTGGGAAGAAAGCTGTCCTATTGTCCCCCTCGTGCTCGGTCCACCAAGCCACACCCGAGGATCACGGGAATCAGGTTCACTTACGTGATTGGGGTCGTGGATACACTTTTGTCCCGTCCCTCACTCCCCACAGGTTCCTCCCCATGTGGGTGAGCTGAATGCCGTGTGACTTTGTGTGTCTTTGAGCGTCAGGCCAAAGAGCTCAGCACCTCATTAGCACAGTGTGGTCCCCGTTGGCCTTTTCAGACACGTCGTCGTCAACTCCGCAGTAAGACCAGAAGGGGTCTTGAGTCGCGAGTCTCCAGCGACGACAAAGGTCAGGAAGCGCTCCTGGACAGTGAGGCCAGCCGGACCCCAGCTCAGAGTGAGGCCGCCACGGGGACTCCCCGCGCACCCCTCTGCCCCTTCCTTGGCCGGCGCCTACGTTCGCTTTGTGGTTTGTCCCGTGACCTCCTTGGGGCCAGGGCAGCCGACTTAACTGTATGCAGCTTTGATTTCTTCTCAGCCTTTAGCAACAAAATCTTACACTTAAATCTGAAAACGCTTTGCAGTTGTTCTGGGGAAAGAAACACACACACACACACACACACACACACACACACACGCATGCACACGTGCGCGCACGCGGTTGGTTTTATCCAGAGGTCCCCGAGCTTTCTTTGGAAAAGGTGCAAACGCATTAGGGCTCCGTGCCTGTATCTGACAAAGTCTCATAACAGATAATGCCCTGGGGGTCGGGGAGTTGGATCTCTGGACCCTGCAGGCCTCGAGGCTCCTGCAGAAGAAAATGATTATTATTTGCATAATGGGATTTCTGTGGAAGTCATGATTAATCTTCAATCTCATATTAGTGAATGCGTGTGGACTTTATGCTTCCCCACCGTTTGGTCCGATGCACCACACTGCCTGAAGACCCCTTAAGGTGGCCGAGCCGCCGGTGGCCCGTGGCCTGGGCTCCAGGAAGCCCAGGAGACAGGGCAGAGGCTGGCGGGGGACAGGGGGAGGGAGCTGGTGGCGGGGGAGGGGGGTGGCGAGACTGGGTTTTGTATGCAGGGCCCGAGGTGGCCGAGCTGGCTGGGAGGGGACAGCGGGGCCAGGTGTGGGACCACAGCGTCTGAGCAACGACCTGGAAACCACCTCCCCCTAGTTTTCATGACCCCGGGGGGACATGGAAAGGGGCTGAGGGCGCTGCATCCGTTCTGGATGTGCCCGCTGATTTTTTCCAGATGACCTCACAGGCTCTTTGGGGACACTCCTGGCCCACCCCCCCCCCCCCCCCCGGGCACAGGAGCCAGACTAGCTCCTGCTCTGTCCCCCTCCCCCAGGCACCACTCAGGCCCCCCTGGGGCTTGGCCTTAAAACCTGGACTCCAAACCCTGGCTCAGAATCCCTGGCTCCCCCGGGCCTCACGCCCCAGCCACACAGCCGGGCCAGGAGGCGGCCGCCGAGCTTCTGGAAGGCTCCAGGTGGTGGGATGCAGGGTGGGAGCCACGTGCTGCCAGGGTGGGGCGGCGCCGGGCTTGGGGAGAGGGCTGTGCACAAAGCCCCCATTCTCCTCTCCCTCCCTCCCCCCCCCCCCCAACCGGAGAGCCAGCCAGATTTCCAGGGAAGGTTTTCTGTTCCTGCTCTGGCCCCTCCCCCAGCAAAGCCTCTTTGTCCCCTGCTTCCTGGCCAGCCTCCATCTATAAACACCTCCAGCCTCTGAGGTCTGGGGTCCTGCCCCAGCCTGCAGACCCGGGGGACCCTCCACCTCCTCCCCACTCTCTGTGCCCAGGACGACGGCCTGGCATTTGGGGGAAGCAGAGACCGATCGGGCCTGGAGAGGGTTCCCCACAGCCCCAGACTTGACCCCTCTGTCCCCACCCGAAGATGGAGTAAAGTCACCTCCTCGGAAGCCTCCCGAGGGCTCACTGAGGCTGCTCCACGGGGCTCCTGGCCTGGGGCGGGGGGAGGGGTGACGACTCTGCTGGACAAAGGTCACGGCACGGCAGCCCAGGCCCGGTCCCCCTGTGGCCTTTGTCTTTTGCTGGAGGCACGGGGACTCCTGAGTGGCCCAGGCCCCCGCCGGTCACCCCAGACGCGCCACATCTTGGGGAGGCCCCGGGGGCACAGGTGACACTGACTGGGGCTCGGGGATGGCAGTGAGCAGTCAGGAAGACAGGCAGGCATGGCGGGAGGGCGGCTCCCCCCGCACAGGCCTGAGAGGGATCGATGCCGCGTCCCTGGATGGCCCCCGGCTGCACCGTCCGTCCCAGCCAACGCGAGGGGTCCCCGCGCTCTCCCGACAGCCCCAGTGTGGACAAACGATTCTCAGCAGCCCCACGATGGGCAGCGGCTCAGCGGGCAGCGTGGCTACAGCACGGGGGTTGGGAGGGGGAGGTGCAGGGGGCCTCCCCGGAAGTGAACTCAGGATAGTGACCCCCCCCCAACTCCCCACCGGAGGCCGCCGCCCTGCTCACCCATGCAGAGCCTGGCGGAAGCCAGCAGGAGCCTGGTGCTGTGAGGGGAGAGAGGGGCCAGCGGACGCCCCCGGTGCTGCCCCCACACCCGGCCCGGCGGGCAGAGAGCAGAGGACGGTCACCCAGGGGCCATCTTCCCGCTGGCTCGCCCCCAGCCTCGGCTGGCTCTATTAGGGAGAGAATGTTTTATTAATATTGGATATTAAAGTTTAATAGTGTGATTACAGCGGAAAAATGGGACTTCACCTTCGAGGAGTATTAGAGGATCCCGAGGAGAGCCTGTGAGTGAGAGGGACATTTGTCACGGCCTCGCAGGACGGTCGCCTCCATCCATCACGCCCCGGGCGCGCCTCCGTGGCTGGTTGGCGGGCCTCGCCGTGACCGCCCTGTGGTGCCAGCTTCCACCCAGGGGCTCGGAGGCCACCAGGGAGGACCGGAGGGTGATGCGGAGGCCCCGAGACCCCCAAAGAGGGTGCTTCCCGCTCAGCCCCCGCACCTCTCTGCCCGACCCTGGCCACCTTCCCCGGGCTGAGGGGAGGCCAGACACCCCTCCTCAGCTCTCTGTGGATGAAGGAGGCCTGGCCAGCCCTCTCGGGCCCCTCGGACACTTCTCCGCTGCCCCTTCCATGGGCGTCACGGCCAGAGGGCAGGGTGGGCGGTGGGGCCGCGGAAGAGGGGTCTGGGAGGGGAAGGCACTGCCGAGCACCCGGTTCCCTCCCTCCTTGCACCCAGGGCAGAGCCATTGGGACGCAGACCAATGAGGCACAGAGGCTCGTCAGCCCAGTGCCGTCCAGACAACTCCACGCGTCCGTCCACAAACCCAAAGGCTCCCTCCTGCCTCCGGGCTCCCCACACCCGTTGGGGGCACCTGCTCCCGCCCAGCCCCGCCCATGCGTCCCCCTCCTTGACCCGGGACCCCCAGCCCACCCCACCCGACACAGCCCCGCTTCCTTCTGCGGACGCTGACGGGTGCATGCCGTGGGGCGGGGAGCATTAACGCACATTTTGGGAAGAAGCCACAGGTAATGGAAAGGCCTGGTGACCCAGGGGCAGGCCCCGGGGCGGGGGTCCCAACGGCACCCTTGCTCGAACACGCAAGGGCCCCGCAGGCTGAGAAGCGGCGACGCAGAGGGTGGATGCCGGCCGCTGGGGCTCACTCTCCGGCCCACGAAGACACCGCCGACCAGCCGCCCCCGACCCAGGCAGCCAGGGGTGATCAGTGACACTTGAAGGAAACCTGGCCAGGCGGCTGACACCCCAGACGCAGCGCAGGGTGGGGCAGCCTGGGGTCCTCGGTCCCCTGGGAAAGAACGCAGGTGTCACACACAGCCCGGGGCTCGGCGGAGCTCATGCGCCCAACCCCAGGCCTCAGGGCCCGGCACAGGCCTGGCATACAGCAGGTGTTTAATAAGTGAGCCCGGAAGACCACTCCGAACCAGGCAGACCCCTTTGGGCCCAGGTCCTGAGAAAGCAAGGAGAAGTGGCTACAATGAGGAATCCCCCCCGCCCGGTGCCCCTGGGAGCTAAGCCTCCCTGGGGGACAGGAGTGGCTCATCCTGGCTCCTCTGGAGAGGATTCGGGGCCCGGCCAATGACAAGCCGCCTGGAAGCCTTGCAGACGGGAACCATTATGTGCGGCCACCGGGCCCTCCCTGGGAAGCAGTTAGTGTAAAAAAAGTAGCAGAAACGGTGAATGGAAACATCCTCCCGGCAAAGTGGCCCCACGGGGAGTGACCTCACCCGGAGGTGACCACTCGGCCACAGCGCACAGACAGGTGGAGACCCCACGGGGGGGGGTGGGGGGGGGGCGGCTGGCCCGCTCCCAGCCGGGAGGGTCCTGAGAGCCGAGGCCGTCAAGGTGGAGCCAAGAGGGGTCGGGAAAGCTGGGGGGCAGAGGAGGGCACCCTCGGTGTCACGTTCCCAGGAGGGTGGGGCAGGGAGCCCGGGGATCCCCCCAGCAGCTCTCCACTGAGGGACAGCCCGTGGCCTCCATCAGCCCTGGTGGGGACCCCACAGCCCAGCAGCTCAGAGGCAGAGAGAACGGGGGCACATGCCCAGGAATGCACAGAGAAACCCCCTGAGGCCTTGGTCTGTGTCCCCCTCCTGGGAGTCTGCCCACGGGGGTCACAGGCACACGTGGACGGGGGTGTTAGCTGACGACGTGACTGCTCTTTGGTCACAGGAAACTCAGCAGCTGCAGCAGGTGCCTGACCCCCCCGTGGGGACCCCCACCCCTTCACTGCGACTCTCAGGGATAAAGAGGAACCCCCAGGGGTGGGGGCGGCTGGCAGCCGGGCGGGGGGACCTTGATTCGTCCCAGACGCCGTTGTGCACTCTGAGCTTTATATTATGTTAAAATTTTTCGATTAAAAATAAAAATCGAGGGCGCCCTGGTGATTCAGTTGGTCAAACATCCGACTTCGGCTCAGGTCATGATCTCGAGGTTCGTGAGTTCGAGCCCCGCGTCCGGCTCTGTGCTGACGGCTCGGAGCCTGGAGCCTGCTTCCGATTCTGTGTCTCCCTCTCTCTCGGCCCCTCCCCCGCTCACGCTCTGTCTCTCAAAAATGAATAAATGGTTAAAAAAAATTTTTTTTTAATAGAATAAAAATAAATGTCCTCATGCTTGTCTGGTTGAATTTATCTCTCACCCAAGAAATGCTATTTTCCCCCAAAACTGAGGACAGGGTGTGTATTATGGAGGCACAGAGGCCTCCTGTCTCTGTGTTGAAGACTCTTACACGTGAGGACGTCACCAGAATTTCAAAGACTCCTGTGCAATATGGCAGCCACCAGCCAGAGCGACAATTTCAATTTAGATTAATGAAAATAAATAAAACTGAAAATTCAGCTCCCGAGTCACACTAGCTCCGTCTCAGAGGCTCAACATCTACACGCGGCCACCCATTCCTGGCGTCGTGGCCACCGAGGCAGGCTGCGCTGTGGTCCCCCCCGCCCCCCCGCCGGGATCTCCTAGGCCTCCCCGGCGCACCGTAGGAGCTCAGTAAATACTGGGTCCTCACTCACGCCCAGAGCTGGACGCAGGGAGTGGGATGTGCGAAGGAGGGGGCTGGTCAGGGAGGGCTTCCTAGAAGAAGCGGAGCTTCGGGCATCGGGAGGATGGCGGACTTGATGGATGCCCAGAGAGGACGCTGGAGGCCCCTGGTCAGAGACCACAGCACAAACCTGGGAGGAGGCGGGACCCCTCCTGGAGGACTGGCACGCAGGGCTCTGACCCCAGGGGCACAGACTCTGATGAACCGTCTTGACGGCCCCGAGCTTCCGGGCCGGCAGCCTTACCGATGATTCCGGTGAGCAGAAACCCTTTCTGCAGGGCCGTCTAGACCCCACGGAAGTGAGAGGGGAGGGTCTGGGACAGACTCGGCGCTGTCTGCACCCTGTGGGGCTGTGCACGCCGCGTGTTGCACGGACGGGAGACCCCGGCTGGCTGCTGCTGTCCTTGCCCGGCCCCCCCGGAGCCCCGGACACAACCCCCACGGCCTGGCGTCCTCTTTCCCGCCTGAGCCTAGTGACCGCTCCTCAAATCTCGAAGGAGAAAATAACGCGCCTACGGAAACCCCTTTCCTTGTGTTGTGTTTTTTATTTAATTTTCCAACGAGCACGCTCTTTTATCATCCAAAACCGTGAAAGTAAATTAAGAAGAAATGGGTTTCTTTCAATTAGGCTCAGCGTTGCTTTGAGTAACTGCCTATAATTCTATTTAATGAAAAAATAAAATCATTATTCCACGTCTCCCCCTGCCCTGTCACAAGCCCACAGACGGGCCCCATTAGCGTGCACCGTAGATTTATTTAATTAGAAAAATATTTTGTTTTCTCTGATTCTTTGGGAAAAGAAAAAAAAAAAAAAACCCTCCAGGCACAAAATTAATCAAATCTGTTACCTGGCGGTTAATGGCTCCCGCACGCAGGCACCTCTCTGTCCACACGGTTGCTCCCACCCCCGGATTTCCACCCGAATTTGGGCGCATACCGCCAACGGGCGGCCACCACGCCCGCCTGGCTGTGTCTGGCAAACTCCAATGCCAAGACCCTCGCTGTGGGGTGGGGCCCCCATGGCAGGCACGTGGGGAAAGCGGCCAAGTTGTTCATTGCCAAATGCCCGTCCTCGGGGCGCACGCGTGATGTGCAGGAAGCCGGAGCCCGGGCCGCGCACGTGCTGCTGGTTAGACCAGGGCCCCTGTGACGGCCTCATCCGGCCCCCAGGTTCCCGAGCGGGGTCCAGGGTGGCCAGGGGAGTGGGGACAGGGACCAGCCTGCCATCAACAAGAAGCTCCTGTTTCTGGGATTCCGGCCCCGATGACCCACCCACAGGGTGACATCGGGTGACCCCCACCCGCACCTCAGTGCTCTCAGCTGCCCAGCCGAGCACACCCTGGGGGATGTGTCCCTCCCCTGCCCTCGTTTTCTTCCTTCTTTCTCCTTCCAGATCCCCATGGAAATCGTCAGTAATTCCGGTAGAACGGGGGCGGGTAAGCAGGGAACATGATTTAGAGGGACTGTGTGGCACCTGCTTTGCCGTGGGGACCTGGAACCCCGCGTGTGTGAGCACAGGGTCCCCGAGGGAATCAGAGAGAAGCCACTATCCCGCCTCCTCCCTGTGGCCGTGTGGTCCCCACTCATCCCGCGACATGGACGTGCGTCCCCGGCCTCGTCAAACCCTGATTTGTTCCTTCAACAGCGCTGAGGATTCAGAGGCAAGTTTTGTCTTTGCTTTTGCTTCCGTTCCTTTTTCCAAGAAAAGGAGCTTAGCTTTGTTGCAGGGAAACCAGGGAGCAGCGAGGGAGGGTCTCCATGGTGACCCCCAGGTCCCGAGTGGGGCAGCCCGGTCCCACGTCTGTCTTGAGTTCTGCTCAGGAACCATAGGCTTCATTTTGCCAATAGTCACCGAGGCTGGAGAGGTCCCACCCCTTGGCTGGGGTCTCCGTCAGGCCAAGTCCAGCAGCCTGACCTCTGACCCTCACTCCCGCGTGCAGCCTCTGACCCCAGGTCCCAGGGTCACTGGCACACAAGCCCTTGGTCCCCCCCACACTCAGCCTCCGAGGGCTGCCCCAGCACAGAGGCTCAACGGAATAGAAGCAGGTGACCATCAGCGTGTCCCCCGCTGTCAAGACCCTGGACCCAGGAGGCCCCACCAGGCATGTGCTCGGCTGGCCCCTGGCCTGAGCTTCCCGGGGAGGGCTGAGCTGCACGGAGCCACGGGCTCAGAGGGACAGGCCCCAGCTCCCTGTCCCAGGCGCCCGGCTGGCCCTCCCTTGCCCTCCCTGCGACCCAAGATGCTCCCGGGCAGAGCAGACCACGCCGACTTCAGAGACCCGGCCACAGGCCTGGGGAGCCTCAGTTCGGGGCTCGCCGTGGTGGGAGCTCTCAGGGCGGCCCCAGGCCCGAGGCTAGCCCACCGGGCCCTCCCAGGCTCTGGCTTCCCTCTCTGCTAGGATGTGTGATTTGCACTTAATCTCAGTGTTGAGACAGAAAAGGCTGGAAACAGACACGTTGAAACAGACGGCTCTCGCCCGGAGCCTCCAGAAGGAACATAGCCCTGCCTGTGCCTTGATGTTAGGACTCTGGCCCCCAGAAGGCTAACACAACAAATTAGCGTTGTTTTTAGCCACTAAGTTGGAGGTAATTTGTTACAGCAGCCGCCGGGAGCTAATACAGATGCCCTGTTTTGTTTCTTCTTGCCCCGCGGGTTTTGTTAGCTGCAGAGGGTTCGTGTTCAGGCCCCACAGCAACTGTCCCGTGTCAAACGTATCTGGCGTCGTAAACGCCGCTGTGACGGACATCTGGGTCCCCCGCACTCACGACGCTTCACGTCACGTCCTCTGCGTGGATCCCACACAGACCCACTGGTTCCAGACGTTTCTAAGGCCGCTGCCATAGCACTCTCCTCAAGCGCCGTCCCGGCCCGACCCCATCAGCGGTGGACAGGGGCGCTCAGGCTCGCTCTCCGCAAGGCGTCCCTGCCAGCTTCGAAGGGAGGCTTGCTTCAGCCTCGGCCGTACGTGGGCAGGGGGCTGTCCCTCCCTCGAGGCCCTGCACCGGTGTCCCTGAGGCCTCGGGGCCCCTGCCCTTCGCATAGACTCTTGCGCCTCACAGGGCTCCGGCTCCTCAAGACTGACGTGCCCGGCCCAGTGCCCGCTCTGCGGGGCCACCTCCCGGGCTCTGCCTGCTCTGAGCTCCCAGCCAGGAGCGATGCGGGCCCCAACTGTGGAACTCTGGTTCCCGCAAAGACACCCGTGTGATCGGAACGAGACAGGGCAGAAAACCCGTCTCTGTGGGTGTTAATAGTCAGGACCGCCTCTCCATCCCTGGACCTCCCTGCACGCACCCCCCTCCCCTCCCGCCTTTGTGAGCCTGAGGGCCCAGCCTCCCTGCTTCCTGAAGGCACCTGGGAGGGAGCCTCTCCTGCAAAAGGCCCGGCTCTGCGTGGAGCGCGGCCTCCCTCTGCTGGCGCCTACGTGCAATGACCTCAGGAGGTAATCCCAGGAGGCCGCCTCCAGGATGGCTCTGGATCCCGGGGCCACAGGCCTTGGATGGTGGGAGGCCGTGGGGGCCGAGAAGGCAGACGCCCTCCACTCAGTCGGGGCTGCAGACCTGGCCCCAGGGCGGAGCCAGCATCCGCTGAGCACGCACTGTGAGTCGGCAGGTGCCGGGCCGCCCCAGACGGCAGGCTCCCTGATGCCCTGTGGGCTCAGAGCAGATACCACGAAAACTGTTTCTTCAGGAAGGAAACTGAGGCCCAGGCACGGACAGTGATCCGTAGGTGAGGCCGTGCTGGGGTAAGAGCCCTGTCTCTCCAGAGGTCACTGCCCACCCTGGGGGGACAGCCAGCCTAAAGACGGTCAGGCCACCCTCCCCCACTGCCCAGACGGAGACACGGAGGCACGGGACGCCCTCCAGCCCGTCCTGGAGTGTTCCCTCTGCAGGCTGCCTGGGGCTGGGGCCGCCTTGACCTTGACTGGGCTGCCCTAGAGGGTGGGGCCCAGGGACAGGAGGGGCTGGGGCCCGGCCGCTGCCCTCCCACCCCACAAGACTTCCTCCCAGAACGACTGGGGGCAGGAGGCCAGGAGGGGCGGTGAGTGAGAGGCGCCAGCTGCCAGGCATCTGGGGTTGGGCCAGACCCCAGGGCCCCTCCTTGCACGGGGCTGAGCCCCTCCCTGAAGCCTGGCTCGCCGCCCTGCCCACCCTCCATCAGCTCAAGGCCTGACCCCACCGGAGCCCAGCGCCCGCGCCCCGACGCCCGGCCCCTGCCCCGAGAGGCCACCGGAGGCCCCGGCACCGTCCCGGTCCCCCTGGGCCTGGCTCACAGGTTACAGCTTCCCGGGCCCTCCCCGCCACCACCCCCCGGCCCCCCGGGCACAGCGGCACTCGCGGCCCAGGCAGATGAAGGGCTTCTCTCATCACCGTCGTAAGCGGCTCCCCTGGCTCCAGAGAGAGGGGCCTGGCGGGCTCAGCAGGAATAAACAGCGGGCTGACTGTTTATCTGCCCTGACGGCGAAAGCTGGGACATTTCTGTCCACCGGCCCATCGCTCCTGGGGGCCTGGGGGCCTGGGGGGGGGGGCTGGGGCAGGAAGCCGGCTGGAGCCGGGCCAGACCCAGAATCCAAGACTGAGCTCGCCTCGGCCCCTCCCAGAGGCCCGGCTCACTGGGAGCAGGGGGTCACCACCCTGCAGGGGTCCCGGCCCCCTGACCACCCGCCATCCCCCAGCCCCCGGTTCCAGCCAGAGGGCCTGCCCTCCAGGGAGATGTCGATGTCAGAGGATAGCACGGTGCAGCCTCCACTTGTGACCCACGCCGCTCCCCATTCCCGGGCTCCTCTGGGCCTCAGCTCCTCCGCCGGGAGATGGGGGCAGGGGAGGCGCAGGGCTCGGGGGCCTGAAGCTTCTCAGCGTGGGGTCCGCTCTGCAGAGAGAGTATCAAGTTAGGCACAGGGCCTCGGGGACACCCTGAAGCTAGCTCTCCCCGTCTGTCCCAGCGGGGCGGGCACAGCCCCTCGGAGGCACACGGCAGGGTGGGGCAAGCGTGCCGGCACGTAGTCAGGGCTGGGCAGGCGCTGGCGTTACTGAGTGCCTGGGGCACACGCCCACACGTGCGCTGTTTTGCACGTGTGCGACCACGTGTATACGCACCTACGTGCGCAAAGAGCTTTCGTATTTGTGATACTCTGAGAAGCTCGGGGCGTCCTGGGGAGGAGGCAGGAAGGGGGCTCACGGGGCGGGGTGGGAGCTGCGGAGCCTGGTGGGGGCAGGCCCGAGTCGGGGGCGCCCTGCACCCAGGTGCCTGCATTCCCGGAGCACCCCCAGGAGGGAGGGCTGCAGAGAGAGGCTGTGGGTGGGCCTGGGTCTCTGTGGCGGTCAGAGCCCCAGCCAGCACCCCAGGGCCGGTCGGAGCACGGGGGCAGCAGCGAGTGTGGGCCCAGCCCAGGCCCACGGCCCTCACCCCGCTCACGAAGGGCCTGGAGGCAGCAGGGGGCCCCCGCACCACCTCCGAGGGAGGGAAGTCCCAGAGGACCCGGGCCCTGAGGCCCCCACCAGCCCAGATGAGAGGGAGGAGGTCGTTCCGTTTGAGCCCAAGAATAAAAGGCATTCAGATGATTCCGGCACAACCCGGTGTCGTGGGATCAAGGTCAGAGCCGCCATAGCAGGCCGAGGGGCCTCCGTGGGGAGTATGAGCCTTGTCCCGGGGGCCGTGGGAAGGCACTGGACGGGGCTTCTCCGGGGGGCAACATCCCGCAGGGCGGGGGCTTCGTGGACCTACGGGCTCAGCCCAAGCAAGCCAACCCTACTTTCCAGGACATCCCACAATCCTGGCATCCCATAACACCACGCTATTTTTAAGGACAAGACCCTGGAAGATGTGCTCGTGTGCGGCCAGGGTGCCAGTATGTTTCAAAAATCCAGAGCTCATCTTTGAGATCGTCGGCTCAGACTTTGACATCATCATCGTCAGACAAAACCCGCACGGAGCTGCCCGGAGGCCAAGGCGGCCTGTCCCACCTGCCGCTTCTAAAGCTTCCGTGCAGGAGCCTTTCCAGCCCCCGTCCAAAGGGTTTCCAGAAAGATGAAGGGTGTGCTTGCTGATAGGGGGATGAGAAGTTTATCACCGTGTTAGGACGGGGACAGCCTGCTACGGGGACAAAAAGGGCAGTCAGTCCCTTAAAAAATTAGTTAGAAAGAGCATCTCAATTCCAGAGTGACAGCACAGCAGGGAACGATCCTTCGCCCCTCGCCTCCTTCGCGTCGTTTGCACGGCAGTGTTGCACGCGCCCTGCAGGAGGGGACGGGGGAGATCTCTGAATCCGGGCCGACCCACGGAACACGGCAGCGCGCGGCTCCAAGGGTCCGGCGTTTCGTGTTTTCTCTCCGAACGAACTCAAGCCGGCCCGTCACAGGTGAGACCCCAGCCGCCCCAGCCCACGGCCAGCCCCCCGACATGGGAAGACCGTCCCTGACCCGCTGCTGACCAAGGACATGTGAACAATTACCAGCACTGAGTGGTTTAAGACCCTGGGGTGGCTTGTTCCGCGGCTGTAGCTAACCGATGCGGACGGCATCGGGGTCAGAGACAAATATTTCATCAGAACATCCTCACTATTTGCTAAAATGTCAAGACTCAGAAGGAGCTTTCCTTTTGTCACATGATGTTTCACTGTTGTCTGCAATACTTTTGGGGGGGAACCAAGGCATCTGCTAATACGGAATTATACGATAACGGCGTATGTGGGATGGGTATGCTTCTGCAAACTTACATTTTCTGCTCGCTTTTGCAATATGCGTCATTTGTATCCCTCGAACACGGAAAATATTGCACTTCTTTGATTTTGCTAAAGGAAACGTGGACGCCACTAAAACACTAGGCCATTTTGGCAATGCAGGAAATCAATACCGAGACCGCAGAACTGCCCTTCTGCTGTGGCTCTGCAGCCACGGCTGTCACGGGCAGGACAGTCCTCCCAATGGGGAACAAATCCCCGGCTGGGGCTCCGTCCGATCCCAGACCCCTGTCCCTCGCCTGGCAGGGAGGCTCGGCTGCACCGGCATTGCTGGGGTCTGAGCTGCGTGACTGGACCCATTCATTTGACCTCTGGGCGGACGGAAGCCCAGGACAGGCTGGCAAGGGAAGGGTCAGCCACGGCCTGCAGTCCAGGGAGCCAGAAGCAACCTGGTTCCGGGCCCAGGCACCTGCCGCCAGCTTCCCCGACTCAGGAAACCTGTCTCCTGCCTGCTGGCCCCCAAGTCCCTCTTGCTTCCCAGGGATCTTGCCCCCGATAAACTTTCAAACCCCGTTCTTCCTTAAGCTCTTGATCACAGAGAAATCGTTCTATTCTTTTTCTGATCTTAAAATCGCAACCACGGGGGCGCCTGGGTGGCTCAGTCAGTGAACCGTCCAACCCTTCATCTCGGCTCAGGTCACGATCTCACAGTTTTGTGAGTCCGAGCCCCGCGTCGCGCTCTGCCCCGACAGCCCGGAGCCTGCTCGGGATTCTCTCTCTCCCTCTCGCTCTGCCCCTCCCCTGCTCTCTCTCTGTCTCTCTCAAAATAAATAAACTAAAAAAAGTTAAAATCGCAACCATCGTTTTCCAAAGGAGGAAGAGCAATTACGTTCACATCAACATTTTAGACATTTACAAGGAAACAAATTTTTCGTATTTAAGTGCTTCCGTTCTGTGATAAGACAAACCTCCCTGAAGACTTGTTGAACTCTCATGAGTCCAACGAATTAAACTGTTAAATATCGACAAATCTTTAAAGTCTCTTCAAATTCCAGGGCTGTTCACAAACTCACTGAAGTCCTATTCAACTTAAAATTATAAATCTGGGGACGACAGGGTGGCTCAGCCAGCTAAGCTTCTGACTCCTAATTTCATCTCAGGTCATGATCTCACAGTTCATGGGTTCGAGCCCTGCGCTGGGCTTTGTGCTGACAGTGTGGAGCCTGCCTGAGACTCTCTCTCTCTCCCTCTCTCTCTGCCCCTCCCTCATTCATGTGCATGTGCTCTCTCTCTCTCAAAAATAAATAAGCTAACAAAAAAATTACAAATCCAGATCAGTCATTAAAGTTTTAAACTAGAAGCATAAGGCTAGTCCATTGGATGATCTAATACGCCAAACTCTTTTAAATATATAGCGAGTACCGAACATACCAAGCCCACGGCGCTGGTTTCTAAATTTAGCAACACGATATGCATAGGAGAGTCCTGCTTTCCAGTGTCATCGCTTTGCTTGGTCCCCATGCTCGAGGGGACAGAGATGGTTACTCACCAGGGAAATGGGGGGTTGTGACACCCCACCTCCCCACAAGTGCCCTTTCTCACGATCTACCCGGCCGAGCTTTTTATAACCACCGTGCAATGGCCTCCAGACCTAAAAAGGGCCGCTCTCACAGTCTGCGCCTGTGGGTTTAGATCCGGTCGGCATTCGGGGCCCCTCGGGAGGTCCGCCACCCACACTCGGGCCGGAGCCGCAGAGCCCAGGGAGGCCGCGGCCAGCCGCCAGTCCTCAGGCAACATGGCCAAGAGGTGGCTGTCGCGAGCCACCGGGAGCCTGGGCTTGTCTGCTTCCGCTCGCCTCTCGTTGCTGGAAACATCTTCCCAGCGGGCGCAGCAGACGCCCGAACGCCGTCCACGCCGCAGGTTGGCCCCGCGCGGCCCTCGAATGTGGGGCCTTCCCCTCCGCCCTCCTGGGGGTGGGGCCACAGCCACAGGCAGCAGCGGGCATCGAGTTCCACCTCTGCCCTTGGCCCGAAGCCGGGCGGAACTTGGCCACACACAATACGTGGGTACAAGCACGCGAGTCACTACACAATCGATCCCGAGCTCGCGCACGTGACGCGGTGAGGCACCGGGTCCTAGGGGCGGGGGGGGGGGGGGGGGGGGTCGGCTTCCCATCAGAGGCGTTTGGACCGGCTCTGCTTGGGAGTCGCAGCACATCAGCCCAGCAACGCTTGGAGAAGTCCCACACGGAGCGTGTCTCCCAAGCAGGTCACGTTGTGTCCGCGTGACCCTGCTGAGGACTGTATGGTTTGGGTCACGACCACCCGTTTGCTCCCCTCCTTGCCGAGCCCCCCAGGAGTCAGAGCTTCGCCACCCTCCCGACTTGGGGCTGCGGCTGGCAAAATGGCTTTGCCGTGCTCTGGTGAGGGCGGCCCCTGCTCCCCAGCACCAGCAGTCCCCCGCGCACCGTGACCAGGAAGGGGCCTGCTGGGAGCCACGTCGGGCTCTCGGCTCCTGCCGCCAAAGCTGGCCGACACAGAAACCGGGACCAGAAGCGGGTCCCCCCCCCCCAGCGATGATGGCACGGCGACATCGGCTTTGGTGGAGAGAAAGTTCTGGGGGGGCCGGAAGCATGTCGTGTCACGACACAGCAAAATATTTCCTAAACGATGCCCGAGGCAACCGGGACAGCAGGTCTGCGGGGAGGCAGCGTGTGGCTCCGGGGAGGACGCTCTGAGGCGGGTTCACGGGTCCGCGGTGGACAGAGGGCTTCGGCCAGTTGCCTGGGAAACACGGTGCTTGGAGAGCTGATGGCCTGTCCCAAGCGGGCACGGCAGGGGAAGGGGCATCCAGAAATCCCTGGACCGCACGGTCAGAAGATAAAATTCTTCCTCTTGGGTAAAAGTATGAGATTTGTGGCCCCAGGCTGGGGTTATGACCCAGCCTGGGGACAAAGCCCGAATCGGGGGATGGGCCTCATGCCTTCGGGGGAGACCACCCGAAGGGTGGTCTGCGGCCAAGTCTAAAGAGGCAGCACAGGGGCACCTGTGGTTCAGTAGGTTGACCATCCGACTCTTGATTTCGGCTCAGGTCTCGATCTCAGGGCCATGGGATCGAGTCCCGAGTCCGGCTCTTCCTTGACCGTAGAGCCTGCTTGGGACTCTCTCTCTCCTTCTCTCTCTATTCTCCCCACCCCCAAATAAATTTAAAAAGTTATCTTAAATCTGAAGAGGGAACACACCTAGGAAAGAGCGATGGGTGTGGCTTTGGGAACAAGGAACTGTGTCAACTCAAATATATATTTTTTTTAAGATTTAAGACAGTAGGACTGGCCGGAGAGCCACCAGCCCGGATTGACTTCTAAGGATAGAAAACAACCGTTGGCCCCAACCTGTCCACAGTTGGGGGGCAGGCGAAGGAGGCTCCTCAGCCACCGGAGAGGTGATCTTCTCAAGACCCCCGCAGATGTGTCCAGGAAGATGCCGGAAACAGGGGCATCTCCCCGGGAGTGGGACCAGGAGCCCGGAGTGCACGGGCATCGCTCAGCTCCGTGGCCCGCGCGCGGGTCTCGGGGTCCGGAAGCCACGTCCAGACATAACGCGCGTCACAAGAGCCTGGATTTCGAGCTCGATGCCTTTCAGGGGCTGGAGCGTCTTGCGTGTGTCAGAGAAGCAAGCGTTTGTGACCAAATGTTGGGACAGGCGGTGTTCCCACCGTCGCTCGCTCCCTCCTACCCGTGCCCTGCTTCCCTGCGGGAGAGCCCCCTGGCCCGGACGCCGGGACGCGGTGGGGGGGCGGGGGGAGCAGAGCCACCCACGGCCCCAGCGGACGCAGGTGACGCACACGTGCAAGATTGGTCTGTCCCTCGGGTCGCTTCCCCCTCCATCAGTCTCCGGAGGCTGCTGCCAAAGTCGTCACAAACCTAGTGGCTTAAAACAATAGAAATGTGTTCTCTCACTGTCCTGGAGGCCAGAAGGCCGACCTGGGTGTCACGGGGCTAAAACCAAGGTGCTGGCAGGGCCGGTTCCCTCTGGAGGCTCCGGGGGCAGACCAGAGGCATCTGCGTCCCCGGTGTGCGGCCCTACCTCGGTCACCACAGCCGGCAGCAGCTGCTCTCTCCTCTGACTCGACCCCTGCTGACCCCTGATGACGTGGCCCCACGAGGAGAAGCCAAGTGGCAGCCACATCCGCAAGGAATCGGGGCTGGTGCGGAGGCCAGGCTGCGTCCTCCTGGGCCTCCCGCGGCGATGGCACCTTCTGGAACCATGCGGGGCTCCCCACGGCCCGCTGCCCCCACCCTTGCCCCCCACAGCCCTCCCCGCTGGGCACGGGGCCACAAGCAGGTGGCGCTCATGCTCCCCCTACGCCTGTGGCTCATCACTGGCTCCCAGGGGGCTTTGCAGGGACAGGGCGGCAAAGCCCGCACGACGTGCTGGAGAGAGAATACGAGGGCGTCCCGCTGCCCGCTCAGCACAGACAACAGAAGCCCCCTCTGCGGTCCCCATGCTCCCGGGGGCCCGCTCTCTGCTCTGAGGACCCTCCGCGACCTAGCGCTCCGGCCCTGCCCCCCACACCCCCGTTAGACGCCGGGCCTCATTTTCAGCGGGGTCTGCCCCGGAAAGGGGTGGGGATCCGGCCCCAACCATCACGGAGGCTGCCGGCTGCCCGGTCGGAGGCTCGTCCAGGGTCACACCTCAAGTAGCGTCACCGCCGACAGTGCAGCCAGGGTGACGAGGAGACCCCGTCACCATCCATCAGCACCGTGCCAGCGGCTCGGCCGACGCTCCGGCCAAACGGTTCGCGTGGGAACCAGCGAGGAGGAAGAAAAGCCACGTTGCTTCCAGCCGGCACGACCCCGGGCCGTGAAAATCCACTGGCATCAGCTGTAAGGCCGTTCC
Source organism: Neofelis nebulosa (assembly GCF_028018385.1). NCBI lineage: Eukaryota > Metazoa > Chordata > Mammalia > Carnivora > Felidae > Neofelis > Neofelis nebulosa. The sequence goes on from NC_080783.1 coordinate 221,032,694, forward strand.
AAGCCCCGGGAAACATCAGTCCGTGACTGGGGACGGAATGAACGTGGAGAAACCCAGAGCCGTCACGGGCGCAAACGACACGTCCCGTGTGGTAAGATGCCCGTGTAACGTAGTAACAGGGAAAAAGGCGAAGTAGGTAGGAGTGACTCAGAAACGTGGAAGGTCTGCAAATGGCAAACCTTCCTAAATTAATCAATAAATGTAGGAAAAGTTCTCCTAAAATATGTCGCACAGCTTTTTATGGGAACCAGTCAGATTCCAAAATTTGTTTAGTGTTTATTTATGAGAGAGAGAGGGGGAGAGAGAGAGACAGAGCACAAGCAGGGGAGGGGCAGAGAGAGAGGGGGACCCAGAATCCGAAGCAGCTCCGGGCTCCGAGCTGTCCGCACAGAGCCCGGCGCGGGGCTCGATCCCCCGAAACCTCGAGACCACGACCTGAGCCGAAGTCGGACGCTCAGCCGACTGAGCCACCCAGGCACCCCTGGAACCAATCAGATTCTGAAGTCCGTGTGGAAAAGAAAACCTGAAGGGGTGGCCAACGCTGGACCTCAGCTGGCTGCACAGCCCAGGAGCTGACACAGGTGTCTTCACTTCATGGTGGCCGGAAAATATCAAAAGACTTGTCTTTTGTGACACCTGGAAATAGCGGGACGTAACTGTTAGCAGCCATTAGTGAAGACTTGTGGGCACGGGCTCCCGCCGTGGGTGGTGAGTACGTGGGACAGGGCCAGCCTGGCCGGAAGTGACCATTCCTCCCGGGGCCAGCCCTGTTCTGGGGCGGCACGCGGCCACCCTTAACCCCACCCCCCGGGGCTCGCCGAGTCCGGCCGAGCGCACTGGAAGGCGGTGCCCAAGGTGCTGGGTCCCTGCCCCGGTCCGCCGGCATCCCAGCTGGGGACGCGGACGGTCAAGGGCACGACGGGGGGCGTCTCGGATGGGGTGGCCGGAGCGTGCCTCTGCAGAGGAGACTCTGAACGGAGGCCCGAGCGTCACCAGCGCCTGGAGGGAAGGTGGGAGAGGAGAGGCCAAGGCCGCGGGACAGGAAGCACCCGGGGTGCGGTCACAGAGGCGACCCAGGGCTCAGCAGACACCACAGTCACCCCCTCACGGGGCTGTTCTGCAGGGGTGTGGGGGAGGGGTGTGAGGCAGGGGAAGCCGGCGCAGAGCTCGGCACACGGCAGGAGCCGAGTGAAAGTCCCCTCTTTTGAGGAGTGAGACCCGATGTTCGGCCGAGCAGCTGCGGGTCCACGAGACGAGCAGGTGCAAACACAGATACTTTGCACGTGGTGACGAACTTCGGGGGGCGCTCGGAGCCCCCCCACCCCTGCACCGGCCCCGCCCTCAGCCTGCAAGCTGCCGCGGGGTCGTTTTGGCCAGAAACCCCCTCCCCCGATGGCTACTCTTGTTGTCTCCCCCCCGCCACCCCCCCCCCCCCCGCACCGAGTGCCCCCGGCCCCGGCCCCGCTGGTAGCTGCCCCTGTCGGGGCGGCCTCCAGGCTTGGCTGGGCCTCTGTCCCCCCCTCCCCCGGTGTCGCCCAACCTGGCCGGATTCCCGGCTCCTCCCGTCCACCCCGAGCCCACCGCCCAAGGAGGGGGGCGGGGAGGGTCCATCCAGGGCCGGTGTCGGCGGCCTGAGTCTCGGGGGGACGGCTCGCGGGGCACCCCGCCCTTCGTGCAGCACTGCAGCCAGCCCCGTGTCAACCCCTAATCGCGCCCTGCTGGTGCACGTCACCGGGGCCACGAGGCCGCTGCGCGGAGGGCACCCCTGCCCCAGGAGGGGCCGGTCCGCCCGACTTCATTAATCTGACGCCGGCTCGAGTGTCAAAGTGCACGCGATTTCTTGTAAAAATGATCTGGCTGCTAATTAGGCTGTTTATAACTTGTTCCCTGGTCACTAATGATAATTAACATGCAAATTAGCTCGGGGAGGGGAGGCTCTGGGGCCCCAGTTCATTACCCTGTTAATTACTGTTTGCATACTTAGACAGCACAGATATAAATGGCGGCGGTTAACGTAATGGGCAGGATGATAATTACACCAACGACATCTCGAAAAGTCATTTCGTTGTGTTATTTCTCTGCGTGATTAATGATTCCGTGCCTGCTTGATAGACTTCGTTTATTCAAACCAGGACCAGCCAGCAGGCCCATTAACCCCCGCGCCCCTCCCCTGCCGGCTCCCAAGTTCCGGAGGAAGGGGAAGGCAGAGGAGAGAGTTGAGTGGCTTTGGGGGAGGAACTTTCCAAACTTTCCCCTTCCTTCCTTCCTTCCTTCCTTCCTTCCTTCCTTCCTTCCTTCCTTCCGTCCTTCCTTCCTCCTTCCTCCCTTCCCCTCTCCCTCCTTTCCTTCCTTCCTCCCTCACTCCTTCCTTCCTTCTTTTGTCCTTCCTTCCTTCCTCCCTCCTTCCCTCCCTCCTTCCTCACTTCCCTCTCCCTCCCTTCTTCCTTCCTCCCTCCCTCCTTCCTTCCCTCCTTCCTTCCTTCCTTCTTTCCTTCCTCACTTCCCCCCTCCCTCCTTTCTTCCTTCCTTCCTCCCTCCCTCCCTCCTTCCTTCCCTCCTTCCTTCCATCCTTCCTTCCTTCTTCCTTCCTTCTTCCTTCCTTCTTTCCTTCCTTCCTTCCTTCCTCCTTCCTTCTTCCTTCCTTCTTTCCTTCCTTCCTTCCTTCCTTCCATCCTTCCCTCCTTTCCTCCCCCCTTCCTCACTTCCCCCCTCCCTCCCTCCCTCCTTCCTTCCCTCCTTCCTTCCTTCTTTCCTTCTTTCCTTCCATCCTTCCTTCCTTCTTCCTTCCATCCTTCCCTCCTTTCCTCCCCCTTCTCACTTCCCCCCTCCCTCCCTTCTTCCTTCCTCCCTCCCTCCATCCTTCCCTCCTTCCTTCCTTCCTTCCTTCCTCCCTCCCTCCCTTCTTCCTTTCTTCCCTCCTTCCCTCCTTCCCCCCTCCCTCCCTCCTTCCTTCCTACCCTCCTTCCCTCCTTCCTCCCTTCTTCCTTCCTCCCTCCCTCCCTCCTTCCTTCCCTCCTTCCTTCCTTCCTTCCTTCCCCCCCTCCCTCCCTTCTTCCTTCCTTCCTTCCTTCCTTCCCTCCCTCCTTCCTTCCCTCCTTCCCTCCTTCCCCCCTCCCTCCCTTCTTCCTTCCCCCTCCCTCCCTTCTTCCTTCCCCCCTCCCTTCCTTCTTCCTTCCTCCTTCCTTCCTTCCTTCCTTCCTCCCTCCTTCCCTCTCTCCTTCCTCACTTCCCCCTCCCTCCCTTCTTCCTTCCTCCCTCCCTCCCTCCTTCCTTCCCTCCTTCCTTCCTTCCATCCTTCCCTCCTTTCCTCCCCCCTTCCTCCCTTCCCCCCTCCCTCCTTCCTTCCTTCCTTCCTTCCTTCCTTCCTTCCTTCCTTCCTTCCTTCCCTCCCTCCTTCATCCCCCACCTGTCAGGTACCTGCTGGACAACTGTAGCTGAACCTTGCTCTTCGGGAGCCAACATCCCAAGGAAAAAAGACAACATCAGGCAAGCACACTGTGCCAGGTGGCAAAGCAAATGAGGCGGCAGGGGGGAAGAGGGAGCTGCTTTAGATGCAGGGGTCGGGGGGGAGGGATGGTCAGGGAAGGTCTCTCTAAGGAGGGACGATTGAGCCCAGACCTGAAAGAAGCGAGAGAGGAAGTGTCAGGGAAGAGGAGCAGGCAGTGCAAAGGCCCTGGGGCAGGACGGGCTCCTGGAGGAACCGGTGGGGTTGGGGACATCAAGGGAGCCAGGACGGCTGGGCTGAGTGACCGGCGGGGGCGGGGGCAGTCCCATGGGCAGGAGCTGTTAGTTCAGGGGAGCCCCAGAAGCCTCCTTGATAAAAACACCTGATGAAGAGCCGTCTCCACTGGCGCCTAAACCGAGGCTTCACCCACAACAGCGCCCCTGACGCAGAGACGGCCCTTGGCCAACCGCCAGCCCTGTAATTGAGACTGAAACACGCAGAGCGACAGGTGGGCGGGTGGGTGAGGGGAAGGTGGGGGCGCCCCTCCCCCGTTGCATTATTGATCGGGAGGAGCCGCCCCGTGACAGGTGTGGCCTCCGCCTGCCAGGCCGAGGGACGGGGCCAGGCCTGGGGGTGGTGCCCCGCGAGGAGGAAGCCCCAGGATGAGAGGGCCTCCCCGCAGGCTCCAGGCTCCAGAGGACGCCGACACCCCCTGCATCCTGCCTGTTCGGCCACAGGGACGAGAAGCTGAAATTTCGTCTGGTGACAACCGGGTCCCCACCCACTGCTGTCCCCGGATCCCTGCCGGTGTCCAGCCACTGTGGCCACAGGTAAGCCCCTCAGGGTGGAGCAGGGGCTGCTCGGAGTCCCGAGGGCGTCCTGAGCCCGGCAGCCGGGGGGGCCCCCGGGGGGCTCACACGCCCTCGGATAGCACCCCGGGGCTCACGGGACGCTGGATGGATTCTGAGCCCAGAGAAAGAGCCAGAGCCTCAAATGGCCGCCCGGCCAGGAAAGAGCCCTGAGCGAGCCCAGAGTCACCTGTTAGGGGCCCAGGAGCACCCTGCCCACCCGCCTGACACGGGGCGGAAGCCACAGAACTGTGAGGTCAATCCCAAGGCCACAACCAGCAGTCCGCATCCCTAAATTACTTCTGCTTCCAACTTCCCTGCCATGCTTCTGCTCACACCTAAGACAATTCTGGTGACGGGGCTCAGAGCTCCCTTTCCAGCTGGTGGGTCTTTATCCCCGAGTCGGCCATGACCGGGACGGCATCCAGAGCGGGGACCACGCGCCCCCGCGGGGGGTCACGACATGGGTGCCCGTGTCCCTCGGAGCTGCCACTCCGTGGCTGTTGCAGGGACAGCAAGGAGTCCTGCAGGACACCCCCTCCCTCCCTCTCCGGGCCGGGTCTGATAAGCCCGGGGCGCCTCTGGAGACCCGGAGGGACAGCCCCTGCGGCCCCTGTTCCCACCAAGCTCGTGATCCACACAGCGCTTGTGGGCTCCTCACCGCGAAACCCCGTTTCCCCTAAAGCTGGGGATGAGCCGTGGCCTCCCCTCAGAGACGCCACCTGTCCTGTCCTGTCCTGTTCTAGAGGCCACAGCGGCACAAGGGCTCCACCTGACGCTGGTCAGGGAGTCAGCTTCCTGTCGAATTCAGGTCAGCCCACGCACGCGGGACACCTGCTCATGGTCCCGCCTCCTGAGCCCCCCGCCCGGTGCCAGGAGGCAGGGGCCCTGGGCTTATCCGCCAAGTGTATGGCTCTGAGGCCGGGGGGCCATGGCCACGGCTCGTGGGCCACTGAGATCACCGGGATCGTCTGGCCTGCGCCTGCAGGCGTGTGGGCTCCATATGCAGGGCGGAGAGGCAGGGGGCCCATCAGAGCTGACGTGCTGGTGAGAGGCCTGCCGCCTGTGTGCCCCGGGCCCCGCACGGCCCCACGTGGCGGCCCCGCTCTATTATGGCTTTTGCCTAATTAGGGTAATTTAAGTGAAAGTGATCAAAGCGACGGGAGAGCTCTTCATAAACTGTCACCACCGCGTTCGTTCGCGGCTCGGGGGCTCTGCCCTTGTGAAAGTCGGGGGGACAGGGCCCCGCCAGCCACGCCCCCCCGCCCCCTGCACATCTGGATCCCAGACTCTGCCCCTGCCCGTGGTGCCCTCCCTAATGGGCCGAGAGGCCACATCCCAGGAGCGGGATCCCCGGGAAGGACGTCAGAGATGCGACGGCCCCCACTCCCAGGGCCCCCACCACCCTGCCTCATGGCACCTGTGTCGCCCCCCCCCACTCCGCCAGAGGCACCCCCGCCTGTTTCGCTGAGCCCCGCAGAGGAACCTGGGTTTACCTGGCATCTGAGCAACCTGAACTGGGAGGGGCCTCGCCCAAAGCAAGAGGATCTCTCCAGGGACAAGCTAATCACCGACTCTCCCCCCCACCCGCCCTCCACCAGCCACCTGTGCAAGGCTCAACATCTCAGAGCCTTGCTGCTACCTCCTGCTGGGGTAGGGAGGGCAGGAGGCGGAGGGGGTTCCTAAAATAGCACCTTCCTCAGCTGCAGTCAAGTTGACCCTGGGCCAGCAGGCTGAGGTCGCTGCTCCTTACAGCCCAGGGACCTCTCCCCAAGCAAGAGCAGGCCCTCTGCTCAGCACGGGTTGTCTGGGCCGGACCCAGGAAGTCAGCAGAAAGGGGCTGGATGCGCAGATAAGGGTCCACCTGCAGGGTGTCGGGAACAGCCCGCGGGAACACCCACAGGAGCCCACGTGGAGGGGGTGGCCCGAGAGCCGGCTTCCACGGAAGCAACCCGCGGGAAGAGGGGCCGGTGGGGAAGGGGCCCCGAGGCAGCCAAGGCAGAGTTCTGGGCGGCCAGGCCTCAGGCTCTTCTCCGCAGAGCTCCCTCCTCCTCGGTGAGGACGGTGAGGATGTGGTGAGTGCTGGTCCCGGTCCCCAGTGGCCCGAGCCCCACCTCCCGCAAACTCGGGGTTCTCTGCTCGGAGGCTGCCCAGACCCTGGCCCTGCAGGGCCGCTCAGCCCTCCTCCTCCCAGACCCTTCCCCGGGCCAGGGCCTGGGGGCGTGGCGGGGGTCCGGGGCGGGGCCCAGGGCGGGGCCAGGGCCTGGGGGCGGGGCGGGGCGGGGCGGGGCGGGGCGCGGCGCGCCCGGCCGCTGGGGGCGCCGCTGAGCAGCCGGGACGCCGGGTGTTGACTTTCTCCCGGGAAACGGACCCGGCGACGCAGCCCACCTCCCCCCCACCCCTCCATGCGGCTGCGCGCGCCCCGCTCAGCCTCGGAGCACAGGCGAGTGTGCGTGTCTGAGCGCACAGGCGGGTGCGAGTGAGCGTGTGTGCATGTGTGTGTGCCTGGGTGAGTGCACGCGTGTGTTCTGTGTCGCAGGGTGCTTGTGCGGGTGTCCGTGTGTTGGACAGCGTGTATTAGGTGGGGCTTGTGTGCAGGCGCTCTGGGACCCGAGAGAGAATGTCCCCGAGTACTGTCGTTAGGACTTCAGGTCAGGTTTGGCAAGGGAGGGAGGGGACTGGCAGGGGCTAGTCCCCGGGAACCGACCTCAGAACTGACCCCCTGGCCTGGGCCACCGAGGCTCCCCACCCCCACCCAGGAGCCAGGCAAGTGCCCCTCACCTCCCCAGCTGCCCAGGGCACCCACGTGGAATGGTGGACTGGGGAGGTGGGCAGAGGTGTGGCCCTGAGTTTGGGCGGGTCTCTGCAGATTCACACAGCTGAGAAGGTGGCCCCTGTGACCAGGACAGGGAGGGGGTCGGGTGTTCCACCTTCCTGAGGGGTCCTCTGCCTGGGTGGGGGCCGGGGGGCGGGGGAGGCAAGGGCCTAGAGTCCCTGACCCCGCAGGCCCTGACACTGGGGTCTCAGTGGGGAGGGTTGCCGACTAACCACACAACCCCCTCCCCACCCTAGGTGCCCATGAGGACTGGACACGGGCCCTTCGCGGGCACTGCGTGATGTCGGCCCAAGAGCTCGTGGCCTGCCTCTGCCGGGAGGGAGACCGGCACCTGGCCCTGGGAGAGCCCCCCTTGGCCACCGCCTTCTACCTGGCTGCCTTCAGCTGCCACGCCCCCTCGGCCCTGCGGAGCGTCCGCGCTGCCCTGGCGGAGGCACAGGGGGCGCCGGTGGTGGCCACGCTCGAGGCCTGGTGCCGGGGCGACAGCCAGATCCCGCCCATCCACTGGGACGGTATGGCGGTTGTGTCCCTCACAGGGACCCTGGCCTCCGCGTTCCTGGCTGCCCTCTGCCCGGACCACCCGGCCACGGTCCTGCACTCCCTGGCCGGCCTGCTGGCACACGGGCACCACGAGGAAGTGGTGCGGCGCTGCGACAGCCTGCTGGATGCCCACGGCCAGCAAGCCCTGGAGCTACAGCTGACCCGCGCCCTGGCCCGCGTCCTGTCCGGGCTGCAGGCCGACGCGGGCGCGGTCGACTATCTGCAGGCCTTTGCCTCCAACGCAGACCGGACCGTGGCCTTCGTTCGAACCCACCAGAAGCCCTACCTCCCCGTGCTGATCGGCACCCTCCAGGACTACATCTCAGGGCGCCGGGAGGCAGAGGACGGCACCGGCCTGCAGGAGACCGCCTGCCGGGGACTCCTGGCAGCCCTGGACCCCGGGGGCACCTGGAGCCACGCCCTGTCACCGGAAGCCCTGCTGCGCAGCGGCAGGTATGAGGACTGCCGGGCAGCGTGCAGCCGGGCCCTGGAGTCTGACCTGGTGGGCAGCGGCCCCCAAGGTAAGAGTGTGGCTCTTGTCCCCTACGTGCCGGGTGGAAGTCGCCCAGCCAAGCCTTCACAGCGTGCTTCAGGGCTGGTTACGGTGCAGTGGTGGGGGTGGGGGGGGGGTGTTCCCGGAGTGAGGACAGCACAGTGACCAGATGGACAAGCCCCTGCCCTTACAAAGCACCCAAGAAAAGGAACAAATAAAAAATGTGCTTAGAAAAATGGACCGTGCAAGGCGCCACTCTAGCTGGGTGGTCAGCGGGGGGCTTCTTGGAGGAGGTATCATTTGAGTTAATACTGAAGGGTGCCAGGCAGCAGAAACAGAACATGGCAGGTCCCTAAGAGAGACAGAACTTGGGGTGTCCGTGCCACTGAATGGAGCCGTAGTAGCCGTCAGGGGGCAGGAGCAGAGGGAGAAGGGAGGCCCTGAAGAGATAGCTGTGGCTCAGCCCTGCCGGCCCTGAAAGGACTTTGGACTTTACCCCCAGAGCAGCAAGGAACCATAGAAGAGTTTTAAACTACGGAGAGATGTGCTCTCGGCTGCATTTCTAGTTCCTTCTGTCTGCCGTGTGCAGAATGTGCCGAGGGAGCCAGAGTGATCACAGAAGATGCTAAGAGGCAGGGAGGCTGGGAGGAGGACCAGGCTGGGGGGAGGACTAGGGCAGGAGGAGGACCAGGTTAGAAGGAGGACCAGGTCGGGAGGAGGACCGGGCTGGGGGAGGACCAGGTTAGAAGGAGGACCAGATCGAGAGGAGGACCAGGCCGGGAGGAGGACCGGGAGCAGATGGGAAAGGGGGCCATGGGGGACTTAGGCACCCCCAGTTTGAGATACTGCTCCTCTCTGGTCCGTTTACTGGGTCCTCCTCCGGTGGGGGGCTGGGACAGAGCATGGGTCAGTGGGTGAAGTCCCAGGAACCCCATGCCACCCTGCCACAAACCCTCTAAGATCCTTCCCGGCCGCGCGGCCTCTCCCACCCTTCCCCATGTGCACGTGGGGCTGGTGGCTGCACTGGCCTCTGAAGCTCACTGTTGCGGTTCAGTGAAAATATGTGTCCAACCCTTAAAATGGTGTCACCCATTAAGCACTCAAAAACATGTCCCTTGTGCCAGTCATGTGGACATGTCATTAGGCGGCTGAGCACATGAGCCTTGAGATGAGAGGGAGCCTGGTTTTAGGAAGAGGTTTCAGAATCCAACACACAAAGAAGGGGTTCAGAGTTAAGGGTCTAGACAGGGAGACGGGGGCAGCCGGGCACCTAGAGATGGGGAAAGGCAGTGCCAGCCGCCTTCCCCTGAACGCTAGGTGGGCAGACGTTTTAAGGTTTGACGTGCATCCTCACTGAACGCACACAGCAAGCGTCGGGGGTGATCCAGCCACACCCCAGTTAGACCAGTGAGCCACGGGGGCACACGGAGAGGGAGGCTCCACCAGGCCACCACCAAGGCCCCGGGCCTGGGAGTGAAGCCACCTTACACCTTCCCGCCCAGGCAAGCCACCAGATGACTGTAGGCATGAGGGAGCCCAGGTGAGATCACCAGAACTGCTCACCTCCACCCAAGTAGCCCAAACTGAGAATGAATCATGGGCTCTTCTGGTTGTCCAAACGATCATTGTTTTAAGCCACTAAGTTTCGGGGCAGTTTGTCACACAGCAGTAGTAGCCAATACAACTGCCGACTCACGGCAACAGGCTTTGGTGCGTGTTTCAGCCAAAACTCGGTGAAATAACAGGGGAGTTACAATTTCCCGTGTCCACGATCGTATTATTCACTACCTTCATTAATGGAAGGAGAACGTATGATCATCGCAAGGAACTCAGGAAAAGCAGTTTGGAATATTTTTGACACAATTTTGACAAATGTACGCAAAGAATAGAAGGGAACGTCCTTCACTGAGAAAGATGCTATCAACACCTGACCCAAATGTCAACTTAACGGTTGGGAGAAGTCTTCCGTTTAAAGCCAAGAATGTGGTGGCTCCCCGCCTCCCCTGTGTCCATGATTGTACTAGAGATACTAGCCAATGCAACAAGATAAAAATAAATAAATGTCGGACTAGAAAGGAAGAAACAAAGTTATTCCAGACAATGTGATTAGCTACGCAGAAAGCCAACAGATACAGCAAAAAGGTATTAGGTATAGGGACAGAATTTAAATGGAGGTACAGAACGCACTGACATTTATAGACACGAGCAACAAACATAAACTTTATCATTTGAAAATATACCGCTCACTGTAGCGATGGAAAATAATTGATTTCAAAAGAGCTATAAAACTTTGTGGAGAAAATTATAAAACTGTATTTAAAAACAATAAAGAATACCCATGTAAGTAGATATCCAATGTCCATTGTTAGTAAGAGTTGGTATTACAATAGAAGGGCAAAAAAACAATAGCAGACAAGACAAAGAAGAAGAAGAAGGGGAAGGAGACGAGCAGGAGGGGGTGGGGAGAGGGGGAGGGGAGAGAGAAGGAGAAAATGGAGTGGAAGACAGTGGCATAAAGATTTCCCCTACCAGTCAATACAAAGCTATACTAACCAATACCAAAGGTTACTGACTTCAGGGACAGATGGAAAGAGCAATAAAACAAATTCGAAAGGCCAGAAACAGACCTGTGGGCATCCAGAAGTTGATATGTGAGAGTGAGCATCACAGGTCTATAGGGAAAGAAGACGACCATTATTTAGCGGATGCCGCTGATTCTGCAAAAAAAATAAAAATAAAAATAAGTAAATTCCAGGTGGATTATGTGATAGCTACGTTGTAGAGTTTCTAAAAGAAAATGTAAGAGAACGCCACTCTGATTTCTTGTGGATGGCTGGACTTCTTAAGACACAGAAAGTGGAAACAAAGGGAAATTTGTTGTGTTTGATTAAATTTAAGATTTTAAGCTTCCATTTTGCCCACAACTATAGGAAATTAAAGGAAAATCGACATCAGAGAGAAAATATTTGCAAAATATACAATGGGCAAAAGATGACTACTTAGAGTATTTGGAGAATTCCTACATATCAATAAGAAAAAACATTCAATATGAGAATTGGCAAAAACATTTCCCATAAGAGAAAACACAGATGGCAAAGAAATATGAAAAATGTTCACCATCATGGTAATGATACGAATGCAAATTAAAACAATGAGATACCACTCTCCACCCACCACATTGGAAAAAATAAGTAAAATTTTAAAAATTGGCCTCGCTAGTAATCAGGAAAATTAAAATTAAAGCAACAGTGGAATAGCATTTATATCCCCCCGTATTGTCGAAATGTTTAAGTCTCACAATAGAAGCGTCTGGCTTCCATAATGGTGGACTAGCTTGACTGGACTGTGTCCCACAGGTAACAGTGATAAAATTTGGCCAAAATATAAAATGCAATCATTTGAAGGCACCGAACGGTGACCAAATGTACACCACGCGAGAGGCACAGGCTTGCAGCTTTTTGCCAGAGGAAGCCCCCTCAGTCCATGTGTTAGCCAAGTAAAACAGGAAGCTGCCGTTGTACTGGGTTGAGAGGTTGCAGGACAGAGTTCAGGCTGAGAAAAGTGGCTGGAAAGTTTAGAAGGAAAGTCCTGAAGAGGGGGGAGCCACAGAGGGGGTTAGACCCCAAATCTGTGTATTAAGTCCACTTGAATCCCTGATGGGCCATCCGTGGGAGAGACTGGGTGGTCTGAAAGAGAAGCTGCTGGGAGCTTCAAGGACTCACCAGAGATTTTAGCTGGGCCCAGCAAAGAGAAGACGGAATCTGGGGGGTTGATCCTGTCCACTGTAACTGCCTGCTGACACAAAATCCCCTTCGGAGGAACATAACTGAATCCAGAGTCTCTACAAAACACCAACCGGACATGCAAAGAAACTGGGAAATAAAATGGAAGCCACAGTCAGGAGACAAAGAAGTCAATAGAAACTGAGCCCAAGATGATCCAGGTGCTGAACTTAGCAGACTAAGGACTTGAAAGGAACTATTCCAGATCGATTCAAGAACCAAAGGAAAATACGGTTACAATGAATGAACAGATGTGGAATCTGAGGCGGTAAATGGACACTGGTTTTAAAAAGAATGAAACGGAGATTCTAGATTTGAAAAATGCAGAGCGTGTCGGAGAAAGCAGAAGAGCCAGTCAAGTTGAAGATAGAAATTATCCGGTATGAAGAACATGAGAAAAATGAGCAGAATCTTGGTGACGTGTGGGACAGTGTCTGGAAGTCTGATTGGGTAACTGGAGCCTCAGAAGAACAGAGAACACACTTCCATGTGGGTAAATAGGTAGAGATCCCCACGGGCCGCAAGGGCTCTCTGCCTACCGCAACTCCCTAGGACGTGAAGTATTGTAAAACTCAGGCGTAGAATTTTGTTCAGAAACGAGTAAAGGACAGGAAAGGCCCAAAGCATCCTGCTTTGCCACCAAGACTAGACACGGTGACCTTGTTGGTTGGTTGATCTCAGGGTGCGAGATTTTTCTTTTTTTTTAATTTTTTTTTTTTACATTTATTTATTTTTGATAGAGAGAGACAGGGCATGAGTGGGGGAGGGTCAGAGAGAGAGGGAGACACAGAATCCGAAGCAGGCTCCAGGCTCCGAGCTGTCAACACAGAGCCCGATGTGGGGCTGAGCCAAAGTCAGAGGCTCAACTGACTGAGCCACCCAGGCGCCTCGAGTGTAGACCATTTTTAACCCCACTATAAAGCAGAAAAGGAAACTGAGGCACAGCGAGATTCCCTAAATGGCCCAAGGCCCCCACTGTGTGAGCAGCACTGGATGTATCCATCCTCTACTCGCTGGCCCTGACCTGGGGCTCGGCTCCAGAGGGAGGCGCTGGGTCCCAACCCAGCCCAAAGGAGGCCAGCAGCAGAATGCTGAAGTTCCAGCCATCCCCTACCAAGGTCACAGGGTCAAGAACTTCAGCACTGACCCCAGGGGGTGGCCTGATCCCAGAGAGGGAACTCAATCCCCAAATCCATCGTTAAAAAGTAAAGAAGTTTTCTAACTAAATTTCCCTGTGGGCTGAGCGGTGAGACTGGCTTTGAACCCGCGGGCAGAGAACACTGCCGGACAGGCACCCCGGCTGTCGCGCCCGATTCTGCCCTGTCACTAACGGTCCATCTTCGGGATGCGATGTCCTGGGCTACTGGGACACTTTCGGGAGATGCCACGAGGTGCTCCAGAGGGTCCAAAGCGCCGCACGGTCGGGGGCTATAGGTGACACCCCGGAGGATGTGGCCCAACAGGCAGGACCAGCGCCTCTGTTTCTCTCCCCAGGTGAGCGTCTGGCCGCCCTGCTGGTCACCCGCGCGGCCGCGGCCTTATTCCTGGACGGTGGGGCCCGGGACCTGCTTCGGGACCTGCACGAGGCCTTCCGCCAGAGCCCCTCGGGGGCGCGGAGGCAGTTCGAGGCGGTGCTCTCCGCTGGGGACCGAGAGCGCGTGCGGGCCCGGGCGCAGGAGGCGGCGGATGTGGGCTTCGCCCACTTCCAGGAGGCCGTGCGGGGCCGCGCTGAGCTCCGCGAAAACTCGGGCCGCGAGCTGCTGGCCCCGGTGACCCGCGCGCTCCGTGTCCTGCTGCGCATTGCGCCGCCCGGGGAGCGCCCGGCCCTGGGCGCTCGCTTGGCTGAGTGCCTCCTGCTGGCCGGGGACACGGCGGGCTCCCGGACGCTGTGCGAGCGCTGGCTGCGGCCTGCGCGCGCCGGGGACAGAGCGCCCCTGTTGGCGCTGCGGGGCTTCTGCGCGCTGCACGCCGGCGACGCGCGGCGCGCCCGGGAGGACTTCCAGGAGGTGGTGGAGCACGGACCGCCGCACCTGGGCAGCTGCGTGCGCGCGCTGTGCGGCCGAGGGCTGCTGCGCGTGCTGACGGGTAGCACGTTCCTGGGCGCGCTGGACTATGTCACCGCCAGCCGGCTGCAACCCGAGGAGGCCTTGCTCGTCGCCAAGGCCTACGTACCCTGGAACCAGCGGGGCCTGCTGCTGACCGTGCTGCGGGAGGAGGGCCGCAAGATGCTGCAGCGGAGGCCAGACCTGGGACACATGGGCGCACCGGGCCGCCGGAGGAAGGCCGCCGAGATGCACAGCCCCGCCTCGCAGGAAGGGTAAAAACTAGCCAGGGGCACCCCCGGGGCTGCTGCTTCTTTCTGGTCTCCTGAGAGGTAGCTAGGGTTTGTGCGTCTTCCCCATTTTACGGATGAGTAAACTGAGGCAGGAAGCAGCCGCGGGCGGGGGGGGGCGGGGGGATCCCTAAATCATGGATGGCAGCTTCAGCGCGGAGCCCAGCCAGGTCTTAGGACTCTCAGTCTCAAACGATGTGATGCTTTGTGGGCCTTATGGCCCTAGAAATTTAAGAACTCAAAAATGGGAATGGGAATGTACGACTTGCCCACCACCGCACCGATAACGTTCCCTTCTAGTTGTTTCTCCGGTGCACACACAAAATAGAAGTCACCAGAGTGTGTGCTCTGTGTGCAATTTTTAGCCCACTGCTTTTTATTCAGCCGCTCCTGAACGTTTCCTTGGCCCCTAGATTCCTTCCGGGGCAGCTGGATAGCACACCCCGGGAACATTCCCCGCGCGTTCCTAGAGCTTTTGCCCTTTGTTGTAACGCAACGTCTCCACGATGTTCCTTCTGCCCCGAGAATGCGCGCGGAGGCGGGGTTTCTGAGGCCGGCGCGCGGAGGCGGGGTTTCTGAGGCCGGCGCGCGGCCCCCTGGGAGGCCCTTGAGCCCAGGAGCCGCCTGCCTGCCCGTTCAGCCCCACACCCCCGCCCTGATGTTTGTTTTGCAGGTGTTTGGGCGGTTTGTTCAGTCAGTGGGTGAATCTGCAGCTATTTTGACGTGCAATTCTGTTTGCTGAGAGGGGGCAGGAACGTGTTTCCGCAAAGCTAACAGCGCGGAGCTGGGAGCCTCCTGGGCCCGGAGGGGTGGGGGGAGTGTTTGAGGTCAGCTGTACTGCCACCACCCACCCTGCACATGCGCGCGCACGCGCACACGCACACACACACACACACACACACGCACACACATCTTCCTCGGCCTCCAGGATGCCCAGTTCAAATCGCTTTAATGTGCTGCTGAGGAGGAACTTTCCCCGAATGAGATTGGGGGCCCTTTGGGACTTCTTGTCTCTGGGAATTGACAGATTCCAGGCTCCGTGGCAGGACAGGGCAGAGAGTGAGCGCCCAGGGTGCACGTCAGAGGGCGGCTGGAGCTCTGGACACCACGTGTGTGAGGGGCCTTCTGGCAGGAACCAGGCCTCTGCAGTCGGGTGGGAAGGGAGGTGCGCGGACCAGGTGCCGGGGGTAGAACTTGCCCGTGGCCCGCCTCACTGGGCAGGTGGAAGGGGCGCAGCTCGCCCCCGCTATTCTCTCCACAGCGATGCCCACGGCGTGTACCAGCTGGCCATGCTCCTCACGGAGCTGGACAGGGGAGACGAGGCTTCGGGCCTCCTGGGGGCCGATGCCCTGTACCGCCTGGGCCGCCTGGACGACGCCCACGAGGCCCTGCTGGTGGCCCTCTCCCAGAGGCCCGGGGCGGCCCCCGTGCTGGCGAGACTGGCCTTGCTGCAGCTGAGGAGGGGATTTTTCCATGACGCCCACCAGGTGAGGAGGCCCCACTGGGCCACAGCCCCCTGGAGGGCACCAGGCCCTCTGGCCTCACTCTGCAACCCTCAGCCTGGACTCCGGAGCGGGCAGAACTTGTCCCAGCGCCGGGCTCTGCCGCCTCGGGCAAGGCCCCTCGCCTCTGTGACCCTCAGTCTCTTCATCTGTGCCCCGGACTTACGGGTTTTTGCTGAAACAGCTAGAGCAGGTGCCCCAGGGCCCAGCAGGTCTCCGGCATGCAGTAGGTGCCTCCTAGTTGCTTTCGTTGTGTTATGAAGGAAAAGGGCCAAGAGTCAGGTGTAGACGGAGCTTCATCCCAAGTCTTCCCAGTGAACTAGGCTTGGAGGTGACCCTGCTCAGGGAGGGGGATGGCAGAGGTGCTGCTGGCCTCGCCCCTCTCCGACACCGCTCTGCTCCCAGGAAGAGCAGGACTTCACCTCCCTCAGGTGGCATGAGGGCTTCCCGTTGGAACCGGGGTCCGAGGTCATGTTGCAGGGGAAGGTGTCAGGCTTTGGGTCAGGCATTCGGGTTCCCTGTCTCCGTGCGCTAGGCCACGCGGGTGGGCGGGGAGGATGCCCGGCACCTTCCGCTCTGGGACCTGGGTCTTCAGCGAGCGGCCGGCAGGGGCAGCAGCGGGTCTCTCTGTGGGACCCAGCGGCTCCGAGAGCCGCGGCCACGCCCACCCGGGTCTCGCTCCGCCCGGAACGGGCTCCGGTCCCAGGGCATTGGCTCCTCGCCTTCCGAAGGACTCCGGTGCCCTCTGTCCCCTTAGGACTTGAGAGCCCCCTTTCCCCGCGCTTCCCGTTTGGACCTGCAGCGTGTGGGCCTCCGTGGCTCGGAGGAGGAGGTGCGGCTCGGGGACACCGGGACCCCCGCCCCCACGGCGAGCAGCCCAGCGCGTCCCCCCCTTCCCGGCGCCCTCGGGGGCCCGGAACGCGCGCCGACCCAGGCGGGAGCCGGCCCCCTTAGCCCCGCCCCCTAGCCCCGCCCCTGGAAGCTCCACCTCGTGGGCCACGCCCCTGCCCCCCTGCGAGGGGACCTGGGGCTGGAGGGGTCCGGGCTTCCGGCGCAGGGGGGAGGGGGCAACCCGGTGACTGCCCTGCCCTGCAGCTGGTGAAGAAGGTGGTCCAGTCCGGGGACACGGCCTGCCTCCAGCCCACCCTGGACGTCTTCAGCCACGAGGACCGGCAGCTGCTGCGGGGTCACTGCCACGCTCGGGCCCTGGCCATCCTGCGGGCGCGGCCAAGCGGGGCCGAGGGCGCGGCCCACACCAGGGAGGCCATCGCCTACCTCTCTCTGGCCATCTTCGCTGCAGGTAGGAGCTGCCCGCCCGCCCCGGGGTTCCCATCCTGTGCCGGGTACGCGGGGGCAAGATGAGCCACGCGGGGGTAGGGCTCAGAGACCCGAGGGATCCCAGCGCGCTCTTGGTTCACGCCTTGCCCTAGCCCCTAGCCGTCCAGGCGAGCATGCTAAAAAACCTGGGAGACCGGCCAGACCGGCTGGGACCTGAGCTGGGACCCCCAACACACACACCCTGGGCCCTGTGGGTAGGAGGGAACGAGGCCATTCCCCCAGCTTGGCCCCCTCCCTCCAACCGGGAAGAGTCCTGGCCCCCTTCAGCCCTTCCTGGAAACAGTGGGGGTGTGTCTGTAGGAGCGAGCCTGCTGTCACCTTCTGCCCAGCCAGCGCCATCCTGGGCGACGGGGCCTCTTGAAGTGGGGCCTTCTCGATGTGGTGGCATAGGGCGCCCATGCTGGAGGGGAGAGGCGTCCCCAAGGACGCGCCTCAAATTCCTGGGGCGCGTGGAGATTCAAAGTGCGGACTTTGGATCGGGTCGTCAGGTGGATTCCTGGCTCTGCACTTACTAAGCATCTCCTCGTTTTCATCTTCTCAAAGTGGGTGATGGAGACGCCGGGCTGAGGGGCCGGGATGGTGAGGACTGGACGGCAGGGCTCACGGCCTGCACGCACTAGTGGGGAAGGGGACGTGAGCCAGAGCATCCTGCAGGGCCCAGTGTGCTGTTCTCTGTGCCCATCACTGGACAGACCAGAGGGAGCGTGGTGGTGGTCTCCTTGGGGAGGGGCCCAAGAACTCAGAGGGCTCCTCCCTGCCCACCTGGCACCTTCCCACTTCCAGCTGTTCCAGCCCCGAGGACCCGTCTGCCTCCGGGACCCTCGGCTGGCCTCACCTCAGATGCAGCCCCAGTGCCCCCTCCTCCTGGGACCCCTGTCGGACTGTCCACCAGCCCTCCCGGATGCCACCCTTATGGCTGGGCTCCCTGTGCCCCACAGCCAGTGCCCCCAGGTCAACCCAGACACAAGATCGTGTCTTGGTGCCCAGGGGTCCGTGAGCTCCCCAAGGTGGCCCCGAAGCTGGGGCGCCCCTGCCCTGCCCCACCGCTGGGCACCAGCAGATGCTGGATGGGGGCAGATGCTGTACCCGCACCCCCCCCCCCGGCCCAACAGCGGCCACGTCCTGATGTCACAACCCCCTTCCTCCAGGGAGTCAAGCAGTTGAGTCCCTGCTCACCCGGGCCCACTGTTATGGGCTCCTGGGCCAGAAGAAGACTGCCATGTTTGACTTCAATTCAGTGCTGCGGGCTGAGCCGAAGAACGTGCAGGCTCTGTGCGGTCGGGCACTTCTGTCCCTGGCCCTGGACCGGCAGAAGGTACCAGGCCCTCCCCTCCCCGCCTGGGACTGACTGGGCAAGCGGGGTTAGGGGAACAGTGCTTTGGGGGAGGGCCACCCGGGAGGAACCAGGACACCGCTTTCCTTCTGGGGCCCAAGGGGAGAGGGAGCAGGGCCAGACCGTCCTGAGTGTGAGACGCCCCTTAAAACTCCTCCTGCACGGGGGCTCCCGGGACATTCACCATCACGTCCCGTCATCCCAGGTTTCAGGAATCTGTCCCTTTCATCTGAAGAGCCCCCGTGCCTCCCAGCCTCAGTGAGCACAGGCTGTGCAAGCCCTCAGGGCTACTAGACCCCCCCCCCCTTCAGCTTAACATAACAAGACCGCAGCTGCCTTCTTGGCAACCACCCCGAGCCGTCTGCACAGAGCCCAAGGATTCGGGTGGTCAGCATGCAGGGACAGAGGTGGGAGGGGACGCACTGGCAGACCCAGGACAGGGGCTTTTCCCAGAGAAAACCTGCACACAGGCAGCCACAGCTGAACGGCCCTGGACAACGGCACCTCTCAGCCAAGAGCAACGTCACAGCCCGGTGGTTGAAGCTGGGTGGCCGCCCTGAGGCGCTGCCGCCCAGAGGTGGCCTGCCTGCCAGGGTTCCTAACCGTGTAAGGGCCGTGTGCTCGGAGGCAAGGAGAGATGGTCCCAGACGCTGAGTTGAGAGCCTCTAGAGACAATGCTGGCGTCTGCCCCTCGGGAGTCCTGAGTCTCCCCCAAGGGCGCTGGCAGCCTGGCTTCCGTTCCAGCCTGTGGCGGGCTCTTCCTCAGTGTGCCCTCCCTGGTGCCAGCCATCCCTCCCTTTCCGGAACCCCAGCATCCTGGCCGCAGCTCCCCATGCTCTGCTCTGTGCGGCTTGCCGGCCGGGCCGTCCTATCGTGCAAAGCCAGCGGCCCGGCTACGTGCCCCTTCTGGCATGGCCAGCGCCCAGGCCCTGGGAGAACACTTGACAAACGCCCGCGGGGACGCCTTCTGCCCCCGCTCTCCCCACAGGAGGCCGTGGACGACATCCTCTTGGCTCTGAAGCTTGATGCGAGGACAGCGGTCCCTGAGATCCGCTCTCTGAAGCCAGAGGCCCAGGCCCTCATCACCCAGGGCCTCTCCTCCCGCTGCCGGGCCCTCCTGAGCCAGGCGTCGGACGCCGGGGCCCCCCTCAGCGACGAGGACGCCCAGGGCCTCATTGCGGCCGGGGAGGCGCTGGTCGCAATCGATGGCGGGCAGCCGGGCTGGTACATCCTGCTGGCAGACGTGCTCACGGCAGCGGGTACGCTCAGCCCGGGTTCGGGGGACGCGGGTGTCCGGCTCCCGTCACTCCTGGTGCTGTTCTGTAAAATGAAAGGACTCGGCGCCTCCTGGGGTCCTTTCCACCCCAAACCTCGGCCCTGTGACCTGGTCCCCGCGTGGGGCCTGGGGTGTAAGGGTCCAGAGCTCGCAGTCACCACCAGGGCCCCCTGCAGGGAGGAGAAACAAAGGAGCGGTTTGGGTTTTCACAAAAGGACCACAACCCCGCGGCCTCCTCGGCAGCTCGTGCGTTTATGCAGCTCGCGTGCACCAGCGTCCGGCGACACCAGGCCCTGCCCTAGGCGGGCTGGCCTCATGCCCACGCGGGGCAAAATCCTGAAGTTGTTCGAGCACTAACGTGACAGGAGAGAGCTCTCTGCAGCCTGCCTTTCCCTGGCCTGTCACTGTCCCCCCCAAGCCTGTGAGGTGCCCTCCTCAAGGCCTAGACTGCCCTGCGGTAGAGTATAAATTCCTGCGAGTGCTCAGGAGAGACCCTCCAGGTGACCACTGTGAGGCTCAGAGCCATGCCAGGGGCTTTCGTGACCCCCGCCCCCACCCCAAGTGGGGAGGATCGGGCCAACAGGGAAGCTGCGACCGGCATGGTGTCGGCGTCTCCTGTTCCCGGAGCCGAGCCCCTCCATCATCTGGCCTCTCCCTGGGCCGGCACTGAGCAAGAGAGGCCGTGGCCAGCTTCCCACCTCTCTCTCCCGTCCCCCGTCCCAGCCCCCCCCCCCCCCCCCCCCCCGTGACCGTCCCTCCCCGATCGCCGACAGGCAGCTACGAGGAGGCTGGCGCCTGCCTGGAGAAAGCCCCGCAGGCCACCCCCCTGGCGGCGGCGGCCCGGGCCCGGTGGGGCCTGCTCCAGCTCAAGAAGGGAGACGTGCCAGCCGCCGCGCGGGATCTTCAGTGCCTGGCAGAGGCGGACGCCCAGGAACTCAGCTTCCTGCTGCAACTCCTAGAGGCCTCGGAGCGGCAGAGCCTCACCCAGGTGCGCCCCACGGAGCCCCCGCCCGGCGCCCCGGCCCCTCGCCCCCGGCGGCTCTGCCCTCCCCTGCCCTCCCCGTCTGCCTGACTTCAGTTGCGGTGGGGGGGGTGGGGGTGGGGTGGGGGCACAAGCCAGTCTGGCCAGCGACCCCAGCAACCTCCCTCGTATGCATGAGACATATGAGCCACAAGTGACAGGGCCGGGGAGAGAGAGGGGACCCCTCGTCGGAGCCGGCCAAGCCAGCCAGGAGCAGCGGCCCTCGCAGGAAGCCGGCTCCAACCCCAGGTCAGGGAAAGAGCGGCACGTCCCTCCCAGCGAGAGCGTGGCAGGAAGGCGGGCTCCTGCAGGCAGGGAGCTGACGGGGCACCGCAGCGGGGCGGTGGGCTGGGGTCACCGCCTCTGGCTGGCTGATTTTCCGTTCGCTGTCTAGTCGACGAGAAGACACCGAGCGCCTTCCAGCAGCGCTGTGGGCCTCGTCTCTCAGGGGAGGCAGCGGGAGGGTTCACTCTCGAGAGTACCGGGATTGAAAAGACCCTGAGACAGGGCCGTGGGGTTAACAAGGTGGCACTGGAGGCGAAACCATGAGGGGACAGACAGGCCAAGGGAAAGGCATGGAGGTAGGAAAGCGTTCAGAAAGTTCACAAAAACCACAAAACGGGTGGTCGGTGCAGCTCGTGTGGATGGAGGAGGAGGGGGTTGGGGGAGGGTGAGAGGCTTCAGGGCCGAGGGCTAGTGGGGGCCCGTCTGACGGAAGAGCCAGCGGGGCAGGGGCAGAGGGAAGGGGCTGCCCCATCCGCAGGCTGGGGGCAGGAACCCTGGCGGCGGGGGAGACGCTGGGCTGGGGAACAGACGCTGCGGAGCAGACCCCTGGAAGTGGCTGAATTGCACCTGTGGGGAGGGGGAGGGAAGCGAAGGGACCACCGGAAGGGGAGGCCAGGAGCACAAGCGGACCGGAGTCCCAGGGACTACCAATTAAAGCGCCCTGCGACCTGAGGCAGGTACCCCACGTCCTCACGCCTGCTGTGCCCAGGACTCTGGTGGGTTCTAGTTCTCGCGGTCCGGCAGCAGAACGGAAACCCTACCGGGGGCTTCAGCCAGGGGGCTTAAGAGAGGAAGTGGCTGCCCAGGCATTAGGGGTGGAAACAGCGAAGAGACGCAGGAGGACGAGCTGCCACCTTGGGGGGGCGGGGGGGTCCCGTCTTCAGGACCTGGAGCCCCCAGGGAATCTCTGAGACGGGTCTGGCTGGGGTCTCGGCACGGAGGAGACTGGTCTGGGCCGGTTCATAGGAGGGAGCTGGGTGGTCTCTGGGCGCCCCTGAGGGGTCTGGGGGGAGGGGGGACGGGAAGGGGTGTCCGACTCCCTGGCGGGGATGGTGCCAGGCGGGAACGGGGTGGGATCTCCGAGCGGGAAGGGGGTCCGGGATAGGGGCTCCGAGCGGGAAAAGGATGGGGGGGAGGGGCTCTCCGAGCAGGAAGGGGATGGGGGGGGCTCCGAGCGGGAAGGGTGTCCAGGGGAGGGGCTCCGAGCGGGAAGGAGTGGGGAGGGGGGGTCTCCGAGCGGGAAGGAGTGGGGAGGGAGGGTCTCCGAGCGGGAAGGGGGCCCGGGCGGGGGGCTCCCAGCAGGAACAGGGGGCGCAGAGGGGCGGCCGGCAGGCTGCTTGCGGCTCCGGGGCGCAGACCGCCCGGGCGAGCGTCTGCGCGACGCTGGGCCGACGCGGAAGTGACCCCGAGAGGTGGAGCCCGCTTCCGGCGCGCGCCCCGACCCCCGGCGGCCCGGCGTATGCTCCGCAGCGGCCCCTGTCGGCCGCCGGGACCTCCTCGAGGTTCCCGGCAGGTGCCGCCTCCCGCGGGCTCGCGCCCCCGGGCTGCCTGGCAGGCGGCGCCCGGGCAGCGTCGCTCGGACCCCGGACCCCGGGCCGGGCCGCCCCCTCCCAGGCCGACGGCGTCCGTGCGGGCCCCGCGATGCCCGGCGCCTCTTCGGGGGGCCGGCTCGGCTGCACCCCGCCGCGGGGCGGAGGGAGAGGGGCGGCGGGAAAGGCCGGCCCCGGGGGCGCCGTGTTCTCCAGCGGGAGCCGCTGTGGGTTCCTGGGAGAGGGGTTCATCCCAGGGGGCGCTGGGGGAGCCCGAGCGCGTGGGGGCAGGCTTTGAGAGTGGGCTTCATCGGCACCCACGTCGGCTCAGAAAGTGAGCCGGGGGGGGCGGGGTGGTCAGAGGGGCGGCCTATGGGCCGCAATCCCCAGCCGGGGCCCCCCAGCCCCCCCCCCCCGCTGTACCCGGCGGGGGGGGTGGGGTGGAGGGGGCAGGGCTAGGTTGGACGGTGCCCGCTGACCTCTGGCCCCGCCCTCCTCACGACACCACTACCAGTCCCCGGGGGGGGGGGGGGGGGGCCAAGCACAGTGAATGCCAGTCCCCGGAGGTCACGGGGGCCGATGCGGCGAGGGGGCTCGGGGACGGAGCTGGGCAGAGGCGGTGCTCGCGAGGGTCCTCGGGGCCAGCGCAGCCGCGGGAAGGTGGGCAGTGTGGGTCCGTGGGCCCGTCGTCGGGGAGGTGACCGCAGGGAGGGGCTGAGGCGGGGAGGAATGAGGGAGGAGTTCACCAGATGGCAGAAGCAGCGGGGCTGTGAGGAAGGGGAGGACCAGTGAGGAGAGGGGGGTCCAGGGGGGGCCCCTCTGGGCGGGGTTACAAGGTGGAGAGCTTGCAGCCCAGGTCCCCTCCCCTGTACTTCCCCTCCTGAAGCTGCCAGCCGCTCTGGCAGGTCAGGAGCAGAGGCTAGGTGTGTGGGGCTGGTGAGGGGCCCGCAGCTTCCTGGACCGCCCCGCCCCGCGTCCCTCTGTCCCCTCTGTGCAGGCTGCAGCCCGGGAAGCCCACGCCCTCCTGAACTCAGGGCAGCCGGGGCGAGCGCTGGGCTACTGCTCGCTGGCCGTCCTCGCAGGTAGCAGCGATGCCCGCCACCTGCGCCTGAGGGCCACCTGTCTGGCCGAGCTGCAGGAGTTCGAGCGGGCACTTGGGGACCTGGACCGTGCGCTCCGGGAGGATGGGAGGGACGGTGGCCTCCCGACGCAGGTGGAGGATTTGTGCTCCCGGGGACGCCTGCTGCTGAGCCTGGGAGATGAGGCCAGGGCCACGGGCGCCTTCACCCGGGCCCTCAAGCTGGCGCCCGCGCTGGCCCGGAGCAGCCTGTGGGAGCGGCCAGGCCGGGACCCCACTGCCCAAGTGTTCCTGCATCGGGGCCAGACCTTGATGGAGGAGCAGCGCTATGCAGAGGCCTGGACAGCCGCGGAGCACGGCCTCCTGGTAGACCCCGAGCACAGTGGCCTGAAGAGGCTGAAGGCGAGGGTCCGGAGGGAGGCCTCCTTGGGCTGCCGGCTCCACTGACCCCGTGCTCTCCGGGCCCGGGGCACGGGTCGCCCTGTCGCCCCCCGCCTGGGGCTCCTGAGCAGCAGGATACTGTGGGCCTCACCCACATAGATCAGACTCAGCTGGGAAGTGAGAGTCTACGGGATCAGCACGTTTCAGGTCAGCGAGAAGACCTTCGCGATAGCGTATGGATAGTATTACGTCATCGCAAGACGACACGGCTGGAAGTTAATTTTGTAAAGTTCCCTGCGGGCGACACAGCTCTTGGATCCGAGAGGAGATCATATCTGAAATCCAAGAATGTTGAAAAACTAATCCTCACAAACCGTGTGCGGAGAAGCAGTTGCCTGAGGTAATCAGAGCAGTGCCCGGGGAGTGGGCAGGCCCCCAGGAGATTACTGAGCAATGAAAAGAAAACGAAGTACGTGTTCCATTCAAGAAGTCAGAAAAAGACAGTGAAGCAAGGGAAATCAGGAGCTAGGAATTAAGGACAAAAGCAGAAGTTAATAAATTAGGAACAGAAGGATAGAGGAATGAATAAGCCTAAAACATGGTTTCTCAAAAATAAAGCACATGAACCAGCAGCTTAGTGGAGAGAGCCCAGGGTCCCTCCGCTGGGCCGTCCTGCTGCTGTCAACCCCAAAGGTCTTTAAACTCGTTCATGCCAAGAAAAAGAACTTGAAGAGCTTTCAAGTTCATCGTTGAAGAAAGCATAATCTCAACCCAAAGAACGCTGCAAACCAATTGAATTACCAGTTCCAGAATCCTAAATATCATGCTTGGCTCGGCAGCACACGAACCGAAATTGGAACGAGACAGATTAGCGTGGCCCCCGCGCACACCTGTCTTGCAAAAGTCCTAAATATCAACGAGCCCAAGTCCAGCGGCACGTTCACACTACACCTCGAGCAACGTACACGGCAATACGAGGACGGTTCAGGGTGGGGGACGCTACGGTCTATCGTAGTAATTGGGCTACAGGGAGACAAGTCCTGTGGCCCTTCTTGGGCGCTGCAGGGGGCAGGGTGTATGGTCACACTGGACAGATCCTACGCCTTTGGATTCCTTCTGTTGTACTCGGGAAGTTCTGGCATCTCGTCTTCCTTCACTAGAGACCACGAGTGAGGGTTGCACTCAGCCACGGGGACTGGCAAAACCACCGGGCACACCGTCTCCAGCGTCTGTGGGGGGCGTGCCCACGGCCTTAGCGTCGACCCAGCCCAGAGCTGTGTTCCCTCCGCCGCGGCCTAACACCCTCAGACTCCGTTCCCACACAGAATTCCCAGGGTCCCCTGTGTGAATTAGCACAACCTTGCAATTATTGGGGTGCATATGCTATTTCCTCCAGGATTAGACGTTGTACCTGCCCCCTCCCCCAGGATGCTGAGATTACACCCCTTTTATGGGTCTAGAGTCCCTGGGTGAGGGAGGGGGTCATGGAGGTTGAAGAGAATGAGCATCCTTCTTTCTGGGCACCTGACCCCCACGAGGCTCTCAGGGTTGATGAAAACCAGGTTCGCCTCCTCCCACACGAGGACGGGCTGCACCCCTGGAAAGGGGCTCGGGGACTTGGGGTTCCAAGTTCTCAGCTTCATCTGAGCCCCCTTCCTACTTCCAGGGTCGCATCCCTTTGCAGTCTCTGCCCTGACTTCTCACAAGAAAGTTGACGTGTCTGTAAATGCGACCAACTTTGTAACTACACGGCTCACGGGATTACCTGTCGCGTTTGACATTTAGCAGCACTGGCCCGTGCTCGTAACCGGGTCCTCTCAGGGCTGCCGTGGAGCCCCCTGACTCCCGGGCTATGACCTGAGCTGGTCATTTTCTTCCTGTGTGTGCTCCAGGACACTCAGGAGAGCCCACCCCCTGCCACAGTCCCTGCGGCCACCATCACTGCAGGAACAGCCACGTGCCACAGCACCTGGGCTCCCACGCCCCCTGATTCAGTGGGTGCGTCACAACCACCACGGTGACCGCTCCATCACCCTCAGTCGTGAAGCCCCTGCACACCACAAGTCTCCCTTCCCGACGAGCCTGGCCGTGCAGACAGGCCCAAGGACACAACCGAGCCAGGCCCCAGATCCGTCTTTGCGGGTCTGGTGGCAGGGACCACTCTTGGTACCAATTTACGTATCAGTCAGGGTCCACTCGAGACGGAAACCACACCCGTGATTGCAATGGCGAGGGTTTAATATAAAGAATCGCTAATTAGCTAAGAAGGTGGCAGTTATGTAACGGGCAGAACCCTAGGGACCGTGGAAGCAGCAACCACAGAGCTCAAGACGGACGAGCAGCCTCTCCGAACAAGCTGCCGTCCGTCACCCACACCCCCCCGCTGGGTGACCGAGCTCCCCTGCGCGTGCCCCGTGCCCCGTGTGCCATTTGCCGACCACACCTCTGCGCCTGGCACGGACCATCCGTTCTCTCAGACTCTGTGACGGCTCTTCTAGGTGAGGGGACTGGCTTGGTGGCTCAGTGACAGAGACCAGGGGCAGTCAGACCCCGGCCCCTTCCCTCCTGTGCAGGGGACCCAAGGCCTGTTGTCAGGAAGCAGCTGTCAGGGAGGGTGTGGGGGTGCTCCCACAGGCCGGGAGCCTTGTGAGTGCTCTGGGAATGTCCTCAACTTCCTCCAGCCCGATTGTCTTCTCTGAGCAGGGCGCCTCGCGGCTGTCCACAGCACGGGTGGGCAGACCCGCGGGGAGATCTGATCGCTGCCCTGCAGAGGCCCAGAGACACCTGCCAGGTGGGGCCGGGCTTCGTGCAGAGGACAGGAGCTGCCCAGACGATCCTGCCCGAGAGCAGGGGTGGCGACAGTCAAGGGCGGGTCTTAGACCTGCCCTCGTCCCAGGGCCGATGAGGGAGGTGGTGCCCACCCCTCCCCCCATGGGAGCCTGGGTCTCCAACCCCCCATCTCACATCTTTTGCCCAAGATACAGGCAGGGGTGAGCAGGGAGCCCCCACTGACCCCCCGAGCTCACCTAGGAAAAAAAGCTTAAATCCACCCTCCAGACTGTCCTGGGCACGATGGGATGGGGGCTGGGACTCTGCACCCAGGGACCTGGCCAGGCTGGGGGTCTGTAGCTCCCTGCCCTGTGGAGCCGTGGCTTCCCTTGGCTGCCAGGTACCCGAGCACCGCCTTGCTGGCCCCACCAGATGGTGTCGGCCTCAGCACCACGCCCCGCTGGCCCCTGGCTCACAGCTTCTGGACGGCTGCAGACAGAACCCATGAACCGGCAGCTTGGGTGGGAACGGCGGGGCTGGGCTCTGGCCAGCAGCCAGCGTCTGCATCCCGGCGGCCTTGGTGGCAGGGTAAGAGGTGGTACTCTGGCTGGACCGTGTCACCTGTGGGGTCCCCAGGGCCGTCATGCTCTGGGAAGGAGCTTCGAGCTGGCCAAGCTGGCCCCCAGCCCGCTTCAAGGCTCCCGGGATGGGCAGTCCCCCGGCGGCTCACTCCCCTGACCTTGACCTCGTGCCCTTCCAGGCCAGCAGCCCAGGTGCCCCAGGCTGCCGGCTTCTCGCTCTGCCTGGGTTTCCGGCCTTCAGATGGGGTGGGTGCTGGGAGACAGACCAGACGGGGGTGAGGAGAGCCTCGCCTGGGCAGTGAGGGTGGGGTCGGCTATCAGCCCCCCTCCCCCAGCGCTGCCCTCCTCCGGGGCGGGGGGGGGGGGGCAAGCAGAGAGCTCCCCCAAAAGGGTGTGACATCTCCCAGCAGGGCCCAGCATGGGCGGCCCTGCCCAGACACCCTTCCAGAGTCCCAGGGGCCTGGGGGACCGCTTGTTCCGTGGGGTTCTGAAACAGAAGCAGAACCGTGCTGGCACCCGAGTGGGGCCCGAGGAACGGAAGCCTGGGTTGTGGCTGGACCTGCTCCGCCCGGAGCCCCCGGCCTCCATCAGCCAGGTGACTGGTTCACGCTCGGAAGCACTGGCGTGCCTCTGTCAAGTCCAGAAGCCTCTCCTGTTCCCCTAGCCAGGACCGACTGCCCCTCAAGAGTCCCCAGGGGCAGAGGGAGGCCGCTGAGCCCGAGCTGGCAGAACGTGGGTGTCTCGGGTAGGGAACACCACCTCCCTTTATACCTGGCGAGGCCCCCAGAACGCACCAATCTCACTGGAGACTAAGGGGCAGAGCCCCATGGCGGGGCCTTGGCAAACCCCACTGCCAGTGAGAGTCTCTGGTCCCCGCCTCTCAGGCGGGGGGGGGGGGGGGGGGAGGGGGGGGGCCTGGCCTTCCTTCCCGGCAACCCCAGCAACCCCCTCAGGACGGTGGGGTGGAGGAGGGAGGAGGAGGCAGG
Source organism: Neofelis nebulosa (assembly GCF_028018385.1). NCBI lineage: Eukaryota > Metazoa > Chordata > Mammalia > Carnivora > Felidae > Neofelis > Neofelis nebulosa. The sequence continues at coordinate 221,061,049 of NC_080783.1, forward strand.
ACGCAGGGCCAGAGGCCCGCAAAGGGACCCTCGCTCAGGCCAGGAGCTGCTCTCGGCCCCTCCCCCACACCAGACCCAGATGGAACCCCCTGCCGGTGAGTGGGAGATGGTCCCGCCTCCAGGGAACCCTCGCCTGCGTCACAAAGGAGGCCCGGAAGCCTCAGTGGAACCCCACCTGAAGTCACTGCTCTCCAGCCCTGGGAGCCCTCCCACCTGGCCCCAGCTCACGGGAGCTCTAGGCCAGCCCGACCCAGCCTTCTGAGACCTGCCCGTGGGACGCGGCCGCCCCCGAGTGACCTGAAGGCGAGCCGAGGGAGGGGGCCTGCCTGCCAGGGCCGGCTTTCCTGGGCAGCACGGAGGGAGCACCTTAGCAGCACCCAGCCCGTCTCCCAGGGGCCGGGCAGAGCATTCTGTGAGCACGCCCACACCGTTCCCCTCCGACGAGCCCCATTTCCTTGGCTGGCCACCATAGCCCAGAGAGGCCTGCTCTGATTCCCCAGCACTTGGCTTTGCCCTTAGCCCTCAATATGAAAGTGTGTGCGCACTTTTCTGCCAAACCGAGTTCCTGGAAGCGAGCGACACAGAAGGAGAGAACGCATTCACTGGTTCTGATCTAAGACAAAAGCCATTGGAGAGGCCGGAGCCACAGACCCAGCCAAGGCTCGGACCCGTCCAGCCGAACCTTCATTCATCGTTCAGCGGACGTTGGTTGATGCCTCTGGGGTCGTGGGTACCAGAGTGGGTGCTGGGGACCCAGGCAGACGGAGCCCCGCGCCCCCATGGTGCCGACATTTCCCATGGGGAGGGGGACCATGGAAACAGAAGTCAGGGGCATCGAGCCTGAATCGCACATCTGGTGGCAAAACAGAAATCAGGTCCGGGGGTCAGGCTGGTGAAGACGGACCCAGGGAAGGCTCCACTGGGAAGATGGCCTTGAGCAGGGGCTTTTCGGGGAGTGAGGGGGCGGGGGGAGGGTCTGGGGGAAGGGCAAAGCCTCCGAGGAGGGGTCTGCCGGGCGCTGAGGGCGGAGGACCATATCGGGTGCGCAGAGAGGTGACGGGGGGCTGCGGAGGGTGCTGAGATCAGTGCAGGCCTGGCTTCTCTCCATTTGGGTCATGGAGCGGGTGAGGCCCGGGGAGAGTAAGACCCGCCTAGGACTACCCACCACTCCCCCGCCCCCGCCCAGAGCGGGAGACAGAACTCAGGCAGACCCCTGGGCATTGGCAGGTAGGGACACCTGCGCCAGCCCCAGCGTGTCTCAGCAGCCGCGCTTGCCCGCCCACGGGCCCGACTGGCATTGTCTTCCTCAGGCTTTTCCCGAACGCGCGGCCCTGCCCGGTGCAGCGTGGGCGCTGGTGCAGGGCTCGGCTGTGTCACGGTGTTTGAGGACCGGGAGTCTGACGCACAGGCCAGCGGCCAGCTGTTCCCAGCTGCACAGCCGTCCCAGGGGCAGGGCTGTGCGCGCCAGCAAAGAGGGGCGTGTGCACACCCACTTGCCAAAGGGAGCGCAGACCTCAGAGCCCTCGGGGTCTGCTGTCCCCGCCTGTCCCCAGGCAGCGCGCCCTCTCCTGTCTGCCACAGCCCTGACGGTCCTCCACCGCTGCCCACCCCTGGAGTGGCGGGGGCAGGGGAGGGTGGGGAAGGGGGACACAGGGATGCACGCCGGCCAGGTGGCTGCTGGGGCTGGCCTTCACGGTCACTGCCTGCGTGGGCAGCCGTCCTTCTGGTCTCCCCAGGGTCCACTCCTGGGCTCCGGGCAGGAAAGGTGGGCAGGAAGCCCAGTGGCCCACGCCACCTCCCAGAGGGTTTTCGGGGTCCGTAGCTCCAGGACCCCCTCCCCAGCCCCGGGCACTAGGGCCCCAGGCCGGCTCCGCTGCCCTAGCCCCTTGGCAAGCATGGGGAGCTGGGCCCGCTGGGTCCCTAGTGCCCACCCCCAGCTGTGAGCAGAGCGGTCCCTGGACGACCCCTGCTGGAGAGCAGGCTGGGAGAAGCCGACCTTGGGGAGAGGTTGCCACCATGGCCCGCGGGCCGCACCGTCCCCGCCCCCCACCGGCGCCTCGGGCCCTCAGAGACTCTGGCCTGGGGAGACCGGCTAGCGAGACACAGGCCGAGAGCCGGCTGCGGACCGGGCGGTGGGGACAGGAGCCCGGTGTCCTGAAGGGACCGGCACCAGCCTCCCAGCCTCAGGCAGGGCCCCAGGGGCCCTACGCGCGGCTCCCCACCCTGGCCGGACACACAGCCCTCGCCCTTGGCCTTGGCCTTTCTCAGCTGTGCACTTTCCCCCGTCTAGAGACTTGGCGATGGGGAAGCCCGAGAGCCCCGTAGGGATGGTGGAGGTTGCCGGCTGGTCGGGACAGAAGCGCCCGGGCCTCCTGGAGGGGGGGCTGCTGCTGCTGCTGCTGCTGAGTGTCGCCCTGGTGGCCCTGGGCCTCCTCTACGCCGCCCGCGGCGGAGGTGAGTGAAGGCGCCCCCCGCCCACCCACCCCGATGCGCCAGTCTTGTCGACGGGGCAGGCGGGGGCCCAGGGTCCGCACCTGGCACTAACCTGCGGGGCGCCGGCGGCCCCTTCCAGAAGGCTCTGCCCGGGGCCGGCCGCCCCAGCCGGTTCCGCAGGCTCCGCGCAGCCCCCTCCCTTCCCGCACTGCGGTCCCAGCCGGCAGGTGGCGGGAGCCGCGCTCTTCCCCTGCGCTCACCTGTGTCTCACGGAGGCGGCTGCCATCCTTCTCCCCCGCCCTGCAGAAGCCGTGACCCCCAGACAGGCTCCCCTGGGTGCAAGACGGTGGGAGGGGTCAGACCGGGCTCCCGGGGGTGCAGCCGGGGCTGCTGCGCAAGGACACTCCTCTCCTGGTTCCCCCTCCGCGTGGATAGGGAGGGGCTGTCCCCGGCTTGGGTGGGGGGCCTGGCGGGGGTGGGGCTCACGTGTCTGCACCTGGGCTGCACCCTGCTGCTCACAGGCGCCACCCCAGCCCGGATGTGGGTGCTGACCCCCCACCCCCACCCCCAGGGCAGCGGGCGCGGGACTCCGGAGAGGGGCTCACAGTAGGGCATCACGGCCTTTGTCACCGGAACGACACTGGCCCGGCCCTGGCCCCGTGCACCGCAGGGAACCAGCCATCCTTTGCTAGACGAGGCTATTTCCGGGGACCAGAAGTGGGCGCAGCCTGTGGATGTGATGGGCGTCCCAGCCCAGCGCTGCTCCCAGCCTGTCCGGGCACCCGGAGGGCCCCTGCCAGCTGCTCTGGTCTCTGGCCCCTCTGGGACCCCCGCCAGGGTGGGGGCACTGCCAGCTCCAGGGGCAGGAGCCTCTGGCTGCACAGAGAGCCCTGGGGAGCCCAGACCTCGAGGAGCCTAGTTCGGGGCTCGCTGGGCTGGAAACACCTGGTTCAGAGGCTTCCAGAGGACGGGACTGTCCCCCCGGCCCCCACCCCCCAGCTGATCTCGGCCTCAGGCCCTCTGAGTCCGCGGAAGAATTTACATGCAGTGTTACTGTGTATTTCCCAGTGCTTTCTCATTTCCACGATGATTTTTTTTCTTGGATTCCTGAGTTATTTCGAATTTTTTTTTTCTTTTTAATTTCCAGACGCACGGAGATTTGGCCAGTTACCTTTTCTCACTGGCTTCTCACTTAACTGCATTGTGGTCAGAAACCAGGGTTTACGCGGTGCTGATTCTTGGGTGTTTGCTGAGGCCCGCTTTGGGACTGCCACGTGGTCAGTTTTGCAAATAATCCACGCGTGTTCGTGGAAGACACCCAATCACTAACTGTTAGATGAAATTGGAGATACAGATATATCCACACCAATCGAATCTTCTATATATTTGGGTTTTTTTTTAATTTTCTTGTGTGAAATCTTGCACTAGAGAACCGCCAGTTTTCCTCGTATTTATGCCAAGTATTAATTTGTCTGTTTTAAGCCTACGTTATTATGTGAAGACAAGGTTAGAAATTGTGTCTTCACACAGCCTATCATTGCACAGTGACACCTTCTATCTTAATGTCTTTTGCCTCACGTTCTGTTCTGTGCGATGTGCATATAACCACTCGGCCCATTTTCTTCCATTCTTTCTCTGTCAGACCTTTTGTGTCTTTCGCCTTCGATGTGTCTCTTGCAACCGTATGAATCTGGATTGGATTGGGGTCTTTGTCTCTTACCCGGAGAATTGAGTCTTACTGGCCTTCGTTATGGTTGCCGTCCGCCTTCTTTTGGGTGGCTCTGTTATTTTTTCCTCCTCTATTTTCCCTCCGCTAGCGTGCAGGTTTTCGATCATCACTGTCCATTTAGGGGTTCTCGTTGATTTTTTGTTTGGACAGTTGTCTTAAAAGTTACGGACAAGTGTTTTTTGGGAAATCACACGCGTTTTTATAGAAATTACAGTAGGAGATGAAGCCCCACGTCCGCGGTCCTGCCCCTCCTGTAATCCTGCTCCTACGAAGCAGCCACATTCACTTTCCAGCACGGAAGCCAGCAAACTCTGGCCCGGGTTTTGTAAATAAAGTTTTATTGGAACACAGCTGTGCCCACTCATTTATATATTGTCTGTGGATGTTTTCCTGCTACAAGAGCTAAGTTGAATTGGTCAGACAGAGTCTGTGTGTGGCCCACAAAGCCTAAAATATTTATTGCCCGGCCCCTGACAGGAAAATATTGGTAACCCTTGGACTGAGGTGGCTTTCCGTATCTAAACCTTGACTTTGAACCTCTTTTACTGTCAGTGTTGGGTCGTGAGGAGGCTTTATAAGCTTGTGGTTAATGCCCAGGCATGGCGAGGTGTGCCGGCCCCGCCCCCAGATCCTATTGTGTGACCTTGGCAGGTTTCTTCCGTGCCTCTGTGCCTCAGTTTCTCCGTCTGTGAAATGGAACATAACATAGTACACACACAAGAGGCTTACTTGAGGGCCCATGATTTAATGCATCAGTAACACTTAGAAAAATGCCTGCGTCTGTCATGGCGTTCGTGAGCAGATTTAATGGCAAAATAGCCGATTTGTCACTTACCCACTACCAGTATGGTTATCGACGTGCCGAAGGGAAGGCAGATTCAGCTCCCTACACAACCCAGACCCTGCCCTCGCAATACAGACGTGTCCGTGCTTTGTGGTAAAGACTGAGGGTCGTACACAGCTGAGCTATAAAGAAAAGTTGGGTCGCGTCTCCTCTCTTTGCCATTATCTGGTTTCCTTGTCATTAATAGCTACCTCGTTCCAGAGGCTTCCTTTTTTTCGGTCACATTATTTCATTACCAGCCCGTCTGCCTCTCAGATGTCACCCTCTTGGTCCTAAGATAGATTTTCGTGGATTGCGGGATGGGGCTTGAGTACCCAGTACTGATGGTTCCCCAACAGTGAATCACTTTGGTGTGAGTCCCTTCAAAATGACATTTCTAGGGGCGCCTGGGTGGCTCAGTCGGTTGAGCGTCCGACTTTGGCTCAAGTCGTGATCTCGCGGTTCGTGGGGTCGAGCCCCGCGTCGGGCTCTGTGCTGACAGCTCGGAGCCTGGAGCCTGTTTCTGATTCTGTGTCTCCCTCTCTCTCGGCCCCTCCCCCGCTCATGCTCTGTCTCTCTCAAAATTAAATAAACATTTTTTTGAAAATGACATTTCTAAATCTGCAAGTTCTGTTCCCAACCTCTCTGATCTTTCCTCCAAAGAGTTTTTCAATGCAGCTCAAGGAGCTACACCTGCGGTCTCCTGCACGAAAAGGTCCTTCGGACAGTTTGTAAACTGAGACGCAGCTGGCTCACTCCGCCTGGCCTCAGGTTCCGCTCCTTCAACAAGAGGCCAGATCGCTGGGGTCCTGTTCATGTCGAGGAAAGCCAACGAATCTGTCATTCTGCGTTCCACGTATCAATTATTAGGTGGTTATGAGGCGTGGTAATACGGTTTGAGCCTACACAAATATAAGGTATACATACAGTTATCTTTCCAGAATCCCATGGATCCCGGGTCTGGGGGAGCCTTGCCAGGCTCGCTTACTTGTTTTTGTTGTAAAAAGAAAAGCCATTCCGGAGTTCTCCGTTCTTTTTTCTTTCCGGCTCGACCCATTTTCCTCCTTCCTGGAGACCCTCCGTCAGGATTTATCCTAGGCAGGTGTGCTGGAAATGGACTTCCTCAGCTTCTGCTTCTCTGAAAAAGCCTTTCTTTCCTCTGCGTGTTGAAAGATTTTTATCTCTGAGTAGAGAATCCTCGGTTGACCGTTGGGTTTTTCCCTCAGTCACTCGGTTGCCTTCTGGCTCAGACGGCTGCTGCGGGAAAGGCCGCCATGACTCCCGTCTCTGTTGTTTCCATCTGTAATGTTTCTCCTTTTTCTGTTGCCCTAGAGATTTTTCTCTCTGACCTCGGCTGCGGTGTGGCCGGGGGAAGCGCGTGCGCGTTTCAGTATTTTAGGATTCGTGCTGCGTGTGTCCTTTGGAATCTGGGAGTTCTTTGGAATTTCTTCGACTCATTTTGGGAAACTCTCAGCCATTATCTTTTCAAATATTTCTTCTGACCCCTTTCTCTCTCTCTCTCTCTCTTCTTCTCTTGACGGTTTGATGCTGTCCCGCAATACTTGGATGGCCTGTTCAGTGTTTCTCACCCTTTTAGTCTTTGTGCTGCGGTTTAAAGAGTCTGACCCGAATTAGTCTCCACGTTCGCTGCCTCTTTCCTCGGCTGGATCCAGCGTGCTGGGCAGCCAGTCAGGAAAATCCTCCACCTGTAATAATATGCTTTTTATTTCTGATATTTCCACATGACTCCTTTTTTATAGTTTCTATCTCTGCTGAAATGTCGTATCTGTTCAAGCATGCCGTCCTCCTTTTTCGTTCAATCCTTTAACGTATCACCCGTAGTTGTGTTAAAGTTCAGCTCTGATGATGCCAGCATTTGGGCACTCTCTGAATCTAGTTCTTTGGTTTTTTTTTTTTTTCAGTTTTTTTTTAAGTGTTTATTTACTATTGAAAGAGAGTCAGAGCATGAGCAGGGGAGGGGCAGAGGGAGACACAGAATCCGAAGCAGCTCCAGGCTCCGAGCTGTCAGCACAGAGCCCGACCAGGGGCTCGAACTCACAAATGGCGAGATCACGACCTGAGCCGAAGTCAAGAGTCGGGGGCTCAACCAGCCGAGCCCCGCAGGCGCCCCTCTGTGAATCGAGTTCAGCCGATTATTTGGTAGCAGCGGACCGCTCGACCGCCTTTCTGGCTTTTGCCTGTGTGTGTCTCACGCACCTTCGCCGAATCCTGAATACCACGTGGGGAAGAGTAGAGACTGAGGCACATCGTGTTTGTGGCTGGAAACAGGGACATGTGTCCTGCCAGTCTGTTGGTGTGTGGGCTCGACTCATCTCGTCAGGAGTCACCCTCGGGGGCGCCTCGGATTCGAATTCCTCCAGCAACCGGCGGCCGTTACCTCCCGTCGTCCCCTCGGGCCTGCCTCAGCCTCACTGGCAGCGGCCCCCGGCTGCCTGTGACACAGAGGGGCCTCTCTCCGCGCCTCAGTCCCTCCACAAAGGGTAGGTGGTCAGTGCTCGGCTCGCGCCGGGGGGCACGCGATCCCTGATGCACCGGCCACGTCTGGTCTTCAGCCGCCCTGAGCCCTGGACCGGAGCATCCCTGTGCTGGTCCCCTCGTCCACCAAATTTTGCTCCACCCCTGAGTTTCCCGCCCTTGCTCTAGAGGCAGCAGACGTCAGCTTGATGTCATGCTAAGATCCTGGGGCCACAGGGGGCTCCTGTCCCTGTCCCACGGGCAGAGGATTTTTGGTTCGGACCCTCCTCCAGACCGGTGGGCTTTTGCCTGACCCCTGGAGGTGAGAGCTTTACTGCCTTTTCCCCAGCGGCTCAGGCCCTTGTTCCCAACGAGAGGAAGGCGCGGGCAAGCAGGGGAACCTGGTGCGTGTGCCTCAGCGGAAGCGGCTGACGTCTGGCCTGGGCCCCTGAGGGGGCTCTCTCTGGCCTTCTGATGGCTGCCCCCGGTGTCTCGCGTCAGCACCTGCCGAAGACCCCCGGCTAGAACACGCGAGCGAGGCAGTGTTCCCTCCCGGCTGTTCCCAACCAGCGAGCCAACGCGCGGGTGGCCTCTAAGAACGCGCGAAGATTGCGCCTCCCTCCGTCCCTCTTACCCACTTGGGTGGTGACCAGTCTCACTCCTGGGTCCCGTCAGAGGGCGGACGCTGTCGTCCCTCCTTGGAGGGGCTCCTCGTGCTCTGAAACTGTTTCCCGAGTTGCTCTCTGACCCCAGGCCCTAGACGGGGCTCTCGAGAAGCTGTGACGTCTGCGGACGATCTAGACTTCTCTTGTTAACGTTAGGAAGGGCAGGGTACTGTCGTGGCTGCTGACGTTCCAAGCAGGAAGCAGACCCCTGCTACCTCAGACGTGCGTGTGCCTGGTTAGCTAGTGAGGCGGTCAGCTGACGGACACCTCCGTCCCATGCTTCCCGACACGCAAGGATTTAGAGCCGTTCGAGTCTCTCCCGTGCCGGCTCCGTGTGGTCGCGGGCAAGACTCGGTTCTCTCTCACTCTGGTCTCTCACGGAGGCAGCGTTAGTGAATACAGCCGGGTTCACTGGGCTCATCGCACACCCCGCGAGCTTTCTTCGTCCTCCCGTCTCCCGGCTCAGGATGTCCTTTCGAAATCATCTTTCTTCTCTCCAAACCACGTGCTTCCGGAGCCTCCTATTCAAGGTGTGGGTTGTGGGCCAGGGGCTGGCAGCCTCACCCGCCTCTTCTCAGGAGCTGGGCCCCACCCTGATGACTTCATTCAACCTTTATCACCTCCTCGGGCAGGCCCACCGGGAGCCAGGACCTCGGCCTGTGAACTGGGGTGAAGCCACGTTCGGTCCACAATAGGCCTCCACCTCTGTGCTGTGATGCACACTTGAGGCCCTTCTTGTGACCAAGCAAGTGTGGGGAGCGCCGCGGTAACAATTTTTCCGCGGTAGGGACGCCTGGGTGGCTCAGTCGGTTAAACATCTGATTCCCGGTTTTGGCTCAGGTCACGATCCCAGGGTTATAGGATCGAGCCCTGCGATGGGCTCCATGTTGAGCTTGGAGCCTGCTTGTGACTCTCTCTCTCTCTCTCTCTCTCTCTCTCTCTCTCAGTCTCTCTCTCCCTCCCCCCACCTTTGCCCATCCTTCAGTGGTAGTTTGATGAGACAAATCTGGACCCCGTTCTCCCTCGATGGCTTAAAGATTTAGTCTCGTGGTCTCCTGGCTTCTGTAGTCGCTGTGCAGAAATCTGGGCCCGTCTAACTGTGGTTCTTTGTCGGGTGAACGTTCTTTCCCTCCGAGCTGTGTTTCCTTTGTCTCTGGTATCTTCTCACTTTTACCATGAGGCATCTGGCTGCGAACACTTGTTTTGTTTATTCTGCTTTGGGTAGGTCGTGATTCCCGGATCTCCGCATCAATACCGTGTATTCGTTGTGGGAAGTCGTGCACTATCTTCCTGAACGCTGTGTCTCCCTCATGACCTCTCTTCTCCCGCTCTAAGACTCTGATTACGCGTGTCCTCAGTCCTCCTCGCTCTATCCTCCGAGTGTCTCTGGGAAGGTTCCGTCTCTTTGTCCTGCCTCCTGGGTAAATTCTTTTGGACTATATTCCAACTCACTAACCCTCTCTTCACCTGTGTTAGATCTGCAGAAATTCTCCCCCAATTAGCCTGCAATGACTCGGAATACATACCCTTTAGGACGCTGCCTTCCCTTGGGTGTGAATTAAAATGTTGGCTGCATTTTGCAGAATGTTGATTCTCCAAAAACATATCTGAATATGCCTGTACCTGCGGTGCAGTAAAGATTCCGTGGAACCCCGGAATTTGTGACATGTTGTCACTTGGGTTTCAATTAGCAAAATAAACAGTGCAGCCCGGAGGAAAAAATCCAGAAATGTGATCTTGGCAACCACGTTCTTTCGTGTTTCTAGAATTTACGATTTATTCTTTCACGGACCGATTCTTTTTAAATGTTTCTTGCCCTTGTTTTTAGTGTTTTCTTTTACTTCTCCAAACATACTCGCAGGCGTTTCTGCATCAGCCGGGTTATTGCTTCCTCACAAACTGCCCTGGTGCTCGGGGGTTAGAATAACGTTCGTCCGTTGGGACGCGCACACAGGCGCAGAGCCATGGCCGAGTCGGCCCACCCAGGCTGGACTCTGTTCAGCACCGCCCCCCTCCGGGGGGTCCTCGCACCCCCTACGAGGACCAGCAGGCGGGCCTGGGCAGAGTGGAGGAGGACGGCTTGGAGCCCCCAGGCCCCCTAGGGCCTGGGCTCAGGACCGGAGTGGGCATCCTTTCCACCACATTCTGTCGGCCCAAGCAAGCCACGGGGCCAGCCCGCAGACGAGCGGGAGAAAACGTCCTCCGGCAACAGCATGGGGGCAGGGAGGAGTCGAGACTGGGGGCCCGTGAGGCCGCAGACACTTGGGATCGGAGAATCCCAGAACACAAAATCCTTGGGGTTCACGGTTCTGCCATGTGCTGGTCACACCCGTGGAAGCTTCTCGCCGCGTTGGAGTGAATCCGTGCCCGCGCTGGCTTTACCTGCGGGGACCCTGTGTCTCTTGGGCCAGGAAGTTTGCCTCCAGAGAAGGCTTGTTGTTTGTTTCCATCAGGCACCTGGGGAGGCCACCTGCTTAAAAACGCACGTCTCAGCTTGAGCTTTCCTTGGCCACACGGTCAAGCTCACACGCGCACCTGCCTGACGACCAGCCCGTGCTCATTCTCCAGGGAGGAAGGCTGTTTTCCACCCTCTGAGATTCCTGTGGCCTTTTTTTCCAGAGAGAGAGAGACACGGGACGTGGTGACAGTGGTGACAGACAGAGAGAGGGAATATGAATCATCCAAATCAAGGCCGACCTGTGTTATTTTTTTTAATGTTTATTTTGTGAGGGCAAGAGAGTGGGGGAGGGGCAGAGAGAGAGAGGCAGGAGGAGGACGGAGGATCTGGAACAGGCTCTGCGCTCTCAGCACAGATGCGGGGCTCGAACCCACGAGCCGCGAGGTCGTGACGTGAGCCGAGGTCGGACGCTTAACCGACCGAGCCGCCCAGGCGCCCCGTTTGCCAATGACTGTTAAGTAGGTCTACACTTTCTCCAGGTTTCCTCTGTTCCTCCCTCGTGTCCTGTTCTGTCCCAGGATCCTACGGGATGCCACGGAGCATCATTCATCAAATCTCCGTAGGCGACTCTCAGCTGTGATGGTTTGTCAGACTTCCCTTGTTTTTATGATCTGGACAGTTTTTTTGTTTTGTTTTGTTTTGTTTTGTTTTTTAATTTTTATTTATTTATTTATTTATTTTTGGGACAGAGAGAGACAGAGCATGAACGGGGGAGGGGCAGAGAGAGAGGGAGACACAGAATCGGAAACAGGCTCCGGGCTCCGAGCCATCAGCCCAGAGCCCGACGCGGGGCTCGAACTCACGGACCGCGAGATCGTGACCTGGCTGAAGACGGACGCTTAACCGACTGCGCCACCCAGGCGCCCCTGATCTGGACAGTTTCGAGGTGTCCTGGCCCCATATTTTGTAGAACGTCTCTCAGGCGGGACTCGTCACATGTTTTTCTCACGGTTGGATGTGTTTCGGGGAGGAAGGCCCATAAACGAAGGGTGCGTACTTACAATGACTCGTCACTGTCGTTGACCGTGACCACGTGGCTCCAGCATATAACGTTCGTCGGCTTTCTCCACCATAAAGTTACCTTTCCCCTCGCTTTCCATACTGTCCCCTTGGAAAGGAAGCCACCGTGGACAGCTCACGCCCAAGGGGCGGGGGGAGTTGGAATCCACATCTCTCCGGGCAGAGCACCTCCATAAACGATTTGGAGTTCTTCTGTATGGGGGGTTTTTCTATTCCCCCCATTTATGTATTTACTCGGTGATGTATTTATGTCGGCAGGGACTCATGTGGATTTTATACTTTGGACCACGATCCAGCACTAGTTCATTGTGTTCAAATCGCCCCAGCTTTGACCTTGGGGGCTCTGCCGTGGCTTTGGTGCTCCTCTGACAATCCCCCGTCACTGTGGCTTTGGGACTCTGGAGGGGGAGGGGAGCACCTCCTTCCTTTCTGGCCTTGTGAGATGTTCCAGGCCCGTCTTGTATGTTTTCTGCCCCCGTTAGAGAACCCAGCGTTTCTCCAAGGACCCCTGGCTCCCTTCACGGGGAGACGGTGTTAGAAGCCACGCTCGGGTTCCTAGATGTGAGCATGGCTGGCGGGTCATTGCTTCCGGCCGCTCTCAGCCGAGGGCGTGCTCAGCCCCGTGTGTGCACCGTCTGTGTCTATGTCGGGCTAAATACGAGCTTCCTTCCAGCCCCCTGCCCTTGCCGACCTGCCCTCCCCCTGCAGCGGTGAGGAGTCTGGACTCCTGCCCTCCCCTGCTTACTTAATCCCAATCGTGGTCTCAGAACTGCCAACCTGCATTCCCGTGGGGATCAATTTCACCGACTAGACTACACCGCCATGCTGACAGTCAGCTCCTTTTGCCTTTTTTGGTTTATTTTTGAGAGAGAGAGAGAGAGAGAGAGAGACAAAGCACAAGCTAGGGAGGGGCAGAGAGAGAGGGAGACGCAGAATCCGAAGCGGGCTCCAGGCTCCGAGCCTTCGACACAGAGCCCGACGCGGGGCTCCACCCCCACGAACCGCGAGATCGTGACCTGAGCCGAAGTGGGACGCTTCACCGACTGAGCCACCCAGGCGCCCCTCGCTTATTTCTTTTCATTGCTTCATAATAATTCCACTATGTGGCTGTAATACGGTTTATTTCTTCGTGACTCTGTGGCAGGACACCATGGTTGCAGAACCACAAACAAAAACACCCTCCGCACCTGCTGTAAAATTCACAGGCCGGCTTCCGTGTGGACGTGGGCTTTCCAACCACCTGGGGAAACACGTAGGAGTGGAATTGCGGGCTCGCCTTGTAAGGCTGCGTTTGGCTCTGTAAGAAGTTGCCAAGCCGGCTTTCGAGGTGGCTGCCCGCCCCCCCCGGGGGTTCTGCGGGCTCTCCTCTGCTCTGTTCTGTGTGTTTTGGGTCTCTCCCCTGCGCGTTGGCCCGGATAACTTCCCTTGACACAGATTGCTTCCAGTGCAGACTCAGCTTGTCGCGAAGCCCGCAAAACAGATTCTCCGCTTCGGTTCTTTCCGACCGTGTCCGTGTACCTGGGGATGCGCACCACGTATCTGTCTACACGGTTCCCATCTTTTGTACCAGATCCTTTAATCTCGTGATGCTAATCGCTGAAGACTCTGTCCGCTAACTCTGACCGCTGGTCCCCGGGGCCACTTCTTTGGACGCTGCTGGGTTTTTCTCGATGATGGGCCACGTTTGCCTGTATCTTCACGCACGGGGATTTCTCTCCGCTTTCCTTTCCCGCCCGTGCCCTCGGGGAGGCCCCGGAACAAGGACCTGGCCCGTGGGGGAGCGGCGTGGGACCCCGTCCCTCGCACCAGCCCCAGTGCTGGTGGCCTTACTGGCTCCTCCAGCCCGAAGCCCCCTTTGTGCAAGACCACCTTCCTCGCGCCGTGGCTCCCCAGGCGGTCATAGGTCCCTGTTGTCCAGGGAGGGCGCATGCCTTTCTGGAATTTGGTTCTGCGGGTTTCCTGTCCGCAGTTCTCGGATGGGTGTTTACAGACTCCCGCGACTCCTTCTCCCGGCAGGGGAGGGAACCACAGTCGCTTTCAACTTTCCGCGTCCTTATCAGAAGCAAAAATCCCTTCCCCTCCTCGTCATGTCTCTGGCCGGAGCTCAGATGGCCTTGTCCACTGTCACTGAGTGTCACTGAGGGTGTGGCCCTTTGGGGTCCGAGGTCCGGCTCTTGTCCCAAGGGTCTGGGCTAACGACCCTGACAAACCCCCTGGGGCAGCCATGCCTTCGTGCCCTCTCGCCACTGCATTTTTGCTTCTGATTAGCATCGCTGTCTTGTCCCCACGGGCCGGGGCTCCCTGAGGCAGGGCCCGTGCCGGACTCGTATCTGAACGCTCAGGGCCCGGCACCGGGGCAGGCTTGTCACGGTCGGCAAAGGTTGGACTCGTGGGTGCACAAACGGTGGGCACAAAGAGCGGCAGCCACAGGTGGGGGGAGAAACGCCCCCAACCCCACACTTCATAAGCGGGTCTTCCCATGGCCAGGGCCCCACGGAGCACCCGACACTCCGGGAGCTTTCCGCACCCTCTGCGGCCTCTGACCTGCGTGAGGTCCCTCTTTCCCGCCAGGTCTCCGTGCGCCTCCGTAGTGGGGACACTCGGCCACAAGCCAGCTCTGTAGGGGGCCAGGCCCAGCAGGCCTTCTCCCTGCGCCTCGCCCCTCCCCCACCCCCTCCCGGGCAGGGTCCCCACCCTCCCGGAAGCTCCCCATGCTGACCAGGTGATGCCCCTGCCCTGTGCAGCGGATGGACGCAGGGAAGGTGGCCAGCGAGTCAGACAGTGAAAGTGGCCTCCCGTCCCCCTACACAAGCCTATTGTTCCTGCCTCGGTTGGACCCCAGGAGCTGCCCACCTTGCGTGGGTGCGGCCCATGACCTTGAGATCGAGGAGGAAGGTCAAAGGGGATTTCCCTGAGGGGAAGGAATGCGGACTTCCGACTCAGGAGCCCTCTGGACCCCGGCAGACGGGGGTGGGTCTGGAGAGTGGGGGTGGGCAAGCCAGGGGAGCACCCTCGCCCTCCCCCTCCCCTCCGAGGTAAGTTCCGCTGGGCTCCCTGGTGACCCGGCCTGGCTGTGGGGAGGCAGGCAGCCCCCCGGAGAGCCCTGGACCCCAGCGCTGCAGGGAAATGGCAAGGCTGCCCCCAGCAAGCCCCGAGGGGCCCCGGCAGGGGGAGGCAGGGGGCTGAGTGCTGTGTTTCTCCCCAGGGAAGCAGCCGCCGTCCTTTCCTAGCCGGCTGTGCTTCTCAGAGGACGAGAAGACCCTTGTAGAACGAAAACCCCGAGGTAGCTTTGCCTTCCCTTCCAAAACACGGCCCAAGCAGGTGGGCTGGAGACGGGGCCCCCGGTGGGTGGGGTGCAGCAGGGGCGCGGGGCCCCGCCCAGGGCCCCCAGAGTCCCCCGGGAAGCCAGGGCAGCGGCAGGGACACAGCACCTGCTACGTGCAGGGTGTTCCCTGCTCCCCCGCTTGGGGCGCCGTCCCTCAGACCAGGCAGGTGCACACCTATACGACCAGCTGGGGCCCGGCAGGGGGGTCAGGGGGGCAGCAGTGTGCAGAGACCAGCAGCACGGGCACCCTGCCTGGAGGAGGTGACCCCGACAGGGGCGAGAGCCGGCTGGCAGAGAGGCAGGAAGGCAGAACCACCAGCTTCAGTCCTGGGGACCCGGGGGCCCTGGGGGGGGTCAGTGGAGGCAGAGGGTGCGTCCGTGGAACAGGCTCCCGGGTTACGGAAGCGTTCAAGCCGGCGTGGGGCTCGCCCTCACGGAAGCCCCAGCCCTGGGCCACCTGGGGAGGACCCCAGGTTGGACGGCCCCCGGGGGGGCTGGGGGCGGTCTGAGGCCTGGCCCTGCCCGCCCCAGCAGACGCACCTCACCTGCGCCCCGTCCCACTCTGCCTCCCCACTCGCTCACGCCGCGTCTTGCCCACAGCCATCCAACGGCCCCAGGTGACGGGTGAAATCTGCACCACCCCTGGCTGCGTAATAGCAGGTAAGCCCCTTCCCCACACCTCCCAGAGCCCTGCCCCGGGGCGCAGGGCCTCCCGAGGCCAAGGGGAGCCACCTCCAGACACAGCACGGCACGGGGGGGGGGGGGGGGGGGGGGGGGGGGGCCCGGCGGGCAGTCCCTGGCCCCGCCTGCAGGCGGGGCATCTGCAGCGGGTGAGGAAAGCGGGTCTGCTCCCTCTTCCCAGCCCTGTGCCCCCAGGAAGAGGTCCCTGCACCCACAAGGCCCCCGTGACGGGGAGGAAGGTAGTTCGGGGACAGGGGCTCTTTCCCGCAGTTACAGAGAGAAAGGTCACATGAACATACAAGCTTCCTCCCACGAATTTGTCTAAAAATTGGGGACCATATGCTGCCACTCGCAGACCGAAAACGGTGAGAACGGTCTGGAGAAACATCAGGAAAAATCTCAGACCTGAGATTTTCCTGCCCATGCTGGGGTCGTGGACGAGCTTCCCTCGAGGCCCTGGCCAAGTGGGACAGAGGGCGAGGGAGGGTCCCAGGCTGGGGGTTCCAAGTGGGGAATCCAGCCGAGAGCCTTCGGCCGGGGACCCCCGACCAGTGACGCGGCACATTCCGGTGCTGGGGTGACACCGTCTCCTCTAACAGCACACAGACTCCCTGTGGCGGCCCAGAGCACCCTCACCCCCACCCCCGCTGCAGACACTCTGACGAGTGAGGGGGCTCCAGGGGCAGCAGACTGCCTCCTGGGAGCCGGGCAGTCCTGGCCGTTGCCCCAGCGCCGGACCGTGGGTGTCCTGGCAGAGGTCACGGGGTCCCGGGTCGTGTGGCTAATAAGTCACAGCCCTAGAACTTGAATTCCTGCTTCTGACCTCGCCGAGGCTCAGAGAGGGTGACTCACGCTGCCGAGGGCACACAGCCATGATGGAATGTCGAACGGTCCGCGGGCACCCGCGACTGGGTCCCCCCTCTCCCTCCCCACCCCTGCGGCCGAGCAGCTGCCAGGATCCTCCGGAACATGGACCCGTCCGGGGAACCGTGTGAAGACTTCTACCAGTACGCGTGCGGAGGCTGGCTGCAGCATCACGTGATCCCCGAGACCAACTCCCAGTACAGTGTCTTTGACGTCCTTCGAGACGAGCTGGAGATCATCCTCAAAGGTGAGAGCCGCCGTGACCTTGAGGGTGGAGCTGGGTAAGGCTGTACGTCTGTGCCACTCAAGGGTGGCCGTGGGGCCCGCAGAGAAGAAACCCCCTGGAATAAAGGCCCCGCAGGGGCAGAGGGGCCTCCTCTCACTACAGAGGGACGGGTGACACCAGGACCTTTGACCTGGCTCTCCCGGTGGCCGCCTCAGGCCTCTGTCCAGCCCCCTCCTCTGCCCACAGGAGTGCTGGAGAATTCCACCGCCAAGGACAGGCCGGCTGTGCAGAAAGCCAAGATGCTGTACCGCTCCTGCATGAACGAGAGTGAGTGGGGGGTCCGGGACCCCACAGTCCCCGCAGCAGTGCCTGGCAGCTGGACGCCACTCAGGACTCACGACCACGGGGGCTGTGCCCCCACCTGGCCGCCGGGCCCAGGGACTTACTGCCAGCTGCCCGTGATCCTGTTTACACCCTGACCCCAGCCCGGGCCACACCGTCCGGGCAGAGGGACAATGCTGAGGGGCGTACCTGGAAGCCCCAGGGAAGGCGCACACGCGTGTGTGTCTGTGTCCGCGTGTGTCCGTGTGTGTGTCCGTCCACGTGTGTCTGCGAGTGTCCACACGTGTACCCGGGTACTGTTACGGGACTGCCCTGTGCTCGGGCTCCTAGGAATGTCTCCCCCACACCCCGTGCCCCTCTGGCCTGTCTCCCCTCGTGTCCCTGCCTGGGGGTCTGCAAGCCCAGCTTGGGGTGTCGGCTGCTCTGTGGGGAGCACCCCCCCCCCTTAGTACCGAGGGCTCATTGTTTTGTCCCCGCATCCGACTCCAGAACAGCCAGAGGAAGCCGCCAGCTTCTGGCTCGTGCCTCCCGAAACCCCGGCCCCCATCTGGGCTCGCCCGGAACCTTCCCTCTTTCCACCATGAGGCTCCCCCATGCCCCTGCCTCCCTGTGAGTCTCCGCCAAACCGAGTGACCTGGCACCCTGCCACCGGACCCTCACCTTCACCTTACGTGTGACCCCAGTTCCCCAGCTTCCTGCCGGACCTCCGCTGCCCTGCACAAGTTGTCCACGTCCAGTCCAGAGTGTTCGGCCGGCCACGGTGCTGGCGCCCCCCTCCCCCACCCGTGCAGCACCCCCGGGCCGCAGGGCCTCCCTCGGCCTGGCTCCCCCACCACCCGGTCGCCTGTCCCCCTCCCACGCCCCGTGTCCTGCCGGTGCGTCTGCTTCGGTCACCCCCCGGGGCCCCTCACACCTGCGTCCGTCTCTGCTCCTCCCGGGCCCGTCCCCGTCCCCGTGTGACGGAGGCCTGGCTTTGTGCCGGGCGTGCAGCGTCCCGGTGGGTGGGTGTCGGGGGGTGGGTGGGTGTCGGGGAGGCGAGTGACCCTCCTTCCCTCGCAGGCGTGATAGAAAAACGAGACTCGCAGCCCCTGCTGAACATCTTGGATCTGATGGGCGGCTGGCCGGTGGCCATGGACAAGTGGAACGAGAGAGTAGGTAAGGCCGGGGCCTGCGGCAGCCTCGCTCAGCACACAGGTGTCACCGCCCGGGGCTCCCTGGAGCCGAGCCCTCGCGGGCTCAGGCTGGCGAGTTCGCACCCGCTGCCAGTGGGCTCCCCAGCCCTGCAGAGGGCGACCCTTCCAGGCCCCTGGGGGCACTCGCCTCCCAGACCCGGGGCGTGGGGGCGGGGCACGGGGGCACCAGGTGCCCGGCAATCCCTGGCCCTGTTGTCCCGCAGCGGGTCCTCAGCGCCGGGGCCCGCAGGTGTGCTTGCCGCCACGATGTCCCCCGAGCTCTGGGGCTTAGGGGGCTGGGGTCCACTGTCCGACAAGGGCCTGGCCTGGGACCCCCGGGAGCGCAGCCGGTCTCCAGCGTGAGGCGCTGACCCCCCAGGCCCCAAGTGGGAGCTGGAGCAGCAGCTGGCCCTGATGAACGCGCAGTTCAACAGGCGCGTCCTCATCGACCTGTTCATTTGGAACGACGACCAGAACTCCAGCCGGCACATCATCTACGTACGAGCCGCGCCGGGGGGCCGGGGTAGGCCGGGTCCCTGGTGCCTGGCTGGGGGCGCCCGCAGGGCCGTGGCCAGGGGGCGGGTGAGCCCCGGGGGCGTTCCCAGGGCCCTGCCCTTGTCCACGTCCCGCCCGGGGCGCCGGCTGCCGGGGGACCGGGTCCCAGTCAGAGGAGCCGCCCGCGTGCCGTCTGTCCGGGCCTCGGGCTCCAGGGCAGGAAAACGGACCTCAGAAAGCCACCGCCGGCCACAGCGAGCCCGCGCCACGCAGGGAGGGCGAGGGCGCCGCGAGGCCCTGCACGTGGCCCGCACGTCACCTGGGTCACCTGGTCAGTGCACCCTGCAGCGCGTCCCCGGGGGCCCTCCGGCCGTCACTCGCAGAGCAGCGCCGGGGCGCGTCCCCCTTCCGGGTGGAGCCCACGTTCCCGCTGGGCGCAGTTCGGGGGGAGTCGAGAGAGCTGCTGTCCTCCCCGGCCAGGCTGTGGGGACCCCGGCTCGTTGCCCAGGGTCACACCCTCTGTGTCTCCAGATAGACCAGCCCACCTTGGGCATGCCGTCCCGAGAATACTATTTCGACGAAGGCAACAACCACAAGGTGAGTCCGGCCGGCCCCGGCCCCTCAGGCACTTTGCTGCCCCCCCTCCCCGGCAGCTTTAGGGCCCCCCTGCGGCCGGCCTGCCCGTGGTCCCCTTGACCCCGCCCCCCATGGCTAGCCTTTGTGAACGCCTGCGGGGCGCTGACAGCTGCGGACAAGCTAACCACAGCCTTCGTCCTCATCGTCGAAGGGACCGTCCCTAAACACCACGTGCCACGTATGGGGACAGGCTCGGCTGAGCCGGTGGCCCCGAAGCCCACGCCCTTCACCCCCGTCTCACCGGTGAGGACTGCGGTCCACACTGCCGGTCTACCGCGTAGGGCCCGTCGAGATCTGAACTCAGGCCACCTGAGCGCGGGGCTCTCGTAACCACTGGGTTCCTGGTCCGGGGAGGAGCGAGGCAAGGGGCAGACAGTGGCGAGCTGGGCCAGAGGGAAGAGCTGGGAGCCGGCTGTGGGAGGTGCAATTGTGAAATAGCCCTCGGCCAGAAAGCAGGATGGTGGGCCTCCTGGCGGAGGCGGGCTGTGAGCCGGGCCATGAAGGACGGTCCAGCCAGGGGCAGAGACGAGTGTGGCTGACAGAAGGAGCCACGGGTGGGCTAGCGGAGCGCAGACAGCCAGGCCAAGGGCGTCGACGGGCCTGACGCCGGAGGTGTGGCCTCTGCGGACCCTGCCTGGGAGGAAAGCCCCTCCCAGGATGAGGCGCAAAGAAGGCAGGTCCAGGAAGGGCATCGACCCTCCGGACCCAGTGCCTGACCCCCTGGCTGAGTCCAGCCTGGCTAAGGGCAGCCCGCCCTGGACCCTGGCATCTGACAGCCCTGGCCGACCCCGGGGCCTTTACGGGGCACCCGCTAGGCTAGCCCAGCACTTTGTAGGCAACCACGGAGACAGAACAGGTCTCTCCGTCCCGTGCAAGCCCAGGGACGTGGGGGATGGGGCGGAAGCGTAGCCCCGAGCCGTCGGGGCGTGACCTCAGCGTGTGGCTCCCCACGCAGGTCCGGGGCAGCAGGCCACTCACGCGGAGCCCGCGGCCGCTGCACCGGCTTGTCCGCGAGTGCGAGTGGCGGCTGCGGCCCGGCCCGGGAGGGCGCGGACGGTCTGGAGCGCCCCGTCCCGCCGCCCGCCGGCGAGGTTGGCCCCGGGAGCATCCCGGGGGCCCGCTTCGTGTCCTACGCCCACCCCCGCCCCCACAGAGAGCTCCATGGGGGCCGCGGGGGCCGAGGCCGCCGGCCGCCGGACCGAGTCCTGCCTCCCTCGTCCCAGGTGCGGGAAGCGTACCTGCAGTTCATGGTGTCGGTGGCCGCGATGCTGCGGGCGGACATGAACCTCCCCGAGAACGGCTACCTGGTGCGGGAGGACATGGCGCAGGTGCTGGAGCTCGAGACGCAGCTGGCAAACGTGAGGCCGCGGGGCGGGGGCGGGGGGCCGGGGTCCCGGCCGCCCCGCCCCCCGGTGTGACACCCCCGGCCCCCGGTGCAGGCCACGGCCCCGCAGGAGGAGAGGCATGACGTCACCACTCTGTACCACAGGATGGGCCTGGAGGAGCTCCAGAACAAGTTTGGCCTGAAGGCAAGTCCCCGCCCCCCGCCCCCCACGGGCCCCGGCCCCGCCCCCCGCCCGGCCCCGCCTCCGCGGGCCAAGCCGCAGAAACACGCCCACGCGCGCACAGGTCGCCCAGACAGGGACACTCTCGCACTGGGACGGCAGGTGCAGGCGGGCCGTCCAGGCACGCAGGGCCACCCCATCTGTGAGGTGGATACCGCGAGGACCCCGCTTTCCTGAGCAGGAGACAGGCCGGGAGGGGTCCCGACTCACCAGAGCGACCCTCGCCCCGGGCACTGCGTCCCTGGGGCCTGTTCTGAGCCCAGGCCAGACAGAGGGGAGCCGGGTTTTGCACCCCACCCAACCCCGAACTCAGGTGGCCGGGCACCCTGAGCCGCAGACTTGTCCGGAGCCTCCCCTCAGGAGGGACAGAAACGCAGTGATAGCCACGCCAGCCCTACAACCGAAGCCCGAGTCGGGGCAGAGGGCAGGGGTGGGACAGACACTCCAGCTCCTAACTCCTGACCAGAAAATGCGAGGGTCTGGTGGAGCCAGAGACCAAAGCAGGAGAACTCCAGAGACTCCTGCCCAGGGTTCATGGCACTTGGTGTTCCGGAAGGCTCTATGGCCCCTGGAGCCTGCCCTCTTCCTTGGCACCTGCTCCCAGTGGTGATCTGCTTCGACCCGCCCCTCAACACAACCCAACAGCTGCCCCCCCCCACCCCCGCCGCAGCGGGCACTGTGGGGGACAAGTTCCCCCTCTGGCTCGGGCTCCAGCAGTGAGCCAAGCGGGCAACCCCCGCCTCGTGTCTACACTGCGGCCCAGGCGGGGAGGCCTGCGTGCAGAGAGCAGGGAGGCGGTGGGACAACGCGGCCAGGAAGGGCTGCGCCACGAAGCTGATGCAGGAGAGAAGTCTCGGGAAGAGGGACCGTCTGGGGCGTGTGGCCCAAAGGGGCAGCCAAGGGCCAGGTCCTGAGGCAGGGGCTGCAAGGTGACCGGAGGTCAGAGGAGGCACCGGCGGTGAAGGCGTGGACGATGCCAGGCCTCCAGGGCACGTGAGAGGGCCTGGGGCACAGACTTGACTCACACTGAGGACCAGGCGGTGAACGCTGGCAGGTGGAGACGCTAGCCGCTAGCCGACGTGGCGAGAGGGGTGGTTTCTGATCCAGTTGGAAGATAGAGCCAGAGGATCTGCAAACGTACTAACAGTGGGAAGAGGAGAGAGAGAAGAGAACGCCCACGGCCTGCAGGCGCCGTGCCTCGGAGATGGCGAAGAAGCTTGGGGGAACGTCCTAGAAGCCAGGCGTTGGGCTGTCCGCTGTAGAATGCGTTTATAACGCTTAGACTTGGCTCCGAGTGTGCACGTCCACACGGCCCGTCCCCAAGGCCCCCACCCCGACTTCTCCCTCCACAAGACGGGCCGTCAGACCCAGACAGTTCACTCACCTGCACTGGGTTGTCTTGTCCTACGTTTTGTGGGTGAGACAACATCTCACCGTCGCAACACCCCATCTCACCGGGCCAGCCGTGCTGACGGCCGCACAGTCAAGTTTGAGAACACAGCAGTTTGCGCCCCTGCTGCACTCTTTTTTTTATTTTTATTTTTATTTTTTACATTTTATTTATTTTTGATAGAGCGAGACAGAGCACAAGTGGGGGAGGGGCAGAGAGAGACGGAGACACAGAATCCGAAGCAGGCTCCGGGCTCCGAGCTGTCAGCACAGAGCCCGATGCGGGTTTCGAACCCACGAGCCGTGAGATCACGACCTGAGCTGAAGTCGGACGCTCAACCGACTGAGCCACCCGGGCGCCCCAAGCCCTTCGGTTTCTGAGACTGGCACGAAAGGTCTTCCTGTGTGATGTATCTTCGGATTCTTTGTTGTTCCTGTGCAGAGGCTCCGACCTCGGACACAGAAGTTTTACTCCGCGCACGCACTCGTTCCAATACCCTACGTATCTGCAGTTCCTTTCAGGTTTTATGCACGTGAAATCATGTCCTTTGTGAACGATAAGTTTTATTTCTTCCCTTTCAAACCCTTACTGATTTTCTGTCATTAACTTGTCTTGTTGAGCTGGCAGGGACACTCAGTCACGCTAGTAGACGTCCTGTTTCCTCCCTCAGTTTTGACGTTTGCTGTGCACGGTTTTGTTTTCTGGGTTGCTGCTGCTGTATTTAGATTCCCCTCACCAGACTGTTGAATTTACCTTCTAGCTCTAGTCCGCTAGGACTTCTTGTCATGAACAGACGGCAAAGTTCATTAAACGCCTTTCTTCCTGCATCCATTGAAATTACGATGTGATCGGGGCGCCTGGGTGGCTTAGTCGGTCAAGCGTCCGACTTCAGCTCAGGTCGCGATCTCACGGTTCGTGGGTTCGGGCCCCGCATCGGGCTCTGTGCTGACAGCTCAGAGCCTGGATCCTGCTTCGGATTCTGTGTCTCCCTCTCTCTCTGCCCCTCCCCTGACTTCGGCTGAGGTCTTGATCTCACAGTTCATGGGTTCAAGCCCCATGTCCGGCTCTGGGCTGACAGCTCGGAGCCTGGAGCCTGCTTCGGATTCTGTGTCTCCTTCTCTCTCTGTTCCTCCCCCACTCATGCTCTGTCTCTCTCTCTCTCTCTCTCAAAAATAAACATTAAAAAAATTTTTTTAATAAAAAAAAGAAATTAGGATGTGATTATCCTGCTTTATCTAGTTATCACCGTGAATTACTTGATTCGATTTTCAAATTTTACACACCAAACTTGAATTCTTGAATAAATCAAATTTGGCTGTGATGTATTATCCATATTATGTAGGTGTGGATAAATCCTAATTGCTAATATTTTCATAGGATTTTTTTTGTCTATGATCATAAACGACACTAGCCTGTTACCTTCTTTCCTTGTAATATCCTTATTTGGGGATTCAAGTTTTTCTTGGCCTCATAAATCAGATTGAGAAGACTTTTCTTTTCCTCTCTCCTCTGGAAAGTTGAGTAGGACTGGCAGTATGTCTTCCACAAATGTCAGATAGCATCCACTGGAAAAGGCAGATGGTTCTAGAAATTTTCATGTGGGAATATTTCAAATGAAAGATCAATTTATTACCTATAAGACTATATTTCTACTATTCTTATATTTATTAGATATATATTCTATAGATCGTATTGCTAAACTCTTTTCAGGAATTTTTCCATCACACTCAAGTTTTCAAATACATTGGCATGATCTCTTTCCACAGTCTGTAGGCTCTGTGGTGATGTCACCCACCCTCACCCTGACTCTGATCATCTGTGCCTTCCCTCTGATTCCCCAAATATTCTCTGGTGGGGGCTGGGTTTCTTGGATGCCCACGAGCCGTGTCTACCTACCTCTCTGTTCTCTCCCTCTTTCTCCGCACGCCCGCCTTCCCAGGGGTTTAACTGGACCCTCTTCATACAATCTGTGCTGTCCTCTGTCAAAATCAAACTGCTGCCAGATGAGGAAGTAGTGGTGTATGGCATCCCCTACCTCCGGAACCTTGAAGACATCATCGATGTCTACTCAGCCAGGTGAGGCCCCGGGAAGGTCCCCAGAGGCCTCGGCATCTCGGCCTCTGGCCCCGCCCCCACCCCCTCCACGTCTCCTCATGGGAGAGTACCCCAGGGAGCATCTTCTCTGGGCAGATAAATATTAGTGGCCGATAGAACCTTAGTGAGAGATGCGAACCCTCCCTGGGACTTTTCGGGCACCTAGGAACAGACAGGCTGTATCTGGAGGTTGTCCCAGAGGCTTTCTCCACCACCCTGCTTGGGGCGAGCGCCTGTTCATCGCAGAAGCCGTTGACTAAGGGCCCACAAGCCCAATCCCCACTCTGGACAAACTCCACGCACCTGTCATATGCCCCGCCCTCTGCCTCCTGCCCACAGGACCATGCAGAACTACCTGGCCTGGCGCCTGGTGCTGGACCGCATTAGTAGCCTGAGCCAGCGATTCAAGGATGCGCGAGCTAACTACCGTAAGGTGAGTGGGGCCCCACGCAGGTGGCTCCTACCCCTGGCCTGTCATTTGTTCACTTAGTTCATGGTGCGGGGCACCTGCTCTGGGCCAAACGCCAAGGTCCACGCCGGGGGCAGAGCCATGCAAGAGGCTGACAACGCCTGCCCTCTTGGGACAGTCGCCAAACCGGAGAGCCACTCTTTCAAAAGCAACAAGTAGGACGTGACAGGAACGTATGGGACAGAGATGGCCTTTCTGGGAGGGTGACACTGGAGACCTCCAGGCAAGAATGACCCAGACACGAAGAGGCAGGGGGCAGATTCCCAAGGCAGGACACCCCCAGGCCACGTGGTAGGAAAGAAGGAGACGGGGCCAGGGAGAGAGGTGGGGGCCCGCAAGCGTGGGACTGAGCCGAACGTGGATTCCACGTGCCTTGAAAGCCGCCAGGGTGTTCAGAGCGGGAGCCACAGCCTAGTGTCCTGCTTGTGTGGTCATTCTGGCTGCTGGGGGTGGGGGTGCGGGCAGGGCAGAGGCAGGGGACCCACTGGGAAGGCCTGTGGTCATGGTGGCTGTTCCAAGGCCTCGATCAGAGGGGGCGTGGGGTCAGAGTGCAGACACACGTTGTCCGGGCTGGGTGACGGGTTGGACCAGGGCCTCAGGAGCAGACGCAAGTGTGGACGACAGACAGTTGAGGTACGAGCAGGGGGCTGAGGGGCAGGGGAGTCAGGCGGACCCCCAGGTCCTTCGCTAGAGAAATGGGACGGACAGAAGCCCTCCAGCGCATCGGGAAAGTTGGGGCAAGTCGGGGCGTCTGCCTTGGCGGGTGGGGTGGAAACACTACTGGCCAAGCGTCTCCACTCCGGCGATGGGAAAACCCACTGGGGGCCGGAGAGCCGGTGGCTTACGGCTGAGCTGGATGCGGCCCCCAGGGCCCCCAGAGTCAACACCAGCCTGTGCTTCGGTGGGGGGCTGGAGTCCAAGAGGTCAGAGTCGGGCTGGCCAGCCAGGCCAGGGCGGCGAGAACAGGGGGCAAGGTGGCACTTGGGGCTGAGCAGGGTCCTACCCCTGCCCCAGGGCAGAGGCCAGACTTCCAGCCCGGGTGGGGAGCCCTCCCCTGAAAAGAGCACACGCCGTCCTGCCCGCGCCCACGGCCGGCGCTCCCAGGGGAGGTCAGAGTTCATCGGTGCCCCGCTCTGGCCGCTGGGCGCTCGGGCTGAGGACAGGGAGGCGGCAGTGCGTGAATGGGTGCTCTACGCGGCAGGCGCTCTATGGCACGACTGTGGAGGAGGTGCGCTGGCGAGAATGTGTCAGCTACGTCAACAGCAACATGGAGAGCGCCGTGGGCTCCCTCTACGTCAGGGAGGCCTTTCCCAGAGATGGCAAGGATGCGGTG
Organism: Neofelis nebulosa; assembly: GCF_028018385.1. NCBI lineage: Eukaryota > Metazoa > Chordata > Mammalia > Carnivora > Felidae > Neofelis > Neofelis nebulosa. The sequence continues at coordinate 221,087,244 of NC_080783.1, forward strand.
GGTGCCCTGTGCTCAGTCTGTCTGCGGCCCCTCCCCACAGGACACTGCCCATGGTGGGTGGGGGCACGGGTCACAGCCCCCCCCCCCACAGGGTGACTCTGGGCTCCCAGTGCCGGGACCCTGCTGGCCCCCCAGCAGCCCGTGTGTGCCCAGGGGGTACCGGGGAGCACACGTTTGCCTGGCGCCCCGTCACATGGGGTGGCCAGAGGCCCCACCCCCACCTGTCTGGGAAAGGCCTACAGGCCATACAGGCTGTGAGTCCAGGGGCGGGCAGACCCTAGGCTCACCCAGGAGAACGCCCAGCAGTCAGGACCCCTGTCCCAGAAGGAGGGGGGGGAGCATTCCACACCCCCAGCCCCAACATCACGGCAGGGACGAGGCTTTGGAACGGACCCCTGCAGAGACCCCAATGCTGGACACGCAGGACAAGAGCCATGTGTCTTCCCAGGTCAGAGAGCTCATTGACAAGGTGCGGGCAGTGTTCATGGAGACCCTGGATGAGCTGGGCTGGATGGACGAGGCATCCAAGAAGAAGGCCCAGGAGAAGGTGCGCAGGTGGCTGGAGCCCCACGGTCAGGGCATCCTGCCTGGAGAGAGCACAGCCCCAGCACGGGGACACAGGGCAACCGTCATTGCACCCGCTTCAGAGATGAAGACACCGGGTCTGGGTGTGGCTTGCTCAGAGGCAGAACTAGAAGCCAAGTGCGGGAGGCCCTCCCGGCACCCTTGCGAACGAGTAGGGGTGGCCTCGGAGCAAGCCCCCTCTGGGCCAGGATGTCAAGCGGAAACCGTCCCACTGCACCCGGCCCTCACCCCATCTGACCCCTGGCTGGCTGTCGGGCTGAGCCGGTCCTCACCTGTCCCCATTAAACCTCCCCATGGCTTGCAAGGGGGGGGGGGGGGGGGGGTCGAGTCCCTCAGCCCCTGAGCCACGCGGCAATGAGCGAGGGGCAGAGCTGGGGTTCCCACGGTGGGGCAGTCACCGACGGGCCCCAATGTCGTCCCTAGGCCATGAGCATCCGGGAGCAGATCGGGTACCCAGACTACATCCTGGAGGAGAGGAACAAGCACCTGGATGAGGAGTATTCCAACGTGCGCCCCACCCCCGGCCAAGAGGGCCCCGAGAACTTCACCTGCCCCCTCACCCCCGACCCGATCCGCCCCTGAACCAGCCCTGTGAACCACAAGCCTTCAATTTCCTGGCAGGTGGTGCCGTCTCGGCCACCTCGCTGGGTGGGCAGCTCTCCAGAGTTCCCCCTGTTACAGATGGGGAAACTGAGGTCGGGAGGGAGAAGGAATGTGCTCAGTGGCACGAAGGCCCAGAGCCAGCACTGGCCCCCCAACCCCACCACCCGCACCCACCGCCCGTCGGCCTCGCGCAGGACTGCCCAGCCAGTCCCAAGGCCGGTCCCCAGCCACTGCCGACCCCCCTGCCTGCGCACCCGGCAGTGACCACCCCTGTCCCGTAGCTGAACTTCTCGGAGGACCAGTACTTTGAAAATGGTCTTCAGAACCTCAAGGCTGGTGCCCAGCGGAGCCTCAAGAAGCTTCGGGAGAAAGTGGACCAGAACCTGTGAGTGGCGGCACGCGGGAACCAGCGGGCCGGGAAGGGCGGCCGGGGTCTGACCCGGAGCCCCGGGTTCAGGGAGGATTCAGATCTGTGGATTGCCCAGACCCGGCCCTGGCTGCGGGCAATGCTGGTCTCGTGGCACGGCCACTGTGACGGGGGCCCTAAGGGTGGGGGCTCTGGTCAGCCGGGAGGGGACCTGGAGGGAAGGGTCCAGGAGGCGGGCTCCAAGTGACCGGCCCGTCTATCACAGCTGGATCATCGGGGCGGCCGTGGTTAATGCATTCTACTCCCCAAACCGAAACCAGATAGGTACGTGTGACCCCTCCGTGACTGAGCCCAGCCCCTCCAGTGCCAGAGAAGAACCCTCCCCTCCCTCCTGGGGGGCACCTCCAGCCTCTTCTCGGGAGGAGAGAACCTCTCCCCACCTGTAGGGACTTCACCCCTCTCCCCACCTGCTGGGAAGTTCCTCACCTTTGTCTGAGTGGTAGGGCCGGGTTTAGAGACTGGGGAGCAGACCCCAGTCCCGAGGGCAGCAGAGAATGAGCGGGGCGGGGGCGGGAGAACTTGGGTCTGCCGCATGCTGGCCCCGGCCTCTCACCTCCGGGCCCTGTATTCTCTGGTCTGTAACGTGGGGGGCGGGGGGGCGTCACAACCCTGCCCCCCCGGGCCGTGTGGTTTGATGCAGGAGCCCCAGGGGTGCCTGCCCGGGGCCTGGCCCATGGGAGGGTTGTTCATGGACATGTCTCCACCCCCGTCTCCGGGCAGTATTCCCCGCTGGGATCCTGCAGCCCCCCTTCTTCAGCAAGGAGCAGCCACAGGCCTTGAACTTCGGGGGCATTGGGATGGTGATCGGGCATGAGATCACTCACGGCTTTGACGACAACGGTAGGGAAGCTGCGTGGGGGGTGGTCAGAGCTACACGGCCTCCTCCCCTCTCCACTGAGCAGCAGTCCCGGGAGGGGACCAGGGGACAGGCGGCCTTGGAGCTGTCCATCCAACCCCTTCACGATTTAGGTGGGGACACTGACACCCAGGCAGAGAGGACTTGCTGGGTTCCCAGGGGAGCTATGGTGGCAGAGAGGTCTTGAATGGCAGGCTCGGCCCCCGTCCGGCACCCTTGCTCTGAGCAGAGACATGGAGAAGAGGGTGTGAGGGCTCGCGGGCCAGATCCTGACTCTACCTAACGGGCCGCTCTTCCCTGAGCCCGTGAACCGGCGATAGTGACACTACCCCGGGCACTTCTGAAGCTCCAGGTCCTGGCCTGGCGTCACCCCGGGGCAGCCAGCCTCCTCCAGCCCAGAGATGTGCTGACCCGACGTCCCCACCTCCCACCCCGGGGTGCGGCCCCTGCCTGCTCTAGTGGCCTGTGACCACGCACGGGGGCCCCAGCTGGCTTTCCCACAGGGCTTGACCATCGGGACCTTCTGAGGGCAGCCTCGTGGCCCCCAGGACCACGTGCTCCCCTTACCTGGGGCTCACAGAGTTTGGACATCGCGGCGAGGGGCATTAAGCCACGGTGCCCCCGAGACCCGAAACCCCAGGCTCTGACCTCGGGGGTGGGGTGGTAGGCCACCAGAGCCCCCTCCCGGGCCTCAGCAGCCCGATGACCTTGTGGCAACCCTTCAGGGGCCCGTCCCCTGCCCCCATGAGCTCTAGATACTGGGGCTTCTGGGAGGACGTGCCGGTGAGGCTGGCACTGGGCAGGCAGGGCCATGAGGGCAGCCGCCTCTGCCCGCCAGGCCGGAACTTCGACAAGAACGGCAACATGCTCGATTGGTGGACCAACTTCTCAGCACAGCACTTCCAGGAGCAGTCGGAGTGCATGGTCCACCAGTACGGAAAATACTCCTGGGACCTGGCCGACCACCAAAACGTGAGCAGGCCCTCAGCAGCGCCGCCACCGCCGGGGACCTGCTCCCCAGCCCTGGCCCCCGGGGGAGTGCAGGGGAGCCCGGCCGCCCTACCGTCCCGCGTCCTGTGTGCAGGTGAACGGGTTCAGCACCCTCGGGGAAAACATCGCTGACAACGGAGGAGTGCGGCAGGCATATAAGGTGGGTCCAAGCAGGGGCCCCTCAAGGGCGCAGGGGAACAGGTGCCTCGGTGAGGCAGAGACCGTGCCCTGCGCAGGCCGAGGCACCCCGGGAACCCTTCTCCATCTGTCCCGGAAAGCAGCTGTGCCCTGGGGGAGCCAGCCTGGCTGCGGGTGAATGGGCACCTGGCTGTGCTGCCCACATTTTACCCTGACCTTACCTGAGCCTTCGGACCCCAGGGGAGCCACTGACTCTCCCCCGGTAAGATAGTGGCGCTCACCACGTCCCCACCAGCCGTGGCATCGTCCCTGCACCTGCAGCCTGAGGCACCGGGCCTCGGAGCTCCTTCTAGGTGGGCGCTGCGTGGCAGCCTGGGCAGGGATCCTCCCCCCCACCGCCCCCCCCCCGCCCCCCGGCCCCCCCCCACCCCGGCCCCAGGGCCAGGGCCCAGCCGCTGTGGCACGGAGATGAGCACCAGGCCGTCAGGGCAGGAGCGCCGTCCCCGGGTGCTCGAAGGGCCGTCAGGTGCTGAGGCAGGGCCTCCGCCGGGAGCAGGGCCGTGGAGCCAGACCTCCCTTCTGCCCGGACCCCAGGCCGGTGCTGACCCCAGGAGCAAGGACGGGCCCGGGCCCAGCACCTGTTTGGTGTCTGCAGGCTTACCTAAAGTGGATGGCAGACGGTGGCAAGGACAAGCAGCTGCCAGGACTGGAACTGACCTACGACCAGCTTTTCTTCATCAACTATGCCCAGGTAGGAGCCACCGTCCCCACCCTGCCTGCCGCCTCGGCAGCTGGGCACCGGTCGCCCACCACGTTTTTGGAAGGCCTCCACTGAGGGGCACTTCCAGGGCCACGCTGAGAGGGCAGGCCGGGCAGAAGCAGACCCGCCAGCCTGGAAGGCTTCCTGGAGGAAAAGGAAGCAGAGGGTTGGAGCCGGGGGGCTTCAGGCGTAGCTGGGCCAGTTGGGGAGGGGAGGCTGGCTTCCCTCCCCCACCCAAGAAGGGACAGCCTGGGACGGGACGGGCGGGACTCCCTGGTGCCTAGAAAGAAGCGAGAGCACACGCGTGTCCCTGCCCCGCTAGGCCCGCCGCACCCCCGCCTGGATGCCCTCAGGGCCCCCCTGACTCCCGCGTCCCATCCCCCCAGGCCCGCCCCTCCCCCCTTCCACAGCCACGCCCCTCACGCCCCCACAGGTGTGGTGCGGGTCTTACCGGCCTGAGTTCGCCGTACAGTCTCTCAAGACCGACGTCCACAGCCCCCTGAAGTACAGGCGAGTAGCCCCCTGCATCCGTGCGCGCAACCCCCATCCCGCCCCCCAGCGCCCCCCCCCCCCCCCCCCCCGGGGCCCAGGCCCGCTGGCTCAGGCCCCTGGCCGCCCGCAGGGTGCTGGGCTCGCTGCAGAACCTGGCGGCTTTCGCGGACGCCTTCCACTGTGCCCGGGGCACCCCCATGCACCCGCGGGAGCGATGCCGCGTCTGGTAGCCCTCGCCAGCCGCACTGTGGCCACGCCCACCCGCCGCGGGAGGCCAGGCGGCCCTCGCACGTGCAGCTGGAGCCGCGGGCAAGGCCAACGCGCACACGCGGCCGGCCCCGCGCGGGGCCCGGGGCGCAGCCGCGGCCCCAGCACCCAGGGCAAGCGGTGACTGCCCGGCGCCCTCCGTGCCTGCGGTGAGGGGCACGGTGCCCCAGCCCTGTAGACGCGTTTACCTGTCTGCACCCTCCCCAAACATCCCAGTCAGCTGTCCATGAGCTTCAGACTTGAGCTAAGTAAACGCTTCAAAGAAGAAGCCATCTGCCTTGTCTGGGGGGGGGTGGGGGGTGGGGCGAGCCCCTGTCTGTACCTGCCGCTGACTGTTCGGGGACAGCATCTGGCTGGGCGCTGACTGCTGGTGGCCTTGGGCAAAACAGCAGCCAGACAGGGAAACAGCAGGGCACCCTGCAGAGGGAGGGCCACGCCTGGTGAGCCCCCCGGGGTCTCTGTGCCAGGACGCCCCCAAATACTGGCCCTCAGGGACCACCGGTTCAGATGGGAGGAGGGGCCACTGACTCAGGAGCTGGCTGAGGTCAGGAGGTGGGCGGAGGGAACTGGGGAGCCATAGATCAGAATCTACGCTTCGGGTTTTATGTAACTAGAGGCCGGTGGCGGGGTTAAACCACAAAGGGACACTGTCACCTGCTCTGATGTTTTAAAGACCCCCAAGAGTAGTACCAAACGGGGCAGGGGGGGAAGGTGGGAGGAAGTTGGGAGGCCAGCTAGGAGGCCACTGTGGTCATCCTGGCCAAGGCGAGGGGGGCGGGTAGAGGGGTGGTGCTGAGGTCATCTGAACGCACCCAGACCAAAGAGCCCCAGGCACAGTGGGCAGGGGCAGGTTTCCGCTCTGGACACTAGGTTCCAGGTGCCTGTCACATCCCCCCAAGGAATGGTGTGGGGGGGTTGGGGGCGTGGCAGAGCTGGATGAACCAGCTGGGCCAGGCCAGCCACCCCAGTGGGGTGCAAATGACAGATCTCATCGGAGAAGGTCCTTCCAGCCGACTAGCCCCCTCCCTAAGCCTCACTGTCCACCGTGCCCAGCAGCTGCGGGGCAACATCTCCCTGGACACCCACCCAGTATGAGCTCTGACCTGACCATATCCTCATCTCCCGCACCCTGTGAGGTCCTCCGACCCCTGGCCCTCCTGTGCCAAAGGCCTGAGGCCCTCGGGGAGGCTGCAGGGCCATTTCCTCCCCTCTGCCGGCCCCTCCCAAGGAAGCCTGCAGGCCCACGTCCCCTGCGAGGACGACGGGATTAGAGCCAATGAAGATAAACGCTGCCCAGAAACGAGTTTAATGCTCATTGTCACAGAGGCCCAGGCAGAGTTTGGGGCCCCAGTCCAGAGATTCCAGAAAGATTCTTCACATCCAGCTCCCAGTGTTCAAGGCAGCAGACGCCTCCCAGGCCCTCGGAGGCCTTGGTCTTCACCTTGTGCACGCCCCCTCAGCACACTGTGGACACAGCAGGGTCCCCGTCAGGCCAGCCGCACTCCCCAGAGTCCAAAGCAGCTGGTCCCACCCACCAGCAGTCTGGGGCCCAAGTGCTAGAAAATCCCCTCTATTCGGGACACAGGAGGTCAGCCACCAGGACCACACTAACACTGGCTGTGGGCAAACTGCGACCCTCCCCAGGCTGAGAGGACGGGCAGCCCCCTGCCCTCTGGGGAGAGCCCTGCTGTGCCAGGCCGTCTGGCCACCCTTGCCCCTGGTTCCCCATTGTCCTCAGCCTGCTTCCCCCTGCACAGTGGGGTGACAGTGACATCCCGGGCTGCCATGAGCGCAGAAGTACGTCAACCCTGCAGGTGCAGCCTGGCACCTGGTCGTACCCAGCACTCAACCCAGGGGAGCTGCTGACCTTAGCGGGCGGCGTGCTCCCCAGGCCCAAGCTCACCTGGGGCGCCTCGCTGGCACAGCCCTCCGTGGGGATGCCCAGGGCCTGCAAGATGCTCTCCCGGGGGACATAGTCTCCCGGAGACTTCTGGACGAAGTGCAGCAACACTCTGTCACCACCTACAGCGGTGGGGGGGCGGTCAGGATGCCCCTGCGTGCTGGGAGGAGGGAGACACCCCTCGCTGTCCGAGACTCCACCTGGTTACCCTGACAAGGGAGCTGTTCTGGCCGCAGCCCACCCAGCACAGAGAAGACTTGACAAGGTCAGGAAGCCAGAGGAAGGGAGGCAGAGAGGGTCGGGACATGCCACCAAGTTCAGCCAGACCTTCCCAGCCCAGGATGTGACCTCGGCCCCCCATGCAACCAGGCATCGGCCTCTGACACCCCTTTCCCAACCTACCTTTGGTGACCACCAGGAGCCCTCCGCTCTGCAGCAAGTCCCCGGACAGGTTCCCCTGGATGCCAGCAGCTTTGGCCTGGAAGGAGGGAGGCGGGTCCGGGTCAGCCCTACAGGGAAGCCCCACCACCTCAAGTCCCACCCGTCCTTGGCCATCACAAACCTTGAGGGCCACATCGCGCACGGGCTTCCCCAGGGCGGCTGGCAGGATGCTCAGGCTGTTGTACCTGTGAAGACACAGCTGGCTAGTCCGGGCCCCGGCTCTTCGGCGAAGACTTGCCCAGCAATTCTATCCCCAGTCTCTACAAGACACACCCACCAGATTCTCACAAGCATCTCACCAGGGACTCGGGGCGGGGGGGGGGGGGGGGGGGGAGCGGCATGGGGCAGCCAGCCTGGGGGCCGGTAGGCCTGGGGCCCCGCAGAAGATTTGGGGAGTGTGGGCTGGCCCCCCCCGCTGGGTGAGCCCAGAGATCTGAGTCAGCTGGGCACCACTAGTCAGGCCAGGCAGCCAGCCGACGACACAGGCACCCGAGGTGGCCGGAAAGGGGGTAGATCTTGGGTGAGAGGCCTAACCAACAGCCGTAATGGACACCCAGCACCCAAGAAAGAGTCCTTAGAAGGACCGACCGAGCAGTGGATGCCCCCAGAGCCTCATGCCCAGGAAGAGGGCAGCAGGGGGAAGAGGAATGAGAAGAGGCGGCTGCCCCGCCCGCTCACCGCTTGAAGCCCAGCTCCTTGTAGAAGCGCTTGCTCTCATCCAGGTAGAGCTCTGGAAAGCAGACGCCACAGGTGTGCACTCACCCCCCCCCCCCCCGGGCTCACCTGGCTGCATCCAGCCCCCCGCTCCCCTGGCTTGCCCACCCAGGACGTAGGAGCAGAGGACTGAGTGTCCCCACTGTTAGCGGAGGGGCAGAGGCCCAGAGGTGGCAGAAAAGGGAGGCACGGGGCTCGCCTGGACTCTGCCACCGGTCCCAGGGCTCTGGGAGAGCATATCCTGAGTGCCAGGGAGAGGGGTCTAGCAGGGTGGGCTCCTGTCCCAGCCGTACTCCTTCAGGCTCCTGGGAAGGCGGGGTCTTGCTGCAACCCAGTAGAGACCCTTGGGGATTCGAGGCCAGCATCACCGCTGGGCCCTGCCTCTTTCCAAGGTGGGAGGGACATCGTGCCTGAGGGACACAGCTAGGGGCAACAGGCGGAGAGCCCCGGAGACATGACTGGAGCTCCAGGATACAGAAGGGTCAGGCCTGGGCAAGGAGGGGATGGCCACTGCCCTGAGCTTGGGAAGGGTCTCAAGGTAGCTGGTGGGGCTACAGTGGGAGGAGGGGAGGGGAGCACAAGCACCTCCCGCGAAGTAGCCGCCTTCCAGGAACTCCTGCAGGCCCAGGGCCTCGGGCCCCACGCCCACCAGACGCACGCCGTGCTGGTCCAGTAGCCCCCTGAGGCTGCTGAGGTCCCGGGCGATCCAGCGACACACCGAGCAGCCGAAGCGCCGCAGGCCAGCCACCACGCACGCCTGCTCCAGCCACAGACTCCGCAGCTCCACTGCCTGCGCGGGGCGGGCGAGGGGCGCCGATGGACCACCTCCCACGCGCGTCCGTGCCCCCAGCCCCGCACCGCGCAAGCCCGGACTGCGCCCCCAGCCCCGCACCGCGCAAGCCCGGACTGCGCCCCCAGCCCCACGACCCGAAGCCCGCCGCGCATGCCACTGCCAGGGCGCCTGGGCTGGTGCCAGGGGCCCACCCACCGCCCTGCGCTCGTCCGGCCTCACCTCCCCGGTCACCGCATGCTTCAGGACACACGCGCCCACGCGGGCAAGGTCCACCGCGCTCATGTCCACTTGCCACCGTGCTCTTCGGCTGCGCGACCGGCTCCCAGCCGGCTTGGCCACGCCCCGCCCGTGTCCCGCCCCGCTGCGGCTTCTCGTCCAGGCCGCGCCCCCAGGTCACCTCTCCGCTGCCGGCCCCTCCCCCAGACGCCCGCTCCGCTGCCGGCCCCGCCCCCAGGCCGCCTCTCCTCTGCCGGCCCCGCCCCCAGGCGCCCGCTCCTCTGCCGGCCCCGCCCCCAGGCCGCCTCTCCTCCGCCGGCCCCGCCCCCAGGCGCCCGCTCCTCTGCCGGCCCCGCCCCCAGGCCGCCTCTCCTCTGCCGGCCCCGCCCCCAGGCGCCCCCTCCTCTGCCGGCCCCGCCCCCAGGCCGCCTCTCCTCTGCCGGCCCCGCCCCCAGGCCGCCTCTCCGCTGCCGCCCACAGCAGCGGCCCGGGCGGCGCTTTGTCACTTGTTTTGCATATGCATAAGCCTGTCGGCCAATGGCGTCGCTGCGCTGGCTGCCGGAGAAGCTGGGCCGTTGGGCAGCGGCCACGTGGTGCGCCTGCGCACAGCGCTGCCCCACGTGGGGGCGGGCTCCGTTTTGCCCCGCCAGGTGCAGAGCCGGAGGGCGACCGGAGTCCCCTGATCCTAGGTCCCGAGTTTGGGGTCCGGGGCGGGCGGGAAGGCGGGAGCGCGAGCGGGACAGCGGCTACCTAGTGCCCGGTTTGCAGGGCAGGGTTAATGTGAGTGCGGTGAGCACTCGAGTCCCTGCTCTGGGGCCCGGGCCTCGTCCTATAGGCAGAGGAGCCCAAGGGCTTAGCATTTACCCTTATCTTATTTCAGCTTTAAAATCCACGCGAATGCTTCGCTTTCTCAATTAGATATCTGCGTTGGCTTTAATCATAATGCTGGTAATTTCTTAAAGCAAAATCTTCTTTTAGCCCCCAGACTTTGGGTAAAATAGACCTGAAAGAAGTAAGAGCAGTTTACTACGTGCTTTGCGACTTTGTTTATTACTCACCACAGTCTTGTGGCACCTGTGATCACCCGGTTTTACCGCTAAAGGCCCGAGACATTGGCGTGAGAAATGAAGCCAAGACTTAGCCCGGATAACGGGACACGCAGATCTGTCTGGGCCCCAGCCCTCAGCCTCACTCCCCAGGTCCCACGGAGAGCCCCTGGACCAGGCTGGAGACCTCGGAGTCTCCCAGGTTTGGGAGAGTCATTTAAGGCGTTAAACGTGTGGTAGGTGGTGTTCATCATCCTGTAGACTATTTTGTTTAGTAAGCAATCAGGTAATTGGTAAGAGGCACTTTCACGGCAACAGAAAATAGAGTAATGGTTAGAGCAAAGTATAAACCCGGTGTCTGAGTCTTGCGTGCTGCCAGTGAGATTTGCAGATGTCAAGCTTGGAGTGGGAACAGGCAGGAATCAGATGGATTTGTCTGGTTTGTAACCCAAATGCCTCCGGAGGTCCTTGTGAATGGCCCACCGAGCAACGGGCACAAAGATTGTATGTGAGCCTCATGGCAGTTTCTGTGAAGTTTCCCTCCAGGTGTCCAGCTTTGGCAAAACAACAGACACTGAAAGGCAGCCAGAAGCAGAGTTTAACGTCTGCAAAGATGTGAAACATAATTTTTCTCTCCCAAATCACCCTTATTTCCAGAGATAGCCAAATCAAGACTAATTTGTTTGTAGACCGAGTCCAATGTTAGCAAACTTGGCCTAATTATTGACACAAGCTCAGCAAGAAGAGCAGATTGATAATATAAATCTTTTCAACGTTTTTTTTTTTTTTTTTTTTTTTTTTATTTATTTTTGGGACAGAGAGAGACAGAGCATGAACGGGGGAGGGGCAGAGAGAGAGGGAGACACAGAATCGGAAACAGGCTCCAGGCTCCGAGCCATCAGCCCAGAGCCTGACGCGGGGCTCGAACTCACGGACCGCGAGATCGTGACCTGGCTGAAGTCGGACGCTTAACCGACTGCGCCACCCAGGCGCCCCAGATAATATAAATCTTTTAAAGTTTGCTGTGCTGGAACTTTTTATAGGAAATCTCAGCTGAACTTCCGGTAACCTCCCAAGGCCGAAGCCAAGCCAAATCCTTACTATCAGACAGGCCTGCAATACCTGTAGATTTGGGTAGATTCGTCTTCACGAGGTCCCCAAGATCTCCTGAGGTTCCGGCACCTGCCAGGAAGTGACCTTCTTTGCTCGCCCGGTGAGGCTGCTGGGAACTCCAAGCAAAGTGTCAGGCCAACATTTCCGTGTTTCGTGAAGTCACCCTCAATTCCTTTAAGCTGTTTGGTCATATCTGAGTCTATGCGTCTCTCTCTGAAATAGGACTTTCCAGTTGCATTTGTTTAAAAAGTCCAAGAGGACTTTTATCATAAAGATATAAGTCTCTTTGAAGATGAAACTCATTTGGTAAATTGCAAAAGACAAATGCAGTGGACAAGGGAATTCAGTTATTTCTGCAACGTAACATTTCACCAATTAGAATGTTAAGGGATGACCGTATCATCAACACAAATTAAAACGGCAGGAATTTTATATAGTATATTTGAAGTTCTAGCACTTACCCAGGCAATACAACCTAAGATTTATCATTATTTGTTTGACAGGGCTTTCCAAGTAACTTAACATACCAAATAAACAAGCCTAATTGGTCAAAAGGACTTCATTTACAATTTAAATCTTGGGGAAGTTTGTCAAAAACTTCAGAAAATTATAAAGCACGTGCCTAGATAGGATTACAGATCATTATAAAACTTAAAACTTTATTTATTTATTTAACCAAGGTGGCAATAAGAGATTCCAAAGGCAAATATGTAGGGTTGGATAGTGGTTAGCAAAACTCAGCTCCTTTAATATTGATGAGTTTTAGTTCTTAAGTAACCAAAGACTCAATAAAGACAGAGCGTAAAAACCTTGATTTTCCAGGGAGACAAAAGAGAAAAAAACCCTTGGGCGCCTGGGTGTCTCAGTCGGTTAAGCGTCGACTTCAGCTCAGGTCATGATCTCACGGTTCGTGAGTTCAAACCCCACGTCGGGCTCTGTGCTGACAGCTCGGAGCCTGGATCCTGCTTCCGATTCTGTGTCTCCCTCTCTCTCTGCCCCTCCCCCGTTCATACTGTGTCTCTCTCTGTCTGAAAAATAAATAAACGTTAAAAAAAAATAAATAAAAATAAAATATATTTAGGGGCAAAATTAACCGTCATTTCAAGGAATCCCTTTGCCAACAATTTGCAACAGAGAGAACACGAGCTTATATGACCTTCGGTAAACCTAGGTAGAAAAATGTTCATATTTATGTTGATGACTCTAAAGACATGTCTGTCATAATCGAGCCAACAAATTAGTGCAAATGCCAAATGTGTTCCACCTGTGTGTCACCCGCTGCCGATTTTTCCCTGGGGCTCCCGTAAAGGGGGTGCCCTTCGCTCCTGGACACTGAGGAGGAGGGGCCGGTGGCCCCCGAGGCACCCAGCATGGTACAGGAGCCAGCTGTGCAGGCCGCACCCAAGGCGGTGCACAGACAGGAGGAGGGGGAGGGGAAGGGGGAAGAGGTGGGGTGCAGGAATGCTGGAAGCTGAAAAAAGCCCAGAGGACAGAGAAAGAGGCCTCCCGGTCCCCAAGCCTGTCAGCTCGGACATATGAGCGGATGCAGATTATTTTTTCGTCCACGAGCAAGTGGAAATGGGCAGTCATGCCGGACCAGAGAAGACGGGGAGCTTCCCTGAAACAAAAGGAGTTTCGGCAGCTGCTTGGGAATTTTCCATAAAGTCCCTGTCCCTGGATAGACTAACCAGAGCCAATTGGCTCCAGTTATCACACTCAATAACCCCGGGAATGAAGGAGGGAGAGGCCCCCACACACAGCTAGAATACCCTGAGTCTGTCAGGAGGAACAGTGAGAGTGTCAGAGTCCCTTTCGTTAGGGATGGCCTGTGCTTCCTCCAGCAACCTGGGGTTTTTCAGACGAGGCCTGTTTAGACAACCATCCAGTACATCAGCAGGGAGTTCATCAGCCTGGTTAGTGGCCAAACACATTCTGCAAGAGGCCCTTCGATCAGGGTCGTGATTTAGGGCCATGCAGGGCTGGACACAGGGTGCCTCAGACCATGTGCCCTGTTTCCTGCAGAAGAGATCTAACTGGTAAGTCGTACTGAAGCTTTAAAAGTCCCATTAATGGGCTATTTTTTCTTGTCTCCTCAGGAGTACTGAGGCCGTGCAGTTTGACAGAAGACCTTTTTTGAATCTTGCAATCTGAATTGATTCCAGTGGATTAAAAGGCATCCCAAGGGAGAGACCTTGGGGACCAAGGAAGAAGCCTAGAGGTTCATTACCAAGAATCCCCCCTGGCCCGACTCCCGGGTGACGTCTCGTGCGGAATATGTTACAGGTTCCTGGTGTCAAAGCGACTGGAGGGGTCCCTCAAACAAAATCACTATGATCACCGGGCAACTGAAAAGGCCCCCCTTTCCCTGACGCATTCTAGACTGCAAAATGGGTGTCTGCACATGGACCAAAACACTGAGCTGCGCCTTGCCATGAAGGCCGTGCCATTTTTCACCCATGGCAAACACCAGAAGAGCTTTATAAGGGGAAATTATCCAATTTTGTAATTTCAGTAGTCAGTAGGGGACACTGATGAAAAAATAGTAAAGAGAGAAATCCATCACAGTGTAAGCAACATTCCAGCATATGTAGACTTTTACAGCTAACTTCTCTAGGAAGCCATCCCCAGTGGGGCTTTGATTCAATCGAGTGCTAGTTTCGGCCCACCCTGAGCCTAAGTCTTGCAGCCAGAAGCGGCTAGACCAGGGATGTGGAGGGGATCACATTAGACCAATGAGGAGGAAACTTCACGTGAGAGTCTTTAAGATCAGCAGCCATCCTGGGGACTTAGGTGGCTGTCCTAACTCGCAAAAGACAACTCTATCTAAGAATAGGAATAAAGAGGGGCACCTGGGTGGGTCAGTTGGTTAAGCGTCTGACCCTTGGTTTTGGCCAAGGTCATGATCTCACAGTTTGTGAGTTTGAACCCCGATTTCTCTCTCCCTCTCTACCCCTCCTGTCTCTCTCTTGCTCTCTTTGTCTCTCACAAAATAAACATTAAAAATTTAAAAAAAAAAAAAAAAAAAAAGAATAGGAACAAAGAGAGGGCATCGAGTTTCTGGGTCTTATTACCATTCCGGCCAGGGGACTAACTTCCAGCTTCCTCCTCCCTGTAGAGCAGCCATTGGCTAGAGGATTGCAGCCTGAGCAATTGACACGAAAGTGTCCCAATAAGAAGGAGTGACTGACTACATACTTTTTAATTACTGAGGGTTATGGACAGTGCAGTCTCTAAGGAATTTGGAAGCAAGGCTTTCAGGACCTTGAGGGGCTAGCTGGTGTTAAGATAAGGTTACTTTTAGCCTGTAATAAGACATAAATATTAAGGCACTAATGCAGCCATGAATTCCTCGAGGAAGGTCACCTTTGGCATGTTTCAGGTGTCTGTCAGTGGGCAGCAAGCTGTAAGGAGATTTTAATTTAAGCCACATTTCCCTTGCCTTTGTTTCCCTCATCAGCATAGGGTTAGTTTTTCTTGGTAGTTGTCTTATTCCTTTAAAATATAATTGTTTTTCATTATTTGAGTTTCAATTCTGTTTTACAGGTTTGCATCGGACCCTTGTTGATTAGATCCTTTGTTAGCCTTAAAAAATTACACTGCCAGTTACTTTACCAGCAAAAAAATGGTTTTGTTTGGGAATAGCAGAGAATTGCAATCCAGGATGCAATTGCAGACAACAACGCAGAGGAAAGCCCGGAGGAGGTTCCTTCACAGAGCACAGAGGGAGCTCGGATAGGCTGTTAACTTCGCTGGAATAAGACAGAGCTTGAAGTGTAGTGGCTTCTCATTGGCTGGCCTGTAACAGTCTCTCATTGGCTGAGCTGTGAGAGGCTCTCATTGTATAGCTTGTGACTGTTTCTCATTGGCTGGGCTGCTAGCCTATGACTGTTTCTCATTGGCTGGGCTGTGACTGTTTCTCACTGGCTGAGCTGTGAGAGTCTCTCATCGGCTGGACTGTTGCTGGGTAGTAGGAAGCTTTCCTTCCTCCCACTGAGGCAGTGAATTGTAGCATCCTCCTGCAAGGCCGGCCTTCTCCTGCGGGGTGCTGCCCGGGTCAAGGAGAGTTCTAGGATGTGACCACCAGGGCACTTGTCCACTGTCCGCCACACCTGGACCTGGAGTTCTGAAAGATGCGTGAAGACTGCCTGCGTGCCTGGTAAGACCTCCTGATCAGGGTCCGGGACGCCCACCGAGACCCGGACTGCTCTCCTGCCTCCTGGCCCCTGGGCAGGGGAGCCCCATGGGTCACAGTGCCGGGTTCGGCAAGAAGCCCCCTCCCCTGGGCACCAGGACCCCTGCCCTCAGAACCCAGAGCTGTGTGATGAGAGCACACTGACCGAGGACATGGGGTTCAGTGTCCCTCCCCCACCCCCAGCACTGGAAACCAGCCCACATGGGGCTCCTTGTGCCCTGGAGGGAAGCATGGGGCCGGTGAAGAGCTACCCAGGAAGTGAGCCAAGGGTGGGGTGAGCCGTAGGGGAGGCTGCTGACCTAGGGGCCCTGAGGTCCATGGAAGAGAGCCGTCAGGGGAAGGGAAGGGCTCGGGACCCCGCCAGGGACTGAGAGAGCAGGGGGGCATGGACCCTGGTTCCCCAAGGTTGAGGTGCAGCTCCAACATCAGGGCTCCTTCAAGGAGATACCTGCCTGTCCCCACCCCCCACCCCCAGTTCACCTGCAGAGAAAGGACCCACCAGGCCAGCAAGGCCCCAGCCTCCTGCTGGCCAGAGGGAAGGGAGCTGGTAGCAGAAAACAGCTCCTCCCGATGGACGCAGGGTTGCTGGCCCGAGTGGCCCTGCTCCGCTCCCTCGAGACACTGGGCGGAGGCAGGAGCCGAGGGGATAGAGGTGGAGGCAGAGACAGACGCAGGGGTGAAGTGGTCACGGGGGTGGGGTTTGCAGAGGGGGAGCAGGCTCAGGCCTTCGGGGGGCAGCCACTGAGGGCTCGGGGCCGTGTGCGCTGCAGGAGAAGGGAGGGACGGGGGTGGGGGGCCTTGCGAGGGCTGGGAGGTGGGCCCGGCAGCCAGGATCTGGTGATGCTGTGTGTTGAGTCCCTCTGAGCAGGGACCAGCCTGTGCTAACCTGTCCCATGGCTTCCCTCTGGAAACCTCTAACTCATTCAACCCCCGGACTGGCAAAGGGGGGGCCGCTCTCAGCACAAAATAAACACATCAGTTAAAGAGCCCGTGAATGCCTGTATCCTCCTGTATTTCTGAGCTCCTGTCTGAGGCTCTGGGTTGGTCTCTGGGATCCTATGGGCATCTTCTCCATGGCAGTGTTTCTAAAAAAAACAGGGGGGGGGGCGCCTGGGTGGCTCAGTCAGTTGAGCGACCGACTTCGGCTCAGGTCATGATCTCACGGTTTGTGAGTTCGAGCCTTGAGTCGGGCTCTGTGCTGACGGCTCAGAGCCCGGGGCCTGCTTCGGATTCTGTGTCCCCCTCTCTCTCTGCCCCTCCCCGACTCATGCTCTGTCTCTGTCTCAGAAATAAATAAACATAAAAAAAAAAAAAAAAAAAAGGTGCCTAATAGAAAATAGAATCAGGGCAAAAAACA
Source organism: Neofelis nebulosa (assembly GCF_028018385.1). Lineage (NCBI taxonomy): Eukaryota > Metazoa > Chordata > Mammalia > Carnivora > Felidae > Neofelis > Neofelis nebulosa. The sequence continues at coordinate 221,104,134 of NC_080783.1, forward strand.
TCCCGAAAGACAAGAAAAAAGGCTAAAATGGCCCAGTGAGGGGTCGGAGCCGGTCCATTGCACGTGCTGTCTGTAACCATGTGTTCTGGGAGATGTTACCTCTTGAATTCTATGGTGCTTTCGAAGGTTCTGACACACCCGTGATGTGCAAACGTCTCACTGGAGAGCTAGCACCTCGCTAACGCTCTGGGTGGGATTTATAGTCTCCTTGGTGAGCTTGGCCGGCAGCCTGCACAGGTGAACCCGAGGGCACCCCGGGCCTGGGGTGCTGGTCCAGAGGCACTGGGGGCTTCTGCTGATCCTTACTGCCCCATCTGGTGCTGTTTAGGGGCTGGGATGAGGCCCTGTGGCCTGGTGGCCCCGGTGGCCGCGGGCAGGCAGGAAAGTGACCTGAGAGGACTCGGACGTAACCCCCAGGGGGACCTTCTGGGGGCGCTTTGGGCTGATGCACACTGAGTGGCCGCATCGAACGTTGTATGAAGGGAGGTTTCACGGTGAGCCTGTCACTCCCGAGGCCCTGGCTCGGGCCAGCCGTTCTAGGAGCAGCCTGGTGGTTTTGACGGAGAATGCTCTGGAAGCCGGTGTGTGGGTTGCTGAGCTCCTTGGATCCTCGGGAGACAGAGCAGGGGCTGTGCGTCAGAAACGAGTCAAACAGCGTCTTGTAAGACAAATCTGGGACAACGTGTGCCTCAAAATAATGACGGTCATGTATCAGAATCCGCTGTCGAAGTAGGAAGCACGGGCCACCGTAGGGCCCGCAGGGGAAGCGCTTCGTCCACGGACGCTAACTCACTAGTGCACGAGGGGGAGTCACATCCCCGACTGGAAACCCTCCCAATCACTTTTCAGGCAAAAATCGTCAGGGCGCTGGGGGGCTCAGTCGGATAAGCGTCTGACTTCAGCCCAGGTCGCGATCTCGCGGTTCGTGGGTTCGAGCCCCATGTTGGGCTCTGTGCTGACAACTCAGAGCCTTCTTGGGATTCTCTCTCTCCCTCTCTCTATGTCCCTCCCCCACACTCGCTGACTCTCTCTCTCTCTCTCTCTCTCTCTCAAAAATAAATAACCGTTAAAAAAATTTTTAATAAAAAAAATCTTTTAAATCATCAGTGGATGAAAGTTTTGGGAAAACAGGAGGTTTACATACTCTCAAAGCATCCTTCCAAAATATACTTTTTAACGAGAAATTAAAAAGCAATTTTGTATTTGTTAAACAAACACCTCCAATTTAGAAATCACTTGCAAACGTGACAGTCATGTGTCGTGCCACATTCGTGGTCCCTCCAGTGTCGCCGCAGCTGTGAGGTAGGTGCGGGCAGGCCCATCCTACAGATGAGCTAGCCGAGGCCCAGAGGGGCTGGGAGTGAGCGGGGCTTGGAGCCGAGAGTGGCGGTGTCCTCACAGGGCTGGGTCTACACGTGGACAGCACAGAGGTGGCAGGGAGGCGGGCCCCCGCGAAGTTGATGGGAGGCGTGTGAGGTCCCCGAGCCCCCTGAGCGTCGGCCGGTATCCCTCTGCTGTGTCGAGTCTGAGGGCCCACAGTCTGCCCTCGGGGGCCTGGCGGCTTCGAGCGGGCACAGCCCGAGATGTCTCAGACGTCTGCCTCCTAGAGCCGTCGATCGGTGGGCTGGTCCCTCCCGGGAAACACGGATGCCGTCTCCTCCAAAGCCACTGTGGTGACGTCCGGCGGGGCCTGCGGGACCTGGGTGGACACGGCACGCCCTTCTGTGTCGCGATGGGGAATTTCCACACGAAGACCCGCCTGTACTGGGCCCTGCCCGTGGGCCTTGTGTTCGGGGTCTTCCTGGCTTTCTAAGGCGAGGAGGTGGCTTGGCCTGAAGGACCCAGGCCCCTCAGAGAACCGGGAGCCCCACCCACCCCGACGGCATCACCTCCAGTGGGTGGGGGCTGGGGAATGGTCCATAATACCTGTAAGAGTCTCCCCTTGGCGGGTCCCCCTGCAAAACAGAGACCCTGTGTCACATAGAGTCCACTCAGCATTGGGGGTTGGGGGGACCCAAGCTCCTGACTTCTCTCTGTGTGGCCTGCCCTGAGAGAAGGACCCTCCGGGAGACAGGCTGGACCCGTGCGGACTTGTCCGCCAGGGAACCCAGGACCCGTGACAGCGTGGGGGCACTTCCTTTCTGAGCCTTCAGCTGCCACACCCTGTCCCTAACGCGCCCCGATGTGATGGTCATCCAGGGAAAGGGAGTGGACACTTCACAGGGAAGGGTCCCCCGGGAAACAGGCACCCCTGAGTCTGGTGAGAAAGAACACCGGCCACCGGGCGGCCCGCTCAGAGCCCGGGACCCTGAGGCCTGCCTGCGGCCTGGGGACCCTGGGGTGAGGGCCCAGCACGGACTAGCCGACAGTAGCCTGAGAAGGTGGCTGACCTTCCCCGCTTGGACTCCTTGCCGAGCGCCCGCTCCCTGCTGGAGGCCAGAGCCGGGTCTGCGGGGCCGGGGCCTGGCCCAGATACGGCAGGGCAGATACGCGGGCAGGGACCGAGCGAGTGTGCGAATGATGTGAGGCCTCTCGGGGGGACCCAGCCCTGCCCACGGCTCCTGCTGACCTCCCCCCAGCGCACCTGCTGGGGCCCTGAGCCCTGATGGGACCACACCCCCTTGCTTACCAGGTGACCGTCTGGTTTTCATCCTTTTCCTCAGTAGCCAGACGACTATGGGTATTATGCCACCAAGCAGAAGTACGGAAAAGGTCAAGCCCACAAAAAGAGAAAGGCTCCAGGAGGAGCACTTGACATCGGAGCTGCTGGTCCCAGCATTTAAAAGGCTCTGAAAAGGGCCGTTGCACCTAGGAGACAGCAGTGTGGGGGCCTGATGCTCACTCGGCCTGGGGGCGGGGGGTGTCCCCGAGGCGCCGCCAGGCTCCGCGAGGTGGAGGCAACCGCCCCGTGGCAAGGCGCTCGGCGGCTCTGGGTGTGAACTCGGGTCCCTCTGCCTTTCCAGGCCTCGCTGCTACGGGAAAACGGGTTGGGGGAGAGGGCCGGGGAGAGGCAGCAAGACAGAGAGGCACGGGGTTGGAGGAGACAGGGCAGAGAGAGCCCTGGTCAGGGGGGCACGACCCTTAGAGCCGGCATGGCAGACAGACGGACAGACCCGAGGGAGGCAGGATGTCGCCCGCCAGCAGCCACATCTGGTCACCCCAGGCCCCCCACCCCCCTCCACCCAGGGACACTGTGAGGGCCCGGGTTAGCTCTGGGCTCTGGGGATGGTCGCAGGAAGAATGGAGCCCTCACTTTGAGAACCTCCCTGACTCCAGATTCGCTGGGAGCCCCATGGCCCTGATATCTGGGGACACTCCAGAACCACAGGGGACTGGGAATCTGGCGGCAGCATCCCTCCAGACCTGCCCCAGGGAAGAAGGTCCGTCCTTGGCCTCCAGGAAGCTAGCATCTACTGACTTTCAGTTCTCGGCTAATGTGATGGGGTGTGTGAGCCCCAGAGTCCAGGCAGGGGCTCTCCCGGAGGCTGGCGCACGATAGGGAACAGCAGGGTGGGGCCTCATCTGCCAGGGGAGCTGGAGGAGCCCCTCCCAGGGACACTGGGCTGAGACCACCCCGGGATCATCTACCTGGTCCAGGGCTGGCACTCCTCCAGGGTCCCACTGGGCGAGAAGGTCTCTGGAGGGCAGTCCTCACACACCCTGTCCTGCCACTCGGTGCCTGAGAAATGACAGGGCCAGGCAGAGAGGACGCAAGGGATCAGGCCAGCGGGGCAGCTGGGCTCCCCCAACCCTGGGCTTGGGTCTGGGGTCCGCCTCTTAGAGGGTGCTGGGGACCAGGAGGCCGGCTGCCCGCAGTCTGCAGCTCACCTCTCTGCTGTACCCTCTGGCCAGGTCTGCAGGCGGTGTGGGGACGGCACTCCGCACAGTCGTCCCCCGACTCACTAACGCAGAAGTGGCCCTGGTCACAGACGCACACGGTGTTCTCTGTTCTGGAGCACTGTCGCCTGGTCACCAGGCCCATGGCTGGGACCCAAGAGAAGGAGCTAAGAGCAGCTGCCGCGGGCAGTGCTGAGCGCCCCGTCCCAGGAGGAGGCCAAGCAGAGGCCCGGACAGCACCGCGGGCCTGACGGCTCCCGCCTGGGGACGGGTTGGCGACAGGCCCCCAGCCCAGCGGCGCAGCCTGGTGCGTGTGTCTGGGGCCAGCTCTGCTCCCGCCGGAGGTCCCGCCAGGCGCACTCCCCGCTCAGCCTGAACCCAGCACCTGCCGGGGAGCCGGCCTGGTGGGGAAACGGAGATTGGCGGCAGCAGGCGCACACAGGAAGTAGGAACCACAGTCAGCCACCGGCCCCAGCCCCGGGGCAGTCCCAGGAAGCAGGACCCGCCCCGCAACACCCACACCTGAAGACCCCGCCCCTCAGGCAGTCTATCAGGCTAGTCAGATGGCAGCGACAGACCAGTGAGAGCCCCCTCCCCCAGCTGGCAGTTGGGGGGAGGGGGGCGGGGATAGCGCTGGGCCTGGGCTCACCCCTGCACCCCTGCTGAGGGGCAGCCTCTGTGCCTCTGCACCCCAACCTCAGCCCCATAAGACGGGTGTTTTGTTCAGCGGCATCGCAGGATCTGTGGGTGAGCCCGAGGCTCCCAGCCCCTGACCCCACCTGGCTGGACCCAAATGCATTCCAGCCTCCACCTGTGCCCCTGTCTTTCCTCCTGGGGTCCCTCCACCCCAGACCACCTGGCAGGAAGAAGGTGAGGGTCAGAGCGCTGAGCCGCGAGTAGGGCCCGCCGCGGCGTGGTGTGGAGGCTGGGGGGGTCGCGAGAACCCGCACGCTGCGGGTGGGCGAGGTCCAGACCCTCAGGACCCGTGCGCGGGGCAAGCAGTACGGGACCCTGGGGCTCCATCAGGGCTGGCCTCAGGCTCAGGTGTCCATGTGACCGACGCGGTCCCTGAGCTCTGGAGGGCCTGGCTAACGGGGTTACAAAGGCACTGACCCCACTCCGGGGAGAGACAGGGGTGGACAGAGGCCCAAGGCTCCCTGAAGGATGTGCCTGCAGACCTCTGCTCCGGAGGCAGACCGGCCTGGCCCAGCACCTGGTCCGGTGACGTGGGCACGCCCCCCACAGCGGGATATGGGACGGGACAGAGGCGGGTAGCGGTTGGGGCCAGTGTTCTTACCTGGGTCACACACACGGCACTGAAGACACTCGCTCAGGCCATTGAGGTGGGCCGTGTAGGTCCCCGGGTCGCAGGGGACGCACAGCGTGCCGGTCAGCTCCCCGCAGGCCTCCTGCACCCGGTAACCTGCACCCCAGAGGCTCCGTGTCACTGGGGCCTGGGGAGGGCCCTGCGGGGGCTCACGCGTCCTGCCACCCGGAGGCCCCCAGCAGGTGTGACCACACCCCCAGGACCGAAGGGCACCCGAGCTGCTCCCCACGCCACACACGGTGCCCTGCTGCCTCTCACCAGCGAGCCTGCTCGGGGGCGGGGAGGAATGCTCTGGAAGGAGGTGTGGGCATGGCCCAGCTCCTGGCCATGAATGGGCTGGCTGGGGCCCTCGGGCCCCATCCCTGTGCAGGAAGGGACCCCAGGGTCTCGGGAAGAAGAGTGGAAGAGGGGCTGAGGGGGCTTCACCCGCCCCTGCCTGTCTCCCTGCCCCCAGGCCTGCACGTACCTGGGCCGCACTTCGGGCAGCACTCGGCCCCTACCGGATACTCCTCCTCTTTGCATGGGGCCGCGGCCAAGGAGCAGCGCAGGGGCCCCAGGAGGAGCAGGTACAGAGTCTGTGGAGACAGGGCACAGCTGGGGAGGCAAGGGGGGAGCTGCCAGGGCTGTCCCCGGGGCCCCGGGCTCACCCCCTGTGAAATGTGGGGGCAGCAGCCCTTGGGGAACCGCACGGACAGAGCAGGGACGCCCTGAGGAGTCACAGGCCGCGCAGGGGGGGCAGGCGGCTCTGGGCAGGGGGTGGGGAGGAGGGCTATCTGGGGGGCTCCGGTTCCCGGGCTGACTCAGCCCACAGCCACGGGGGGCCCTCCTGAGGAGTAACTCCCCGGGGGGCTAGCCGCCAGCCGGGCCAAGTCCCGGATCCCGCCCTCTCTGCACAAACAAGGACTTTATCACCGGGCACTGGGCTGTGGCCGGTGGGTGGGAGGGAGGAGTCCGTTGCTGGAATCCTGCTTTCCAGGGGCAGCGCCCTCTAGTGGGGGCGGGGGGTGCTGGCCCTGAGGCCCAGGAAAGTGTGGCGGGGGAAGGTGGTCGGAGGGGAACACTGCTGCTTGAGGGGGATGGCTTCCTGCCAGTCTCTTCACCAACCGCTGGTAGCAGGGGCCGAGTGCCGGGGCCTGAGTCAGCCCAAGAGCTAGGGCAGCTGGGGAACAAAAGCCTACAGGAGACAGGAAGTGGCTGTGGCCCAGGGCAGGTCCCCGGAGAGGGCTGGGACACACACACACACACACACACACGCACGCACACACACGCACACACACGCACGGGCTCAGAGGACTCACCAGGCTCATGTCATCAGCCTTGGGTGCCCGGCTCCAGGGGGGCGGCCCCCAGCCTCAGAGAGGCTCTGTGCTCCCCCTCAGGACCCTTCATTCCCCAGCCGCGGCCCCAGGACCCCTGTCAGCAGATTCGACTTGCGCTCAGCCCAGCCCGGAACCAGCCCTTTCGAAAGTAAAAGAAAAGCTGTTGTGGGCCAATGAGGAGGCGTGTCGTTTCTTAGAACTTTCCTAACTGCCGCGGGGAGCAGGGACTGGAGCCCACAGTGGAGGCTGGAGTGGGGTGCAGGAGATGGGAGGTGACCAGGCTCGAGTGATGAGGTTTTTGGGGTGACAGTGGGGTTCGCGGCCAAGAAAGAATTCTTGAAGCCGTCTTTGGTGCATAAAAGGTGATTTTAGTAAAGACGGGGACCTGACCCCTGGGCAGGAAGAGCTGCCCCGGATTCAGGAGGAGACACTGGGCTCACAGCCAGCCCGGAGTCTGGAGTCAGGGGAGGTGAAGTCCAGGGGAAGTTTCCAGTGAGACTTTCACATGCTAAAGACTCCCCGGGTCCTGGAGGCCTGGCTGCTGTCAGGCTAAGGTTGTTTTCCCAGTGGGGATTTTGTTCCGCCGGCCTAAGTATCTCTCCGTGGGCTGCAGGTTAGAAGGAAATTTAGTTCTATCTGCCGTTGTCCCCACATCACCATGGAGGGCGACGGAGACTCGGGTCCTGCAGGACTGTGACCTCTGTCGGCTAACCCTTTCCTGTGGCATTGGGCAGCCGGGGGAGTGTAAAGGAGTATCACACACATGCCACCTGGGGGCAGGGGGTGCGGCCTGTCAGCCCCCTCATCAAGAGCAGAAGTAGAGGGGAGGAGGGGAGGGGTGTGCAAAGGCCGGAGGCAGGGCCACAGGGGCAGAGCCTGGGTGCCTTCCTCCTGCCTGCGCGCTGAGCGCGCCCTAAGTTCTGGCTGGGCAAGTTCCCCCTGCCCCTCCCCGGTCCGTTAGCAGCCCCCCTTGAGTTTCCTACAAAGGTGGGTGTCCTCCCCCCAGCGTCTACCTGCCCTTCCTCCTCACCGCTCTGCCACCCAGGGAGCCAGCTCGCCCCTTCCCTGCAACACCGGCACCGAGGCCACAAAAGGAGTCTTCCTGGTTTCCTGTCCCCTGTCTCAGCTTCTGCTGAAGCAGGGTGACCGTCCACTCGGTCCCCTCCGTCCCCTCCGAAGGAACCCGTCTCCCACACAGGGCCCTGCAGGGCACATCCACTCCTCCACCGGGGACTGGGGTTCCTGCTTTCCATGTGCGTATTTCTGAGCACAGCTCTGCAGAAGGGTGTCTCCCCAGACCGCTGGAGCCTGGGTGTAGGGGGGAGCCCCCTGAGTCTCCCGTGGGGATGAGAGAGGGAGGCCACGCTTTGCTTTCCCTGAGCCCACCCACTGTGTCCACACCTCACCTGTCCCTGGGAAGAGGCTGGGCTGATTCATTCTTGTTCCCATTTAACAGATAGATAGATGGGCTTGGAAAGCAACAGGTCTGGCCCAGGGTCTCTTGGTTTTCTTTCTTTTTTTTTAATATTAAAAAAAATTGTTTTAATGTTTATTTATTATTGAGAGAGAGAGAGAGAGACAGTGTGAGCAGAGGAGGGGCAGGGAGAGAGGGAGACACAGAATCCGAAGCAGGCTCCAGGCTCCGAGCCGTCAGCACAGAGCCCGACGCGGGGCTCGAACTCACGGACCGCGAGATCGTGACCTGAGCTGAAGTCGGATGCTCAACCACCTCAGTCACCCAGGTGCCCCTCTTTCTTTTCTTTTTTAATTTATTTTTGAGGGAGACAGCGCGAGCAGAGGAGGGGCAGAGAGAGGGGAGACAGAGGATCGAAAGCGGGCTCTGTGCTTACAGCAGCGAGCCCATGCGGGGCTCGAACCCATGAACTGTGAGATCATGACCTAAGCCCAAGTTGGGTGCTCAACCAACAGAGCCACCCAGGCGCCCCGGGCCCAGGGTCTCTTGGGTGCACACCGTGCTGGGACCCAAACCCCAACTTCCCGTCCAGAAGGGGCCCTCCCCACCCTGGCTTCCCAGCATCATGGCTGCCCCTGAAGCCGGTGGATGTGTGGACAGCTTAGGGGTGGGGGACCACCGCATGCCCGGTGCCCTAAGAGGCCAGCGGGGGGCTGGTGCGAGGCACCCGGTGGTTAGCCCCCACCCCACCCCCACTGGCGCCTCGAATGGGAAGTATCTTGGGGAGTCTCCCCTGGAGCCCCAAGGCTCTCACATTGCTTCAGCCCGTGGTCTTGTGACAGGCATGACAACTGACTTCCCTCGTCTCTGAGGCTGCAAATCAATGAGACCCATCCCGGCCCCGATGTCCAGCTCCACAGGCCCCGGGTAGGTCCCCATCACCAGACCCAGGAACCACGCCCTCCACTGAGCTGATCGCTGGTCTCCCAGCCCAGACTGACCTTGGCACCAATGTCCCTGGGGTCACTATCTCTTCCATTTCTCAGGGGACACTGAGGAGGACAGCCTGGGTGCCGGGAAAGGAAGCGGGCAGGGGTGAAGTCACAGGGATGGGGTGGGGGCTGCCGCTGTCCTGTTGTCAAAAGCCTCCCAGCGCTCAGAAGCGGGGTCCACCTCTGATCACCATCCCCCAGGACGGCATCCTCCAAGGCTGGGGCCGGGGAGTGTCAGGTGGGACCCAGGGGCTGGGGAGCCCCCGCGAAGCCCCCCGTGAGCACAGGCTCGGCTCGCAGCCCTGAGGGGCTGTTGGAGGGAGCCCCCACCCGGACAGTCACCACAGGTCCCCTAACTGTCATCGGGAGCGCACCAGGACTGCTATATTTCTTCTTGGTTTCAACTCCATCACTGGAAATCATCTTACAAAGAAATCACCGAACAGGTCGGGTCACACGTTGGCGTGTGACGTTTGTTTTAACGGACACTCCCCAGCCTCTGGGACCCGGGCCGGGCAGGGAGGGGAGGGCTGAGCACCGTGTCCTCACGGGAGCCGGTCGCAACAGGGTTAACTGGGTGCCACATGCCAGCCGAGGCTCGTGGTTCCAAAGGTGTGGAAGCGGAGAGGTTAGGCGGCCTGTCCAGGGCCACTGGGGCACAGCGCGTCCGCGGCAGCGCTGTGCTCGAACCCCCAGCCTGACTCCACGTTGGGCCTCCGGGGTCTCCCGGCCTCCGGGGTCTCCCAGCCGCCGCGGTCTCCCAGCCACCGTGGCCACCGCAGAGCCGGGCAGTGGGTCGGCAGGGAACTCAAGACGTCCGTCCTACGTGCACCGGGCTGAACTACCTGGGCAAGGACGGCCCCAGAGACAGTCTGGACCTGCCCGTCCTTGTTCAGAGGCTGGGGACGTGGCTGATGCTCGCGGGGCTTGCTGGCTCTCCCCCAGCGTGCCCAGGCCGACCCGACGCCCGTGGGAGGGAAGAGCCCATGTGGGCAGAGTCCCGGAGCAAGGCAGGAGGACGTGGTCCTGTGTGCCTCCGACCTTGGACCCCGCCTGTGCGTGACGGCCGGGCTCTGCAGGGGGCACGCTGACGCCCAAGCATGTGGAGAGGCTGGGACTCCAGGGGTGGCGGTGGGGGCCGCTCTCCTGCTCATCGCTCGGGAAAAGCCCCAGGCCTCAGTCACCGTTGTCAATTAAGCCCGGGCGCCAGGCGGCCCGCTGTTTTCTCCTTCTCCCTCAGCTGGCCAGCCGCCCCCCTGCTCTGTGGCCGCAGCACCAGGAGACCTGGGGGGCGATGCAGAGGACACAGGAGAGGAGCCCCTGACCTCACGTTCCTTCTTGTGAGGGTGCCTCTGGAATGTCTGCCTCCCTCACGGGACCCCGTCCTCGCAGAACCAGCCCTGGCGTCTGGGGCTGCAGGTCTCCCCTGTCCCCTTTCTGCTCTCCCTGCCTGCAGCGCCCCCAGATGAATGCTCTCTTTCTGCAGTGGTGATCACGGTCCCCCAGGACAACCGGCCCTGCCCCTGAGGCCAGGTGGGGGCTTGGGAGGCCCCGGGAGACAGCCACCAGTACAGGCCATGTCCCCACACCGGAAGCCTGCTAGAGGGTACCTCCATGCTGCTATTCATGTGGGCGTGTACACCCTCCTGCCTGTAGGCCATCTGGGGGTTTCCAACGAAGGGGAAGGGGCACCCTCCACTCAGCCCTCATTTGCATCGGGAATGTTCTAGAATGTTCTAGGAACCCCAGCAGCACACAGGGGCCTCAGAGCACGCTCAAGGTAGGGTTGCTCAAGCTGGCAACCACTGTGCCTCCTGTCACACCCCCACTGACCTTCCAACTCCTGCCATGCTCCTCAGGATAGGGGTGGCTAAGGGTCCCGCTGGCAGCCACCAATGCCCTCATGGTCACTACCTAATTCCATTTCTAAGGGACCCTGGGGAGGAGATCCTGGGCAGCAGGGAAGGACCAGGCAGGGGCACCTGATTCATCATTGAGGAGGTGAGACAGAAGGAGGAGGCTGGAGACAGGGCCCTCCGCTCCCCTGTTGCTGGCTGTCACCTGCCGGGTGTGGCCCTCCCCTTCCTCAGTGCTAGGCACCCAGGAATCAGCATGTCTGTGGCTCCCACACCCCATCTTTCCTGGGAGATGAGGTGGAGCCCACCCCCCAGGCGTCTCCTCCCATAACCCCCTGAGACCTGGGTCCTGGGACCCCCGCCCCTCCCCCGTCTCAGCCGGAGCCTGTGCCCAGAGACCCACAGGGCTCACGCCGGGTGCCTGTTCGGGCGCACCCCGAGGGCCCTGCCCGGGCCAGGCTGCCTGTTCCCTCTGCATCACCGTGACCTCCCGGTCAGGACACTGCACAGGGACTCTGGGAATCCCCCAATCACATTTCCCCTTTCTTCTTGAGACAGAGATCTCCAGGGTCTCTGGAGGGTAGGAGAGAGGTGGTGTGAACCACGGTGCTTGAGCCGGACTCCAGAGAGGGGGAGGCGGGGGCATCCTGACGCTCCACTACAGAAGCTCCCCCACCTCTCCCCTGCATTCTGGCCACCCTCAGCGTCCCCTGCTCTGTGCGAGCCCCAGGCTGGACAATGTGCTCACAGGCAAAGCAGCCTGGTCCTCGACCTCCTGGGGCTCAGGGTCTCAGGAGGGAGCCACATCTAAAAGCCAGAAAAAGAGGGGCGCCTGGGTGGCTCAGTCGGTGAAGTGGCCGACTTCGGCTCAGGTCACGATCTCGCAGTTTGTGAGTTCGAGCCCCGCGTGGGGCTCTGTGGTGACAGCTCAGAGCCTGGAGCTGCTTCGGATTCTGTGTCTCCCTCTCTCTCTCTGCCCCTCCCCTACCCTCTCTCTCTCTCTCTCTCTCAAAAATAAATAAACATTGAAAAAAATTTTAATAAATAAAAATAAAAGCCAGAAATAGAATCATGTGGTGAGCACCCACTTGGGCAGGGGTTGGGCAGGGGCCAGGTGGGGCTCTGAAGGATGAATACGAGCCCTGGTGGGGGGCGAGGTAGGGAAGCGCGTCTCTGAGAAAGAACCTAAGATAGGTTGGGCCATGCAGCTGGGAAGCACCTGGCGTCCGCTGTCGGTGAGGCAGGGGGGCTGGCCACGGGTGCTGGCCGAGTCCCGGTCCTACACAGAGACAGGAGATTCTGGTACGTCCTGTGCTGTGAAGGCTGTGCAGTGTTCCAGCTGGTGTGCAGGGTGGACCGAGGGGACAGGCGCTTGACGAGGAGGCTCCAGTGGTTGTCCAGGTGGGAACTGGGGGGGAGGGGGGTAGGCTGCAGAGCTGGAGGGTGCCGCGAGAGGGACGTGGGTGATGCCCAGAGGCAGGGAGCCTCCAGGGGTCACGGTCATGGTGTGGAGGAGGGTGAATGGAACGCACTGCGGGGCCTCACGCCTGCGGCAGAGGGAAGGACAAGGGGGTGAGGGCTCAGCTGAGGGCCAGAGGGTGCTCGGGTGGCCTGGGACTTCCCAGAGGTCGAGGGGAAGAACTGGGAGGCTGTCCTCTGCCCAGACGCCTGTCCCCCCACCCCCAGCTCCAGAGCCAGCTGCTGACCCCCATCTGCCTGCGTCCCAGGCCTGGTGTGCCCAGCACCCCCGCCCCACTCCTCCCCGGCACTGGGAAGGGCCTTCTCCTCCCCCCCAAAACCAGACCCCTGGGAGTGGCTGTGCTCCACTCTTCACAGCCCCACACCCTACGCCCCGCCCCTTCTGGGCTTGGAGACACTGCTCGGAACATCCTCACCCCTCCCTCCCCAGGCACACAGCACCACCCGCAGCCCTGTCTCTGCTGCCCAGGCTGGGGCACCGTTTCCAGCTCTAACTCGGGCTGGGTTTGCCCCTCCCCACACCCTCTGGTGCCTCTGACCAGAGCCCCTCAGTGCCCTGCGCAGTCAGGCCCTGGCTGCCTCTCCAACTCCTCACCCGCGCCCCCTGCCCCCTCCCTATCCTCCAGCTGCACTGACCCTCAGGTCCCACATATTCCAAGTCCTCGAGTCCTGGAGCCTCATGCTCAGTCACCCCCCACGGCTCCTCCTGGGCCCCGCAGGAAGGACAGCAGTTCACCTGCACCGTGTCCCTGGTGCAGGCCTCATGCTCACCGCAGCCCTGTGCTGAACAGTGTCGGCACCCTGGGGACCATCGCTTTACAGACAAGGAAACCGAGGCAGACAGCAGGCCAGGCAAGGAGGCCCCACAGCTCTGGAGGAGCCAGCGAGCGCGGGCAGAGGAAGCGTTCCCAGCCTGGTCACCACTCGGCACCGCCTCTCGGCTTTCAGCTCAGGGAGAGAGCTCTGGAAGGCGGAGGGCTCCCCTGTTTCTGTTCCGTTCAGAATCGGACAATCTGGGCCCCGAGCGGAGCATGACTGGCACTCGGGTGGGGGTCGGGGGGAGCTTCAGGCAGCTGCACCTGACATCTTGGGGACCTGAAGCATCCTGAGGCTCACGGTCGTGCTGAGGGAGAGGCCAGTGCCGCCAGAGCCATGGTGGGATGGCCATTCTGGAACAGGTGGCTCTAACCTGGAGGAAGTGGGTCGGGGGGCCCGGGCCAGGGGTGGGCTCACATCGGGCAGTCACTGGGGCTGTCAAGACCGCATGCCCCGGGTGGGCGGCTCAAACAACACACTTCCATGTCTCCCAGTTCTGGAGGAGGGAAGTCCGAGATCAAGGCGCCAGCGAGGGGGTTCTGAGGCCTCTCTCCCCGGACGGTGGACACTGCCGTGTCCCTGGGCCCCCACACCGCCCTCCTCTGTGCACACGCGGCGAGAGAGACCTCGGATGTCTCCTCCTCCGAAGGACACCGGACCTGTGGGGTCAGGCTCTGCCCTTATGACCTCATATGACCCTAACGACCCCCTGAAAGCCTTGTGTCCAAATGCAGTCAAGTTCGAGTCAGGGCTTCAACTCAAGAATTTGGGGGGCACACAGTTCAGGGCAGTTTCCAAGCATATTTGAGTTCCTGGGGACAGGGAGCTGTGTCCCCAGCGCCTGGCACAAATGCCCCAGGCACACGTGAGGTGGAGGAGAGCCGCCGCCCGAAGAGAGCTGGCCCACACCGGGAGACGGGCTTGCGCTCTCCTGCTGCATCACGTGACGTCGTGGTGTGTCGGCATCCACAAGGACACGGACCGGGTGTGCGCTCAGACAAAACAGAATCACTGTCAGGCCACGACAAGACCGGCTAATCCTGGCGGCTGGTCTCACGCACCGCCCCTGCCTTGATCCAGGCTGCTCACGACGGCGGCGAGGGGCGTTAAAACCCCCGGTCCCGGAGGTCCCTGCTCCTGGCCGCACTCAGGCGCAGCACAGCCCAGACCCGGTCCCGCCGACCAGCGCCCGCGGGAGGGTCCCTGGCTGTCACAGGCAATCCCCCGACCTCACGGCTCGGGCATGCGCCTGGCAGTCCGGCTGCAGGACCACGACCGGTGTTCTCGTTCTTCTGGTCGAGGGGCCACAAGAGGCAAGAAGCACGGTTTCTCAGGCTAGCGCTGGTCACCTGGAGGGAACTCCGGCAGGCCGGTCCCGACAGCCACACGCAGACGGCCGCCAGCACCTAGGGCGTGCATGAAAACAACTCGTTCCCGCGCCCCGAGAAACGTCAGGCATCTTTCCGCTGGGGGCGTGGGGACAGCTCCCCCGAAGGGCCAACTTCCGCTTTCTGCTTTGTTCTCTTCTGCACCGTGTGGGTTTCACTTCTGCAAGAAAAAAGCTGAGTGAGAGATGTAGCGGCATTCACGGCGGGGGAAGGCTGGGCCACCAGGCCAGCCTCAAGGGAGCCCACGCTTTCCCCAGAAGAGACGTCTTCCGGACAGTCAGGACGGTTCCGGTCTGCCGCACACTCCACACCCCACCTCCTCTCCAGCCCCCGCACTCCCTGCCGTCCAGCCCTCAGCCCTGCACCGAGGGGTTCGGAGACGAATCAGGTGCAGGTCCTGCCGGCAGGGGTCGCCTCCAGGGCCTGCACGCCCGTGTTCACAGCAGCATTATTCACACGGCCCCGGGTGCCTGTCACACATGAACGGACCCATCAGGGGAGTGTCACTGGAGCTGGGACGTGCGCTGCGGCACGGCTGACCTAAAGGATCCCGTGCTCGGTGAACTAAGCCGGTCACGAGGACAGAGTCCCCCTGGATCCACTGGCACGAGGGGCCTGGCGTCACCGAGTGCCTGGAGAGAGTGGGCCCCAGGGTCTGGGGGTGGGGGGAGCGTCAGTCCGGGAAGATGGAAAGTTCTGGAGATGGACGGTGGGCCTGGCCTCAGTGTGGATGTGCTTAATGCCCCCGAGCTGTGCACTTACCAATGGTTAGGACGGCAAATCTTACGTATATTTCGCCACAATTTTTTAAAAGCAAATCAAGAAAATTGTAAAAAGAAAGACGGAGGGATCCTTGTGTTGACTGAACGTGCTGTATCGGGACCATGTCGGCCGTAAACCCCGAACATAGTTTTGTAAGACGTTACCCACGGGGGACGTCAGGCAAAGGGCGCACGGAGTCTGTATGATTTCTTACAGTTCCTGTGAATTACATCAAAATAAACAGAGATGCGCCCTGAGCCGACGTGTTGCACGTGGGGTAGCATGTGAAGCCCCAAGGCCACGGCCTCCGAGGGTCCTGCACCGTCCGGAGCCCGGCCCCAGCCGCACACGGGAAGCCCCCGCTGCAGGCAGCAGGTGCACCGACCCCCCCCTCCCCCCGCCCCTGCCAGCGGAGAGGACGCGCCTGCATTTGGGAGCAGCGGTTCTGTTTTCAGGACATTCAGTAACCTGTTTTCCCCTGAGCTGTCGTCATGAGACGAACAGTCTGCCTCTAGTTTCCTTTCTCTTTTGTTTAAACAAGGTCACTGGATGTCATTTTCTTTTAAGTTTACTTATTTATTCTGAGAGGGAAAGACAGAATCCCCAGCAGATGCCAGGCTCAGTGCAGAGCCCGCCGCGAGGCTCCATCACGCAAACCGTGAGATCGTGAGCTGAGCAGAGGCCGAGAGTTGGACGTTCGGCCGACCGAGCCGCCCGGGGGGCCCCCGCGCCCCCGCGCCTGGACATTCTGACACCCACCCACCCGCGGGGAGCCAGGCCGGGACCTGCCGGGGCACAGACTGCTCGTCCCCCAGTAAGCGTCCCCAGGCCTGTGTCTCCGTGTCCCCTTCTGAGGGACCGAAGACCCTCGGACACAAGTGGGCTCGATCGGCCCCCAGATAAGGTAGGGAATACGGAGACCCCGATTCCAATGCTGCCATATGTGGCACAAGACAGACGGGCTCCCTGGAATCACGATCCGGAAAGCAGGAAGTCAAGCCTGCAGCCCAGGCCCGCCCTGGGTTAGGCCCTGAGACAGGCCTGGGCCCGGTGAGGAGGGGCGGTCGCCCACGGCTGTGGGGCTCCGCCCAGCCCTGATAGGGAAGCTGGGAGGGTCCGGAGCCCTTGGGGCCTTGTCCTGACTCCAGAGCTGCCCCTGCCTCCAGGAGGCCACGGTCTGTTTAGCCCACAGTAATTAAGCGCCTGCTGCATGCTGGGTAGTGGGACACAGGGACACCCGTCCAGGCTGTCCCGCCCACACAGGAAAGATCTGCTCACCGATGGGGTAGCTCGAACCCTGAGTGTGAGGTTGGGGAGCACCAAGGGGTCACCACGAATGGGGGCGGGCAGCTTGGGGCCCCACAAGCCGGAGCTGCACCTGGTGTGGAAGCCGCGGCGGCATTAGCGAGGCGGGCTGGCGGCCCCCGTGGTCACCGTCCCCTCAGTGACCTGTCGTCTCTCTGTACGTCCCTGTCTGTACGAGGTCAGCTTAGGTCAGAGCCGGTGCTTCCCCAGGAGACAGCTTCCCGGCTGGGCCGGCGTCTCCCCACCCCCTTTCCTGGAACCTACCAGAAGACCCGCCCAGACCTGGGCATTCCCGCGCCCGTCACTGGGGCTGGGTTTGGGGCGGCCGTGCATCCCCAGGGATGCTCTCCTCCGCTAGGGGGACACCTCGAGGCCAAGGAGCCAGGCCGCGCCCACGGTCAGGTCACAGGACACCAGGGGGCAGCAAACCCCAGACCCTGTGCTGGCGTCTGCAGGAGGCATCCGCCGCCCTCACACCACCTGGTCAGGGACCCCGAGTGTGGTTCTCCGGCCTCACCCCCCTAAGACTGTGCCCCCGGCCCCGGCGCAGGCAAGGACATCCAGCGTGGGTTCCGGGAAGGACGCTGGGTCGGGCCCGGGACAAAGCAATTTCTCAGCCGTGGTGCCGCCACGGAGAAGGCAGCGCTTCTCCTGGGAATAAGTGGGGGGCGACACTTGGAGGACTAGCCGGAAGATCGCTGCATGAGACGCACTCCCTGCTCTGCCGAGTCCATGTGGGGCCGGGGCGGCCACGGCAGGGCTGGCCACGGCCTCCCTGTGTGTCCTGTGGGCCCCAACTCTGCAGGCTGTCAGTGTGCTCGTGTGTGAAATGGGGGGCAGTGAGGCTCCCGCCTCCAGGCTGCTGGGAAGGTGACTCGGGAACACGTGACTTGGGCGGCTGGCACACTGCCCGTCCCACGGCAGACCCCAAGGTAAACGGGGGGGAACCCCAGGAGCCACCCGCGGTCCAGACCCGAGGGTCTACCTTGTCATTAGGAGCCAGGGGAGCAGGCCGGGCCTCAACCACGGTTCCAGAGAAGAGGCCACCAGCCCAGGATGCCCTTGACACAGGGCCCCGTCCCAGGAGGCCCCAGATCCGTCCCCACACCCCGGCAGTGGCCCTGCATCAGCCAACCTTGGGGGAAGGGGCAGAGACCCACCTTTACCCAAGCTCCGTGGTGGTCCCACTGGGAGGCACGCTCTGTGTGTGCCCCCACACACATCGCCATGGACCAACAGATACACCTGCGCCCCCAGGATGCCGCCAGGGGCCCACGCCCCCCTGCTGTCCCGCACACGGCATTCTGAACTCCCTCTCTCCTTGAACATAAAGCATCCGGTCCTTTGTCCTCATGGAAGAAACAAGTCCCCCTGCAGGGCTCACACACCTACACACCCCTCCCCACCGTCAGCACCGCCCCCAGCTCCCTCTGCCACTGGCAGCCGTGGCCGTTTACAGCCTTCGTGAGGCACAAAGCCCTTGCCCCCGGGACCCCTGCTTCAAGCTGACGACGGGAGGCACGGCCTGCAGGAGAGGGTCCCACCAGTGCCCCCTGTCCGGGGGCCGGGCTGCTCAGCCTGGGCCCTGGTGCTGGGCAGGACACAGAAATCCCTGCTGCGAGAGCAGCGCTGTGCCCAGCCAGCCCCGCCCCCTCCGCTGGGTCCAAGGAGCCTGGCAGAGTCACCCCCACAGGCCACCTTGTGAACGGGGGCTGTACCCGCTCACGGTGCAGCAGGCGCGCGGGGAGGATCACGGCCCCTGAGGTGTCGGGGCTCAGGGGCCGCGGGAAGTGAGCCCAGTGGGGAGCGGGCTGGGGGAGCCGGCCACGGGTGGGGGCGCTGCCCCAGGGGGCACCCCTCCGCCGCCCCCAGCCCAGTGGGTTGGGGTGCCCACCATGCCCCTTCCCCAGCGGCAAACCTCTCGAACAAAAGGGAGGCCGGAGAGGTGGGGGCGGCACCTGCCAGCCCCGCCTCCCCAACCCTGGCGCCCCACACCCCAGCCCATCTTCACTTTGGGGTGCGGCCAGGCGCGGGGCAGGTGGGTGGTCACAGGCAGCGGAGGCGGCTGGGTGCCGGGGCCTCCGGCTCGCGTGCCTTCCCGCGCTCCGCCACCAATCAGCAGCCCAGCTGGGCGACAAAGGGCGGGGGGCGGGGGGGGGGGGTGCCGGACCGGGATGATGCCCCCACCCCCAGCAGGTGGGGGTGTGGGCGGTGGCAGGGGACACGTGGGGCAGTGGCCAGGACGTGCCCCGCGACCAGGTCCTGCTGTCAGATCCTCACGGCGCAGCCGCCCGCGGTCCAGCTGCCTGCCCAGGGGCGCAGAGGCCGGTGGGAGCGGCCGTCCCTGTGGCTCGCTGTCCGGAGCGGCTCTGCGCACACCCCACCTTCCCAGCCATCCAGGCACCGTTCAAAGGTCCTCTCCGGCCCCCCTCTGACCGCCGCCTGCCCGCAGGAGCCGTGCTCGCTCTACTCCGGGCCTCTCACACCGGTGCAGTGCGCCCCGCCAGGCACCTGCTGGGCCCGACCAAGCTCCCGGAGGGTGAGGCGAGGCTCCGCAGGGGCAGCGGAGATGCGGCGTCCCGGAGGGTGAGGCGAGGCTCTGCAGGGGCAGCGGAGATGCGGCGTCAGAGACGGGGTGCCCGCCGGTGGAGGAGCACGGCGGCCCTGCCCCTGGAAAACCCTAGCCTGCATCTCACTTTCCAGCCGTCACCTCCTCCCTCCCCCAGGCTGGTCCTCATATTATAAGGTCATCTCCGGAGGCACTCCGGACAGCTCGTTCCCGGGGGCAGGAGATGCAAGCTGGCCTCACCCTGGCTTCCCCAGGACCTGGTCTTTTTAAACCGCCGGTCTTAGGAGGCTCGTCCACCAGCCCGGGGAGGAGGCCTTGCCCAGCCCTGTGCCCCTACCACGTCACTGCCCTGTCACCCGCTCTACGTGTGGCGGAGCAGGGGTGGGGATGCGAGAGCAGGGGTGCCGGGAGGGGATGAGGAGTGGCCAGGGTGTGTGACGCGGAGAAGGGGTGACCATGCCCGGCATCGCAGCAGGAGAGTGACGGGTCCCCCTGAGAGGCCCTGTGCCCCGGGTGACGGGGGTGAGTGACAGACCTGGGCACCGAGCCAGCCTCGGGCAACGCGGGGGGTGGGGGTGGGGTGGGGGAGCAGGCGCGTGGCTGGCCCGGGTGGCCGCACAGGCTGCCCCCAAGCCCCGGCCCTGGGGACCTCCCAGCCCTTTGATGGTCAGCGGGCGGGCGCTGCCCCTGCGGATGCGGCCGGCTTGGGGGTGGCCAGGTAGGCCTCTGCCGCCCCTCGGCCGCCCCGCCTGCCTGCAGGCCCTGAATGGCTGGGAGCCTTTTGTGGGAGAGCAGCTGGCGGCCGGCCCTTTATGTGGGGCTGTGGGAAAGTCGGCGGGCAGCCTCTCACACCCTCTCCAAAGCCCGGATTATCTCGGGGCCAGCAGGACACCCTCTCAAGGATGGCCCCCCCCAGCGGGGGTGGGGGTAGGGGTCCCCACAGAGGTCCTGTCTGCCGAGCACTGGCCCCAGAAGTCCCCCAGCAAGGAAGGGCCCCTGCGTGGAGAGCCCCTCAGACTGTCCCTGCCCCCACCCGTCCAGCTGCCCAGACTCAGAACTGCCCCCACACCAGGAGGGACTTTCAAGGAGCCCCCTCCTGCCCTGTCCCCCCCCCCCCCGCCCCGGGGCCCTCCCTCCTGACCGTCTGGGCCTCTGGCCTTCTTGGGCGGTGGTCAGCCGGGGCGTTTCCTTGGGGCTGACAGACCCTATCCTTTGCACTGCCTGCTATGCCCACAGCGGGCCACGAGGCGGGCCCGGGGCTGAGGTCAGACACGGGGGTGCTCAGGGGCATGGACGGGGAGGGTGTGGCAAGGAACCGCACACTTATTTAGCACCGACTGCATACAGGCTGAGCAAGACACGTGTCTTCCGGGACCTGCTCAGGATCCCGAGGGGGAGGCAGGACTACACCTGCCACACTGGGCAGGGCACTGACCCCAGCTCCCCACCTGAGGTCACACAGTCCCCGGTGCACTTTGGCCCCTGAAGCCCAGCCTTCCCCTGCTCCATCGGCCGCTCCCGGGCGGCCCAGGACTTGGGCCGGGGTCGTGCACCAAGTGGGTGGAGTGAGCCAAAGTCAGGGCAGAGCCTAGGGCCGGGGCCCCAGATGACGGTGACGGCCATGCCAGCGGCTGTGCTGTGAGGCCACCTGAAGGCTCTGCCTTTATTCGCTCGCTTCCTCCTCAGCACGTGACTCAGGTGGACTGTTATTAACCCCATTTTACAGATGGAGAAACTGAGGTCCAGAGAGCCCAGCGAGCAGTGGCGGTCTGGATTAGAGCCCTGGGCCCACAGCCCTACTGGGCTGGGCTAAGTGGGCTGGCGGCGGGCCGCGTGCCTGACGCACCCCTGGGCCTCCTTGCGTGGCATCAGACTGGCAGGGGTCCGTGGGGCCCGTGAGGCCACCGAGACCCCCTCACACCCCATTTCACACACAGAGCAGCAGGCCCGAGGGGGCGGGCGGGGGCCGTCCTCTCTTTCCCGAGAGTGAGCTCCAGGGCGGCCGGGGACGGCTCCATGCGGCCCAGAGCCCAGTGGACAGGTGGTCCCTCACCAGAGCCTCCCGGTTGAGGCCAGGAGCCATCCCAGTCCTGGGGGGGTGGGGCAGGGGACCGCACATGAGGTCACCGCCAGACCCGGGGACAGCCAGAGGAGGAAGGGCCAGACTCTGAAGCCCCCGCCCATCTCCCCCACACCCTGCCCCACGCCCGGGCTCTGGGCGCCCTGCCTGGCATCTGGCAGCCACTGAAAGTGGGTAATTGTTGCCTGGCTGGGGGTGGGTGAGCTTCTTGCTTCCACCCTTAAGTTTGAGGCCAACCAGGATCCCGGGACTGGCTTGAGCTCTCTGGGCTCCATCTGTGAACTGGGGTGCTGTGTCCTGGTAGGTCTGAGCGTCACTGAGGGGTCCCCATGCCAGGCTGGAGCCCTGAGCCCCTGACAGCTGGCCCAGACTACTGGTTATTTATTGTAATTCTTTTTTTTTTTTTTTAAGTTTATTTATTTTAAGAGAGAGAGAGAGAGAACTTGTGGGAGGGGCAGAGAGAAAGAGAGAGAATCCCCAGCAGGCTCTGTGCTGTCAGTGCAGAGCCCGGTGCGGGGCTTGAACCCATGAACCATGAGATCATGAGCTGAACCGAAATCAAGAGTCGAGGGGCGCCTGGGTGGCGCAGTCGGTTAAGCGTCCGACTTCAGCCAGGTCACCATCTCGCGGTCCGTGAGTTCGAGCCCCGCGTCAGGCTCTGGGCTGATGGCTCGGAGCCTGGAGCCTGTTTCCAATTCTGTGTGTCTCCCTCTCTCTCTGCCCCTTCCCCGTTCATGCTCTGTCTCTCTCTGTCCCAAAAATAAAATAAAAAACGTTGAAAAAATAAAAAAATCAAGAGTCGGAGGCTCAACCGACCGAGCCCCCTAGGCGCCCCCAAACTACCAGTTATAAGGGGTGGAGTCTGTGGTATGTGGGTACCCAAAAGGACCGTTGGTGCAGTTGTTTAGAGTCAGGAAAGGGCTCCCGTAGGACGTTGGAGAGGAGCTGGGGGGTCCAGGGATCAGCTAGGAGCCAACACGGGAGGCGTGGAGCTCGAACCCCGATCTGTGACCCGTTGGGTCTCCACGATGCCTGGGAAGCAGGGGGTCCCAGCTAGGATAGTGGTGGCCAAACTGGGGTTCTTGGCCCCTTCAGCTATCACAGGATGAGGGGCATCTGAGTCACTATGTCACTTTGTGGGGCAAAGAGAAGGGACTTTCAAATCCCAGGGCTGCCCAGGCCCCCTCTGCCCCCACCTCAGCATCGCAGGTAACTGATCCACCAGTGGGTGGCCCCCAACCCTGCCTGGGTCACTTTGTCCTCTCTGTTCCAACAGTGACGTGCAAATTAGTTGCCGTCCCTCCAAGCCCTGTGCCTCAGGGTTGCTGCTGTCCTGCAGCTCCCACCCACCCGGCACTCCCACCCCCTGCTTGTGTCGGGAGCCCCGGGGACTTGGACAGGCAGCAGGGGAGCTCTTTAAAGACCAGCCAGGCCAACCCTTCAGCAATCGGATGGGGGGCACAAGGCCCGGGGACGGCCAGCCAGGTCTCCTGCAGGCCCCCCACCCCAGGAGCATGGAGAAAGGGGGCGGGAGCAGCCAGCCCCCGACCCCAGTGAGCAGGACCCCAGTGAGCAAACAGGGTCAGATTGTGCGGGAAGTGAACTTAGCTAGAGAGAGGGAGCTGGGCGCTTTTATTTTTTATTTCTTTTTTTTAATTTTTTTTTTCAACGTTTTTTATTTATTTTTGGGACAGAGAGAGACAGAGCATGAACGGGGGAGGGGCAGAGAGAGAGGGAGACGCAGACTCGGAAACAGGCTCCAGGCTCCGAGCCATCAGCCCAGAGCCCGACGCGGGGCTCGAACTCACGGACCGCGAGATCGTGACCCGGCTGAAGTCGGACGCTTAACCGACTGCGCCACCCAGGCGCCCCTAGCTGGGGCGCTTTTAGAGCAAAACGGGTCTTCGTCGGGTGTAGAGTGCGCTGAGAGCACGGAACCGCCGGGAGGGCGTGAGGGGAAGGTTCCCCCCAGATTCTGGAAGTCACGCAAGTGGTCGAGGTAAGGGCTGAGTGGCCAAAGTAGAAACCGAGCCAGGAAGCCACTCTGGTCCTTTCCGTGAGGAGAAGGAGATCCCAACTGCCCTCATCCAGGGTCCAGTCCGGACTCAACTACCAACTGGCAGCTTGGCCTTGGGGACAAACCGGTCCTCAGTTTGCCTGCCTGTGCAAATGGGCGTGATGACGCTCGGCCCTGGCAAGGTGGCCGCTCCCCAGCGGGGTCCCACACGGGCCCCCAGATGCCAAGGGCGGGTGGGGCCGCCCCCCGGGGCGGAAGCCAGGACGGAAGTTCACAGAGCCGAGGGTGGAGCGTCCATCCCGCGCAGGTGCAGCACAGGGTGTGGGGCCGTGTGTGCCCCCCTGCTCACCTCCGCCTTGTGTCAGGGAGGCAGCCCCCCGCCCCGGTGCAGGAGTGTGCCTGGCCAGCTCCCAGAACATTGTGCTCATAAGCCCTCAGATTTAAGTTCCATCTCATTTTCATGCGTCACGAGATATTTTTCTCCCTTGGATGTTTTTGTCACCCTTGGGAGGGCACAGGCACGGACGAGGCTCTATCTCCCCAAACCTCAGGCCGCCCCGTCGGCACCCCCGTTCTACAGCCGAGGAGACTAAGGCTCGGGAGGGTTAAGAGCCCTACTTGAGGTCGCCCAGCGGGGAGACACCTGGGAGGGTCCTCTGGGAGCGTGGCTTCCGAGAGCCGGGGCTGGGGCCCGGGGGCCGGGCTCCCCCCCACCCCCGGGTCCTGGATGCGCAGGGCTGTGGGTTCGTGCTGGCCTGCGGTTCCCACACTGCGGCGGCGGCCACGGAAGCGTGCCTGGGCCCCCCGCGGCATTAGTGCTGGGCTCTGCCTCTGAATGAATGGGGGCGGCCACGGGGGGCGGCGGAGGGGGGGCAGCTCCCAAAAGGCCATCTGGCTCCGCGTTATAATAGAGCAATAAAGGCTTGTCTGCCTTTCAGAGGTTGGGAGCGAGCTGCTCTCTGACACCGCAGGGTTTTAACCAGCTTGGGACTGCGACCTGGGCCTGCCCCCGGCGGTGGGGGTGGGGGGGCACGTGGGCCGGAGAGGCCCCTAATCCAGAGGGGGCCCCCATGAGACTCAAGGGCGCCGCACTTTCCCACACCACCCGCCCCTGCACGTCCACCCTAGCCCCTCTTTACACTGGGGAAACTGAGGCCCCGAAGGCCGGGGCCGGTCGGGCCGGGGGTCTGTGCCCTCCCTCGATGGTGACTAGACTAGCACACCCCGTCTGGGAACGGGGGGTCTGGTTTGGCCTGCAAAAGCTGGGGTCCCCAAATCTGACCTGGGAACTGAATGGGGCCACTGTCCATGTGTGATCCCCCTCGACGAAGGGCAGGACCCCTAAGAGGGTGAACCCCCTGGCCCACCCCACAGTCAGGTTGCTGGGTGGCACCTACCCTCGATCAGTGGCGAGAAGGGGCGGGTACAGAGGCTGCAGTCTGCACCCCTACTCTCCAGGTGGGGAACCAGCCCGCCCCAGGCCCCCTGGAGAAAGAGGTGAACCCCTGACTCGGTGACCCTGACTCAGTGTACTGGCCTCTGTTCAGGTGAGAATCACAGGCAGTCCCAAGCAGTCAGCCCCAGCAAGGGGGTCTCCTTCCGGGTCAGGGGCCAAGGGGGCCGGGTGGGGTGGGCACTACTCTCTTCTCAGCAATGCCCCACCCCCCCTTGGCCACCCTCGGTCATCTCCAGGAACCTAGAACCAGCCCTCCATCAGCTGGTCCGGCAGGGGAAGCCCATTGTACACAGGTAAACTGAGGCATAGAAAGGACCAGCATGAGTTCAACAGAACACAGAGCCGCAGCCTGGACTTGCCCCTGCACCCCCCGACCCAGTGCCCGCGGTGCTCAGAGAGCAATCTCCAGGGTCTGGTTGCACCCTAGTCTGGAGGCTACTGGAATGCACAGCACAGCCATCTTTGGGGAGGACCCCAGACACTGTGGCAGCTGGGCCGGAGCCACCATGGGCATGTCACAGAGGGCAGGGCACTAACCCCCCAGACGGTGCAGGAGAGGAGCTGCTGATGCGGCCTGTCCCCCACGCTCCCCCCAGGCCCCGCGAGGTGGCGCAGAGCAGCGCTCAGCCCAACAGGGACAATCTTCCATCTGGGGGCCTCTGACAGCCGGGCAGCGGGACAGGACCAGGAAGGGGCGACGCCCGAGCTGCGTCCACACACTGACCCGCCAGGGGAGGGGGCCAGGCCGAGGGGCTAGGGAGCCAGTGCCAGGCTCTTTATTCCCAGAGCCCAGGGCACACGCACAGGCACACAGGCACAGGTGCCCACACACGGGTGAGCACACACACGGGTGAGCACACACACAGGTGAGCACACACGGGGAGCACACACGGGGGAGCACACACAGGCACACATGCAGGGATACCTCCTCCGGCCAGACTTGCAGACTCTGGTCCCCACTTCAACAGCCCGCCGAGCCCAGTTCCCACCCTCCCTTGGCCTGGAGCACACCCACCATCCCTCCAAACACTCCTCAGCCATCTCCTCCTCTAGGAAGCCCTCCCTTGGCGTCCTTGTCTTCCCCTCCATCCCCCCAAATCCACGGCTCTTCGGAAAAGCATCAGCGTCTCCGCACCCCCAAAGACAGCAAGCCTAAATGCGTATGTGGCCCTTCAGAAACAACAGCAACAGTGGATGCTCGCTCAAGGGAATCTGGAAAATACAGACATAAGGAAAACTAACCAAACTTATGCCCCAAACTGTTGGCATTTGGGGGGTTTCCCTCCACTTCTCTGCCAACGTCAAGCACGCATCCCATTGGCCCATCTTCGATGGAAGTCCATGGTGGGCCCGATCTACACCCTGCCGAGTTACCCCCTACTGGTAAAGGTTTCCCCAGTCCCCACCCACCCCCGGGTAGGGGCCAGGCCTCGGGACCCACCAGCCCAGCGTCCCCAGGCGTCTGTGCCCCCGTGAGGGGAGGCGGCCCCCAGTGGGGAGGAAGGAGCAAGAGGTCCCATCTCTGTATCCAATGCTCCGGTCTGGGGCAGGGGGTGCAGGGAGCTAGGGCAGAGGGGGCTGGGGCCCCCCCTGGCCTGGTGGTGGCCACTGCCCCCAGAGCGCCCCCCAATGGGATTGGGGCCACACGGCCGGCAGTTCCCACTCTGCACCTTCACGGCAACAAAGGCAGAGTGTGCAACCCCCTGCGGTCCAGGCACGACCCAGGCGCTGACCTGTCGGCCTGAGTGGCACACGGGTCCCGGAGGGAGGGCCGGCGCTGGGGTCCGTCCTCTGCCCTCCAGCCCCTTTCTAAGCTGGCTTCCAGCTGGCCGTGCGGACGGACGGACGGACGGGGCCAAAGGAGGAGGGCCGCGTCCAGGAGGGGGTGGGATCAGGGCCCTCACTCGCAGCTGCCAGGACGCCTTTCGGACCGCCACAGAGTCCTCGCACAGTCTGGCGCCGGGCCTGGCCGACGAGGAAGGCGCGGGCCTCTCCGGGTGTAGGGACACCTCCTGCCCGACCTCTGACCTCCAGGCATCGGGAGTCACCCGGTGATCGGTAGACACGGAGCCGCCGCAGGGAGCGGGGCGCCACCCCAAGGCGCGTCTCCCGTGAGGGTGTGGGCGACCCCCTGGGCCCTCGCAGGGAAGGAGTCGGCCCTCTTGAAAACGACCTGTGTATCTCGTGAGATACCCCTGACCTGAAACGTACCGTCTTAACCACCAAGCGTGAAGTTCGGAGGTATCAAGCACATTCACACAGTTGCGCGGCCGTCCCCGCCGCCCATTTCCAGAACCTTTCACCTTCCCAAACGGACGCTCCGCCCCACGAAACACTGGCGCCCACCCCGCCACTCTCTCTGTGGATTTGACCCCCGCGTGTACTGCGCGTCCCCGGAGTCCTACGGGGTCTGTCCTGTGGGGACGGGCCGCTGTCACGGAGCACGGTGCCCCCGAGGGCATCTGTGTTCCTCCCTCTTTAGGGCCGGATGATCCTCCACGGCGCGGAGGGACCACGTCGTGTTCGTGCCTCCGTCGGCGGGCACCGGGGTGGCTCCCACCCCTCGGCTCCTCGAGCGCCTGCTGCCGTGCGCGTGGGTGGGCGCCCAGCCCTCACAGGGCCTGCGCCCGGCTCTGCGGCCGTGGACCCACCACGGGGACCGTCCTCTGGCACTAAGAGCAGATGCCCCTGGAGCCCTACCCACCCCCCGTGGTGCCATGTGCTCTGCAGTCAGCCTGGGAGGGGCCGTGGGGGGTGGGAGTCATTCAGGAGTTGGTTACGATCCCGGATCCCCGAATCCCAGCATCGTCACGTCCAGCTAGGGGAGCCCCGCACGTCCACAGGAAGACACCTCGCCTCACCCCAACCCGCCACCCCTCAGACTCGCGGGGGCTCTCCGGGGTGGGGGGCGCGGGACAAACTCTGAGCCTCGGGCGGAGGGAGGACTCCCCTCCCCGCTGCTGGGGGCAGCCCAGGCAGAGGATCCCGCCATCCCCTGCGTTCTGGGATGCCTCTGGGCAGAACCCGCCCGCCTGGAGCCCGGCCTCGACCCTCCCCCACCCCGCCCCTCCACGGCCCCCTCCCCCAGGCCTGGCGGGCCAGCCCCCCTCCGATGGTGTGAGCCAGGAGCCCAAGGAGTTTCCCACACTTTGGCCCCATTCACAGTGTTAAACGGCCCACAAAGGCCGGGCGTGTGCCTCGGAGGCCACAGAACTGCCATCTGGCCCGCACGCAGGGAGGGAGCGAGCCTCTCATCCGGCCTGGCTGGGATTTAACACTGTTCATTTCATATTTCCCACCACTGAAAAATGGACCAAAGCCGCTCCGGGTCGGGGGGAGGAGGGAAGAAGGAGGCAGCCCCCTCGGGCCCGCCACGGCCCAGGCGCCACCCTCACCTCGGGCCGGCCACCCTGGCCCACTGCGGGTGGGCGGGCAGCTGGGGCGGGGGCGGGGGCGGGGTGGGGGGGAGAAGCTGGACCACGTCTCCTGCACGTGTCTCATCTGGACCGAGAGCCGGCTTGGGGGAGGGGGGAGGGGGCCGGCAGGACGCAAGCCCCGGCCAACTGCCCCCCTCCGAAGCAGAGGAGGGGTGAGGCAGTGAGCAGGAGGGCTTGGCTGGAGCGCTGCCCTCACTTCTGGTCAGAGTCCTGCTCCTCCTCCCCCCCACCCCCCCCACCGCCTCCCGTTAGCAGCCAGGCAGTGAGGGCGCACGTGGGCGTGGGCGGAGGCCGTGGCCAGGGCCAGGGTGGGCTTGGGGCTTGCTCCTGGCCCTGCGTTCCCTCAGCCCCAACGGAGCACTTCCTTGGTGCCGGGTCCCCGGCTCGTAGGATGTGGGCAAAGCGGACACCGGTGACGAAGGGATCCTGTCCCTCCCCACCCCACCCCCCGGAGCCCATAAGCAGGCAAGGGGCACGACAGACTATGCCGGCTGTCCAGCACGAGCCCCATTCTGGCTCCAAAAATGGCCCCACTGAACATCACTGCCAGCCCACATCAAAGCCACTAGCCACTGTCAGCATCCCGGGCCACGGAGCAGAGCGGTGAGCACAGGGCCTCGACATGCCCGTCCCCAGCTGGCCCCGGTGCCCCCTGCCCTTTTGCGGCAAACTGGAGCCCAATAACCGTGGCGGGGTCCTATCTGCCCAGACGGGAGCCCCCGCTCGGGGTCACCGCCTCCCACCGCCAGCCTCTTTAAGAGAGGTGTCCTCTTTAAGAGAGGTGTCCTCTTTAAAAAGAGGTGTCCTCTTTAAGAGAGGTGCCGGTAGGAGGAAGGAGCAGGTACCAGAGGGGTGAGTAGGGGCTGCCTACCCTCGCCCTCCAAAGCCACCTGAAGGTCCCACCCTGGGAGCTCCCCCAGCCTAACCCACCCCGGCGGGTGACCAGCTGGCCCACGGGGCACTCCTCAGCTGGCTCCGAGCCAAGCCTGCCCTGGCTGTCGTGACACCATCCTGCATGCCTCCCGGCTGGGCCCATTGCCGGGAGACCAAAGGCTCCTTGTATGCGACGGGGGGAGGGGCGATTTCTGGAGCGGGCCCACCAAACGGGCCAGTCAGTCGTAGCTGTGGGTCACTGCTAAGACCCACGGGAGGGGGAAAGATCTGACCCGACCCTTGTTAAAGCCCCGCAACTTCCAGCCACACCTGGACGTGCTCCCGGATTCAAACTCTGGCCAACGTGCCCTGATGTCAGCTGCCGGCCCCCAGGGCAGAGGCCCTGCCTGCCTCTTGAACCTGGCCGGGTCCTGCCCTGCCCCAGGAGGAGGCCCCGGTGCCTCCGCCCCCCTCAGTGCCTGCAGGATTCCCGGTCCCGGTGAACCAGGGCAGGGCTGGCGGCGCCAAAGCAGCTGCCGGCCCTCAGCTTGGCTGGCCGGACACCAGGATTACCAGTCTTCCCGTGCCGCCCTGGGGCCGCCGTCTGAGTTTGCGCGGCGTCCACGTGGGCCCCAGGCCTGCCCTGCTCTGACCCTCATGTCTGCCACCTGGCGCCCTGCCTCCCCACCCACTGGCAAGATGCCCAAGCAAAGCAAACCCTGCGAGTGCCCAGCAGGATGGGCAGAGGGTGGCCCGCAACAGAGCTTCCCCCCGAATCTCACAGGTGCAGCGACCGCACGTCTGTGCGAAGCGTACCCCTGGAACCAGGTGCCCTCCCGTGTTCCCCAGACGGCCATGGTGGTACTTCCCGCCAGATGGGGGTCGGGTGCGGCCCCGAGAAGCACCTGCCGGTGCAGAGCACCCCGGATGCTACTGCCTGGCGCACTGCTCCCCCGAGGATGGGTGCAGCAGCTCCTGGGGGGACTGCCCGGGGGTCGGGCTCCAAGCTGGGCCTTTCACGAACTCCGGTTTCCTGGAGCTACCCGAAACTGAGCCAGGGAAGCACCACAGCCAATTTTTTTCTAGCTCTGGAGAAGTCGCGAGTCCCAGGTGACAGCCAGTAGGTCTGATCCTAAGAGCTCGGGTGGCTCCTGCACTCTCCACCTGTTCCCCGGGGAAGGCCGAGGTGCCTGTTCGGGGCAAGTGTAGGCTCCTCTGTTCCACCCGCCCTGGGGGGGCAGCAGGTCCCTGTCTAGGAGGTGCCCAAACCACTGGAAGCCGCGGCATTAATTCACTCTAAAGCTTTTCCCCCACCTAGTCTCGGCCAGCCAGCGGCAGCGGGGAGCCACCGGGGAGGGGAAGGAGAGGGGAGAGAGGGGCCGGGGAGGGGCACTACTCTTTCCTGCCCCCCACCCCCCACCCCCGAGGCCTGGGAAAAGGCAGCATATTGAGGCGCGGGGCTTCTAGCATCAGGCCCCGGGATGCTAATGAGGGCGAGCGCGTTCCCACAGCCCGGACATTGTGCAGGCGGCCCACCTGCTCCTCGGGGAGCACCCATTGTGCCCGCGCCAATTCACAGGCAATTTAGCGTGCGCTAATGGGCCGGCGCCTTTGTGCGGCCCGCGAGGCCATTGGCCGCCGAGTGTGGGAACGGCCGCGGCGCCCGGGCCCCAGGCGCCTGCCCGCCGCCGCGCCTATATAGGGCCCGCCGGCCCGCCGCCCGCCAACTCCCCGCTCGCCAGCCGCCTCTCTGCGCCAGGCATGGCCCCCAGCACCGTGGCCGTGGAGCTGCTCAGCCCCAAAGAGAAAAACCGAGTAAGTGCGCCGCCCGCCCGCCCCGCGCCCCCCGCGCCCCCCGCGGCCCCCGCGGCCCCCGCGCCCTGGCCGCCGGCTGACGCCCGTGTCCCCCCGCAGCTCCGCAAGCCAGTGGTGGAGAAGATGCGCCGCGACCGCATCAACAGCAGCATCGAGCAGCTTAAGCTGCTGCTGGAGCAGGAGTTCGCGCGGCACCAGCCCAACTCCAAGCTGGAGAAGGCCGACATCCTGGAGATGGCCGTCAGCTACCTAAAGCACAGCAAAGGTGCCCACCCGGCCCCAGCCCTGCGCGCCCTGCGCCCCCTGCGCCCCCGCGCTCCCGCGCCCACACGGCCCCAGCCCTGCGCGCCCTGCGCCCCCTGCGCCCCCGCGCTCCCGCGCCCACCCGGCCCCAGCCCTGCGCGCCCTGCGCCCCCTGCGCCCCCGCGCTCCCCGCGCCCACGCGCCCACCCGGCCCCAGCCCTGCGCGCCCTGCGCCCCCTGCGCCCCCGCGCTCCCGCGCCCACGCGGCCCCAGCCCTGCGCGCCCTGCGCCCCCTGCGCCCTCGCGCTCCCGCGCCCACCCGGCCCCAGCCCTGCGCGCCCTGCGCCCCCTGCGCCCCCGCGCTCCCGCGCCCACGCGGCCCCAGCCCTGCGCGCCCTGCGCCCCCTGCGCCCCCGCGCTCCCGCGCCCACGCGGCCCCAGCCCTGCGCCCCCTGCGCCCCCGCGACCCCCGCGGCCCCGCGGCCGCCCCAGTCACCGCGGCGCCTCTCCCTGCAGCTTTCGCCGCCGCCGCCGGCCCCAAAAGCCTGCACCAGGACTACAGCGAGGGCTACTCCTGGTGCCTGCAGGAGGCCGTGCAGTTCCTGACGCTGCATGCGGCCAGCGACACGCAGATGAAGCTGCTCCACCATTTCCAGCGTCCCCCAGCCGCGCCCGCCGTGCCCGCTAAGGAACCCAAGGCGACCAGCAGCGCGCCCACGCCCGTGCTCACTCCCGCCAAGGCCACTGCGGTGACCGCGCGCCAGCCCACCTGCGGCCTCTGGCGGCCCTGGTGACCCGGCGGGACGTGCGGGTGGCCGCCCCGAGGACCAGAGGCCAGCCTGCACCTCTGGCCATTCGTCTGTCCCTCCTGGGGCTTGGACAGGCCCCCTTCTCCGGAAGGCTCGCTCTCCAGGCTGGCGGGCCAGCAGGAGGGTCCTTCTGGAGAGAAGGCGGTCACAGAGGCCCGGTCACTCAGGACAGTCGGGGCCGCCTTCGCACAAGT
Source organism: Neofelis nebulosa (assembly GCF_028018385.1). Taxonomy (NCBI): domain Eukaryota; kingdom Metazoa; phylum Chordata; class Mammalia; order Carnivora; family Felidae; genus Neofelis; species Neofelis nebulosa. The sequence continues at coordinate 221,136,122 of NC_080783.1, forward strand.
GTCTGACTCCACGGGGTTGTTCTGTGTTTGCATTTCAGCAAGTGACTTCTGGGAAGTCCCCGCTGCCCGGGGTTCTATGATATTTGTAGGCGTCAGGGGCTCGGTCAGCCGGTGCCTCCACGTGTAGAGGACTTTCTTCAGGGCCTGCTGCTGCCGGGCCAGGGGGCCCGGCGGGCGGGCCGTGCCGTGGGCACATTTGCCTTTTGTGAAGGCGGAACTCAAGGTGTATCCTCATAGGAAAGAGTGTCAGCCTGGATGGGCACTGAAGGACCATGCAGAGCTGTGGCCGAAAGGCCCCTGCGTGCACGTGGTTGTCTAGTTGGGGCTCATAGTGGGCTTTGTGGGGAGGGTGGGCGTCTCCACCATGATCCTCAAAGGATCCCTGTGTGTGGGCGAGTGCGTGTGGTCATGACTTTGTACTCAGAATTTGAACCCTCGGTCACGTGGGAGCCCACGGGACTGCTCTGCAGACTTCCAATAAAATCTGACTAAGCAGCCCTCTGGGGTCTGTCTCTCGTGCCTGACATGTGTCCTTGGCAGCCACGCGGTGGGCGGGTCTGCGCGGGGGGGTGGGGGGGGTGGGGAGGGGGGGAGTGACAGCTCAGGACCTTCCGGCTCTGTTCACCTGAGCGGGGTGAGAAGACTACAGCCTGCGGGGGGGGGGGGGGGGGGGGGCTCTTGCTGCAGCAAAAGGGGGTTCGCAGGGCCAAAGGCACAGGAGGCGTTTGCCTCCCCTGGCCGTCTCGTGTGGCCAGCGGGCCCTGCCCCGGGTGAGCTCCTGGATGCACCCGCTTGGCTAGCCCACACACAGGTGGCTGCCCGGCCTTCCCTGCAGGCCGACCGCTCGCCAGGGCCGAAACAGGTGGACCAGCAGGTGTTGACCGAGTCTGCAAGGACCTAGGAGGGCCCCGGCTCCCCAAAGGACAAGTCCGCCCATGGGCAGTGGAACCAAAAGGCCTTCCCGTTTCTTCGGAGCGAGGGGGCCCAGCCGGGCCATCCTCCCTCTGGAGCTCGCCTCTCCCCTCTGCCCTCTGGGATCCCTTTCTGTCCAGCCTGACAGGAACATCTGAGGCGCCCCCTCCAGGCCGGCCCAGCGCTACATCCCACATGCTTACGGCATGTGGGGCAGGCATGTCAATGCACGGGGAGGGGGCTGTGCCTCCTGGTCAGGCCCACAGTGCCCCCCCTCCCCCGGCCCAGAGTCCTCGGCGCTCCAGGCCTGTGTGCTCTAGGAGCAGACCCCCTGCCCTCTTCCGCCCAGCACACCCACCCCTTAGACGATGCTGGCAAGTCGGCCTCTTCCCGAGGCACAGGGCCCCCCTTCCGATCACCCCGGGGGCGTGGGGTTTGTGCTGCTCTACAGGCCCGTGCTCCGGAGGCCTTGCCAGGCAGCTGGTAACATGCTCAGACAGAGGCCGAGGTCCAGAGACAAGAAGTAACTGGCCCAGGGTCACCTGGGAGTCAGTTGCCCTAGGGACCGTCTGTCCACCGCCAGCACTGGGCTCTTTCCCAAAGCAGCCGGTGCCTCTGAGGTCTCATCCCTCAAGGGTCTTCTGGCCAGCAGGAGCTTCCCAGGGACTGGCCCTGCCCACTACCATTCGTGTCCATGCTCCAGCTTCAGGAATATTTTTCAGATGGTCCCCTACAAACTCCCATAGACTCCCCGTTTTCCCCAAAGGCAGCCTCCTCCAGGCGGGCTGCCCTGTTTTCCCCTGCACTGTCTGCAGATCTCACCATCAGGGTGGGTGTCTTCCCCACCTGCAGGTGCATCGTCCACCCCAGGCTGGGGCGCCTGGAAGGCAGGGTCCCTGACACCCCCATTTTGCATGTGGCTTTTGGAACTGTCCTTGGTCCCTAGAGACCCGGGCTGGTGGGTCACATGCGCCCTGGGAACAGCTGCACTCACTGAAAGAGGCAGGTCTCTGGGGGTCTGCAAGCCCCAGGTGCCTTCTCTGCACTAGCTCAGAGCACAGGAGGTCAGCATCTGGCCGGCTCGGTGAGGGAACAACAAAGACAACAGTCCAGACGTTTCGTGTTGGGCCAACGGCCGCGGGGACACCGGCGCGCGGGCAGGCCAGTGGTCCTCCAGCTGCCGGGACCACAGAGGCGGGCTGGGGGGGGGGGGGGGGGGGGGGGGGGGCGGGCCCGGGTGGCTCATTAGCATAATATATGCGCGGGAGGCGTTTAGCAGTCAAATATATGCGCATATATCTCCATGGCTGATGAGGCTGGCCGGGCACATTCAAAATGGCGGAGTGCGGAGCGAGCGGCAGCGGGAGCAGCGGGGACAGCTTGGACAAGAGCATCACGCTGCCCCCCGACGAGATCTTCCGCAACCTGGAGAACGCCAAGCGCTTCGCCATTGACATAGGTAGCCGCGGACGGGCGCCGGGAGCTGAGCGGCGCGCGGCGGGCGTGGGCGCGGGCGGCGGAGCCGGCGGGCCGGGGGCGGTGGCAAGGACGAAGGGCGGGGCGCGGGCCGCCGGCGCGCACAGCCTGCCGGGCCTTGTAGTCCGCGGGCCGTCGGCGCCTACGCTGGCCGCGGCAGCCGGACTACAGCTCCCGGCAGGCGCCGCGCGGCCGGAGCGGGGCACGCCGGCCCTCGTAGTCCCGCGCGGAGAGGCGGGCGGCCCGGCGGCCCCTCGTTAGTCCACCCGGGTAGGGTCGGCCGCCGGGCGGGGTCTGTCCGAGCCACGAGAGCGATCTGGGGCCCGCCGTCTGGGGCGGCGCCGAGGGCGGGCAGCGGCCCGGCCTGGGGCCGCGGGAACCCTCGGCGGGCTGCCCGTCTGGGCCCAGCCCGAAGCCCTCCTCCCGCTGCCGCCCTCGGCTTCTGGACCGCTGACATTTGGCGGGAGTTTGGAGGACCTGGACGTGGACCTTGGGACCCTTGCCGGCATCTTTCAGAAGCCTCCCTGCCCCGTGCAGGCCGCAGGGGTGACCCCAGGGCCTCGCCCAGGCTCTACTCGACCTTCCTGCTCTAGGCCCGTTCTAGACCCTCATCCCACGCTGGCGCCGGCCGCCTCCCAGCAGCCCCCTTTCGTAGATGAGGACGCTGAGGTCAGATAGGTGAACTAAGTTGTTTGAGGTCGGCTGGTAAGCGGCCAGGTGGGGCCTGGAATCTGGTCAAGCCTCGGCACTTGGCTGCTCTGCCCCCGTCGGCAGGGGATGAAGGTTTCCTGGGGGCAGCCTCACTGGGCGAAGCGCCCGGAGTAGGCATGGTGGCCTCACACGGCTCCCTTGTCAGCTGGCTCTCGGCTGGGGCCTCGGTTTGCTTGGGCCTGCCACTCGCCGAGTGTAGGCGGCTAAGCAGCGGGGCAGCGGGGCAGCCCTGCCTGACCTGTTGAAGCTGGCCAGTGATGCTAGAAGGGACAGGCGTGCTTCTGTCCCCGCCCTGGGCCCTTCCTCTTGGAGCCATTTGCTTGTGATGGTCTTGTCTCTCCCCTGCTGCTGAGAGTCACTGAGGTGTCTCCGGCTTGGGTGGGGGAGGGTGTCCTCCGGGAGAGTGGAAAGTGGGCTGGACCCTCAGTGTCCTCAGTGCTCACCTTGCAGGCCAGTGGGGGTTGTGAGGGGCGGTGCCTTGGGGTACTGACCTGGCGGCAGGTGTGAGATGCCCTGAGGCCTGGTGGGGGGTGGGGACCCCAGCGTACAGCAGGACACATTATGAGCGGGGGACCCAATTAAACTTGGTGCCTGACTGCACGCTGGGCTGGCAGTGGGAAGCTTGGAGGCCCTGCTCTGCCCGTCTTCTGAGACCTACCCGTGCCTTGATGTGACAGGGGCCCAGGCAGGTGTGTGCCCTGACGTTTCCGACTTTGTTTGGCTGCACTTAAACCTGGGTTCTGCACCCTGGGAACAGGTTGGCACTTAACGTTCCTGAAAGTGCAGCTGAAAAATGGCTCGCCCTGGGTTACCCTGAGATGTTCTTTGTGGCTCCCAGGGGTCAGCTCGTAGCCACGGGGTGAAGGAAGTCGAGAGAGGAGCGCCGTGGCTCCAAGGGACCCTGCAGTGGCCTGCCCTCCAGCGCCAAGCCCAGGTGGGGTTCCTGGGCAGAAGGACACTCAAAGGGATATCTTCAGTGTCAGTGTTCCCTTCCCCTCTTTGACGATTCCCCCTGGGTCTGAGTCCTGTGTTTGTTCTTAAGGACAGACCACGTGTTTGTGCGGCTGGTGGGAGATCACAGCTCGGACGTGGGTCCTCACCCCGGAAACCCACAAGTGCATGTGCTTGTCAGTAGTTGGCTTTAAAAACAGGCTTCTCCCATTTCCTCTCCCCTCACCCAAGCCGCCTGCTCCAGGAGAGCTCAGCTGCTCTGTGTTCTTGGCAAGCTCCTTCCTCTCTCGGACACTCGTGTCAGCCAAGCAGATTCCCTGCTTCGAAAGCATCAGGGACATTTTGTCTACGAACACATGCTTAAAGCTGACTTGACTTCAAGTCTCTGCCGGGCAGCAGACGGGTCCCTCGGGTGAAGAGCAGGGGCGAGGGGGCGGTGACCCGGTGCCCACGGGGGAAGGACTGGCCAAGAAGGCGGAGGAGAGGGTGGCCCTGCGCCCGGCCCCGTGGGTCTGGATGAACTGGGGGTGGGGGGTCCCGGCTCAGGCGCTGGTGGAGGGACACGGGCGGGCTGATGTCAGTCCGGGTACCGTTGGCCCTGGAGTGGGGTGCGGGCTGGACTGGAGCGTCTTTGATGTCCACCACTGTGTGCACCCGCCAGCGTGGTCACTGCACTTGGCAGGTGTGACATGCCAGGACCTGTGGCCGGCGGTCACTAAATCCAAGGGATCCTGCGAACAGATGGGCTCCCTGCTCTCCCCGGGCACCCGCCATCCTGCTCTGTGAGCTCCTCTGGTTCGGGCTGAACGCTCCGCTCCGCACGTCCCCACTCGCTGTCCCCCTGGGGGGGGAGGGGGGGCACGGAGATGTGGCTTGGCTGCTGGGCATTGCCCCACTGGGGTGCGTGGTGTGGGGCACACGGGACAACTTGCCCCCACCGCAGCCCCAGCAGGCCCCAACACCTCGTATTTGGCTGTGATGTAAACCTCGTGTAAAGAACTCACGATCTGAAACTGGACCTTCTGTGATCCGGGGTCTCGTTCACAGTAACTTTTTTTTTTTTTTTTTTTTTTTTTTTTAATTTATTTTTGGGACAGAGAGAGACAGAGCATGAACGGGGGAGGGGCAGAGAGAGAGGGAGACACAGAATCGGAAACAGGCTCCAGGCTCCGAGCCATCAGCCCAGAGCCTGACGCGGGGCTCGAACTCACGGACCGCGAGATCGTTCACAGTAACTTTTGACAAGTCTCACAATATATCTTCTTCCCTTTGCGTCGCCTGTTTAAGGTTTATCGTGTTTATTCACGGAGTGAAAGCCGCTCCGGGCCAGGTGGGGATTGAGGGCAGGGAGGAGGGATAAGGAGGCTTAGACCAAGTCCTGCTTCTTAAAGCCCGTGGTTTGGGGATGAGAGGAAGCCTGTGAGCGGGCGTGTTGACCGTGGCCCGACAAGGGCAGGTCACGGGGCACCCTTGGGAGGCCCTGTCCACGCTGCCTGGCAGGCTCCGAGCGGCCGCTCTCAGATTGAGATCCGTTACCTGGACGAGCCGCGGCCCTCTGATACCTGCCTTTTCCAGATGTTTCCTGACTTGAGTGCTTGTCACATGCTCCCTGGGGATGGCATCACAAAGCAACTCTCAGAGGTCGCCTCCAGCCTCGTCCTCACACAGGGCGTCCCGCCGGCTGCGCTGGCCACACGAACCCGTTCTGTGGCTGTGGCGACAAGCCTTTTGCTGCCCCCCCCCCCCACCACCGTCGCGGGCCTTGCGGGAATCCACCTGACGCCTCCCCAAGGCCACCTCTGACCCCCCAGAGCTTACCCTTTTGGAAGTGACTGCTCGGGTGTCTCTCTAACTGGCCCTGAACGTGTTTCAGGCAAATAAAGGCCTCTTCTGCTTCCTGGTGTTTGGGCTTCCTGGTGGTATTCACGAGATCCGGTCCGAGGGGAGGAGACCCCGCTGCCCCCGTGAGGCCCCCAGCCCCGAGCTTGGAGAGGGTGGGCTGCTAGAACGTTCCCGGTGAGACAGCCCCCTCCTCTGCCGATGCACTCTGGGAAAATACCCTTGTAGTGGTTCCCCCCCGACCCGTGTTACCACGGACAGTCAAGCGTACTTGTCGGCGAAAGCCGTGCCCTTCTTAGCTTTGTCCTTTGGGTCATTTTCCAGACCAGGGTTTGAAACAACTTTTCGAAACCACTAGTGATCTCCAGGGCCTCCCGGAAACAGGACACTCTCCTTTCTCCTTGAGGACTTGGTGCGCAGGGGAAGTGGGCAGTCTCAGGCCCGGTGTGCTGAGTGCTTGGGCCCCACGGTTCCTTCCCTTCCTCTGGTCGGTGGCCCACAGGGTTTTCACACCAAGTGACGGCAGGCACAGGAGCTGGTGTGGCGGGGGAGGCCGCGTAGACCGACGAGCCTGGGCTCCCGTCCGCCGGCTCCTGACTGCTGCCCCGTGTCTCCCTGCAGGGGGGTCACTCACCAAGCTGGCTTACTACTCCACCGTGCAGCACAAGGTTGCCAGAGTGCGCTCCTTCGAGTCCTCGGGCAGGGTGAGCCTCCGGGGGGGCCCTGGGCGGCCGCTGTCACTGTCCGGCTGCCCTCCCTCTGCTGCTCGTGCACATCGGCCTAGCTTCCAGGGGGGATTCCTTGCCCGACACCCCTCCCTACCCCCCAGCCCGGCCCCCCTCCGTCCAGGACCCCGTCAGGAGGCACCTGACACCCTTCCCTGCCCCCCAGCCCGGCCCCCCTCCGTCCAGGACCCCGTAAGGAGGCACCCGACACCCCTCCCTGCCCCCGACACCCCTTCCTGCCCCCCAGCTCAGCACCCCCCTCCATCCAGGACCCCATCAGGAGGCACCCGACACCCCTCCCTGCCTCCAACACCCCTCCCTGCCCCCCAGCTCAGCCCCCCCTCCATCCAGGACCCCGTCAGGAGGCACCTGACACCCCTCCCTGCCCCTGACACCCTTCCCTCCCCCCCAGCCCGGCCCCCCTCCGTCCAGGACCCCATAAGGAGGCACCCGACACCCCTTCCTGCCCCCGACACCCCTCCCTGACCCCCAGCTCAGCTCCCCCCTCCATCCGGGACCCCATCAGGAGGCACCCAACACCCCTCCCTGCCCCCCAGTTCAGCCCCCCCTCCATCCAGGACCCCATCAGGAGGCACCCAACACCCCTCCCTGCCCCCCAGCTCAGCCCCGCACTCCGTCCAGGACCCCATCAGGAGGCACCCGACACCCCTCCCTGCCTCCAACACCCCTCCCTGTCCCCCAGCCCGGCCCCCCTCCGTCCAGGACCCCGTCAGGAGGCACCCGACACCCCTCCCTGCCTCCCAGCTCGGCCCCCCTCCATCCAGGACCGTGTCAGGAGGCACCCAACACCCCTCCCTGCCCCCGACACCCCTCCCTGCCCCCCAGCTCGCCCCCCCTCCGTCCAGGACCCCATCAGGAGGCACCCGACACCCCTCCCTGCCTCCAACACCCCTCCCTACCCCCCAGCTTGGCCCCCCTCCATCCAGGACCCGTCAGGAGGCACTTCCGGCCGCTCCTGTTGCCTGGGAAGCCGGCTCCTTCCCCGCCCCTGCCCTCGCGCTGCCTCCGGCCTGAACTTAGCGTTAAGGGTTGCCTGAACTTAGCGTTAAGGGTTGCGTTGCTCATGGTCCAGGGGCCTCATCCCCACGTCTTCCCCCTCCCCCTCCCGCCAAGGGCAGCATGCACACACAGACCCCCAACCTGTATCCCCAGGACACAGAGCAGGACCACGAGCCGCCCTACGAGATCTCAGTCCAGGAGGAGGTCACTGCCCGGCTGCACTTCGTCAAGTTCGAGAACACCTACATAGAAGCTTGTCTGGACTTCATCAAAGACCACCTCGTCAACACTGAGACCAAGGTCATCCAGGCCACCGGGGGCGGGGCGTACAAATTCAAGGACCTCATTGAAGAAAAACTGCGGCTGAAGTAAGTGGGGGCCGCCGGCCGGTTCTCGGGGTCGGGCTCTGAAGCAGCCGCACCCGCCCCCACCCCGCCCTGTGCTGGGACTAGACTCGGGGGCCGGGCTGGTGGGAGGGTTCTGGCGGCCGGACCCCGGGGGAGCAGGGGGGGCCTGGGGGGGGGGGGGGAGCCGAGGAGGCACAAGGAAGGGGGCCGGGCTCGTGCGGCCGGCGCAGAGGTCCCCGCGGGCTTAGCCGTGTGCACACGGAGCCGCAGAGGGCCGGCCGCTCAGGCGATGACGGTGGCCGCGGTGGCTGCAGGGCGGGGGGAGGGAGGTGCCTTCGGAGCAGCCGGGCCGGTTGCCGCTTCTGAGAGCCGTGTGCGTCCGAGTGGCAAGCTGAGCGCGGCCGGGCCGGGGGCGGCGTGTCCACGAGGGACCCCGCGCTGCAGCAGAGGCGCCTTCTGTGGCCCGTGCTGTTTTCAGTGGCCGGGCTCCTTCCGTTGCAGAGTGGACAAGGAGGACGTGATGACCTGCTTGATAAAGGGCTGCAACTTCGTGCTGAGGAACATCCCACACGAGGCCTTCGCGTATCAGAAAGATTCCGACCCCGAGTTCCGATTCCAGACCAATCACCCCGACATTTTCCCGTACCTTCTGGTCAACATCGGCTCTGGAGTGTCCATTGTGAAGGTGAGGTGGGCTCCCCGGACCACGCGTGACGGCCGGGCAGGGAGCACCCGTGCGGCGTCGGCGGGGGCTCGGCCTGCAGGATGGCGCCCCCCCCACCCCCCGCGTCTGGGGTGTCCCCAGGACCAGTGGGCGCTGGCCGGCCCCCCTCGGCAGCTCGCCTGCCCTGCCGCCACAGGTGGAGACGGAGGACAGGTTCGAGTGGGTTGGCGGCAGCTCCATCGGAGGTGGCACCTTCTGGGGACTCGGGGCTCTGCTCACCAAAACAAAGGTATCCCGACGGCGGCGGGAAGACGCTCCCGGCTCTGTGTCGAGTCCCGCTTCCCATGCCTTCTCAGGAGAGGGTCGGCGGCCAGGGGACCCGAGGCGGCCGGTGTCGCTGCGGAAGCGGCTCCTTCCGCGGCCTGGTCCTGGCCGTGTGCCTGGTCCTTGCGGGAGGCAGCCTGGGCGCCCAGAGTCTGCCCCCCACCCCGCTTCCCCCCTCCCGGGTGGGTGGCCGTGGAGCCCTGCCCGCTGCACCCCCACCCCGGCCCACCGCCGGCTCCTCGGCGCGGGGCTGGTTCCTCGGCTGTGGGGACACCGCCAGCTCCCGCACCCCACCGCCTTCCGTCCGCCCTGTCCCCCCAGAAGTTTGACGAGCTGCTGCATCTGGCCTCCAAGGGCCAGCACACGAGTGTGGACATGCTGGTGCGGGACGTGTACGGGGGCGCCCACCAGACCCTGGGGCTGAGCGGCGACCTCATCGCCAGTAGCTTCGGGAAGTCGGCCGCTGCCGACAAAGGTGTGCTGTCCCCGCCCCCGCCGCCCTCCCCCCCCCTCCCCCTCCCCCCCGCGCCTGCGGGCCCCCTCGCAGGCCCGGCCTCGCCCAGCGGCGCCCTGCCTCTGCCCTCCCAGAGTTCTCCAAGGAGGACATGGCCAAGAGCCTGCTGCACATGATCAGCAATGACATCGGGCAGCTCGCCTGCCTGTACGCGAAGCTGCACTGCTTGGACAGGGTGTACTTCGGCGGCTTCTTCATCCGGGGCCACCCCGTCACCATGCGCACCATCACCTACAGCATTAACTTCTTCTCCAAGGTGCGGGGCCTCCTCCCTCCCTCCCTCCCTCCCTCCCTCCCTGTGCCGGCACCCTGGGCTCCGCTCTTCCCAGGTACTCGGCTTGGCCCCTCGGCGTCTTCAAAACCAGCCGACCCAGGGGCCGGGGGGGCCCAGGGCAGGCAGCCAAGAAGCGGGGCGCCCCCGCCAGCTTCTCCTGGGCTCCTGCCTCCCTTCCTCTGGCCAGTTCCCGCGTCCCGCGCCTGGGGCGCCGCGGCCCTCCCTGGACTGGGCGTGATGCCAGCGGCGAGCCTCTGGGGCCGTCTCCACCGTGCGCGGGCTGCAGACGAGCTTTGAGACGCGTGTCGTTCGAGTGGGGTGACCGGGGTGGGTGTTAATTTGTGGAAGGAGTTACTCACAAATGCCAAGCGTCTAGGTTCCGCACCGAGTGAGTTTTGTTGACGAGTGCGTCGCAGACTGTCCAGGAAACCTCCACCGCGTACAGAGGCCGCCTGTGTGGGTGTCGCAACCGCCCAGGTGTCACTTGGAGGTCAGCTCAGGCGGGGTTTTGCCATGGCAGGGGGAAGTCCAGGCGCTGTTCTTGAGACACGAAGGCTACCTGGGAGCCATCGGAGCGTTTCTCAAAGGAGCAGAACAAGACAGTGAGTGGAGCAGCCGTGGGGGGACCCGTGCTCGCTTCAGGGCAGGGCAGGGCAGGGCCTGTGCGGCGAGGGGTGGGGGTGAGAGGCCACCGGGGCCCTGGGACTGGGTCTCTAACCTTCGGGGAGAGGCCCCGCCCACCAGCTTCACCGTCCCTCGAGTCAAGAGCCTGAGGGGCCGGCCCTCCCTCTGCTGCTGCCGCTCTTCCAAGGGGTTGGTGGGAGGCGACACCTGTGGGTTCACGTGCCACGTGATTGACCCTGGGTTGGGGGGGAGGGTCTTGGGGGGTGAAAAGGGCTCCGAGCAGGGACCAGGGCCACGTGGCCCTCCTCTGCCTCCCTCTCGCCTTGCCGTCTGCCAAGCTGCGTCTCTTCGGCCGGGCCATGCTTTTTCAAGGACGCTTGCAGGATGTGATGGGGCAGGGCGGGGCAGGCCGCTTTAAGAGGCCGAGAAGGGTACGGGTATCATCTCACGGGGTTTCAGTGCCAGCGAGAGGGACTACGGTAGCGTAGCATGAAACCCCAGGCCGCCTGTGCTGTGGAGACCTCCACAGCGGTGGTCGGACCACCTGGGGTCTGAGTGACACCTGGTCCTTCCCTCCCTAGACCCTAACCAGTACAGCTGGGGAGAAAACTATGCCGGCAGCTCCGGGCTGATGAGCTCATCCCCGGAGCTCTGCCCAACACAGCGGGTGAGGAGCGGCACTGTGAGTATGGGGTCCTTGGTGGGGTCATCAGGTTCCGAGAGACCCTCTCCCGGTGCAGACCGGCCACTGAGCAGGCCGAGACTCTGGGACGAAAGACAGGCAGCGGGGCTGGCTTCCCTCCTCCTCTTAGCATTTTCCAGACATCCCGCTGGAGCCTCCAAGACTGTGCAGTACAGCCCCTGTGTCTGCAGGGAGAACACAGAGCGTGTTTCCCCAGAATCGTGGTGCCATTCACAACCCAGAGCCACAGAACCCCCCACGGGCCCTTCTCTAGACCGCGTTCTCTGCCTGATGGTTTCGAGCGGTAGAAAAGGACGGAGTCTGCGGTCCCTGCTGGTTTCCTGCCCATCCCTCAATCCCCACTTGGAGAGGCCCGTGTGACCAGTTGTCAGCCAGACAGAGGACGCTACCATCATGGCCCCATCCTGGGGGACATCGCAGGCTTATTGAGGACACCCCCCAGATGGCATATGTCGCTCTGGTAACTCACTGAGCAGTTACCAGAACCCGGGCGCCCTGTTGGAGAGCCGGCTGGACAAGTCCGGACAACTAGTCTGGGCACACGAGTCGGAATGTCTCCATCAGGACCAGGCTGCTGGCCTTTTGGACGCAAAGTTGATTTTCCGTCACGGACGCAGATTCTCATACTAGTTAGCGTAAGCCTCGTGGGGACGCGTGTGATCTAATCGTAGCCTCCCCAGAGAGAAAGCTCCCACACCCCGGGCCTGGTCGGAGCAGCGACTGGCTCGCAAGGGGTCTCTGCATCTTTGATGCGCGGTTTCTGATTTGTAGAGGGGCGATGTGGATTCCTGCCTTAGGGATCGTAAAACCAAATGGATAAGCGAGCACGAAATCCCTGCGTCAGACCCGATGTGGATGCCGGTCGTCCCCACGCGGCACGTGCTTGGCGCCTCGTGTGCCTGTTGTGCTGGGTCTCTGTGGCCCTGCGAGGCGGGGACAGAGACCCCCATTCGCAGAGGGATAGGCCGAAGCGCGGAGGGGCCAGGTCATCGCTTTGGGTTTGCGGGGCCTACGCAAGGCCAGGCTGAGGCGTGCGCTCCCGCGGGTCCAGGTAGTGGGAGGGCCCGCGAAGCCCGGGCCGAGGCCCCGAGGTCGGTGACCGTCCACTTTCTTTCCTCGCGTGGAAAATGCCAGTTGTTTCCATGCTGAACTTGTCACTCGGGACGTCCTGAAAGTCCCCACGTGGTGGCCCTTCCTGTGCGGACGCCCCGGCACAGAGCACGCCTGCCCGTCATCCCCCAGGCTTGCCGGGCCGAAGGCCGCCGGCAGACCAGAGCTGCGTCCTGCTGTGCGGCGATGTGGTGGGTCACTCCCTAGAGGCGGGGACAGGGCCGTGAGGCGTGTGCTGGGTTCTCGCGTGTGCGGGAGAGCACCAGCTTCGGTCTCGACAACGTAAGTCAAAACCCTGGCTGGCTGAGTGACCGCTCCTCCAGAAACCGCTGGGGCACTGGTCTGCTCGTCGCTGGCGGCCACAGGTAGCACGTTGGGCATAAAGGGGCCCCCTCGGCGATGCCGGCGGAACTGGTGTCAGACTCGTGCTGCGGAGACAAAGGAGCCAGTGTGGGGCCTGGACCGCCTGCCCCACGGGGTCCCCGTGGCCTTGCCGTGGACCCCATACGGGGGAGTTACGGGTCCAGGGCCTGCGGGGCAGCGAGTGGGACAATGCGTGCAAGTAGCATTCGTGGGGGCCCACGAGCACGGCCGGCGTGTCTGGGGGCCGTGTGTGAGGTTGGGCTCAGGCTGGTGTGGGAGCCCCCGCCGCAGGGGTCCCAGGAAACTCCACGGGGGGGAGGGAGGGAGGAAGGGGGCCGGGCAGACTTGGGATCTGGGGTGCGTGGCTCAGGCCACCGGCCAGATGGAGGGCGCCGTGGCTGAGCGGGGCCACGGGCGGGGTCTGGGGACGGGAAGAAGGGGCTTGTCCGCTTGCACCCGCAGCGGTCTCCTCCCCGGGCCCCTTCCGCTCTCACCGAGGAGCTGGTTCTCAGGCTGGCGGGAGGCGCCTCGGTCTTCTAGAGCTGCGTGGCTGACGCGTCCGCCGCCTCTCGTCCTTCCAGTTCGACCTTCTGGAGATGGACCGGCTGGAGAGGCCGCTGGCCAACCTGCCACTCCTTCTGGACCCGTCTTCCTACGTGCCCGACACGGTCGACCTCACGGACGACGCCCTGGCCCGCAAGTACTGGCTCACCTGCTTCGAGGAGGCCCTGGACGGGGTGAGGGCTCGGGGCGGGCCGGGCGCCCCTGGGGTCGAGACGGGCGGCTCGGAGTTCGTAGGCGCCGGAGGCCCCGGGCGCCCGTGCAGCAAGCGACAGGTGTGGTGAAGGAGGAGGGGGCGTCTCCCGGAAGCCACCGGAGGCGTGTGTGAGCCTGAGGGGGTGAATCACGTTTCCCAGGTAAAAACGTGGCTCCTAGTGGCTCGTCGGCGAGCTGGGATGTGTCCTCAGCGAGGGCGTACGATCGCGCCCCGCCTCCGGGCCGGCTGCCGCGTCTCTGCAGAGCGCAAACAGTTCGCGCGGGGGTCAGGGGACAGCTGCGATCGGGCTCCGGGCCCCAAAGAGTCGTGACTCGAGCCCTTCGGGGCCCCCCAGGAGCACGTGTCCCCTCCTACAGCCCCTCGGGCCCCTGGGGTCCTCAGAGGGAGGGTTCCTGCCCTGCCCCAGACCCCCGCAGCCTGCAAGGACGGTCCCCTGAGCCACCCATCCCCCTGGCACGGCGGGAGCTCGGGTGGCCCCGTCGCCAGCCGGGAGACGGCTCGGCGGCCGCGCGGGGCCGTGCTGACCGCCCCGCGCTCACAGGTGGTGAAACGCGCCGTGGCCAGCCAGCCGGGCTCCGTGGACGCAGCCGAGCGGGCCGAGAAGTTCCGGCAGAAGTACTGGCGCAAGCTGCAGACGCTGCGACACCAGCCCTTGTGAGTGTCCCCTGCCCGGGGCCGCCTCGCGGTGCGCCGGGGGGCCCGGCGGGGGAACGTGCGCTCGCGAGGGCCGGGGCTCCCGACGGCCGCTCCTGGGGCCACACGTGCGGCGGTGCACGCCCCCCCCTCCCGCTCGGCCGCCTCGGTTCCCCCGTGACGACGCCCTCGGGCAGCGAGCGTGGCCGTCAGATCCGCTCAGCCGCCCTTCCCCCACCCCGTCCCCAGTGCTTACGGGACGCTGACCGTGCGCAGCCTTCTGGACACGAGGGAGCACTGTTTGAATGAGTTCAACTTCCCGGACCCCTACTCCAAAGTGAGTTCCGCCTTCCCGCGCAGGACTGGCGCCCGCGAGGGGGCACGGCCAGCGGGGTGGACGCGGGCGGCGACACCTGTCAGAGCCGAGGTTTGGAGGCCCCGCCTCTCCGGCCCCGGGAGCTCGCCGCCTCGGAGCGTTCGCGGACGCCAGTCGTGCCCTCGCAGGTGACAAGCCGGCCGGAGCCTGGCGGGCGGCCTAGACGGGCCACGCTGACCAGAAGGCCACGTGCGCGGGCCCGTGCCGCACACCGCTGCCCGCCCCCTGCCCTCGGGTGGAGCGTCTCGGGACGGGGCGCCGGGTGCCTGTGGGGGTCCAAGTCTTCCACCGCGGCCCTCCCTGCCCTGCCCTGGGCCACGCCGTGACCTTGCGCGGCTCCGAGTCTGTGGTTTTTCACGGCTTGGTTGGCGTGAAGTCCCGTGGTGGCGCGTTGAGCGCGCGACCCCTCGCCGCCGGTTCACAGCGATGTTCCCGGTGACGCTCTCCGCGGCGTCCCCAGCCGGGCGCCCTCCCTCTGCCCGGTCCGCCGAAGGCCTGCGGGAGCCAGGGCCGCGCCGTCGCTCCTGACCAGCCGCCCGCCTGTCCCCACAGGTCAAGCAGAAGGAAAACGGGGTCGCACTGAAGTGTTTCCCGAGGGTGATCCGCTGTCTGGACGCCTTGGGCTGGGAGGAGAGGCAGCTGGCCCTGGTGAAAGGCTTGCTGGCCGGGAACGTCTTCGACTGGGGAGCGAAAGCCGTCTCTGAGTAGGTGCCGCCCTCCAGCCTCCCGTCAGCCCCACCCCTGCCTGCTCGGTCCAGCTTGGGCCCAGGACCACGGCCCGACTGCTCGTCCTGTCCCCCTCCCCCCCTACCCCCCCACCCGGTCGCGTGTGGCCCTGGGAATGACAGGCGGTTCTGTGGGCTGTGCTCCCCCGAGCACAGCCGCGGGGACCGGCTCACTGGCATCGATCGGGTGTGGGCTTGGGCCCTGAGGCAGAGATGCAGACCCTTGGTGCGCCAGAGTCAGAGTTAACACTTGACGTTTGAAAGTGAGAAACGGAGGTGCCTCATGAAGGAGTCTGCAGACTCGGGTGGGGGCACGTGCCCCGGCCCCCAGAGCACCCTGGGCCCTCGGTCTGGGGTCACCGTCAAAACCCAGCCTTCCGGCGTGATTTCCTGGGGCTCCCGAAGGAGCGGGCATGCCCGTCCCCCGCCTCGCCCTGTGCCCGGCGCCCTGTCTCCCGCCCGCTGTCCCCTCTGCGTGGCTCTCGCTGGTCGCACCCGCGGCGTCCTTTCCAACTTTGAGAAGAATCACCACCTCTCCCCTCACCCTTGTCCCCGTCCTTCCCTTTGGGTGGCGCATCGAGGCATGTGCTGGGCGAGGCTGGGAGCCGGCGCCGACCCGGGGCCTTGCCCGAGGTCGCCCCCGACTCAGGACCTCACCCCGCCCCCCGGCACCGCCGTTCACGTTGCCGAGCGGGTCCCCGACCCAGGGCCCGTGCGCTCTGCCGACAACCGACGGCGGAACGTCGCCGCTCCGGTCACGGCAACGCTCGCCGGTTTGGGAAGGGCTTCGCTCGGGGTCTCCGTGGATGCTGTGAGCTGAGGTTTGGGTGTTTTGTGATTTTGTTCTCTTCCCCGCGCAGCGTCCTTGAATCCGACCCCCAGTTCGGCTTTGAGGAGGCCAAGTCGAAGCTGCAAGGTAGGCTGCCTGGGGCCAGGCGGGGGAGGGGGCCTGCCCGCGAGCGCGCGGCTGACCGTGTCCGTGCCCCGCAGAGCGGCCGTGGCTCGTGGACTCCTACGGCAAGTGGCTTCAGAGACTGAAGGTACAGCTGTCCCCACCTCTGCCCTGGGAGGCGGGGAGGGGCCCTGGAGACGGCGCGGGGCTGCCCCGGGGCAGTGCACTGAGGGCCCCTGCCCGTTCCCCCAGCCGCCGAGCTGCGGGTCTCAGCTAACCGCCCCCTGCTCCAGCCTGAGTCCCGCAGGCTCTACTGGTCAGGTCGGCCGGCCTCGGCTCGGAGGTCACGGGGGCCGCAGTCCTGGAAGAGGCACGGGCGCCCTGCCCCCAGCACCCCAGCGCCCGCGGGACCCAGCAGCCCTCGGCCTCGGCCTTCGGGGAGTGTGGAGTACGGAGGTGTCTGGAACGCTTGGACGCGCCTGTTCCCAACTGAACGTCCTGGTTTTGTCTTACAGGGGCCCCCTCACAAATGTGCCTTAATTTTCGCAGATAACAGTGGAATAGACGTCATTTTGGGAGTCTTCCCCTTTGTCAGGGAGCTTCTCTCTAGAGGGACGGAGGTGAGCGTCTGGGCCGAGTCGGGACCCCTGCCCTGGGCCCTCCACTCGCGGTGGGGGTTGGCGTCGGCGTGGCCTCCGTGCGGGCCAGGTAGGTTCAGGTGAGGCTTGTCATGGACCTCGGGTCTGCCCGTTCCGGGGCCGTCCGTGTCCCCACCGGGAGCCGGCCCTCCTGGAGACCACCGAGCAGCGAGGTCACCGGGGCTGCGCCTCCCAGCCGGCAGCCCCGGGTGGGCGGGCGAGCAGAGGCTGGCTCGGTGCCGGGCGGTGGCCGAGGTCCCTACAAAGTTCGGGGTGTCCCGCCGTAGGTCATCCTGGCGTGCAACTCGGGACCCGCCTTGAATGACGTGACGTACTGTGAGTCCCTCATCGTGGCTGAGCGCATCGCGGCCATGGACCCTGTCGTCCAGTAAGCAGGGCGGGCGCCCGGGGGGCCCTGCCCGGAGAAGCGGGGTCATGGTGGGAGCTTCCCAGGGCGCCAACCGACCCCTTGTGCTCCGCAGCTCGGCGCTCAAAGAGGAGAGGCTACTGCTGATGCAGACGGGCTCCAGCTCCCCGTGTCTGGACCTCAGGTACCCCCGAGGCACCCCCTCGCCCACCCTGGCCCCCGGCGCGCGAGCTGGGCAGCAGGGGTCACCAGTGCGGCTGGAGCCCTCGGTCTGGGCAGCCTTCTTCCCTTGGGGACCCGGGAGGGTGGGCTCGGGACCGTCCACGGCCCGGCCGCGCCGTGGGCTGGTCGGTCGGATGCCCCGCGGCTGGGGCCGTGGGCACCCCGCGTGTCCTTAGACGCCTGGGTCTCTGCCTTGCTGCTTTCGGCCCCGGGGGACCCTACGTGAGAGAACCCGGCCTTCGGGAGCCAGCCCTGGGGGAGGGACGTTGCTCGAGGATCGACCTCCTCCCTGTTCTGGGCCCGTCGTGAACCACGCAGGAAGGGGGAGTTCGCGTGACGCGGAAAGGAGTTAGAGCCTTTGGAGTGCTGCACATAGAAAAGCGTTCTCAGGCCCGGTTTTCACAAGTTTCCCGCCACAGGCTCCGGAGGGCAGGGATGCCCTTGTGGGGAGGGCGCGGCGGCCGCTCGGTGCAGGGGCAGAGGGCCCGCCGCCCCGCCTCACCGCCCCTCTCCTCCCCGAAGCCGCCTGGACAAGGGGCTGGCCGTGCTGGTCCGGGAGCGAGGCGCAGACCTGGTGGTGATCGAGGGCATGGGCCGCGCCGTGCACACCAACTACTACGCGGCCCTGCGCTGCGAGAGCCTCAAGCTGGCCGTCATCAAGAACTCCTGGCTGGCCGAGCGGCTGGGCGGCCGGCTCTTCAGCGTTATCTTCAAGTACGAGGTCCCGGCCGAGTGAGGCGCCCGCCCCGCCACCCTCCTCCGCTCGTCGGGAATGTACTTCGACCACAACAGGGAGACCGAGTTCCGATCGGAATATTTATGTCGCGCGCCTGTGACTGAGAGCCGGGTGCGCCCGGGTGGGAGCATGGGCACGTGTGGCGTCGGGGTCTCTACGATGCTGCCGCGTCCGTGGCGGGAGACGCAACTCTGTCCAGTGAGACATTCGTATTGGAATATATTTAACTGTTAAATAATCTTTTATATATATATATATATATACATATGTACGTATAGATATAAATATATGCACATGTCTCCAACAGGTCACCAGAGGCTCGGGGTCCGCACCAAATAGAACGTGTAGAGCGGGCCCGGCCCCCTGCCTGTGCTGTGTGGTTACAGAGAAGGGGTGCGGGCAGGGGTCCTGAGAGCCCCTCCCCGGGGCGGCCGAGAGCGGGCTCTTCCCTTCAGTTACTCCCAGAGCCCCTGGGCTGGCTGTGGCCTGCGGGCCGTGGCCGCTGCCCCCACCCCCACCCCGGCCCAGGGCCAGGAGACTCCCTCCGGTGTGTCTGTATAGACAAGGTTGCCCTCTGCGCGCCGCCCCCCCCCGCCAGCCCCACTGGGCACAAGGGGGACAGGGCAGGCGGCGCTCCCAACTCGACTGGCATCCAGGGAGGACCTTTGAGAGCTCTCGGGGGCCCGTGCACACTCCTGCTTAGAGCCGATCACGCCGCGTGGCCTTGGGCCACCCATGGTGGGGGCCTCTGCGCTGGGCCCCGGGGGGGGCCTGTGAGATGACCCTTCTATCAGGGTGTGCGGGGCTCCCGCCTTGGAGGGTGGCCTGCCCCGTCTCCCACCCTTCACGCTCAGGGGCTGTGACCACCCCACTGTTCCAGCCCCCCCAGGTGACCCCCACACGTGTCACCCCCAGCCCCACGTGCAAGCGGCTCCCAGCCGTTCCTCTGCTAAAGCCGGGACTGTGGCCCCACAGGCTTCCAGCCTCCGGGTCCCCCCGGGCCAGGCCGGGCCAGTAGGTGGTCCCCATGAACCCCCATCCCCACAAGGGTCCCCCGGCCTCGACCCCACCACAGTCCAGCCCCGCACCTCCCCGCCGGCACCCCTGCAGCAGGCTGTGGCCACCTCTGTGCGGCTTCCCCCAGCCCCTCGGCCCAACTGCCCTTCGTCCCCTGCTTCCCGGTGGAGGCGCAGCGCCGGCCTGCCTGGTGCAGGGGGCACAGCGCAGACACCTGGGAGGCCTCCAGACGTCCGGCCAGAGCCCGGCTCTGCCTGACGTCAGGACGCCCCCACGGGCCCTCCCGCCCACCCAGCCTGGCCCTCAGGAGGGGCACCGGGGGCACCTGCCCCCCTCCTGGGCTTCCCGGGGGCTAAGCCCGGCCCCCGGACGGTAGCCGTGTGCGGCGGGCAGGGCCCACCCGGGGCTGGACAAGGCTTGGCCCCCCGCTTCTCGTGAGCAGGCGGGACACCACCTCCGGGAACCCCAGCAGCCAACCCACCCCACCCCTGGTCCAGAACCGCCTTCGCTGCACCCCAGATTCTAGGGGCCCCGAGGGCCAGGCACACCTGCGTGCCCTGCCTTGGTGCTGCTTCTCGCCGTGGGGCGCACTTCCCACAAAAACGCACCCCGTGCCTGAGTGGGGGCAGGGTTCCCAGGGGTCTGGTGGATCTGGGGAGGTGTGTGGGGCCTCGGGGCCTACAGACACCTCGAGGGAGAGCGTGCACACCCACCTTCCCGAGGGTTTGCTCGGGAAAACGGCAAGATTTATCCTGGCGGTGAGTCGCGAGGCCTCCAGCCAAGCCCACGGCCTGCTGCTTAAAGGGCACCGCCTGTCACGGGGATCCTTGCCCCAGCACCCCGGGTGGCTTCTTTAGGGGCCAGATGCGGGGGTGGGGGGCCAGCCCGGGCACGGATCCCCTGGGGCCTAGCCAGCATCCGGCTTCTCCAGGGAAGGGGCAGTGCCTGTATCTCCCCTTCTGGGCAGGGCAGCCCCCACAGCCAGGGGGTCCTCTGGCCTGGGGTCCCTGTCCAAGAGTGGGACCGGAGGCACGGGAGGGAGCAGGGCTTACGTCTTGGAGCCTCGAGGCCCCTGCCCTAGGGTGCCAGTCCGCGAAGCCCTCTGTGGACGGAGGTGGGGGTGTTCTCGCACAGACCACGGCCCGGGAACACTTGGCTCACGGTCACGGGGGCGGTGGGCCACCCTGCACCGAGCAGGCGTGGGCGTGGAGTTGTGTCCGCGAGTTTAGAGTCTGGGGTGTCCGGAGGAGGCTTTGTGCAGAGCAAGCCCGCCGCCGTCGGGCAGGGAACCAGCAGCTCTGGGCACAGGAGGAGCATTCCCTGGAGCCACACCCGCGCCCCTGCACCAGGGGCCCCGCGCATCCGCTCCCCCTGTTCCCGTGCTCGCCTACACCTCCCGCGCCCCTGTGTACGCCCCCCACCCCCCCACCGCACTCCAGAAAACCAGATACAAGTGGAAGAGGACTGGGCACCATTTTAATGCAGAAGCTTTGTCTCTTAAATTTTAAATACCTCTGTTGTGTATCTTAACGTCAGGAAACATGCCCCCAGACCCTGAGACCAGGAGGCCGCTTCCTCCCCGGGGCGGGGGGGGGGGGGGGGGGGGGGGGAGGGGTGGCAGACGGAGGGCCAAGGCGAGGGCAGCTGCGATCCGCCCTGAGCCCCCGTCAGAGTCTGAGCAGGAGGCCAGTGGCCGCGGAGCCCCTGCAGGGGGCCGGCACGTCCCCGCAGCCCCCTTGGCCCCCGGAGCAGGCACCCTCCGGGGTGCCCCGCTCCTCCCCTGGGGGTCCCCTCGGGCCCTGCGGCCGCTGCTGCCGTTCGTGGGCCTGCCGGGCCCGGCTGGCGATGGCGCGCACGCGGCTCTGGCTGCGGGAGGACGAGCGCCGCAGGAAGCCGGGGGGACCGGGCACCCCTTCCCCAGCGCCACTCAGGCTGGTGGGCGAGGTGATGTCACCGGCCTGCTGGAAGCCCGTGAGCCAGCGCAGCTGCTCGGTCAGGGCGTCCCGTCGCGCCCCCCGCACCGCCCGCCCCTCCCTCGCCAGGCCCAGGCTTCGGCCCAGGATCTCCACTTGAGGGGCAAAGTCGTCAGCAGTCAGGTCCCCCAGGCTCTTGGACTTGGCGGCTGCAGGGCAGTCCCGGAGGCCTACCAGGGGGAGGCGGCCCCAGGGTGGCCTAGGGGCCAGCGGACGGGGCTGAAGCTCTTCCGGCGCCGTGGGCAGCTGGCTGGCAGCCCGCAGGTTAGGGCTGGATTTGCTCTTGGTCACAGCAGGCAGGTCCAGGCGGGCGGCCGTGGCCGAGCAGGGTCGCAGGGGCAGGCGTCCTGCTGGAGCCCCGGAGACGCTCTCACGGCCCAGGCCCAGGCCCGGCAGGGAGAGGTCGATGACCGTGTCGCTGGAGGACACGCTGGAGGATGAAGACACGCTGTCTCGGTGGCCGCCCGGTTCCAGCCGCCGCCACAGCCGGTCTCCAGCCGTGGCGTCCGAGTACACGGTGGGGCAGGGCCCGGCCGGGGGCCGCCATCCGCCCGGGATCTCTGGGGGCACCTTCCCGTCGCCGTCAGCCCTTCTGACCGTCTGGCTGCCGGGGGCCCCCTCGCAGGCTCCCCCTGGGCCCCCACCGTTGTACACCCGCCGATGGCTTTCTGGGGCTTGCTCCGTGTCCCCTCTGCTCTGGGTCCTGAGTTGGAAGGGCATGGGAGCTCCCAGAGCCACCACAGGGGGGCTGGCCACTTCGGCGGCAGGTCCCGACGGGCACGGCAGCCCTCCCGGGGAGGGGCTGGGGGGGGCAGCCACCAGAGGTGGGGGGCCGGGGCCCGGGGCTGGCTCCTCGGCAATGGTTTCCAGGCCACGGAGGGAGGAGCCCGGCCTCTGCGCGGAGAAAGGGCGGGTGTCTGTGGACGAGAGGAGAAGAGCATGTGGGGCTCATCCCCCAGGGACGGTGCCCGCAGGACCCCCAACAGCCAGGCCCCTCGGTGGGCACGCAGCTGCCCCCCACCCTGCCCTCCGGCTCTGCCGCTGCTGGGGCTGGGGGATGGGGGGGTGGGCAGACGGGCCTGTGTCCACGGGCAGGGTCTACGGGGCCCGGCCGACAAGCCAGGCCGGGGACGGCACAGGGTGCACGGGGGACCGGGGGACCGGGGGACCGGGCCCCATTACCTGGCACTCGGCTGCTCTCAGTCCCTAACTACAGAGGCAGCGTGGGGACAGAAAGGAGAACAGGGCGGTCAGCATAGGGGTGGGGCTGCCCGGTGGACAAACATCGAGGCTGGGCGGGTGCAGGGATGGCGGGGAGGGGACAGCTCAGTTTTCAGCCCCTCCACAGGCCGGGGTCCAGTCACAGCCGGTGCTCAGTGCGGCTCAGGCCATAAATGAATCCCCAGGGCCGAGCAGGTGCCGTGTACTCCACTCGACACCCTGGGCACCGTCCGGGGGTCTCGGGGGAGTCGGGGGCCGCTCTGCAGGGCACCACCGACCCACGCCGGACTCGCCGGAGGCCTTCGGTACAGAGTCAGGGGCCGGACACCCGTGGCCCGGCCCCGGAGGGAGACGAGGGGGGCTGGAAGCTCCCCCGGGTCTTAGGAAGGGCATCCAGGGCAGCCGGGTCATGGGGGCACTGGGGGGGTGGGGGTTGGGGAGGGGGGCAACCTCAGCCCCCGAGGCAGCTGTGGTCAGACCTGCTCTCGCTTCCCTGGCCGCTTAGGGGCTGGGGGGGAGGGGGGTGGGGGGGATCTGCGCGGGCAGGTCGCAGTCAGCTGGGGAAGGGGTGCTGGGGGCTACGGGGGCCCCCGGGCAAGCAGGGAGCAGCGGAAAGTAAAGCCATGACGAGCACACGGAGGCGGCGGTTTGGGCGCGGCAGCGCAGCAGACTCCGGGCCCGGCCATGCCGAGGGGCGGAGTGGGGGCAGCACAGAGGACGCCGCGGAGGAGCGTCGGGTCTTACCGGCGGAGAGCGTGGAGGATTTACTCCTAATCTCCTCCAGCTTTTGAACGAACAAGGCATTCATCTCCCGCTGCAGGGCCCCTGCCTGCCTGCGGGCGCCCTCAGGCCAGCGGGGGGCCACCTCGGGGCCGCCCAGGCTGCCGGAGTCCGAGGACACAGAGCCGCCGCCGCCGCCGCCGCCGCCGCCGCCCGGACCCTGCCACCGGGCCCCTCTGCCTCTCCCCGCGGCGGTGGGGGGCGCCCCCAGCGAGTCCGCACGGGCCTGGGGCTGCTGGCTGACGGGCTCGCTCCCGGCCCCGGGCCCCGGGCCGGGCAGCCGTCCCGGCCGCGGGCCCTCGGCGTCCCCACCGGCGCAGGAGCCGACCACACACTTCATGCAGGCGGCGGCCATCCCGGCGGGCCCGGGGCCCTCGGGCGCACAAGGGGGCCGCCCCTGCGCCAGACTCCCCCGCGCCGGGCTCCTCCCCACCGGCGCCTTACCTCGGGGGCTGCGGTCGCCCTGCTCCTCCGGGGCCGAGGCCTCCAGAGCGGGGCCGGGGCCGGGGGCCGCCACGTCACGGGCCTCCCCCTCGGAGCCGGGGTCCTGCGTGCCCAGGACCAGCTCCGGGAAGGCCTCGCGACTCGGCTTCTGGCTCTTGGTCGGGGCGCTGGCCGTGCGCCGCAGGAGCCGCTGGCTAACGGAAGGCCGAGGCGGGGGCCGACCAGCAGCATGGCTGTCCAGGGAGCCGGGCTTTGGGCCTCTGAGGAACAGGCCTTTTAGGCCCAGAGCCTGCTTGACCTGCAAGAGAAGGAGCCCACGTAGCCAGCGGCCGGGCACCGGGGACCGGGGACCGCCGGCCCGGCCCCCGGGCACGCTCCGGCAGGCGGTGACGGGCCCGAGCCTGCCGCAGCCCGAGAGCCGGCCCGACGAGGGCACCGGTGAGCGCGTCGGGCTCGTGCCGCTCAGGGCTGTGGGTGCGGGAGAGGGTGTCCGGGGCACCCCTTCCGGGGACAGCAGCCGCTGCGGCCTTGGCGCAGACCAGGAGGCGCCGCCGGAGGGGGGACGGGTCCCAGGACAGGTGGGCCCGGCGACGGCCGGACGGAGAGGCCCCCCCCAGGGTTCTCCCCGGACCCCGGATCCCGCGCCCACACCGTGTGCCCCTCACAGAGCCCCCGGCTGTGGCGGAGCAGGCCGGCCCAGGGCCCGCGGGGCGGGCCTGACACGGGGAGAAAAGCCCACGGGAGCAGACACCGCCAGGCCCACGTCCACCCCCGCCTTCGGGCGCCACAGGCTGAGGAAGCAAACAAAGCCGGCTGTGGGCCGGCGGTCTGCTCTCCCAGGGCCCTGCCCAGCCCACTCCTCGGACATGCTGCCTCCTCCGGGAAGCCTTCCTGCCCCGCTGCCAGCCTCACCCCCCTGCTCTCCGTTCGCACAGCCCTAAGGGCAGGCCCCGTGCCGGCTCGGCGTTCCCTGAACTGCTCCGGCTTCAGACCTTCCCGGACAGCCAGGCCCGGGGAGTCCCTGCGAGGCCTCTCCCGACAGCCTCCCCGCCTGAGGAGGGCAGCTGGGGGCCCCCAGGACCAGCTGGCAAGTACCCGGGTCAACGCCAGAGAGGCCGGCGGCTGCGTGTCGAGAGCGCAGAGGCCAGAAGGGTCCTCGCATGCAGAGGCCCCGACGACAGCCACCACTCCCCAGTGACACAGGGGCACGTCTGGGCGGAGGTGTTAAAGTGGCCAGCACTCGAATCAGCTTCCTGATTCAAGATCCCAAATCCAGTGCGATTTGGTCGAAGTTGCCCGCAAAGCCATTTAGAAGGAGGTCCAGGATTCAAGCTCCGAGCTCCTGGTCCCTGGGGCCTCCCCACCCCACCCCACCCCAGACGTGATGGGCGCACAGAGTCAGGGAGCACGTGGGGGGTGCGGGTGGAGAGGAAAGGCGAGGGCAGGAAGGGTGACGGGGGCAGGGGGGCAGGGCGCTCAAAGCCAGAGGACCAGACACAGAGGTAGGCGGGGGACACGGGGCGGCGGACGGAGGACGGAGGAGGGAACAGAAGGCCGGGAGGGGTCCACGCACAGGAGGCCTCGCTGAAGTCCTGGACCTGCCTCGTAAATGCTGCTCTGTGGCTGAACATGGCCCAAGGGACCCCAGAGCCGCGGCACGATCCATGTCGCATGAGCTGACAGGCTCCAAAATGCTATCGGGAATCACGGATGCTAACGGGGGCGGCCTGAGCATGCAGTGGGGGGGCGGGCGGACTCCGCCGCCCCGGCGCTGGGGTACCTTCGAGCTCCTAACGGGACTGTCCTTCTAAAAGTAGACTTTAGACATAGGCAAGCTCACTGCAAGACCAAAGAGACAGAGTGAAGGCTGTGAGACACCGACAGCCGGGCGCGGGGCCCGCGGAGACAGGCAGACACACCACGGACGGACGGGGTGACGACGGGCGAGAGCCAGGCGGCCCGTGGTGCCGCGGGGCCGCGCAGGTGGCAGGAGAGAGACAGCACCGGGACCACGCAGGCCCCCCACGCACACCGGACGGACCGCCACACACACGCCCTGCCTGGGCCCGGAGCACAGAACGGGCCGCCCTGGGTTCTGCGACCTGGGGCGATGGAGTGAGAGCCCCGTCCGGGGATGCGGGGTGGGGGGCAGGGCCAGGCAGACACCCTCCAGAGAGGGACGGAGAATCGGGGACCCTGAGACGTAGGAGTGAGGAGGTTTAGGAGAGACGGGGGGTGGGGGGCAGGGGTGCCCAGGAAGGGCCAGGGTGTCCGGTTCCTGGTGCCTGCAGCGGCCCCGGGACACAGGGGTCGGGTGTCCCTACCGCCCATTTTGCAGGCGGAGAAACAGACCCAGAAGAGTAAGCACCAGGCCCAACAGCCTGGCAACGGGGCCAGGGTGGGAGCAGGGGTGGGCCGGGCAGATGGCCCTGCGGGTGGCACTCACCTTACCGCTGACGTCACTGATGGCCACATGGACAAAGATAGAGGCCTCTTCCATCCCCTCCAGGTGCACGTGCCGGTAACCTGAAACAGCCAGGCCACGGTCACCCCGCCCCATGCTCTACCCAAAGGTCCCGGGCCCCGAGTACAACCCCTGAGCCCGGTTCTGGGGGCTCCTTCTCCAGGAAGCCCTCCGGTATCACTCAGTCCTGCAACAACCTCTTCCTCTTCCTGGGGCCTGGGGGACCCCACAGACTGGGCTCCCCTCCCCCATCCCGCCCACAAAGTGCCCCTGGCCTTATACCTTCCTCCTCAGCTCCCTGTTGTGTCTCCAGCCCCACCCATGGCAGGGACCGACTCACAGAAAGAAGCTCAGTCCTGGCTTCAGCTGACCTACAGGGGACTCTGGCCTGTGCGGGACACTGGCCTGTGGGGGGGGGACCGGTCTCTATGGGGGATGCTGGACTGCGGGGGGACACTGGCCCGTGGGCGGGACCAGTCTCTATGGGGGACGCTGGACTGTGGGGGGACACTGGCCCGTGGGTGGGACCAGTCTCTATGGGGGACGCTGGACTGTGGGGGGACACTGGACTATGGGCACGACCACTCTCTATGGGGGACGCTGGATTGTGGGGGGACCAGTCTCTATGGGGGATGCTGGACTGTGGGGGGACTGGTCTCTATGGGGAACGCTGGCCTGTGGGGGGACACTGGCCCGTGGGCGGGACCAGTCTCTATGGGGGACACTGGACTGTGGGGGGACACTGGACTATGGGCATGACCGCTCTCTATGGGGGACGCTGGATTGTGGGGGGACCAGTCTCTATGGGGGATGCTGGACTGTGGGGGGACTGGTCTCTATGGGGAACGCTGGCCTGTGGGGGGACACTGGCCCGTGGGCGGGACCAGTCTCTATGGGGGACGCTGGACTGTGGGGGGACACTGGACTATGGGCACGACCGCTCTCTCTGGGGGATGCTGGCCTGTGGGGGGACTGGTCTCTATGGGGGATGCTGGCCTGTGGGGGGGGGACCGGTCTCTATGGGGGATGGTGGCCTGTGGGGGGACCGGTCTCTATGGGGGACACTGGCCTATGGGAGGGACTAGTCTCTATGGGGGACACTGGACTGTGGGGGGATGCTGGCCTGTGAGCGGGACCGGTCTCTATGGGGGACGCTGGCCTGTGGGTGGGACCGGTCTCTATGAGGGACGCTGGACTATGGGGGGAACCGGTCTCTATGGAGGATGCTGGACTGTGGGGGGACTGGTCTCTATGGGGGATACCAGCCTGTGGGGGGGACCGGTCTCTATGGGGGATGCTGGCCTATGGGCGGGACTGGTCTCTATGGGGGACGCTGGACTGTGGAGGGACACTGGCCTGTGGGCAGGACCGGTCTCTATGGGGGACGCTGGCCTGTCAGGGGGACCAGTCTCTATGGGGGACGCTGGCCTGTGGGGGGGACCGGTCTCTATGTGGGATGCTGGTCTGTCGGGGGGACCGGTCTCTATGGGGGATGCCGGACTGCGGGGGGACACTGGCCTGTGGGTGGGACCGGTCTCTATGAGGGACGCTGGACTGTGGGGGGACCGGTCTGTATGGGGGATGCTGGCCTATGGGGGGACTGGTCTCTATGGGGAACGCTGGACTGTGGGGGGAACCGGTCTCTATGGGGGACGCTGGCCTGTGGGGGGACCGGTCTCTATGGGGACACTGGCCTATGGAGGGGACCAGTCCCTATGGGGGATGCTGGACTGTGGGGGGGACACTGGCCTGTGGGCAGGACCGGTCTCTATGGGGGATGCTGGCCTCTGGGGAGGATCGATCTCCATGGGGGACACTGGCCTGTGGGTGGGACTGGCCTCTATGGGGGACGCTGGCCTGTGGGGGGACCAGTCTCTATGGGGGACGCTGGCCTATTGGGGGACCGGTCTCTATGGGGGACGCTGGACTGTGGGGGGACACTGGCCTGTGGGCGGGACCGGTCTATAGGGAGGATGCTGGACTGTGGGGGGGACACTGGCCTGTGGGCAGGACCGGTCTCTATGGGGGATGCTGGCCTCTGGGGAGGATCGATCTCCATGGGGGACACTGGCCTGTGGGTGGGACTGGCCTCTATGGGGGACGCTGGCCTGTGGGGGGACCAGTCTCTATGGGGGACGCTGGCCTATTGGGGGACCGGTCTCTATGGGGGACGCTGGACTGTGGGGGGACACTGGCCTGTGGGCGGGACCGGTCTATAGGGAGGATGCTGGACTGTGGGGGGGACACTGGCCTGTGGGCGGGACCGGTCTCTATGGGGGATGCTGGACTGTGGGGGGACACTGGCCTGAGGGGATGCTTGTCTTTATGGGGGACACTGGGCTCTGCAGGAGATGCTGGTCTCTATACCGGGGGGTCCTGGCCCGGGCTTTGCCCTCCCTGCCCTGCCGGCCCCCCGTGCACCTGGCATCATGCTGCTGAAGGCCAGTGTCCTCTGGCCAATGAAGTCACGCCCGATGGGGTCATGGTCCCAGACGAGGAAGCGCACCAGCGCGATCTCAGGCATGTGCACCGTGAACACCAGGGTCTCCTCCCACATGGGGTTGAATCCTAGAGGCCAACCGGGAGGAGGTGTCACCTCCCACCCCAGGTCCAGCCCGGAGGCCACCTGGGCCCTTGCCCTCTTCCGGTGCCTCCTTCGGGGGCTGGCGGCCCGGCCCGGGAGAACCTGAGGACTGGGCTCTGACGCAGGCTCCAGCGAGGGGGCAGCCGGGGGGCTGCCCGGGTCACAGGGGCGCCCCGCCCGGCCCTCCCCTGTGGCCCCCGGGGCCTCACCGTTGTCGTCCACCACACGCGTCTGCTCCTTGTTGCAGTCCACGGGGAGCCCGATGACCTCCACCTCCACGAAGGGGTCGATGATCTGGGCGCGGAGGGCAGGGCTGGCACCTGGCCTGGCGTGGCGCCCCAGCCCCGCCCACCCAGGCCCGGGCCCCTCCTACCTCGCCCCGGTCCCCCAGCATCGAGTCCCTCGGCTTGGGGAGCTGCTGCCCGCTGATGATGCGAAGCACCAGCTGCTTCTTGAGCTGCCCGGGCAGAGGGTCCTCGGAGTTGGGGTTGAAGACGCCTGGGGGGTGCGGGGGTGCCAGGCTGAGGGGGAGCGGGGCCGGCCTCCACCCTCTCGCCAGGCGGGCTGGGCACCCTACCGCACCCTCCTGCTGGATGGGAGCGCCAGGCCCGGCGGGCGGGAGGCGGCGTTCCGGCACGGGGGTCCCAGGCGTCCGCGTACCGGCCGCCCCCGTGACCACCCTGTGACCGGGCACGGCTCGTCTCCCCTCTCGGCACACGGCCTCCGGGTGCGGGGCCGGGTGCGGGGTTCCCTGGGTGGGACTCTGCGGGCACATCACCCGAGGAGGTGGCAATTGTAAGCTGGGGAGCAGGAGGACTTTAAAATGGGGAGAAAGCCACACGTGGTTGGGGGTGTCTCGGCCTGAGTCCTTGGGGAGTCCCCTCTGGCTCGTCACGCCGGGGAACCTCATGGGGGGCCAAGCGTGGGGAGGGGCTCCCTAGCGCACCCCTCGCGGATTCCTGGCAGGGTGGGGGTCCTCCCCCGCACACCCCCTCCTGGCATCCTGGGGGCCGTGTCCCTGGCTGACCCACCAGGTGGCCCTGCTGAAGCTCCGCGTCCCTGGGCCCCCGGGGCCTCACCTTGGCACATGCACTGGGGCTTGAGCACGTAGCCACAGTTGCCATTGAGGCTGAACTTGGCCCGGTTCAGCTGCAGCATCCGGCCCTCCGACTGGTAGTTCAGGGCGACTGCGGGCAGGGAGGCGACGTGGCCGGGTCAGCGCCTGGCCGCCCGCCGCCCCGCCTCCCCCCCACGGCTGCCCGAGTCCAGGCCTCACCTATGTGAGCAGGGACCCTGGGCTCATAGCCCCGTGCGTGAGCGGGGCGTGTGCGCGCGTCCCGGCAGAACGTCCCCGGGGCCCTGCCCCGCCAGCCCCCGTCCACCCCCGGGGACGCGGGCGGACGTGCCTCCGTCTCTCCCTCCTCGTCCTGGGGTCCCGGGGCCGCCCCCGCCTCCGCAGGGTCGGCCAGGCGACACCGGCAGGGGGTGATAGGGGCTCCCCAAAGCCAGCGGCCAGGGAGCAAGGCCGGCCGCCCCATGACGCGCACCCATCTGGCAGCCGGCGTTCCAGAAGGGCTGAGGGTTGTAGTTGCTGGAGTCCACGCGGTACGAGGAGGGGTAGATGCGGGACAGCTGGTGCTGGTTAAAGCGCAGGTACTGGGCTGGCTTCTGCTGCAGGATCTGCTGGGCCCTGGTCTCGCTGAAGGACGACACCTGCCAGCTGGACGCCACTGCGGTGCAGGGGGGCGGCGTCAGGGGCGCAGGCAGGCCAGCGCCCCGCCTCCCCCTCCCCGGCCCCCCCCCGGGGGGCCCCGGCCCCCTCACCTTCCGCCTCCACGTCGTGGATGCCCACAGACTTCGTGTACTTGACCAGGTCCGAGAGGGCGCGAGACAGCTTCACGGTCTTCTTCTGCCGGCTCGCCCTGCGGACAGGGTGAGGGACAGGGGGTCAGGGCCTCCCGACTCAGGCCAGCCGGCGCACCCCAGTTTGGGAGGCGGGCTCCAGGCCTCAGCCGGCTCCACCCAGGAGCGACGTGGGGGAGGGGCGGGGGCCGGCGCGGACCCCACCGAAGGATGCCTCCCCAGCCGCACCGGGCGCTGGAAGCGAGCGCAGGGGGCGACGCTGGCCGGTCCGGCCCCCTCGAGGTCCGCGCCCAGGGGCCCCCACTCCCCCAGCCCACCGCGCGGTCCCCCCGCCACCCAGGGCCTGCGCATCCAACTCCCGCTGCCTCGCAGACAGGGGCCTGGGCGCCTCCCGCTGCCACGTTCCGTTCGGGCGGGCCACTGACCCTCGGCCCTGGCTGCCTTGGGACTCCAGGTCCTCGCCCCCCTCCTCCATGCTGGCCGCTTTCTTTAGTTTGCTGCTCTTTTTCTGTGTGGAAGGACAGCGGAGTGAGGCCCCGCGGGGCCCCCCAGTGACCCGGGGGCGTCGGCCGGTGTGCCTGGTTGGGGGGTGGGGGGGGGGGGTGGCCATCGAGGCGCCTGCTGCGTCCAGCCCCAGCCAGGTGCCGAGGCCGGCTCTGAACCCCAGCCCCCGTGGGACGATGTAGCTAGGCGGGGATTCTGGAAGACAGGTCAGGGGTCCCGGGAGCTGAAGGGGGCTCCCCGGCGGGCCGGCCCAGGGACCCCCGGGGGGCACAGGGACGGGGAGCGGCCGCGCCTGCCCGGGAGCCCCGCCAGACCTTGCGCTTGGAGAAGCTGCTCATGAGGGTCCGGTTGTTCCGTCTG
Source organism: Neofelis nebulosa (assembly GCF_028018385.1). Classification (NCBI taxonomy): domain Eukaryota; kingdom Metazoa; phylum Chordata; class Mammalia; order Carnivora; family Felidae; genus Neofelis; species Neofelis nebulosa. Next base: position 221,167,256 of record NC_080783.1, read on the forward strand.
CTGCCACCGGTGTCCTCCCCGGACCCCACGCTGTCCTCAGCCTAGGGGACGGAGAGACGGCGGTGAAGGGGGCGCCGGGCTCAGGGCCCCAGGCTCCGAGGCTCCGGGCACCCTTCCCCAGCCCGCCCCGGGGGCTCAGAGGCAGGGGTCTGAGAGGGAGTGTGGAGGCCCCACGGGCTCCTCCAGAAGTGCTGTTTTGAACTCATTAAGGCCCCAGTTCTGAATGCTTTTCCCATGGAGGGCGAGTGTACGATAAGTGCTGTTTGTGTGTCTGGAACGTTCCTCGGCCGAGCATGCTTATGTAAGGCTTTTATGAAGACCCCTGCAGCTCTGACGTCCTGTCCTGCTTCTTGCAGAGACCAGAGTATTACCTAATTAGACAGATGCGGTCTGTGCCCCCGAAGCGGCCGTTTCACATCACCCTCGGGGCTTCTGGGAGCTTCTGGGAGCTTCCGCACCGTTGTCTATGGAGCACCTTCCCTGCTCCCCGCCCCCCCCCAGCCCCCCCCGAGACCCGGTCCCGTACGTGCGTCTGCACACACGCAACTCCCCGCCAACCGTGCCCCGGCCTGGGCCGCCGGCCTCTCGGCCAAGAGGTGAGCAAGGCTCCTGGTCAGGGGCTCAAGCTGGGCCCCACTGTGCCCGAAGGGGGAGGACACGAGGGTCAGCTCTACCCCAGGCTGTGGCGCCCGCACCCTCTACCCACTGTGGCGCCCGCGCCCTCGGCCCCCCACCTGAACGCCGTGCACCGTGGCTCACACGTCGGGAAAGGAGCGTGCGGCCCGAGACGCTGCCCGCAGCCGCCCCCGAGCTCCAGCCCCCGCCCTGCCCCTGCCCACTCCTGCTCTGCGGAGAAGCCCGGGCCCGTGGGGAGTCAGGACAGGCGCCTCGCCGGCTCCCGGCTCCCACCCGCGTCTGCCCTCCTCGCCCCCACCCCCGTCCCCCCCCCCCCCGGCAGGGGGCGGCACGGGAGGCGCTCGTGCCGACCCCGGGGGCACAGACCCGCCGCAGCAGAGGCGCTGGGCGTCAGCCCCGCCCCAGACTGCGCCGACAAGTGTCTCTCCCTCCCCTGGCCTGGCAACACCAGCCCATCTCCCTCCTGACTTGTTGATGGCTCCGCGGCCCGCGGGCAGAGGCGCCGGCAGCCGGGCGCCGGGCATTTGCAGCCGCTTGAGGCCGACGCGCTTCACGGCTCTGTAAACACGGCCTGAAACTCCTGCACACGCGCCTCTGAATCGGGGCACAACCAGGGAGGGGCGCCTGCTGGCCCAGCATCCGGAGAAGCGGCCGCTGCCTCGGCCAGAACCTGCCGTCGCCACCCCACCCCCATACGCGGCACCCCCGCACCCGCGCCCCTGTACCTCTGCGCACGGCACCCCTGCACCCGCACACCCTGTACCTCTGCGCACCGCACCCCTGCACACCCACACACCCTGCAGTCCCGCATGCCTGCACGCCCTGCACCCCAGCATGCCCGCACCCCACATACCCTACACACTTGCACCCCACACCCCTGCATACCTATACATACTGCACACCCAAACACCAGCACCCTGCGCTCCCCCACACCCTGCACACCTGAACACCCACACCCCTGCATACCCACACATCCACACCCCCCACACCCTGCACACTCACACCCCCACACTCCCCGAACACCCACACTCACCCCCTCACCCCCGCACGCCCACATGCTCACACCCCCACATCCCTGGACCCTGCACGTTTACACACCTGCACACCCCCACACCCGCACCCCCTCAGCTCCCACACACCTACATGACCACACACCCCCACACACCGCACCCTCCCACACCTTGCACACCCACGCACCTACAACCCCCGTACACCCAGCACCCCTGTACCCCCACACACCTGCACACCCACACCCTCTGCACACACACCCCGCACCCCTGCACACTCTAACACCCGCAACACTGCACGCCCGCGCCCCCGCACCCCCAATCTTGGCAGAGGTTACAGCACCGGCCTGAGCACCACCCTCAGGGAGGCCGTGGGAAGCGGAGGGCCCGCAGTGGGGCCGCTCCTGCCCCTCGACACGGCCTGACACGAGAGCTCGGCCTGGTGGGCGGGGCCACTGGGAAGGCAGGTGGAGGAGTGCGGGCTGCAGGGCCCTTCCGAGCAGGAACCTCCAGTCCTGGCCACTCGGGATGTCGGGGGGACTGGCTCCCTCACAGAAGATCAGGCCTGCCCTCGGCCAGCACCCGTGCCCATTAGACTTGCACCCGGCACTGAAGACGGGGGTCCCCTCCTTGCCCCTCTGCTTCTTCCCCACCAGCCTGCCCCTCCTACGTCTGCCTACTGCCTCCCAGGGAGCGGGGGCCACAGCCTCTGGCCACTCGGCAAAGGGGACAGAGAGGCATGTGGGAGCAGGTGCATGACCACACCGCCCAGCCCCCCCACACACACACACACAGAGTTCTGTGTCCTGCATCCCCACTGCTCCCCTGCGCGCGCCCCAGCCGGGGAGGGCCTAATGCGGCTGGGGGCGGGGGGTCCTCCCTGATGCCCCCTCCAAGCTCCACGCCTGGCAGCTCAGCCTAAGCTGCCACAACTTCTCCTCCTCCAGGAAGCCTTCCCTGAGTACCTGCTCCCCCTCATGCAAAAAGTCACATGGACATTAGTTCCCCAGGTCCAAGCTGCCATCCTGCACGTCCCCAAACCCCCACCTAGAAATCTGGGCACTGGAGATAAGCAATGCCCTGTCCGCATGGGACCTGTGGGGGCCACCTGCACAAGAGAGGGACCCACCAGCGTCCGGGGGCACCGGCTGTACCACGTGCCCTGTGGGTGCGATAGACACTTGTATCTAAACACACTGCCCGGGAAGCCCAGCCCCCCACCTGCCTTCCCACCTTCCCCGGGGCCCAGACAGTGGTGAGCTCTGCAGGGGGCAGGGGGCAGGGGGCAGGGGGCAGGGGGCAGGGCAGGGCTCTCTCCAAACGGGTAGACACCACCTCCACCGCCTGCCCTGCAGCCCTGCTCACCGTGAAACAGGGTCTGTAGGGCTGACCCACACCCCACCTGGCCCCAGACCAGCCACGCCGCCCACCACAGCCCTTGGGGGATCAGCTGCACTTGAGCCTCTCAGCTGATGCACCTGACCTTCGAGGTTCGCGGCCCCTCTGCAGCCGGGCCCCAGACTGTTCAGCCTCGCCGACCCGGCCTAGCGCCCCCCAACACATGCTTCACGCCCGCCATTCTCCCCATGAGATACCTCCAAGAGCCCAGCCCTGCTTCCCCGTGAGGCTGTCGGGGACTCCAGGCCTGGACCAGCTAGATAGCTCCCCAAGACTGTCTGGGCTCTGAGACGCTGTGTGCCCCTCTCTGTCACTCACAAGACCCTTCAGCAGGAGGTGCCTGGCCTCCAGTCCCCAGGCAATGCTCAAGTCCCCTTCCACAAAGAGCTGCAAATCCCCGGGGTGGGGGGTGGGGGGTGCCCACCCTCTCCCGCTCACAGCCTGGGTGGAGGGTATGGGATGGGGGGCAGCTCCCCTGGGGACCTCAAGGAAACAGCCGTCAACCACACCAGAGCAACCACGCAAATGGGGCCACCCCTTCACCCTGGCCAGCCGCCTTGTGACACAGGGAAGGCTGCAAGTCCCTTATGATCAGAATCAAAACAGCTTGAGGTGAGCTCCTAGAGAAGCCGGGGTCGAGAGGCAGGCCGGCAGGCAGCAGGGCCAGCGGGCAGTGGTATGAGTGCACACGCAGGCTTGTGTGTGCAGGTGTGTGCACAGGTGTGCATAACTAGGTGTGTAGGTGTGTGCACGGGCGTGCGTGTGTGCACAACTAGGTATGTAGGTGTGTGCACACACAAGTAGGTCTGTGCAGATGTGTGCACAGAGGTGCGTGTGTGCATGAGTAGGTGTGTGCAGGTGTGTGCACGGGTGTGCGTGTGCACAAGTAGGTGTGTGCAGGTGTGTGCGCAGAGGTGCGTGTGTGCACGCATAGGTGTGTGCGGGTGTGTGCCCGGGTTCGGGGGCGTGTGTGTATGCACACACACACGTGCACCGGTGTGCACAGACCTCGTGCTCCAGGCCCTTGACCCGGCTGCAGGCTGACGTCACCGGCCGTCGGGCTCTCACCTTTTTGCCCTCTGCCTTGTGCCCAAGCTTCCCGGACGGGGGCAGCGTGGACACGGTGAAGTCGTTTGTGTCCTCACAGTCCCGAATCTTCGACTCCTTCATGAGGGAATCCAGTTTCCTCTTGGCGATGTTTTCCACACGCTTCCGGTTGGTGGTGGCCTGCCAGAGCCACACGGTCGCCCCTTGCCATCAGTCCCCAGCCCCACGGCAGCAGCGGTGACGGCCCCCAGGGTCTCGGGCAGGGCCGTGGGGGCCTGCTGGAGCCGGGGAGCCCGAACCCCGTCTTGGCTTCTCGCACCCCTGGCCGCACACTCACCCCCGCATTGCGTTGCCTGCCCCCACACCTCCCAGCTCCTGGGGCGCACCTCAGGCCTACGATCTGCCCCAGGGCCACAGCCAGTGACCTCCAGGCTCTGAACCAGGCCTCTCAGATTTTAACACGTGTGCATCCCTTTAGCTGCACAACGCCGCCCCCAGGGATTCCGGTGTCTGGCCAGTGGGGGAGGCAGTCGGTGTGCCCGGTGGCCACGCTGGGCTCCAAGAGCCCGAAGCAGCTCGGGATCTGGGATCCCACCAGTGGCTACGATGTACCTCAGGAGATGGGCAGGGGGCAGGGATGGACGGCCCGGCCGCCAGCACCCGGGGCATAGCCTCTAGGTGCCCTCTCTGTCCGAAGCAGCCCCCATCATAGCCCTAACAAACTCGGGCCCCTCCAGGGCAAGCGCCTGGGCCGTGGGCATCTGGGTGCCCCAGAGCCCAGGCTGGAGGGGTGCACCCTAGGTGTCAGGGAACACGGGTGTCCTGTCACCGGGAGCCGGAGAAATATGTGGGCACATCCAAGCGGAGAATTCCGCTGCCTCAGGGCTTTCTCAAACAATTAGCCAGCATGGCTGGGAATGCTCCTGCACAATTATTTTCCCATCCGATGGCCCCTCAGGGAGAAATAATGCCTTCCCGCCTCGGAGCAGTGGCTTAGAACAGTGCCCAGAGGAGAAAAGATGCTAATTACAGAGTCCCCCCAGCCCCCCTCTGGCAAGCCCTTTTTCACTCCTCCCTTCCCGTGCAGCCAGCCCCCAGCCCCGGCACCTCTGCCAGCTGGGAGTGCAGGGCCACGTCTTGGGTGAAGGGGCAGGCAGGGAAGGCCCCCCACCCCGGCTGAGGGTGTGCCCAGTTGTCTAACTGCCGTGCAAAGCACCCTCACATCTGCCCGATGTCCCTCTCTCAGCCACTGCCTTCTCACAGCAAGGTCGTGAGCCCGCTCTTCAGGACTGCGGCTCCCCCGCCCCCCGAGAAGGGAAGGGCCTCCCAGCCCCTACTCACATCCCCATTGAGGAGTTTGCAATCCTCATCGATCTCGTCTGCACTGTCTTCATCAGACACCTCGCCCTCCTCAGCATCCTCACTGATGTTGGCAGGGAGCTTCTTGCCCTGGGGGGGAGGTGGCGGGCCATGGGAGGGGTTCTGCAGGAAGTACTGGGAGGCCAGTAGCCACAGGAGCAGCAGCAAAGGGAAGGAGCCTTTCTCAAGCTTGCTTGTGGACCTCAGGCCACAGGGCAGAAGCCAGTCTGGCACTTCCTTGCAGCAGCAGTGTGGGAGGGAAACGCCTGGGTGTGCACACAGAGGTCCCTAGATTGAATGGCCACCATGGAGGGAGACTGAGGCCAGGTTGGGCACAGGGCCTACCCTGACTCCTCAAATCTGCCACAGATGGTGTGGAGCCCTGTACTGTCCAGAGCAGGGCAACTGCCCCTCACCTGGCCACAGATCAGAGGCCAGAGGCCCAGCAGGATGCTGGCCCTAGAAGGGGCAGGGAGGGGCTTACCTTCACCAGGATCTTGCCCTTGAGCATCTGCGGAGAAGGAAGCATGGTGGCATCCTCACCGCTCACTGATGACAAGTCCAGCTTATCCCCAAGAATATCCGTCAGATACTGAGCCATCTTCTTTTGTTGGATAACACTGCAGTGGTTCTCAATGGACAGGATCACTGGGTACCTGTGGCCCCAAGGTGGAAGGAGCGGAGTAAGCCAGGGGAGGGCTAGGCCCCCAAATGTGTAAGACCTCAAGTCACCTGCACCAGTGAATGAAAAGAGATCTTCACCAGCAGCCAAGATAGATGGAACTGACAGCCACTCTGAGAAGGGGCCCATCGATGGCTTTGAAAAGCAACTGCGTGGGTGGGAAAGGATCTGGGAGATGTTAGGGACAGGTTAAAAAGGCATGCAATTCATAGCCCAATAAGAAAAAACAAAGGCAATTAGAAACTCCAGGAAAACAAAAGGAAACATGCAAGCAAGTCAGCCAGTCATGGTTTAAAAATAATGTGAAGTAAACAGGTGCAATATGGAACAATGACTAGACTGAGAAAAATAATCTCGTTGACCTAGATACTGGAGACACTGTCCTGTGAATGGCTCTGGGGTCCCAACATCGGCCCCATAAGAAAAGTAGACATAAGCCTGGCACATTCCATCTGGTAGAACATTGTTATCACCTTCATAGTGCAGAATAGGGAGTATAGCATGGGCATTTTCATTACACATTCCTCAGTTGTTTGATTTATTTATTAATTTTTTTAACGTTTATTTATCTTTGAGAGAGGAGAGAGAACGTGAGTAGAGGAGGGGCAGAGAGAGAGGGAGACAGAGGATCCAAAGTGGGCTCTGTGCGCAGAAAGCCCGACATGGGGCTTGAACCCACGAACCGTGAGATCACGACCCGAGCCAAAGTTGGACTTAACCGACTGGCCACCCAGGTGCCCCTGTTTGATTTATTTTTTTAACCGTGTGCACATTTTACTTGGATTTTTGTCGAAAGGCAACATGATCCTTTTAGAAAATGTAGGTGACCCAGACCTAGATGGCATGAATCAGAGCAAGACATGGGCGAGTCCCGTGGTGCAGAGAGGACAAACAGGACTTGACGGGAAGGTATTCTCCCTACTTCTCAGGCAAGGGACTGAAGCCTGTGGCACAAGGGCCTAGGGAAGAACCCTATGTCTGCAAAGATTATGCTGGCACATGAGAGGCAAGCCCCGTCCTGAGACCCTAGCACGTCCCTGGGTCCTCGGCAGCTACAGGACATCTGTCTGCCTCAGCCCCTCTACCCTGAGATGCCTCTCTCACCTGCAAGTCTAGGCACCAGGCCACCACTCTTCACTCCCACTCCCTCCTTCCTCCCACTCCCTTCTGTCCCTCCTTGCCCGACAGAGCTCGGGCAAGCTCTTTCAGGAGGGGCCCCTCTATTTCTATGTCCTCAATCAATCTGGCTTCTCTTCCCCTCCCTCATTAAATTAGCTCTTTTCTTACCTCTGAGCCTTGTTTAACCAGGACTTGAAGGTGACTGGGGTGGGGGGGGGGGGCAGGGGAGCGATCTTCTATTTCCAGAAACTAAATAGGATTCTGTTCAACGGTGTCTGTAGCTACAGCTGAGTGACAGCAAATTGAGTTTGGACACAGAGTAGCTTCTCGGGGGTAATTAGTGCCAGAGCCACCACGGCTGAGGGCGGCTGACAGCAGGGGTCGCCAAGTGTGTGTGGACGGGGGGCTGCTCGCACACGCACCCTGCTCAGCCAATCCGCTGTCCGTTCCTGCGCCCGCTGCCCTCCCTCTCCCCGGAGCTGCAGCTCCACTCCCTTCCCTGACCCTCAGCCTCAACGAGGGACCCCCAGATCAGCCCCTTGGCCTCTGCAAACACTGCCCCCAAGAAAGCATGTGGGGGAGTAGCAGGAAGGGCCGCACGAGCCCCTCCCCCACCCCCGCCCCTGTCCCAGCCACTCACTCATTCTTGACGAAAGCATATTTGTTGATGGTCTCGATGACATCTTTGAAGAGAATCTTGGAGGTCAGAGTGTAGCCATGGTGCACAATGGGCTCCCCGTCGGGCCCGTCCCAGCAGTCCACTGCGGGAAGGCAGACGTCAGTCAGCTCCAGGAGCTTGGCCGCCGATGCCCAGAGACCCGCGGCTCGCGGACTGACTGGGGTCAGTCCTCTTGCTCAGCAACTAACACCAGGAGAGGCCTATCACAGCCCCTGCCCGGGAAGGAGGGCAGACACCCTGCTCAGAGACCCCCGGAGCCCAAGGCCCCCGGGCCGAGGGGGGCTCGGACCCCCACGGCCCCCGCCGCTCACCCTCCACACAACGGCAGCCGGCCTGCAGGACCCAGGCGTACATGTCCACCCGGGACTGGGACATGAGCTGGTCACCCACGAGGTAGGTGTTGTGGGACGAGGTGATGAAATAGTGGCTCAGTGGCCGCGTCATGTCCTGGTGCACACCGTGGTGCTCTGGGTTGAAGATGTCACCGGCGGGGCTCCGAGTGTAGTTGGTGAAGCCTGCGTGGGGAGCGTGGGAGGGTGCTTAGCGCTTGCGTGCCAGCCCCCCCCCCCCCCGCCACGGGGCTCATCTCAGGACCGCCCCCCACCCCCGCCACGTGGAACGGTAAACTCTCTGCCCAGGCCACTTGTCCAGGCCCCCAGGTTGCCCATCAGCCCGCCGGGACAGCCGGACCGCAGTGATGCCCCGCTCACCGTCAATGCCCAGCACTGCCTTGCTCTTGTTTTCTGGGCAGGGCTCAAACTGCTCGATGATGTCCCGGCAGCTCTCAAGGGTCACCCCCGTCATCTAGGCCAGAGTAGGGGCTTCAGCCCAGGCTAGCCCGTCATTGGCCCCGGGCTAGCCTCAGGCAGCTCCCCCCGCTCTTCCTCCTGCATCACCGCCGCCTCCCAGGCTGCCTCTGATTGTCGCATCAAGACTGCCCACGGTGGGCGTCAGGGGGAGGCTCGGGCGCCTGCAGGGTGCTTCCCTGACTGGGAGGCACACCGGCTACACTCAGTGTCGTGAGACTTGGGACTCAGTGGCCGGAGGACTACTGGTGGGTCACATGGCTTTGGAAGAGCTGTGTCGGACAGGATCCTTGATGCAGGGGAGGGGTCTTTGGTCCCATCAGCTGGCCCACCCCTCATTCCCACCGTGTCGGGGTCTCAAGAGCTGCAGACCAGGGCAGGCCTGGCAGGGAGCCCTATGTGTGAGAAGGTGCAGGAGAACCGGTCCCACCTTGGAGGAGCCCCAGGGGCACAGGGAGCCTCCCCTACCTGACTCCCCCTGCTGCCTAACCCACATCCATCTCGGGAAAGCTGCACACGGAAGCCGAGCCCAAGCGGCCCTGGGATCGATGCCACCCCCCACCCCCGCCACCCTGCCCTGGTCGGAGGCTGAGTGGTCTCCCAGGGCCCTGCCATGCAGCCCAGGCCGGGAGCCCTCAGTTCCCGGAAGCAAGTTCACCAGCAGGGCTTCTAGGAAGTCCCGTGTAGGCAGGGGTGGGGGAGGGATATCAGATGATAGCGGGGAAGTGGGGCAAATAGGGTCAGAGCCCAGAGTAGTTGTGGACCTTGGGAGGCCCAGAGTCTGGGGGCTGTGTCCGGGCTCAAACCACCCACCTGGTGGACAGCTTTGGCCCCAGATATAGGGAAAAGCTTCTGGAAAGCTTAGGGCAAAGGGTAGGGAATAATGAGTCAGTACTGCCCTTCCTAGACAGGGCCACTTTCCCACCCTCCACCCCCACGTACACCGGCAACAGGGACAGAGAACCCACAGCCTCATCCCAATGCTGCCCACAGTGGCTGGGCTGGGAGTGAGTTGCCTGGGGCGTCAGCATCCAGCCAGGCTGGTGCCAGCCTCTCCTGCTTGGGTCAGACCCCAGGGCTTCCCCTAGGAGGACAGGAGAGGAGGCAGGCACACTTCCACAAGGATGGAACCCCAGCAAACTGTGTGAGTAGCGGGGAGGGGTCCTGGGAGCACAGCCCCGAGGACGGCCGCGTGGGGTAAGGTGGGGAAGACACCAACCCAGGACAGCCGCGGGGGGGTGGGGTGGAGATCCTGGGTAGATACGTGTAGACCCAGCCTGGGTGCCACAGCTGCTCCAGCCACCCAGCCCCCGGCCCTGCCCAGCAGCCTCTGCCCGTGGCCTCTAACCTAAGGCTGACTGCCCCTCCCACTCTCTGCCCCAAACTGGGTCCCTGACGATCCCAGGAAGTTATAAGTGTGGACGCTGGTCCTCACGGCCACCTCCCACCAGCCCTTAGGGTGGGAGATATACACTGCCTGGGCCCCACCACGGGGACACTCTTTCCTCAGGGGACACTGGCCTTCCCCTCTCCCACTATGGATTTCCAGCCTCCTGCCCGCCACAGCAGGTGACACCCAGCCCCTGCCTGGGCCAAGGTTGAGGGGCCCACATCCCTGAGCCTCCGGACACTGGGCCCCCAGTCAGCAGGGCAGTGCCCAGGAAGCAGTAGGCCTCTTGGTATAGACAAGAAGGCCTAGAGTCAAGAGAAATGGGTGGGTAGCCCCCCTGGCACTTGGAGGCATCTGGGCATCTGCTGGACAAATGGGTCAAAGGTGGCGGTAATGGGCCTGGGGCTCAGGGGGTACAAGCTAGTCAGACCCGTGGCTGGAACAGGTGGGAAGTTTGGGTCATGGAACCCCAGTTCTATGAGGTGCTCCATGCTGAAGGTGCTGTGGTCAAGTGCAGGGTCCCTTGAGGGGGATCAGGGTATCTGTGGTCATGGCTGAGCCACTCAGAGGCCCACCGAGGAGCCACCCACTCAGGGCCGCCATGGGACACACCCTGAAATATGCTGGGATGGCCCATGATGGGAATCAAAGCAGGTTCACTAAGTGGAGGCAGGTTTGAGGACCCTGAGTGTCAGGCTGTGGCCCATCCTTCCAGACTGAAGGACTCTCAGTCACAGTGAACTGGTTCAAGTGTCCTGGGAGCCAAAGGTGAGGCCATATACGCCAGGACCCTGCTCCTGCTGTCGTGCCCTCACCTTTTGCTCCACCTCCAGGAAGCGCTGGAGGTCAGCGGCGTCCAGGTAGTCCTTGTGGTCACTGTAGGTCAGCATGAGCAGATAGAGGTCCCGGCGGGTGGACATCATCTTGTAGAAGGCACAGAACTCCTCAAAGCTCAGCGTACCCTGGTGGTCATCTGTGTCTGCCTCCTGCAAGCCAAAGCCTCTGGGTCCCCCAATGTCCCACCCCGATAGCTCCCTGGGATCCTTGCAGCAGTGAATGGGATCTCGCTCCAACTCTCCCACCAAGAAGCCACTGAGTGATCCTTTCACACAGATCTGACCCTGCCCTCCCAGTCCCAGCCTTTCATGGTCAACTTGCACCTACACCTGGCACAGTCGCCCCACATTGAGAGCCAACATCCAACATTGAAGTCAAAACCCCACTATGGGAGTTAATGCCCCTCCTGGGAACCAACACTCTAAAGTGGGAGTCAACACCCCACATTGGAGCCAACACCCCACTCTGGGAGCCTACACCCTACATTGGAGCTAACACCTTACCCTAGAGTCAACACCCCACCCTGGAGCCAACATCTCACCTGGGAGTCAACACTCTACCCTGAGATCCAATACCCTATTCAGGAAGCCAACATCCCATCCTGGGGGTCAACACCTCACTTTGGAATCAATACGGCACTCTGGGAGCTAACACCCCACCCTGGAGTTAACGCCCACCCTGGGCTGTGAGCCTGTAATTACAATTGCTGCCCATTGATTAGAAAAGCACAAGGCCCCAAGGTGCACAGGAGCGTCCAGGCTTCAGTCTCCACAGCAGAGATGAGAGGACCTGGCCACTGTCTTTCTCTTGCGGACAGGGCAGCTCACACGACTCCTGGAGGAACCGCCGGGGGCAAACCCACCGAGACCCCAGTGAGACCATGAACTTCTTCATAAACCCACTTACTCAGGGGGCAGCTACTGAAGTGTCAGACCCTGGGAACACCAAACGCCAAGGCCAGGGACAGACACAGAGGACAAGGGCACCCAGCGACTGGAGGCCAGGCTGCCCAGAGGAGCCTGAGGTGCCCTGGGGCTACGGTGATCCCTGGGAATGGACAAGAAAGGTCCCATAGAAGGTGCTGATCCAGAGCCCCAGTTCTTAGGGCTGGTGGGGTGGGGGTGGGGTGTGAGAAGGACCTGTCTGGAGGTTGGCTGCACAGCAGGCATTGACATTGGGTCAGCACCATGGACAGCAGCGCTTCCGGCTCTGAGCGCCATCTGGAGTCTTTCCTTATGTGGTGACACAATCTGGGGTGGCTGGGGGGTGGGTGCCACGTCCCTGAGGCCCTCTCTGAACCAGAAGCATCACCAGAGAATCAAGTGGCCACAGCCACCCCCATGTCCCTGTCCCCAGGCAGAGTACTGCTCTTGGGAAGGCCGGTCCTGGCTCGGCACTGAAGTGGACACCCAGCAAGGTCCCAGCATCCCACCCCAGGACCCCAACGTCTGTGCCAAGGCTGGGACAGGACCAGAGCCCAGAGCCACATGCGCAGGGGCCCAGAAGACACCAGACAAAGACCTCATTGTGCCCGGAGCTCGGTTTGAGGACAGCCCTGGGTCTGAGAGCCGGCAGGCTCAGCCAGGCTCTGGCTGCAGGCTCTGGCTCACGCTGCAGACCAAAGGACCCCCCTGGGACAGAGCCAGGCCAGCAGCCCTCCCCAGGGTGTGGCTGGAGCCAGGCAGAGATTCCCAGTGTGTCGAGTGTCCGGCCCGCAGGGTGGTTTGGCCTCCCCCCATCCCCAAGTTCTGTGCTGGGCGGTCCGGCCAGGAGCCCAGGGCAGGGTGGCTGCCTGCTCTCTGTCCAGCTGCCAGCCCGCGGGGTGAATGAGAATATTTTATGAGGATGAAGCCCTCGGGAAACCCTTAAGGACGGACCCGGCCCCTGAGCCCCAGAATTGCCTCCCAATGTAATTCCTCGGCCCCTCTTTCCACAGACCGTGACTACAGCAGGTGAAGGCACGCTCGGCTGGGGCTGCTCTGCGGCCCGAGGCCCACGCTGGGCCTGCACTCCACTGTTATCTCAGACTTGAAACTATGTTCAAGGCGCTCTTTACCCACCACACAGATCTTTCCTTTGATTAGGCACTTCCAGGCGGTGGAAACAATACAGAGCCTCCTCGACCACCGGACTGATGCTAATTATCAGAGCTGCTCTGCCTGGCTGGAGGCCAGCCCTCCTTCTCTGGGGTCCAGAGCCCCGCAAGGTCGGCCGCAAAGATGGCCAGGGAGGCCCAGGCGCTCAGGGACTACCGTGGACAAGGCTGCTGGGGTCTGAGCTACCCAGGGCTTGGGGTCCCCAGCTCTAGGCCAACATCAGCCTCCCACCCCTGTTGCTCCCTCCCCCTCCAGGGCCAGCCCGGAGTCCGCCCCACCTGCAGGCCCACAGATAGGCCGCAGGGTCTGTCCCCACTGCTCTGGGATTCCTCAAGGGGATCTGGTTGGAGCCCAGACACAGCCAGGCCGAGGGCTGGTCAGAGGGCTCTGTGGGGAGCCCCTGTGCCCAGAGAGCACGTGAGAGGCCCAGTGTCCCTAGAAGAGGGGCAGGTGGGCATGGGCTCCCCAGAGCTCCCAGCGTGGTGCATCTTCAAGCCGGGACTTTGCACTGGACCTTTCTGTGCACGCTCACCCCATTCTGTAAGGGTACACTCCTCTCCTCCCACCTCACCGGCCAAGCTGGACCCCAAGTTCTAAGCCAGCCTATTGCCTGGCCCCTGACAGCCTCTCCATTCTGGAAGGGCCTCTCAGCCCAGAGCTGTCCCTGGAGGTAGGGTAGGCAGGGTACAGGTAGGGGGCTGATCTTCAGGCCTGAGCCATCTGACAGCTCCTCACTGCCCGGGCAGGGGCCCTGTGAGCCCCCCTAGTCCCTGACCAGCAGCCCGAGAGCATCCCACTCGCCCCTTCATTCATGCACAGACCCTTGTGCTCTGAGCTGCGGGGTCCCCACCCCCGCTCTGGCCAAGAACCACCAGCTGTCTATGGTGAGAGCACAAGTGAAGCCACCGGGGGCCGTGCCTGGTGGAGCAGCTGGCTCTGTGTGTGTGTGTGTGTGTGTGTGTGTGTGTGTGTGCCCGTGTGAGAGAGACAGAGAGAGACAGAGAGAGAGAGAGAGCGCCCTCCTCCTGGGTCTGCTTGCCCATCAACTCCACAAACCGGGACCCAATGATGCCACCTTTCCTCCCCGCTGCTCCAGCAGGAGTTCCGGAAAGAGAGAAACTAATTACAGACAATAAAGGCCGCCTCCCAGCTGACGGATGCATTTTCATAACTTCTAACACCGGGGTGGTTGCAACCGGGAGGCTGCAGGGGGCGGGGAGCCAGAGCTGAGGCTGCAACACGGGCCGGTGTGCACCCTGGACCCCGCCAGGCCGGTGTGCCTCATCAAGGCTGGGGAGTCGGTGGGGGGAGTGCAGGAAAGGGGGTGCAGCCTCCTTTGGGTGGTTTCCCTCAGGGACCCACACCTGCCCCAAATACCTAGGCTGCCAGGGAGGGCCCCGCACAGCTGCAGAGAGAGAGGCGGCCACTTGGGGCATCTCAGCAGCCGCAGGGCGCAGGGCGGGCGAGGGGCAAGCCGCTTCCTCGCCTCCCACTGACTGTGGGCCCAGAGGCCCCGCCCAGGACTTCCCGCCGCTCGGGCAGGGCCCCTCCTCTCCGGACGCAGCCTCAGCCCCACAGAGCCTGTGCCCGGGGTGCCCGAGGCAGGGGACCCCACCTGGAACATCTGCTTCACCCTCTGCCGGGGCAAGTTCACGTTCAGCTTGTGCAACAGCTGCAGAAGCTCGCCGATGCTCAGGCTGCCGTCCCCGTTCTTGTCCGCCTCGTCGAATGTCTGCTTCAGCCACTTCAGGGCCGAGTCAGGGACCAACTCGGGTCCAGCAGGCCCAGCGCGCCCTCCCCTCCCCTCCCCTCCCCTCCCCCAAACATGTGACCCGGCCAGGGGCGGGACAGCCCCACCCAGGGACCCGCCCCCCGAGACCAAGGATATTGGTCCCTAGTGCGCTGGCGCCGGGCCAGGCTGTCCTCGTCGCTGATGCCGGCCATGAGGTAGCGCAGGCCCGTGACCCAGGTGCGCGCCTCGTCCCCGCTGGGCGAGACCAGGTCCAGCGACTCACGGTGGCCGCCGTGATAGATGCTGAAGCAGCAGTTGGGGTCGAAGCTGCCGTCTGGATAGCGCTGGAAGATCTCGGACTGCCGCCCTTCACTCACCTCCTGGATGGAGTCGATGGAGACTGCGGGCAGGCAGGGGCGGCCGCCGGTCACAGCCTGTCCCCAGGGGCTGGCGCCCCTGCCCGCCGCAGCAGCTTGCCCCGCTCGGCCCGCGAGAGACAAGGCCGGTCCCCTTGTGGGTCCCCTTCCCATCTGAGGCTGGGGGAGCCGGGGAAGGGGTGTTTCAAGGGACCGTCAGGGTGGGGAAAAGAAAAAGTACACATGTGCTGAGGCTGGGAGCCCACCCCTCCCTGCTCTGCTCTGACCCCGAGGGCTGCTCCCCACTCCCCCGGGGTGTGAGAAAGGCTCGTGCTCTCGGGGGCAGCCCCCTGCCCCTAGTTGGCAACCCCAGGCGCTAACTAGGGTTAGCACTTCTGCACTAGCCGAGGCTGCAGGGAGAGGGAGCCCAGACAGGCCAATTCTGTCCGTCAGGCTCCAGCCAGCTCGCGTCTCCACTCTGACAGGGCGACTGGCCCGATCCCGCGCCGCCTCCCTAGGAGGCTCTGGCTCCAGCAGGCCGCGGGGCCAGGGGTGCGGCGGGGTCCTGCCCGGCGGGCACCAGCTCCGGGTCCGCCAAGGATTTCATTACCGGCCACAGCACCCGGGGCTCCACGGGGCCTCCGTTCCAAAGCTGAATTACCACGAGTAGACGAGTTCTCAGGTCTGTTCCTGCACAGGCGGCAGGGCCCCTCCCAGCCGTGCAGGGCACAGGCATCCCCTCTGGGAACCCGGCCCCCTGGGCTGGGCCCCGACCACCGCACCCTCCTGCCAGCTCTCACCACCTCCCAACACCACCCGCCCATCTCCTGCAGCCCTGCCCAGCGGGCTCCATGCCCTTCTGGGAGCTATCCTGGGCAGAGCTGTGATGGAGGGGGGACTTCGTCCGTGCAGTGAGGGGGGGTGTCCCTCCTGTCCTCTGCTCCCACCCCCTGAGCTCCCGGGAGTACAGAGCCCGCCTACAGGGCGGGGGGCCTGCCCACCTCTCTTCTCCAGTTCCCTGCATGCGTACGTGTGCATGGCCAGGGCGGGGGTCCCGGACCCTAGACTAGGGGGTGCTGGCAGGGGACAGCTGCCCCCCATTCCTCCCTCCTCGGGATCCTCCAAGGCTAGAGTCAGGTCTGAGTACCGCACACGGCCTCCCCCAGTCCCGGCCTGCCCACCCCTGCCTTATCACCCGCTCCCACACGATGCCCAGTACGGGGAGCAGTGCCGGGCCCAGAGGAGGGGCCCCATCTGAGCATCATGGGCCCAGAGGGCAGCCCCACGCACCACCACCCCCCCACCACCACCAGGATGCCTCCCAGGGGCTCCGCGCCAAGGCTCCCAGGCCCCATGGTGGCAGCTGTGCCCTTGGCAACTGCAGGGCTGAGGCCCTGCCCTGGTGCAGCTGGGTCTCTCCGGGCCTGGGAGGACCCTGACGTGTCCCTTCCTGCCTCCAGCCTGGTCCCTGACAGGCCCTGCTCCGACGTCCACCTCGCCCTTCCACCCCTGCAAGAACCCTCCAGCCCAGGCCCCCTCCTGCCCCGGGCGGCCCTGCAGCCCCCACGCCCCATGCCAGTCCTCATGCCCCAGGTCGCCTGAGCTAACATGTGGCACTGAAGCCTTGCCCTCCATGTGCCCCGCAAGGGCCTCTCTCTCTGTTTACGGCAGGTCTAGACCCGGCTACCCTGAAGGAAGGGCCTTTTTTTTTGCTCCTCAGACCATCCCAGATGGGCTCTCGGTCCCCACAGTCCTACAGGTCCTGAAGGGCATGGGGCCCTGATCCCTCTGCGCCTGACGCCCAGAGATCACCTCGAAACTGTAAGGCCAACCAGATGCCTGTGTCGGGCCCGGAGGCCCCTGGAGACTTCCCCAGCTGCCTCGTGGCCGCCCGCTCCCCCCCCAGGGCAGCTCCCAGCTCCGCCCCCCAGGGCAGCCCGCTTCCCCCAAGGCAGCCCCCAGCTCCCCCCGCCCCCAAGGCCTCCTGCTCACTCTTGGCCTTCTCGTTCTTGCGCGAGGGCCGCCAGCGGATGCAGGAACGATGCTCGTCCAGGAAGTAGAAGCGGACCAGGCCCTTGGAGCTGCCGCGGAGCTTCACCATCTGTGTCCCCGCCTGCATGGCGCTCATGCATCTCTCCACTGGGCGTCATGGACACGGCGGGCAGAAGACAACCGACACAAAGACAGACGGGGTGCCGTGAGAGCCGGGCCAGCCCTACCGCCCACCACCCCGTGCACAAGGGGTGCAGAGACCGTCCGCCCGCCCGCCCGCCGGCCCTCCGCGGGGGCGGGTTCACACCCCCAGGCGCTGGCCCGGGCCACAGGCCCAAGCTCAGAAACAGACCGAGCCACCCAGCCCCGGCCACGGCCACCCTCCCCGACTGCCCCGGGCCAGGCGGGGTCCCAGGCAGGACCCTGTTCCTCTGCAGCTTGGTTTCGCTTCACTCCAGCCACCGTGTCCATCCCAGCCCCAGTGACTGCCGTGACCTGCCCCAATGCCTACGACACACGAGGGGCTGTGGTGGCTGAGGCCACGCTCAGGAGCTGCCGTGCAGCAGGGCCTCTGTGGGTGGCCAGGCCGTGGTCTAACCTGGGAGCCTGCACCTGCTTCCCGTGCCACTGGGGAAAGCCGGCCTCCTCCTCCTCCCTGCAGGAAGAGTGAGGGTCTGTCCCTAGAGGCCACAGAGCGGGGCCCTGGGAGGTCAAGGCAGCACCAGGCTTCAGCTCCAGAACACAAACCCTCCTCCCAGCACCCCTCCCCGCCCTCCCTTCCCCTCTTCTGTCCACTTGGCCTCCTGTCTGCAGCTCTCACGTCTCCCAGGTCCTGAGGGGAGGGGGTCCCAGCCAGGCCAGCAGCCCCCCAGGGCTGGAGAGGCTGCAGGCTCTGGGGCTCCAGGCCGGGGATGGGTCAGCCCCAGCCCCCCGGGCCCTTCACACCTGCTTACAGAAAGCCCAGGACTGCTGCAGCATCGATAATTCAACCCCACATGACCCACCCACTAAGGGACCCCCTGGAGGCAATGCCACCCGAGGAGACCAGCCAGTGGGACTCCTCACACTCCAGGGTGGTGGTGGGAGGTCCCACAGGGAGGCTGAGCTCCACAGAGACACCGAGTGATGAGGACACACGTGAGGCTTCTGGTGCACAGGTAGCAAGAGGGGAGAGATAAGGCAGGACAGGGGGACAGGGGCGGGCGCAGAGGCCAGAACAGGTTCCAGAAGGGGCACCCAGACCAGGCCCCGGGGGCGCGGGACACAGTCCCACGTGGGGCCTTCCGTGGGCCGGCCCAGCCAGAACAGACACAACCTTCTCATCACCAGCCGGGCAGGCCTCCACCCCACCCCTGTCTCACACCAGTGAGGGGCATTCTGCCCCCCTCTAGGCGCGGTCTCGTCCCTCACCAGCACGCTAGCCCCAGCCCATCCCGGCTGAAGGTACCACCCCCACCCCTGCAAAGTGCCAGGGACCCCTCAGCAAAAGTTTTATAGCCTCCTGAGTGCCCAGCCAGCATGCCCACCACAGCCCTGCCCCTGATCCCCGAACCCCCACCACCCCTCCCCCGCTGCCTGCCTGGCACCCTGGGGTCAGACAGGTGGGCCGGGGGTGCAGCGGGAGCCCCGTGACCCCCAGAGGGAGACCCGAGGGGCAGGAGGTCATAGGTTTGCTTTGGAGGAGGGGGGCCTTTTGCACTCCCAGAAGCAGCCCCCACCCTCCTGGCCCCTGTGGCTCTGAGGCGGGGCTCCCGCCGAGGAGGGCCAGGCCTGCCCCCTTACCTAGCGGGCCGAGCTGCCACGGCGGGGACACGGCCACGCTCGCTCCGACCCAGAGGAGGGCCTCTGCCAGGCAGGCCACTGTTCCCCCGGTCCGGCTGGGGGTAGACGGCCAGGGGACAGACATGCTAGGACGATGGCCAGGGGTGGCTCACAGAGGCCAAAGGACGCCCGCGTCCCCCACCCCGCCTCAGCAGCAGGTCAGGCAATGGCGGGTGGCACAGGGGCTCCACGGGCCCTCCTTCTCTCTTCCTCCTCTTCCTCCTCCTGCTTAGAGCCTTGCGAGGCCCCCGCGGGGCTGCTCCCAGGTCCCTCTGGCATTGGCCCAACCGTCACCTGCCGTCCTAGATGGCCCCCAGGTCAGCCTGCCCATCCGCCAGGGCCATGAAGGGATCCCCAAAGAAGCAGCGTCCCAGAGTCTGAGGGCAGGGCAACTGCAGGGCCTCTGCAAGCCCCGCCCACCCCCTGCCCAATCCCCTGTGCTAATCCAAGCCTGGGTCCAGCCCAGCTGGCCAGAGGATTTAGGCCAAGGGAACTCCCAGCTGGAGACCAGGAGGGCAGCGGGCAGCCCCCACGTCCCGGCTGAGCGACAACAGGCAAGACAGAGAGGCGACCCCAGGACCCAAAGAACACCGCTGTAAGGCCTGGGGTGACGGTCCTCATGGGACCGTCCACTGTCCCCCCACCGCCCTCCCTGCTGCCCCTTCTCTGTCCCAGCCTGAGCCCCAGCTCCCAAGCCCACGTCCCTGGTACTTGCCAGGGGCTCTGAGGGGCTCCTGTGATTCCCGGAGTGGGGGTGAGGGGTGATGGGAGCAGCAGAACCCCACCCTCAGTGTCCAGCCCTCCGTGGGCCGCAACCAGGAGCCGAGCTGGGCGGGCTGCCTGCCCAGGCCTGTCCGGCCCGGGGAGGGCCTGGGACACGGGGGGCCCCTTTCTGCTTCGACTCCTAGCCCTGGAGGGACAGTTGCCGGTCCCCGAGCCTGGGTCCCGTGCTCCCAGACGCCTCATCCTGCTCCAGGCCCCCGGCTGTGCCGCCTCAGCTCCCAAGGACCAGCCCCTGGGGCAGAGCGCTCCGGGAGGCGGTCCACTGCCCTGGGCACATTCGTCGCCGAGCTCTGCCTCCAGAGGCTGCCCTCCCTTGGCGGGCCCGGCCTGGAGGGGGAGAGCCGGGCCCAGGGAGGACCTGCTTGCACATCTGCTGACCGGACACGAGGCCCACTCACGGCCACACCAGCGAAGGCCCAGACGAGGACAGCCCTTTGGGGCGGGCAGCTCTGGGCACGAGGAGGAGAGCCGGGCAAAGACAGACAGACGGTGGCACGCCCCCCTCTCCCAGGGCACGAGGCCCGAGGGGCAGAACCCCACCTCACGGTCACATCGACCAGCGGCCGCGAGGACTGGCGCCCGGTCCCGAGGACCTTGGAGCCCGTCTGCCGCTGAGCCCCCGAGCCCCTGGTCCCCCGCGTGCCCCCTACACAGGCATCACTGGGCTGTCACCCTTCCGTCCCCAGCACAGAGGCGAGTGGCTGGGGCCTGGGCCACAGAGCTGGGCACAGCCCGGTCCGAGGTCGGAGCTGGGGGGGGCGGGGGGTGGGGAGGCGGCAGGCCATGAGGAGTTAGTGATGGGCGTCCCGGGCTGACCACAGGGAACAGGGCCCCACCTGACCAGAGCCAACGCAGTCGACTCAAAGCCAAATGCCAGAACCCAATTAGGAGCCTTTGCCAGAGCGGCTCCGAGTCAGTCCCTTCAGGAGGCGGTGCTATGTGGAATCAGGTTAGGAAGCCACCAGCCTCTAGAAAGAGAAAGGGTCCTGGGTCTCCTCCAGGAGACGCGGCTGCGGAGCCCTGACAGCATCTGCGTGTTCGGGGGGCAGCTGGAGCGGGGCAGAGGGACCAGAGCAGGAGGCCGGGAGGCGGGTCCGAGG
Organism: Neofelis nebulosa; assembly: GCF_028018385.1. NCBI lineage: Eukaryota > Metazoa > Chordata > Mammalia > Carnivora > Felidae > Neofelis > Neofelis nebulosa. The sequence continues at coordinate 221,188,096 of NC_080783.1, forward strand.
GTGGCTCCCCAGGCCGCACCTGCCGGTCCTGTGTCACGGCCCCATTCCATCGGCGGGCCCTCCCTGACGCTGGGGCATCCCCTCCTGCCTCAAAGCCTGCGGCTCTTCAAACCCAGGTTACACCTGGTCACACCTGCGCCTCTTTCCTCCCCCACGCCTGGCCCCTTTCTGGGGGTCTTCTCACCTCCCCCCGGACAAAAGCTCCCTGAGCCGGCCACACCCTGACATCCTCGGGTCAGGCCCCTGGGCTCTCAGCCCAAATCAATGGTCTCCCGCCATCAGCCAGGGGAGCTCTGGTGCCCTCATCTCCCTGGGTAGGGAGCCCAGGAGGGGGCCCACACTGAGTGGCCCTTCACCCCTGAGTCCTCCTCAGCCAGCCCAGGGTGGTCCTCACTGACCCGGCAGAGAACAGTCCAATCAGTCCAGCCTGATGCAGGGCTTTGCCACCAAAGCCCCTCTGTTGCCCGCAAGACCCTGGTGACCCCCACCTGAGCTCTGACACTCTGACCAGGGTCTGAGGACACCGTGGCGGGGGGTGCTCCTGACTCTGGGGACACCACGTTGCCCCCCCAGTGCCGCTGAGCATGCTGGGTACCTGCAAAGGCCATGCCCCAGGCGATTGCCAAGCTGGGCTTGAACCCAGGACAGGCCCCGAACCCCGATGGCTCAGCCCCCCAAAGCGGGGGTAAGGTTCCTCCCTTCCCACCCTCCCCCACAGGGGCTGAGCCCCAGGCCTCTAAGGGAGGGGCAGCAGAGCCCAGAAGAACCAAGCACAGAGCAGGGGCACCTACCATTGACCAGGTCCCCAAACGCACGAGCCGGGCCCCCGTGTCCACAGGTGATCACCGGAGCCAGCCCCCACCCCCTCCCTCAGGGTCACAGAAGGGAACAGGTCCCAGGACCGGAGAAAACCCCCACCCCAGGTGCTGCGTGGGAGCAGACCCAGGCCAACACCGGGAGGGATAGGAGCCCAGCCCACCCCACCCATGGGTTCACTCCATCCGCACCCAGGACACTCGCCGCCACCCCGCCTGGCCTGCGAGCACCAGCCGCCCAAAGCGTCCGGGGGAGACTGACATCCCAGCACCCTGACCCCAGCCAGAGTCCACTCCCTGGTCGGTCCCCACCTCCAGCCCCAACAGTGCCATAGATGTGGCCGCCAGAGCAGCCACATGTCACCAGCCCTGCGGGGGCTCAGTCTCCACACTTGGCCTCCAGAGCCTGGAACCAGTCCACACCTGACCTACCCGGGTCAGCCAGGAGCCTCGCCAGGAAGGGGCAGGAGGGCTCCAGGGGGCACAAGGGGTCCCCCCAGCCCCTTCCTCCTCCCGCCTGCCCTGTGGCTTCCGGACGAGACCGCACATATTCATCTGCCCACTGCCTGATCCCCCAGGGCACCGCCGGGCAGGGACCACCCTGTCCCGTCCTGCTTGTCCCTGTGCCATTTGGGACTGGCCCACAGCAGAAGCACAGGCTGGGCCCCTGGTGCCAAGGCCGCCAAGCCAGCCCCACGAGGTGACATGAGCCGGCGCCCGGCACGGCCGCCACTGGTCATCTGGTGGCCGTCCAGCCTCCAGGGCTTAGCCACTGCCAGCCAGTGCCGGCACCTCCGGCTGCCGTCCCCGAGGAGGCTGGTGCCTGGACGCGCCCGGCACAGATGAATGGGTGGCACCCCCCCCCCGGGTGGGGCAAGGGCATAGGGAGGGCTCCCCCCACACTGACACCCCAGAGGAAAGGTCCCCATGACCTTCCTCAGCTCGGCCCTGCACCGTGGCTGAACTGCTGACTCGGACGGCCTGCCTGTCTCCATGCCTCAGTTTCCCTGTCTGTCAGAGGATGCCCCTCAGGCTCTCCCTCCTCTCTTCCTCCAGTGGCCACGGGACACAGTGGCAGCTTCCCCAAGGGGGAAACGTCCTCGCCATCAGTGCTGGCCAGCACTGGCTTTCTCCTTTTTACACTGGAGGCTGAGCCTGCCCTCACACGGGAGGGGGCAAGAGGCCAGGGGCGATCAGCACCCCCGGCCTCTTCCCTGGGAGGGCTGGAAAGTGCAACAAAGCCCACAAACGATGCCCAAAGGCTCCCCTGTGCGAGCACGCGCACTCACCGGCACTCTTGAGGTGTCACGGGCCCTTGTCCACGATGGGTGTGCGCACGGGTCAGGCCCTCCCTTGCCCCTTCACTGAGCAAACGAGCGCAAGGGTCGGGGTGTGGGGTGCGTTCCTCCCCCCTCCCTGAGGGCACCGGCCCTGGGTCCCAGGCTGGGCAGCCCCCTCCTCCCGCCAGCCCCTCTCCCCTCCGACATTTCTCTGCCTTTTCGAAGGATCTTCAAGGGAGCCCTTCCGTGTCCACTTGACTCAGAACAGACAGCAACGGCCGGACACACGGAGCCCGAGGCTCCCGACTGGCCCGGACGCCGGCCTGTCCCTGCCACAGCCCTCACCGGTCCTCAGCCCCCCGCCTGTCGCCCCGAGCCGCATCTCTGCTCTGCAGCGGGGCCAGTTCCGCATGCAGTGGGCACTCAGACTGTGCTTGGGTGGAGAAGAAGAGGAAGAGGTCAGCAGGCCCCAGCCGCTGCACCGGGCTCCCGCGCGCACCCACGGGGGATCGGCCCGGCCCCTGGCCAGCGCCTCACAGGAGGGAGGGACAGGCCCACACACATATGGCGGAGATTATTTAAACGTCTGAGAAGCAGCTCGCGCCCCCCTCCCCCTGCGCGTCTGGGCGCCTCCTCCCAACTATTTTTATTTTATCAGGGAGTGCGAGTCGGCTCCCTCAAGCCCCCCTCCCTGCCCCAGGCAGGACTCCAGGGTGACTGTGCCCAGCGCCCAGGGGGCACAGGAGCCAGGACTGGCCCGAGGGCCTGCACGAGGGCAGCAGACCCTGGGGGGGGGGGGGGGGGAGGGGCGGTGGTTGGCCAGGCCAGCGAGGCCCAGGGCTGGCCCCAGACAAGACTGGGGGAGGGCAGGGGAAAGGGGAGCAGCCGGGGATGGGGCTTCATGCTGGACACTCCACCTGCCAGAATGTGCCTTTCTCCTCCCGCAGCATCCTCGCCGTGGGGCCAGAGGCTCAGCCTTCTAGCAAGAGCCAGGAGAGAGTTTTGTGGGCAGGGGGGCCTAGCCCCGCGGCATCACCTGGCTCAGAAGCAAGGGAGCCCAAGGGCATCGTGGGGGTGGACCAGCCAGACTTTGCTCTGCCCCTCTGGGCTGCTTCAGGCCACCCCACCCTTTCCTGAGAGTGCCATCGGGTGGAGACGGGCTCTGGCAGCCAGCGATGTCCCGCCCCACCCCTGCCGACTGACCAGCCCCGGGCCCGGGCCCGCACCTGCCACCCACGGAGGCCCTGGGTGCCTGTGCTTCTGGGCAGGGGATGGCAGCAGCCTGGCCCATTCCTAGCCGGTGACACAGGATCCTGCCAGGACCAGCCCTGAGGGAAGGCCAGAGGGAACTTTCTGTCTGTCACCCAGTAGGGTGTGAGGGGCCAGCAGTCCACAGCTGTCCAGGCTCCTGAAGCAGTGGGTATCCGGTCCCCGGTGCCCAGTGCCCTCCTGTTGCAGAAACCCCTTCCCATGCAATGGGCCACCACACTGTCACCGAGACTGCTGGGCACCACGGGGACATGGGTCTTCAACACGGTGGGGGGGGGGTCCCAATATCCTGCTTTCCTCTGCCTGCCCAGCAGAGCCCAGGGCCTGCTCACACCGGTGAGGGTCTTTCCCGCAGTGGCTCTCCCTTTGCCTCCTCCTGTCTTGGTGGCCCCCAGCTCAGCCACAGCAGTGGCATTAATCACACTGGACAGTCGTGTGGGGAGAGGACTCTATTTATAGCCTGCCCTCACAGGTGCCCTGGTTCATGTGCTCTGGGGTCTCCTGTCCCAGACCCCAGCCCTCATCTCCCAGGCACTGGCTGAGCAGAGGCCGGGAGGGGGCAGGACGGCCATCACACAGCCACATCGGCCTGGCCTCCCTGGAGGCAGGTGCCCAGTTTTGTCGGCTTTGTCTGATGGGCCTACCCCCGGGAGCCCCCGGGAGCGGCTGGAGAAGCAGAGAGAGACTTCCAGCGGCTCTGGGGGTGGGGGCATGTTCCTGAAAAGTCACCAGATGGACTGGGCCTGCCTGCTGGGAGGAGAGGAAACTCCCGCAGGTTGGGGGGGTTGGGGGTCCTCCCTTCACTGGCGGAACCGGCCGTCCCCACCCCACACCCACCTGGGCCTGCGCAGGAGGCAGGCGGCAGCTGGCGGGGCTGGACGGCCGCCGGCAGAGTGGGCACGGAGCCACGGAGCCAATAGGAAACAGAAGAAGGCTGAGCCCGTGGACTGGTCCGTGGGCCCCGCCGCTCCTGCCAGCCAGGGCAGCTTCCTCGAGAGCCCTGGGGCCTCAGGCACCTTGAGGACTCTCCGGAAGCAGCTGGGCTCTCCCAACTTGACTTCCTAAAGTCCCCTCTATCTTGTCCCCGTGTGGCTGGGGATGGGGCCTCCCTGAGTGTCACCCTGATTTCCCTCGATTCCGTCCCCTCACATGCCCACCGTGGACCTGGGAGAGGGTGCAGGAGGGGCCGCCCACACCCAGCCCACGGTCAGTGCCGCCACAGGGGCCTGAACAACAGGCAGTTTCCAAAGGTCAGCAGCTCAGCTGACCGGGGCCAGGGCCCGATCACTGTGAACCCAGGACCAACACGAGTCACTGGGACTGAGAACAGCTTCCTCCTCTTCACCTGATTGTCCGGCACCCGAGGCCCCAGCCTGGAGCCTTCAAGGGCCAGCTGTCCCTGGCTGGCACACCGACCCGTTCGGGACGGGCAGCGTCCTCTCCCTCCAGCTCTCAAGAGCCGGACAAAACATCCCATCCTGGAAAGGGTGTCCGTCACCCTACCCGAGGGGCCTTTTCCACACAGGAAGTCTGTCCAGCCGGCAGAAGCCCACGTAAGCCGTGCTGGGAGCAAAGTCCCAGAAGAAACAGGCACTTCCGATGACTCCTCCCTCCTCGATGCCTCTGCCCCCGACAGCCTGCAAGGAGCATGGAGCTGGCCTCTGCGCCCCTCGCTCGCACCCTGTCCTGGCCTCTGCGCCCCTCGCTCACGCCCTGCCCGTCCCCCGGCTTTCCAGGAGAAAGGTGCCAGGAGCTTGGAAGCTAAGCCATCAGCTCATTAGCTGTGCAGATGGGGGGCCGGACCCAAGACTCCCCAAGCCCATCTGCTCTGTCCTCAGCTGCACATTTGAGACTGTTCTCTCCCGCGGTGTGGGGGGAGGGGCGCAGCACACTCCTCCCAGCAGACAAGGGCCAGGCCACATGTCTCCCCCTCGAGGCCAGCTGAGACCCTGACCCAGGCAATGGGGGCACGAGGGGCCTCAGGCCCTGCTGCTGCCTTCCTCCTCCCCTCCCAGGACCAGGGCTCTTCCCTTCCTGGCTGCAGAGCCTGGGTGTGTCAGGCCTCCCTGGACCCTGGGGGAAGCCGGTCGCCCCCTTGGTTCGCAGGCAGGCATCCCGCACCCCGGAACCCTTGGTTCTGACCAAGGTTGACCAAGGCTGCCTGCTGATTCCATGGATCTCTCTGCAGGCCAGATAGGCAGGGATGTAATGGGCCAGGCTCTCCCGAAGGACCAGCCGCTATGGGACCCCTGCCCCACACTGGCATGGGGGCTGTGGTCATCCAGGGGGTGTACCGACGAGCGGCCCAAGCACACAGCCAAGCCAGGAGTGTCTGCACCACCAGCCCCTACTGCCATGCTGTCCTCCACGCATAAAGGGCATCTCAGCAAGAGAAGGGGGTGGTGAGGGGACAGGCATCCCGGAGCATCACACACACAGGGCGCACTCTGCTCACACACGCTCTACCAAGGCAACTCCACGCCATCCCTGTCTTCCACAAGAGACTCAGAGAGGGTTGGCGTCTGCCTGTGGTCACACAGCTCATCAAAGGCACCGCCAGGGTCTCGCCCTCAGACGACCTGGCAGTAATGTCCCCACTCCCCCGCCTGCTCTCCGAGGCTCCACAGTCCCTCCCGTGTGTCCACACCAATCAGAGGGAAGAACTAATTAAGTCCAGAACAACCGGGATCCAGACAAATGGCCAGAAGACAAGCTCAACTCTCCTTGGGGGGGTCTCAGCCCTTAGTCAGGAAGTTCTGCTGACTCCGGTCCCTCCAGCTACAGCTGTGGTGGCTCTGGCCCCTCTCCCCTCTCTGCTTCTCCCCATTCCTGGCGGGGAGCAAATGCTGCCTGAGAAGTGCTGCCCCATCTGGTCCCTGCGGGGACAGGCCCTGACACCCTGCACCTAAGCTCCTTGGTGCTGGGCAGCTCCCGGCAGCCTTGGAGGGCGCCTGCCACCCCTGTTGATCTATGCTGTCTGCCCAGGGCAGTGCCCAGGGCCGCAGGTCAGGACAGAGTGACAGATCTGAGCAAGAAATCTCCCACGGGGGGGAGGGTGGGGGGGGAGCCTGGCGGAACCCTGAGGGCTCAGCAAACCACCGCAAGGCGCCTCAGGGAGAAGGAGCTGATGCCCTGTCCATGGTGCTGACGAGGCTCGGGGCGCCCGCGCTGCCCTGGGTGAAGGGGGCGGGAGGGGGTTGGACCAGGCGAGCCCCCAGGGTCCCACAGGTCAGGATACCCCAGATCCGACCCCCCCCCCGCACTGAGGCTGGTGCCCCACGGGGGCAGACTGGAGGTCAGGTGTCCGTCAGCTCCGCCGGGGCACCTCCTCCCCCCCGCCCATGGGGATTGTCTCCACTTTTTGCAGAGATGCTGGCACAGTGGCGGACGATGTGGGGGACAGGGGTGTGCAGGTGCTTATGGGATGGGGTTGTCCCAGAGACCCCTGGGGGAAGGGGTCAAGCCCTGCCCAAGTGGGCTCAGTGGGTCACCGATGGGCAGTTCAGCGTCTGACCCTGGCTCCCTGCAGGGCAGTTACAGCCTCTTCCTTGAGCCCCTACTGCTCCCTCTTACCTTCGTCCAGGCTGAGCCCACCGGGGTCCCCGGGCTCTTCCATGGCCCACGGGTACCACCCCCACCGCTACCGGCGTGGCCCGAGGGGCCTCGGGCGGTGTGCTGGCCCCGCGTGTCCCTGCGCCTGAGCGCGCGCCCATGGCCGATCACCGAGCGCTCAGCCCGCCGCTGCCGGGACCGCCCCTCCCGCCAGGGCCCCGCCCGCCTTAACCCTTCACAGCCCAGCCCCGCAGTGGGCGGGGGAGGAGGCGCGTGCGGGGTGGGGTGGGGGTGGGGTCTCAGTTGGGCGCGCCTGCTCTTTCAGCACTGGCCCCGAAGGCCACCCTCAGCTGGCTCTGACCTCCCTCCCTCCAGGCCAGCTACCCCCAGGAATGGAATGCCCTCCGGTTGGCTGCCCACCCCCCCCCCCGGGACCACGGGGTCCCTTTGATCACTACAGACGACCTTCCCCCGACCCCGTGGGGCTCCCCCAAATGCCCAGTGCTTCCAGGATGGCTAGGGTGACATTTCACTGGCTGCCTGGTTAGGGGTGTGTGCACAGCATGACGATGAGGGTCCGGGAGCCCCTGGTGGCAGCCCCTGCCCCTTGGCATCCCAGCCCCTCCTGTGCCCCATCTCTGCCTCTCCCCACATGTCCCTCAGTGAGCATCCTGAGAAGATCCTGGGGTCTAGGGTCCTGCCTGGGCCAAGCAGGGAGCCGTCTGGGGGTGGGGTGTGTGCGGAGCAGCCCCCACCCCTGCTCCAGCACCGCCTGCCTCTTCCTGGGGTGTGTTCTGGTTCAACCTGTGGCATCCAGCATCCAAGAGAAATGACGTTCCCCACATCAGCCACAGAGACCGGCTGCCCCGAGCCGCTCGCTGCTCTGCTCATGCCTCAGGTGCTGTTTCCAAAGCCGCCACTTCTGCCCACAGCCCTGAGGGTGGCCTGGGGAGGTCGATGGAGATGTGGGCGAAGGTGCTGAGGCGGCAGGCAGGCAGGCAGGCAGGCGGCAGGCCAGAGCAGGAGGACCTGGGGCTCCTCGGGGCTCCCTGAGCTGCCGCCACCCCAGGGTGTGACTGCCTCCTGCCAGGCCGGGCCCCCAGGTGTGGAGGGAGTGAGACACATGAGCCACCACCTGGATCCTGCCCAGGGAAGGCCACAGGGCTGCCGCCTGGCTCCCTTAAGGGGGCAGCCACCTCCTTTGCCGCCCCTGGTGGAGCCCAGCCCCTCAATCTCTAGGGATCTGCCCTCATGAGCTTGACACCTTGACCTTCCTGTCCACAGTGGTCACTCGTGCACTGAGCAGGGTCAGGATCCCCGGGCCCGTGCGCACTGCGGTGGCACATCCTCCCTCCAGCGCCAGGTGTGACTGAGGTTCTCTGCTGGCCACACCGGGAGGGGGTCCTGCAGCTGAGTGTGGAGGGCTGAGGTGGGGTCTGTGGGGCCAAGAAGAGGGGACCAGGCCGAGCAAGGCACCAGCGCAAATGTGCACAGACGACCTGCGGCGGCCAGGAGCAAAAGCGGGGAGGGGCCGCTCCGGCATCACCACACCTGCGCTTTGCAAGTCCCCTCACACAGTCCCCACTGGGAAAGTGCCAGCAACCCCGAAGTCTCAGAAGAGGGGAAACTGAGGCAGGGAGAGGCGACAGGCAAAACCCAAGGAGGAAGGGAGAGTGGGTGGTGGAGAGGGGCAGGCAGACACAGGCTCCCCGGCGAGGGGCCGGCTCCCTGGAGTGGGCAAAATGAGGTTGTGGTTCAAGTTCAGGTTCTGATGAATAATCCATCGGCAGGGCCGGCCCCACCCCCTCACAGCCTGGAGCTGATTTCCCCCAAGGGGCGGGGCTGGTGGGTGATTACCGGCGGTGATTAAAAGCCGCCTGCCGCACATGTTAATTTGCTTAAGATTCTGATCTCCTAAATCTCCTTTCTGGGCATTTAAGCAAAATTCTGTCTTTGAGAGCATTTGGCCTGGCTGGCAGTGGGTGGGGATGCACGTCTGGAAGAAGGGCCTGCCAGGCCCCCAGGAGTCTAATTTTCTTCTTGTTTGAAGAGGAGACCGGAATAAACAAATACTGACAGGGGGGCGGTGGGGGGAGGACAGTGAGCCTGGGGCCCCAGCCTGACCCCTTCTCTCTTGCGGAGAGGGGAGAGCTCATGCTCTGGAGCCCCAATCCTGCTTCCCGCCCCCAGGCCCACTGCCCTGAGCCGCCCCTGCCCACCCCCGCCCCCCTCCCTGCCTCCCTGCTACCTGCCCGCATAGCATGGACACCCACATCAGCCCAGACCCACTTCCTGTCTAGAGCCGAGGGGTCGTACAGAGGGAGCTGGGGTTGCAAGGGCAGGGCCTCCTCACCCCTGGAGACAGAGCCTGGGCCCGGATGCCAGGATGCCAGCTCAGGGGGTCTGCATGTCAGGCCCAGAACTGCCATCCGCCCACCCCCACTCCCTGAACTTCCAGATCTAAACCACCGGGCAGGGGCCAGTCTGAGGCTCAATCTGGCCATGAGCTCCAGCTGGGTCCATCCCTTGGCTCTCAAGCGTGGCCAGGAGGAGGCCACTCCAGGCCTTAACACATGGGGGGCAGCCTGGACCTTGGGCCCAGAGTCCCTGGGTTCCCATCCAGTCCTGTCGGTAGGCAGAGCTCGTCCCCCTCCGTGCCTCAGTTTCCTCATCTGCACACATGTTCTCAGGACTGGGGTCTACACAGGCAGGCAGCCACTCACAATCTGATCCTGATAGCCACAGACACACTGGGGTCTGCCGAGCCCCCTCCCCCATCACGGTGCTGAGCTTCCCCACCCAAAGCTGACCCTGAGGGTCCACACATGTTCTGTGAGCTTACCTCATGCACTATGCACCCTGACCCTTCAGCGTGTTCATCTAGCTGTGCCCCAGCTGGCGGGGGCAGAAGGCAGGCCCACCGTCCACCAGCCAGCACTGCCCGTGCTCTCACGCTGGGAGTCCTATGGTTCCCTGGGACAGCTGTGACACGGTCTAGTCCCTGGTCATCTCGCAGGGGAGGCTCCCACACCTCTGACCCTCCAAAAGCACCGTCTGGGTCGCCCCTGTCATGGGGCAGCGTGCACTGACCAGGGCTCCTCCTGGCGTGCGGGGACCCCCAGAGGCCTGCGTGTACACGTGCGTGTGCCCAGGGGCTGGTGGGAGCGCACAGCCTGTGTCGGGATGAACAAAATGATATTTGGAAAGGAAAACAGCCCCGACGAGAGACGGTGGAGCCCCAGAGACATAGGGGGTGGCCGGGGCACGGGCAGAGCGGAGGCAGGAAGGAGGAGTGTTGCCCTAGTCACTCCCAGCGTGGGGTGCCTGCAGCCACAGGACTCCGAGCCCCAGAGGGCCCCTCCAGCCAGGGGAACAGTCGGGGCAGCCGCCTGGGGACAGCAAAACCCAGCACACGCGAGCCCAGCACTGTGTGCCCTAGGCTGACCTGAGCGCATCCCAGGAAGCACCGTGCCCAGGGAGGGGCTGGGAAGACCATTGGAGATGGGAGGAGGCATACACAGGGCAGTGCCCTGCTGGCTGTCGGGGACCCTGGTTCCAGTCCTGCCCTGTCCCGCCCGTGTGCCCAGGAGAACCCACACCCCCTCGGGCCTGCATTTCCCAGTCTGTGACCAAGGGAGAGCAAGCAGTTCTGAGGGGCCTGGACAGCCATGGAGGAAGGTCTGGAGAGCAGTAAGGGGCAGGGGGCACAAGGTGGGGGCACACCCGGGGCCAGGCCTTCTTGTACCAAAGATCCCACTGCAATGTCCCCTTTGGTGGCCACTGTGTGACCCGGGGCCTAAGGACACTGCCTCGCTATTCTCAGGGTCACGGGCCCTGACCAGTGCCTGGGTGGCAGCCTCCGGGAACAAGAGGCTACGCGCGATCGTCTCCCCACGAGTGCAGTGGAGCAGATGTGCAGCTGCAAAAAACCTCCACGGGGCACCTTGGATTTCGTATTCGGACTTGTGTCCTACATAAATCTCCAAGGAAACGCTTCCCCGATGGCCTGCTGCAGTAAACCAGCCCAACTACAGGCGGGCTCGGCCTCGAGTCTCCCTGCACCGGGGATCCAGGGACACGGGGGCCTCGGCGTGTCCCCTCTGCTCCCCAGAGTGCCTGAGTCAGAAGGACCCCCGGAGGCCACCGCGTCCAACCTGTTTGCTTTTAAGACTGGGAAACTGAGGCAGACGGTTCATAGCCAAGCGGAGGCAGACCCAAGACCAGGACTCAGACCCCGACCCCAGGAGTGAGTTCCAGAGGGGACCTCCGGGGAGATGGCTGGAAAAAGTGGACCCAAGCAGACCGCAGACGCAGATAAACCCCAAGCACAGAGGCCCTGGGCGGCAGGGGCTGCTGCTAAAACCTAGCATTCCCACTGCCCCCAGGACCCCCGTGCCCGCCCCAAACAGGGCATGAATCTGCCTCACGGTCCCCCCAAGCCCGGCTGAGCCAGCAAACAGCTCCGAAAGAAACAGCACTGAACTCCCAGGCAGAAGAACAGAGCATGTAAATACAGCACAACAGGAAGGCCGGATGGATCTGGGGTCCGTGGAGACGGGGCAGTCGGGAGGGCAGAGTCCCTCTGGCCAGGGTGGTCAGGATCAACACAGCAGCCCCCAGGGTTGCTGGGGCAGGAGGGGAGATGGGCTCCAGTCCTCGGGCGAAGCAGAATGTGGCCAGAGCCCTGGGGCTGCAGACAGACCCGTGGGAGGAGGCAGGGAGAATGGGGTGATCCGCCAATGAAGGGATGGGCTGGCAGGAAATGGAGGCCACAGACAGCCGGAAGGACGGGGGCTTCTGGAAGGCTCTGCCTGAAGAGCCACAGCCACGCCCACATGTCCAGGCCCCCAGGGGCCTTGGCCCCGCCGCACACGTGGCATTCGCCCCCATCATTGTGACACCCTCAGCCACAACACCTTTCCACTCGAAGCCCTCCTCGCCCCCACAGGACTGAAGCACCCTCAGCCCTCTCCCGCTCCGCCAAGGTCATCAGGTCAGGGCCCTGCCTTGGGCCGTTGTGGTCCCACTGGACGGCCCTGCCTCTCTGCACCAGCCTGACCTAGATTCTGTGCCTGCAAGCAGCAGCCAGGCAGAGCCACAGCCGGCCTGGCACGAAGACAAGACGGCCGGATTCCAGGGCCAACAGCCACACAGCCCCACGGCCACAGGCCCAGCCCACCCAGAGTCACCCCCAAGTCCCTGGCGAGGCCTGTCAGGAGCTGCCCACCGCCCGCCCCACCCCCTCCCACAGCCGTGGCCCACAGCAGGCCGGGCCAGCCGCCAGGGCCTGGAAACATCCCATCAGCCTCACCGGCCCCTGAGCTGTGCCACCCTGGACCCAGGGATGGGAAGCCACTTGGCCACTTGCATCGATGAAAAACACAAAACTCCTCGAAATTAGAAGCATGTTCGTGCAGATGCAAATACGTGCAAATTAACCCCTGTCTCTGGCTATCAGGCCTGCATGCAGAGGGCACGTTTCTGGGTCAGAGGGAGCCACTCAGGCTGGAGCCCCCACCCCAGGGCCAGGTTAGGCTGCCCGTGCGCGCCCCACCGCCCTTCCCTGCCCTTCTCCCTCCCCCCCGTCTGCACCCCCAGCCGTCAGTCCAAGTCTATTAAGCACCTGCCGTGCGTCAGCCTCGCACTCGGGGCCAAGAAGGAAGCAGGGAGCAAACCAGAGCACCTCCACCCTCAGAGAAAGGCAGAGCGGCAGGAATGCGCCCCGCTCCTTGGGGCAGCCCTGGGTGGGGGCGTGCAGAGGAGCCCCCCCGAGTGCCGTACCCTTCACAAAGCCCAGAGAAGACCGGGCCACCTCACTGCAGAGCAGGAGTTGAGGGGGCCGGGGGCACGAAGAGAGGGCAGGGGCCAGAGCGTGCCGGCTGGGGTGCACTGACACTTGCCGTGAGCACAAGGCTGTTGGCCCCGGACCCGGCTCAGGCCACAGAGGAGCGGGAGCGGCAGCCCCCTCGCCGGCCATCAGCACCCACCCGTCTCGCTGAGCCCAGGATGGACAGCGCCGGCACAGGGCACGCTCCTGAAGCCATCCTCTGAATGCTGCCCCCCACAACCCCTCCGCACCGGGTCCTTGCACAACGCGCCCTGCTGTGTATGAATTGCAGCCGGACTGACTCCGTCACCACAGTCAGATGCCCGTTCGAGGAGGGTTCGTTGGCGGGATGGAAACCATTTAAAAATTCTGGGTGGTAGCACATGCTTCTCCAACAGCAAAAGCGAATAAACGCCTCGGAGAGGGCTGGGGTTGGTGCAGAACTTGTCATGATGTCTCCCCCAGGGGGAAAGCGGGGAGGCCCTGGGAGGCTGCAGCTCACGGGGCCCCCGGCACGTGGAGAGAGCCATGCTAACTGCCTGGCACCTGCAGGTTCTAGGAGCCCCACCCCCAGATGGGGACCAGGGCTTGGGGCCTGGGAGGGGGCTTCCGGGCTGACTGTTCACAGAGAGGGCTGGGTGGCTCCACAGGAAACCGGGACACCCTGGGGGTCATGTGATCTCACCAAATAAGTTGAGTGCCGCGCACCCATCGAGAGAGGCAGCCCCCGTGCAGGAAGACGGCCAGCCCACGTTACCACACGCGCTGCGACAGCCCCAGATCAGGCCACCCTTTGCACCAAAGGAGCCATGGTTGTGTAATGGTTGTGTAAGCACACTTTAAAAGCCAGTGAGACTTGGAACACAAGAGGCTGCCCAGGGAGTCAAACTTGGCCTCAACACCATCTGCATGGTGACAGGTCTATGTGGAGGGTGTACCCACGTGGGAAGTGGGTCTGGGCTGGGGGCCTCCCTGGGGGCAGGGCCATGCCACCCACTGCTAACCCCAGTGTCGAGAGCCGGCCGTGCCCGACACACAACCTCTTGCTAGGTATTTATCGAGTAGCCGCCCCAAATACAGTAGGGAGGGCCAGGCTGGGGAGGTGGCAATGCCCAGCAACACCCCCACCCAAGCCATCTCTCCTGGGAGATTCAGCTGCTGGCCTGCCAAGAGCAGCCACAGTGTGCTACCTTGCAAGAGCACAAGGTCTGCCCGAGAGGCCTCAGCCAGCTTCCCACTCAGAGTGACTGTCCCTCCAACCCCCAAGGCATTGGGGTCAGAGCCAGGATCTAGTCCCACCTCTGCACCTTCTAAGACGGGCAATGCCTTGGTCAAATAGCAGGTAGAGGGCGAACTCCCAGGGAGGCTGACACAGCCCAGGCAAGAGGTGTGAGCGCACAGCTCAAGACGCTGGGGGTGCGAACACACAGCTCGGGGAGGGGAGGCTGGGGTGTGAACACACAGCTCGGGGAGGGGAGGCTGGGGAGGCTGGGGTGTGAACACACAGCTCGGGGAGGGGAGGCTGGGGAGGCTGGGGTGTGAACACACAGCTCGGGGAGGGGAGACTGGGGAGGCTAGGGTGTGAACACACAGCTTGGGGAGGGAAGGCTGGGGAGGCTGGGGTGTGAATACACAGCTCAGGGAGGGGAGGCTGGGGAGACTGGGGTGTGAACACACAGCTCAGGGAGGGGAGGCTAGGAGTGTGAACACACAGCTAGGGAAACTTAAAGTGAGAACACACAGCTTGGGGAGGGGAGGCTGGGGAGGCTGGGGTGTGAACACACAGCTTGGGGAGGGAAGGCTGGGGAGGCTGGGGTGTGAACACACAGCTTGGGGAGGGAAGGCTGGGGAAGCTGGGGTGTGAACACACAGCTCGGGGAGGGGAGGCCGGGGGTGTGAACACACAACTAGAGAAACTTAAAGTGAGAACACACAGCTTGGGGCCAGAGTGTGAACCGGTAACTCAAGACCAGGATACCTGGGAGACGCATTTTCCTTCAAGCCCAGAGAGAGGCCCCGAGATCCTACTGACCCAGGTGTTTGCCCACCAGACAGCTAAGGGTCTTCACGGCCTGGTGGGAGGTGGAAGCGAGGCCCCTCTGGTGGCCCCAATCAAGCACACAGGACGGCGGGCTCGGAACCACAGCAGCTCCCCAGGCAGCGGGCACTGCCCACGAGGGGTCGGTCCTGGGCATCTTGTCTCCATAAGCCCTCTGCTCAGCTGCCCTGAGGCCCTCAGCCCCACCCAGTCATCAGTCCTTTGCTTTCAGGGCCCTCAAGGACCCCGGGCGCCCCGGGGTGACAACAGGTTACACCCCCTGCCACACGGTGACCGTACCCCCAACACACACCCCCACAGCCTGGGGCGAGGCAAGCCAGAGGCGGACACAGGGCAGGGATCCCGGGGCACCGTGTTCCTGGCCTGCCTGCCCTGCTCCTCACCCTCTGCCCCCCAGTCTCCTGCCTACGGACTGCGTGGGCCCCCGCAGCCACCAAGTGCTACGCACACAAATGTTTATTTTTTTCTCTAGAGCAGAAAAAAGAAAAGACAAGAAAGAAGAAGGATGGCTTATCCGGAGGGTGAGTCACTGGGGACGTTCGAGCAAACGGCAGACGGCACAGCCCCAGCACCCCCTGGGCAGGGCCGGAACTGCCCCCACTCCTCCCGAAGTGCAGGGGGTGCCCGCTGGCCTCCGGGATGGCAGCCTCCTGCGGCCAGCGCTCCAAGGACAGCCACTCCCTTGGGGGGGTCCTCGCTGACCACCTTGTCCTTCTAGGCCCTTCAGGAGCAGGCAGCTGTCCAACAGCCTTGGCCCCCATCACACCCCTGGGAGAAGGGGCTACCCCTATCGGCAAATCTGGCTTGTCTGGGTGTCTGAGCCACCTCGTTCATCTCGTGGTGACCAACCAAGAGAGCCAGCGGCACAGACAGTAGCCACTGTCAGCTGGCAACCAGGACAGAGGGTGACCCTGTCTCACAGTCCATGAGGCTGCTGAGGGGCACAGTCCCCGAGACCTCTGGTCCCTCGCAGCCCCCCCTCCATCACCAGGCTACCCCCCAACCCCAGAGAAGGCAGGGGCAGGTGGGAGTTCTGAATGCCACTCAAGGGCAGATCTCATGCCTCCCCCAACCAGGATGGAGCCTCCAGCTGGTCAGTACGGGCTGGCTCCTCAAGAGCAAAAATGACACCCTGGGAGCCCCCAGTGCCCCCCTGGATAAGGGCTGGCCCTTATCCCATCAAGGCACGATGGAAAAGCCACTCTGGCCAGACATGGGGACCCGAGGGCTAGAGAGGGCCAGACCCAGGGGTCTAGAGACAGCTCCCCACTCCTGAGGAAAGGGGCCAGCGTCCCAAGCTGGACGAGGAGGACCTGAACCAAAGGCTGAGAGAAGGTGCCGTCCACCCTGGCTGTGTCCCTGTTGTGGGAGCAAATCTGGCCCGGGGGGTTCAAGAAAACAGAACTGCTCCAGCGACCTTGTGTGTCTCCAGGAGCAGCGCCCAGTGGTGACGGCTGAGTCACCGCCGGGTCTTTTTAAGGCACAGCTAAGCACAAGGGGGCAATTTAGGTCTTTTTGAGAAGACAGGACAGCGTGTGGCGGAGAACGCCAGGTCAGAGTCGAGCAAGGAGCCGCGTGCCCACCAGCGTGATGCCCTCCGGGTCCTGCACGGCAGGGGGCCCCAAACTGCGGCAGGAGGGACTCGGGTCGGACCGGAGTGAGGTGCCCCCCCGTAAGCGGGACGTGCATGGGCCTCCGCTCGCTGGCTTGGGGGTAGGCCTGCCTTGCTGTATGGCTGGGCCGTCACATCCGTGAGGGGTTGTGGCCCTTTGAGGGACTTCCCAGGAGAGAAGTCCCTGCCCCATCCCGACCTCCTGTCCCGGGAAGCAGCCAGAGGAGGGGCAAGTGGATAAAGGCTGTGTGCTGGGGTCAGGGAGATTGGCTGTCCTGAGCTCTGGTTCTAGAAGCTTGAAGACCCCAACTGTGGCCAGGAGCCCTGGGGGTGTGGGCAGGGAGGCTCTGGGTCTCTGTCGTTTCCCACCCCTCCGCCTGTGTGTCTGCTGTCCTGAGAACACCCCCCGAAGCCCCTCCTCGCTGCCCCTCCTCGCTGCTCCTGGGTCGAGCAGCTGAAGTCAGCAGGCCTCTGCAGAGCACGGCCACTAGACCCGAGGGGAGGGGACAAGCAGCGTGTGGCAGCCCCCGGGAGGTGCCCGTCCTGCCTCGGGGCGGCCGGGGCCTTCCACCGTCACAGCCCCTGCGTCGCCCTGGGCCCTGCATCCCGAACCACATCCCGGACCCCCCACCTCCGCCCGATGATCCCTGTGCGGTGGCACCAGTTTCTTACAGACGCAGAACATAATAATCCCCAATGATGCCAAGCCCAAAATAACCCCACAATGCGCCGCGTGCCGAGCTCCCACAGGAGAACGTAACTGAGTCAAGCACAGCTGTAGAACCGCTTTAAAAATACACAAAATGCACAAACACGAGGGCGCCCGCCTCCGCCCACCGTGCCTCCACAGGTAGGGGGTGAAGGTGGGGGCATGCGGGGAGGGGGCCCTGCCCCACACCTGGGGCCGACGGGAGGCCCCGGGGCGGCAGGCGGGGTGGAGGGGCGGATGGGCTCCCCGAAAGTGCTCTCAGGCCCTCTGCCTCCCACCCTGTGTTTGGCAAGCCCCCTGGAAGCTCCGAACCCCCAGCCCTCCCCAGCCCTGCCCCCAAGACCACACGGACAACTGCTCCCCCTGGTCTCGCCCAGTGCTGGGCCTGCAGAAAAGTGGAGCAGCCCAGGCCTCTACCTGCCCCTGCCCACTCTCCTGGGCTCCCTGCCCACACTGGGGGTAGCGGATGGGCCACTGCATTGTGGGGACCTGCCCAGAAGGGGCAAACGTGGGCCTGCAGGGTGGCCAGTCCTCCACACCCGTCAGCCCAGTCCTCTTGGGGGCATCCCTGTGGGCATCCCTGGCCCCTGCCCTGGGCAGGTAGACAAGGGGCCTCGTGGGCCTCCTGCGCCTCCAGCCATGGGACAGCCAGCACCCAGTGCCAGGTCCCCGGGCCTCGGCTGCCACAGCACAGGGCCTAGGAACGGGCTGGCTCTCCGCACCCCACGGCACCAGGGGCTCTTCCTCCTGGAGAGGCCGACCCAGCCCTCGTGAATGGCTAGAGAAGCCCACAGGTGACCACACCCTCCCCCCACACTCAGGAGCCTCAATCACAAGGGCAGCTCCAAGGACCCGACTGGGCCCTACACCCCAGGACCCCGGTCAGGTGGGCTGAGGTCGGCATCAGGCCACCCCCGTCCAGTAAAGGGACTGGGCCCACACAGGTCCACCCCAAGGAATGTAGATCCGTGGCCTTGGACAGCCGGCCTCCACTGAATGACGTCAGTGCTAAGCAGACCCTCCACTGCAGCCCACCCACCCGGAAGGCAGCCACGCCAGGCCACACACACCAGGCCACCCCACTCCAGGCCACACTATGCCAGGCCACACGGCACCAGGCCACATGGCACAGGTCGCACCTCGCCAGGCTGAAGGGTGGCTGAAGGGAGGGCTGGATGGGTGAAGGTGATGAGAACAGGTCACAGAAAGAGTGACGTGGACAGTCTGCTCAGCCCCTCAAGACAAAGCTCTGCCCAGAGGAGCACGAGCTGGCTTTGTTCTGGGAGCCAACCCCCCGCCTGCCCCTCTGTCACCCCCAAGCCCATCAAGGCAAACGGAGGTCAGCGTTGCCCCCCTTCACTGCCTGCTGGCTGAGGCAGGCAGCCCCCTGATGCTCCGGGGTTCTGCTGCGGCCCGGAGGAAGTGGGCCAGAGCGTGGTTGCTCAGGAACTGGTCTGGCAGTCACGGGATCTGCTCTGCGGCAGGCGGCCTGCGGAGAGCTGCACAGCGCAGGAGGCCTCGGCTCCAGCCTGGGGCCGAGCGCACGGGGAGCACCGCCGCCCGGACCTGGGGAGCCCCCCGGGAGCCCAGACCCCCTACCCGCCCCCAGCGAGGCTCAGACACGGTGCTGGGTGAGGAGGTGTTTGATCTTTGGGCTCTCGAGAGCGTCCCTCGCTGAGGAGTGCAGGAAGGGCTTTTCCGCCGGGCTCTTCCCTGATGCCGGCCGCAATCCTGGGGACACGTGGAGCACAGCAGCCTACTGCAACGGGGACACAGGGACCCACTGCTGGGGTCTGCCGGAGTGTAGACAGGGCATCCCAGGGGACTGTCCAGGGGCACGAGGACCCCGGATGCCGGCAGTGGCACATGGACATTGGGCCTGGCTTTTCTGTGCTGCGCGGACAAAGGGTGGTGCCCAGCAGGGCCTGGAGGACCGGCCCTGGGGGCCCACGGACGAGGTCGGGGAGCTGTCCACTCCTCAGTGCTGAGATGGGGAGTCAAGGCCACCACAGCATGGTCAGCGTGTCCGGGCCCCCCATGATCCCCCTCCCTGAGGGGAGGAGGGACCAACACCGGACGAGCTCCTGCCTGCTCTGTGCACAGATGCTCCTGTTTAAGCAGACAGCACAGGGTGTCACCTGCTCCACTGCCTGCTGGCAGGTCGCCACCCCCAGCCTCAACGTCCTCATACTTAAAACGGGGCAATAACAAGACCAACACTGGGAAGGCTGAAAATAAAACGCAAAAGCGGGGGTCTCCCAAGACCAGGCCGATAGGCCAGGCCCCCGGAAAGGGTGGCTTGCACCTGTTCCTGGCCGGGAGCCCCAGTCAAGCCTCTATCCCTACCACCTGGGAACCATTTAGGTACCTCCCCAGGCCCGCCTGCTCTCCTAGGCAGAAAGGGCTGGGTGAGTGACCTATAAGCTCTGGGGAGGGGGGTGGACCCTGCCTGGCTCCCTGCTGCTCAGGGTGGCTGCTCTGAAGACCGGGGGAGGGGGGTGGGGCAGGCAGAGGGCAGCAGCAAGGGCTCCCCGTCCTAAACAGCCCCTCTCTCCCGGGCTCACTCTAGGCCAGCGGCTGCTGCATTCGAGCCAAGAGGAAATACTTCGCCAGCTGCTCTCCTGCAGGCAAGACCAGCCCTGGGTCTCTGCCCCCTCCTCCTGTAAATCCGGGTGGCTCCCATGAGGCAGGACAGAGTGACACCAGGTCCCGGTAGGGGGACACTGGAGGCCGGCGGCCCTTCCCCTAGGGCGCTGGAGGGGTGAGGCACAGTCCCCAGGCCCTCTCACCCGCCTGCCACAGGCCTGAGGCAGAGCAAAAACCTCTCACTTTGCCGGCTTGGCATTTCTGAAGGGTGACACAGATGCCGGGGCCTTTTTGTGTGAACAAACACTCCCGCACCAGCGTGCGGGCTGACAGCATCTCCCCACAGCTCTGGCTGCCAGCGCAGGCAGGGGGCAGAGCTGGGGGCCCAGAGCACGCCATGGTCTGGCCTGTGGGACAGTGGGATGGTGGGACGCCTCTGACCTGACCTTCACCGGCCCCTTCCCCCTCTGTGATATGCTGGCCCAGCCTCCCCCCCCCCCCCCCGGCCCCAGGAAAGAGACTGACCCAGAGTTACTGGGGCAACACCCTCTGCTCCCCCAGGGCAACTGGCCCTTTCAGAGCTATGCAGTCAGGGGGGTCCTGCCACTGGGCAGGGGTCCCGGCCTGCCTATGTCCCCCCACAGGGCTGCCATAGGGCTCCAGCACAGAAATATGGGGACTGTGGCCTTAGAGCCAGAGGGGCTGGAGGGGGGCCAAGGGCAGGGGAAAGGAGTCCGCGTGGGAAGCAGGGTCCACGTGAGACCCCTCCAGCTCCCAGGGTTAACTGGGCCTCCTGAGGTCCATCTTTATTAACCACATTCTCCCTGATGGTTTCTGGCCTGTCGCAGCTCTGGGCTCCAGGCCTCATGCCGCGGACCCCCCAACCGTCACCTCGGAGGCAGTGGGGCCTGGGGAGTGTGGTGGTGCCCTGGCCTTGCTCTTGGTACACGGGGCCCACGGCCGCCCCGCCTGGGCTGTCCTAAGTTGTACCTAAGTCCTGCTTCCAGACGGCCCAGCAAGGGCCCCCCAAGAGCCCACCTCCTGGGAGCTGGCGAGAAGCCCCTGTCTCAGTGGAGCAAACAGCTGGCACGTCCCTCACACTCCCTATGGGATGAGGGCCTGGCACTCGGAGAGGCCACTGTCTGGCCTAGGAGCCCACAGCCCAGGGAGTGGCAGGGGTTTGGAGCAGGCCTCGGCCCCACCCTTGGCCTCTGCTGGGTCCCCAGGGGGAACCAGCTGGGGGTGAAGGCCTTGAGCGGGACCAGGCTTGTGAATTAGCCCTCTTTCTATTCTCTGGAGGCTGCAGGAACATTCCACAGGGCCCACATCTTGATTCTGCTCAGGGGGCCAATCAGAGGCTCTGAGAGCAGTGGGGAACTTTGTGAAGGAGGTGCCCCGATACCACTGCCACGCACGGCCTCCAGGCTCGGCCACAGAAAGGAGACAGCAGAGAGAGCTTGGCCCCCGCTGGCCTGTCCCCTAGGAACCCTGGGGTGCACAGCCCAGCGGGTGGGCACCCTGGGCTCCCCAGCTTCTCTCAGGAAAGCCCAGCGGAGTCGCTGAGGCCCCGGGTGCGAACAAGAGACCCTGCTCGCGCTGTCCCAGGGAGCATCAGCCCAGGGAAACTGAGGCCCGCACGTGAGAGGCTGAGCCAGCCGCATGACTACGCAAGAAAGCTGCCAGCAGCTGCCCTCAGCTCTGGGCTCCCCAAATGGAAGCGGGAGAAGCAGAGGACGGCTGGCTCTCCAGGGAACAGCTGGGTCCTGGAGAGCACCAGGGCGGGCTGGGGGGAGGCTCAGCCCCTTCGGCCACCGCCCGGGGCGTGGGGGAGGGCAGCGGTCACCAACCGCGGCCGGGCCAGACCACTCATGCGCTGCCCACGGCACGCTGCTATTAGCCCATTTCACAGGTGAGATGTTCAGGCGAGGCCCCCTGCCCAAGGCCACACAGGGGCTGGTGGCAGAACTGGGAGCTGACCCAAGTCTGCCCCCTGCTCTGGGTGTCCTCCCAGCCCTGGACCGGGCCTGGGCTTCACTGGCCAGCCAAAGCCAGCCTGCAAGAGTGGGACCCCTCGTGGACCTGATCTCCACTCCCCACCCACCCTGACACCTGAGTTTCCTTGAGCGTGGTTCTCCGGATGGCAGAGTCACCCGGGAGCCCGTTTAAAAGGCCCACTTCGGTGGAAACGGCCCAAACCCTCTCAAGCCTGCATTTTCCACACTCCCAGGCAACACATAAAGCCTACTAGACCTGGAGAGCTGCTCAGGGCCACGCTGGGGCCTGGGGTGCCTCCTTGGAGAAGCTCTCGGGTGCCCCAGGGGGCTGTCAGATCCACTTTGGTCAGAGATGCCGTTGAGGCCCCAAGATACAGACAGTAGGCCTCGGCCCACCAAAGCTGCCCCCCCCAACAAAGTAGCCAGTCTTGATGAAAGGGGCATTTGGGAGACCCCACCCCTCGAGGTGGCCATGACCAGAGGCTGGCAGGCCCCGGGAGCAGCCGTTCACTGAAGGACGGCCCATGCAGGACCTACCTGGCCTCCAGATCCCCCTGGAGGCCAGGACCCCCAGGCCCCCTCCCTCCCCACCTTCCCCTAGGAGCCTATGGAGGCTGTGCCCAGCCCAAGGAGAGCCTGGGGTCCTGGAGACCCAGGAGGCAGGCCAGTCAGGGGCTCTGGGGAGAGCAGCTCTCATGCACTTAGCACATCCTCAGCCCGTGGGGCCCAGGGTGTGAGATCCGGGCCCCTGCCTCTGGCCTGCAGGTGTTTGGGTAGGGGGTGGGGCGCGTGCACAGCACGACTATTGTGGAGGGCTGAATGGTGGCCCCCATGAGATGCATCCACACCCCAGAACTTATGCAGAGAAAGGTCTTTGCAGGTGTAACCAAGTTAAGCATCTTGCGATGAGCTCATCCTGGATCGCTCCAGGTGGGTCTTAAATCCAATGACAAGCGTCCTTAGAAGAAAAGGGGAGGACGCACAGGGGGCCGACCCACGTGAACACAGAGGCAGAGGTCGGAGGGGAGCAGCCAGAAGTCCAGGGATGCCAGGGACCCCAGGGTCTGGAACAGGCAGGAAGGGTCCTCCCTTAGAGCCCCGCAGGAGTGCAGCGCCGGGCACCCTGGTCTGGGGCTCCCAGCCTCCAGACCAGGATGGAGGTTTGTGGTCATTTGTCCTGGACGCTGCAGGCACCGAGCAGCTCTCGGGCTGGGCTGGAGGGGCGTCTCACATGGGGTTCGTGGAGAAATCAGCCTTTCTGATAAGATGGGTGCCTCTGCTGCTCTAGCTGCCGGGGGAGCGGGGGTGGGGGCGGCAGGGCACCCAGACAAGGTCCACTAAGGCCCAGGGCCCCGGAGCCCCCAGCGCTGGCAGGGAGCCCCGAGCTCTGCACGAATGACTCGGTCAGAACCCCAAGCTGCTTAGAGGAGGACCCAGGGGGACAGCCGGTTAGGTGACCGCCACAGGTAAGGGGAGCAGGGGAGGCGAGGCTGGGGGAACCAGGTGCCTAGCCTGGGTCAGAGGCCTCCCTGGGCTCGTCCTGTGAGACGGACCAGAGGCACGTTTGGGATTCTGCACCCCCACTTCCCTGCCTTTCTGTCTCCCCCGGGTCGGCAGCTCAGGCCACGCCGTCTCTGACATCCCCATCACGCCTGCGTCTCCCCACGCCCCTCACGCTGGCCCGGCTGCCGAGCCCCATCAGCTGGCGGGAAGGGCCCCTCTCTGAGGACAGCAGAGTCTCTGGACCCGATACGCCAGCCAGCTCGCCTCCTTCCCCTGGGCAGCCTGGGATTGAGTGTATGTGCACGGGCAGTGCCAGGGTACACGGGGGTCAGCGGGGACAGGGGGGAGGTGACGCAGCGGGTGCCGACCCCACGGGTGAGTTGAGTGTTCGGGGCCTTTCCCGCGCAGCTTCTGGGCTGATCGGACAGCCCTGCCCCAGACCTTCCCAGACCCGGCTGGTTTGCCCTTGAGTGCCTCCCGCCTCCCGCCCCCCGCCCCGAGCCTCCCACCCACGGGGGGCTGATGCACAGTAGGAGCTGAGGAGACAGGTGAGGAGCCTGCTCTGTGGGGGTGGAGACCCCAGCATCGATGCCCCAGAGGCTGCTGGGAGCACCGAGGGGGTGGAAAGAAGGTAGGAAGAAGAGCCTCGAGGGGCCGGTGGGGACAGGGGTGGGCACCCTCCCCAGACCACGGTGCCTGGGAGAACACACATCCACACCCACAGGGGCCTGGGCCAGGCTCAGCGGCCGGGAGCCCAGGGGCTCTGCTGACCTCAGGGCCCCTCTCCACAGCCCAGGCTGCCAGTTCCTTGCTGAGCTAGGTGACCAGGCAGCCTCCTTTGTCCCCTGTGCCGGGCGGGCGGAAGGGACAGAAAGCTCCATTCGTAGCTGGCTGGCTGCTGCCGCTGGAGCCAGCTCCCCGAGCCCTTCCTCCCTGAGCTGTGCCTGTTACACAACAGACCTAAGAATAATCCAGAGGGCGGGCAGTGCAGGGGGGACGGAGCTGTCCTGCCTCCCGGGACCCCTCAAGCTGGGGGTGGGGGGGAGGGCCGATGGCACAGCAGCCCTGCTTCTGCCCAGGGCCTGAGGCCATCTGGAGGCGCGAGGGGCACCGGGGTTGCACCCACCCCGGCACCTGGGAGACCGGGTAGTACACAGGGTCCTGGCGCCCAGGGGCTGGCCGGGCCCCAAAGGCTCAGGGCCATCTGTACCCAGCGGTCCTTGGGGTCAAAAGGCCCGACCAGGCCTGTAACAGAAGCTGCTTTTCCGGTGGGTGTGATCCCGAGCCCCCGATGGCTGCGCCCTCCCGGCGCACAGGACCCGGGGGGCTTCGGTGGACACGAATGCAAACGGGGCGGGGTGGGGGGAAGGCGGCCCGGCAGGGACAGGGGCGCCCACCGGCAGCCCAGCCCGTGCCCTGCCCTTCGCTGGAGCAGGTGGCAGGCAGCCTGCCAGTCGGGCCAGACTCCCTCCCTTCTGGGGAGCAGGCGGCGGGCGGGTGGGACAGGTCCCAGCTAATGAAGTAACAGAATGTGTACAAATGGGCCCATAGTTCTTCACCTACTGCAGACGTTAAAAATTAAAATCCAATTACAGCTCCCACTGTCAAACCTGGCTCCTGCCACGTAAACCAATCCGTGCGCGTGGAGGGAGGGGGAGGTTATGTAACCTGAACTCCCAGCTTCAGGGAGGGCCCGGGTGGGCCTGACCCCCCACCCCCACCCCACTAGGAGGGGTCCTCCTGCAGAGGGTCAGAAGTCCCTCTGGCACCTGTGGGACTCCACAGACCCGGCTCGGACACCGGAGGGGGAGGTCCCTGCCCGATCACCTTCAGGAGGGGGCACTTCCAGCCCACCGGATACCCTCCCTATGCTCCTAACTGTCCCCCGACGGCAGCCGCAACAGCTCTGCTGGTGGCCGGATGACAGACCCCACCCCAGCTCCGTGCACACTTCATAGCTCAGGTGGGCCAGGGTCCAAGACGTCCAGGCCGCCCGGCTCACCCTCTGGGAAGCCCCAGGTACGGTGGGCCTGCCCACCCGTGCTCAGGCCGAGTGCCCCCACCTCAACCCCAAGAAGTAGCCGCTCTCTTGCCTCCCGGGGCCGAGCCGCAGCTTTGGGCCAGGACAGGGCTACTGACATGCTCAGCCTCGGGGAAGGGGACTGTGAGGGCCCCTCCGTCAGCCAACGGCACACACCCCGCCTGCCACACGCCGGCCTCCTCTCCGGAACCCCCGGACCCTCTCCGTAGGGCCCCGCACAGGATGTGGCCCTGGGTTAAGCACAGACGAGGGGGTTGCTGGGGGCCCCAGAGCCATCTCTTCTGTTACACCCGGCGGGGGACCGGAGCTGGGTCCTGGGGCGGACAGGCAGGCTCCTGACCCCACTTCTGACCCGCCCCCCAGTCTGTAGCGCCTGAACTCCCCTCCACGGCTACAGCTCCCTGATTAAGTCTTTGGGCTCAAAAGACCCCGGTAGGACTCAAACGGGCTCATGACAGAAGCGTTTCGGCACGGTGGCCCAGGTGTCAGGAGAGCTGAGCGTCACCTCTTAGAGACCAGGGCATAGGGCACAGGGAGGACACAAATGAGGTACAGTTCCAGGGATGAGGGGTGGAGACAGCCATGGGAGAAAGGCCACCCGGGTGGGGAGTCAGTGGTCATTCTGTCTGCCTCAAGGGTCATTGGGTGTGTGGGCGGGGGGAGGCCTCCTGTTCCCCCGGCATCTTCCCTCCGCCGGCTCCCAGAAGCATCCACCTCCCCTAAGAAACGCCCCGTCGCTCTGCCAGCAGGCCCTGAACTCCAGAGCAAGTTCTGCTTCCCCAGCACCAGCGCCAGCACCCTTCGGACAGCCTGGGTAGGGCCATCCCAGAGCCCAGCTGAGTCCCCTGTGGGGGCAGGTCCCCCACACCCCAGCCCCTGCTGGTCAAGGGCCAGAGAGTCACCTGCAGCCAAGCGGACGTACCCACTCCAGGGAACCACATCCCACCCAGCACCTCACCACAGACCCAAATGTCTGGGGTGCTTGGGCTCCATCCACATCCAGTGAGGGGACAGGGCGCCCTCTCCGGGCTCAGCAGGGCGCAGTCTGAGCACAGGGTCACAGCCCCAGCGCGGTATCCACCCTAAACCCGGAGAGCAAAGTTCGCAGGGAGGTAGCCCCAGATGCCTCCGCGCGCACCCGCGGCCCCCAGGAGAGCCCAGGACCCCTCACCTGCCCCCGCGATCCCACCCCGCCCCCTCCAAGATCGGAGCCCTCCCTCCCGGGTCCGGAGCTCGGAGGCCCCTGGCTCCACCGCGGGCGGGCCGAGGCAGCGGGGCGCCCCCTCTCCGCGCGGTCCCCGACCCGCCCCGAGCAGCGGCGCCCCCGCGCGTCTACCGAGCCCGGGCGCAGCAGCAGGGGCGGCGCGGCACCTACTGTGCTTCCGCGGGGCGGCTCCCGCGTCCATTGTCTCCGCGGCGGCTGCGGCTGCGGGGGGCAGCCGCGGCGGGGGCGCCTTCAGCAGCCGGCCTCGGGCTGGGGCTCGGGCGGCATCGCCCGGCAGGCTGGGCGGCCCGCGGCGGGCTGTGCGCGTTGACACTGCGCCCCGTGGAGGCGCCGCGCGCGAGGAGAGCGCTGTCACTCGTGCCGCCCGCACCACACCCCCTGCCCGCCCCGCGCGGGGAGGGGGCCGGGGGCGCGGGCTCGGCGGCGGGCGCTGAGCCGGGCGCGGGGCGCAGAGTCGAGGGGCGCGGGGCGCAGAGCTGGGCGCGGGGCGCAGATCGGGGCGCACGGTGGGGCCAGCAGGCTTTCCCCGCAGAGAGGCGGCCTCGTCGCTCCCCCCTACCTCCCCCTACACGCCCCTCCGCTTGGCCCCAGGCGGTGGGACCGAGAAGGGGGCGGACCAGACCGAGAGCCGCTTCCCCATCCAGGGGCCGGGCGCTTGCGGAGCAGGTGGCTCAGCGCAGCAGCGAGACAGGGGTGTTTGCCAGGCTCTACCCCTCCCCCAAGACGTAAGGTGGCAAGCGCAGAAACCTGCGTAAGTATCTGGACCCGGTGGGCAGATCCTCGGCCGGGCACAAGGCGCCCCTCAGTTCACACCAGCGGGCAGCGCCCTGGGTGGGGGGAGGGGCGCTTAGCGCTGTCTTGGAAATGTGACTCCCATGCTAGAAGGAGCACCAAGGGCAAAGTGGGGGCTGGCCCACTGCCTCCCCTCCCCAAACTGGCCTCGGCCCCGAGGGGGCCACGACCTCAGCATGTGTCCCCCTCGCGCAGCTCCGGGTCTTGGAGGGCCCCGAAACCCGCCGCAGAGACAAACCCCGAACGCTTGGGGGCCCTCCCTCATGGGACCTTCCCATCAGACCAGGTTTCCTGGGA
The DNA here is from genome assembly GCF_028018385.1 of Neofelis nebulosa. Classification (NCBI taxonomy): domain Eukaryota; kingdom Metazoa; phylum Chordata; class Mammalia; order Carnivora; family Felidae; genus Neofelis; species Neofelis nebulosa. Next base: position 221,215,657 of record NC_080783.1, read on the forward strand.
TTCCCCCACCTCTGTCCCCACCCCCCACTCCCTCCTGCAGCAGGCGGCAGTGCAGGAGGGGGGAGGCAGGTCAAGAGGACGTGTCCAGCTGGGCAACGGGGTGCAGAGGCCAAGACTCCCAGCAGCTGGCCCTGGGCTACCTGACAGCAGGAGACCAGATGCAGAATCACGTCCAGCCCCCCGGAGACCCCCAGTTACCCTAAGTTAGCCTCAGCCCCCCCACAGACCCCCAGTTAGCCTCAGCCGAACCCCTCCCTTCTCCGGGCTTCAGTGTCCCCGCGTATAGGACCCTCTGGTTTCTCAGGTTCTCTGCACCACCACCCCCGACAGCCCCAGGCTACCGCCCCCACCCCTGACAGCAAGAGCTGGGCTGAGTGAGAGGGCAGACCCACATCACACGGATGGGTGACGGAGCCTCTTGGAGCCTGCAGGGGCCACACTCAGGCCAGGACGAGACTCCCGCTTAGGGCCCCGTGACCTTCTGCGACCACACCGGGGGTACCCACACTCCTCAGCCTCAGAGACATCACCGCAGCGGCCGAGCCGGGCCTCCTTCCGCCCTTGGCTCATCCCCGGGCTCTCCAAGGCTTCCCCAGACGGACAGGCCTGAGTGCCCCCACCGTCCCTGCCCAGCTGAGAGCCCTGGCTGGGTGCAGGCCAGAGTGGGCGGCACCTCCAGCCATACCCACCTGCACACCTCCCCCCTCCCTCTCCGCCACAGCGTGGGGCTCAGCCGGGGGGAGGAGGTGGCTCGCCTCTTGGGGACACAGACGTCAGTCCTGGGGGCAAGGCTGCCTGGGCCACGGCAGGATCCCAGCAGGCCTTGGGGATGCGGCCCCAGGAGGAAGGAAGGGCACCCACACCCTCTGTGCCCGGAGAACAAGGCCCAGGGACAGAGAGAGATGGAAACCAAGGGTGACAACGAGAACAGACGAACAGACGACACTGGGCTCCTCTCCCTCAGAGCCAAAATTGAGATGCAAATTGGAAACCACCAGGAAAGAAACCTCCATTCTGAGCCAGAGACACCAAGCATTTCAAGAAGGAGGGCGAGGGATGCGTGGGCAGGCGGGGCTCAGGGCCTCCGGGCCGGCCAGCCACGCAGCCGGAGAGAGGCCGCCGCACACGGTGGATGGTGTGTACACGTGCCCACTGTGACCACCAGGTCCTCTGGAAGTCGCCCGGCAGCCAGGACGGCCCGCCTGCCCCCTTAGCCCTCCATCGCCCCCACTGAGCACAGTCCTAGCCAGTCTCCCAGATCCACTCTGGCCCCCCGCCTCCCCAGGCTCACCCCACCCGTGCTCCTGGAACACAGGCCTGACCAGGCGGTTCCGGGCTCCAAACCTTCAAGGACTCCACTCTCGGGTCATGCAACATCAGACCCTTCAGCCTGGCACCCAGGGGGCCCAACCGCATGGTTTCCAGGACCTAGAGCAAGGGTGCCTCTCTCAGGAAGCCTTCCCTGCTTGCTCTGACCCTCGAGCTCGCCCACTCTGAGACCGCACCATCCACGGTCTGAGCCAGAGAACTTCACACGCGTTGTCACAAGGGCCTTGCCCTTGTTTTGAGTCTCACCGCCCAGATCATGAGGTCCCTGCAGCAGGGCAGGGACCACGTGTCCACTGCTCTTCCTACACACACCGGCTGGGCCCAGCTTTGGGCAGCTCAGGCGTGTGTCTGCTCCGCCTCGGCGGAGAGGAGTCCAGCCAGACTGACCAGCTGCCCCATGTACACGAACACTGTCCCCGTGAGTGGCGCTGCCCGGCTCCAGCAGTAACGGGCGCCGGGGGACAGCAAGGACACACGGGCCCAGAGAGGCGTGCATGCAGGCAGCCAGCGGCACAGCGAGTGCGGCCCGCGGCGGGGGGGGGGGGGGGCAAGCGCGTACGCGCCGAATCAATAAGCCTAATTAGGTAAATGTGCAATTCTCGACCGGCTAAATTTAGGAAGTGTGTGTTTCATTTTTCAGCAGCATCTGGTCTTAAGACGTCCCGTTCTCAATCAGAACTCAAGACAGTGTACGGGGATCAGACCTCCGCTCCCCCCCGGCTCCTGCTTCTCAGGGAACACACAGCCTGGAGCCTGGGGACGGCCCTGGTGCCACCAGGCATCTCCCATGGGCACGGGGCTGGGGGGGCAGGGGGAAGGTGTGGGCAGCCTGGCCCCCAGCGCAGGGCCGGGCTGAGCCACCAAGACCCCCCCCACCAGGCATTTTCCTGTCTAGGTGGTGCCCACCGGAGGAGGGGTGAGGACCCATCTCTGATGAACCAGAGGCCTTGAAAGGCACTGCCACCCCTCGGGGATCATTGCCTCCCAATACCACCTTTTCTTTGAGGGGGACACTGAGGCACAGAGAGACGGCCCCAGGTCCCGGAAGACCAGGTATCCGGCCCCCAAAAGGCCTCTCTCACTGGACACGGGTGGGTATTTCCATCTAACTCTGGTAGGACAGGGAAGGGCCCATAAGCTGGGTCAGGGCTGGGTCGAGCCAAGTCTAGTATGACCATCCACACGGTCAGAGTCTCAGCTCCTCCAGGCCAGCCCAGACCCCCCCGGCAGGACACACCAGGTCTAGAGGGTGGGGGGTGGGAATGCTCCATGATGCCGCGGCCCCCGCGGGGCAAACCCACCGCAAGGTACCCAGGACAAGAGAAGGGTGGAGGCGGGTGGCGGGAAGCACGCAGGGGGTTGGGGAGAAAGTGGTCTCTGAGCCCTGCAGTCCGCAGGCCGCGGGGAGGTCCCAGGGGAGCTTGGGAAGGAGTGGGGTCTGGACACCGTGAATGGGGGTGACCCCAGGTGGGAGGGGACCTCCCGTCTCTGGGGCCAGTGGCCACACTCAGAGAAGAACACGCCCGCCCGGCCGGGTGCCGCGCTGCCTGGCCACTGCCCGTCTACTCTTTCGGGGCCGGCTGGAAAGAAAGGCCCGGAAGACCGTTTCACCCCACGGGCCGGGGACGGCTCGCGCTGTTCCCTCCCTGACTGCTCCGGGCACAGAGGCCTTTGCCAGTGCATGCCGAGTGCGGGCACACGGGGCCAGCCGGGCTCACCCCCACGCCTTTCCTCGGCCTGCCACAGGGACAGGGCCGGGATGCTCCCCTGGCCCCAGGGGGAGGGAGGGAGGAGGGGCCCTCACCTTGGTCCCTCTGAGCCCAGCAGGCAGGAAATTCAACCCCGCGCTGGGCACAGCAGGAGCCCCAGGGTCAGGCGGTGCCCGGACCCGGCCTCCTTCCTGGAATCGGCAGGTGTAGAGCCCCCTTGCCCTCAGGCCCTACAGCAAGGAAGCTGCTCCCAGAGCTGCCCTCCCCAGGCCCCCGAAGCAGGGAGCCCTGTCAGGGGACCCCCTTCACAAACTGGGCCCCTCCCAGTCCCTGCACAGCGTGTCCCCCACCTGACAAACACCTGCCCAGCGTCCGGTCCCAGGGAAACCCACGACAGCTTCTGTTCGGCTTGATGTCAGCTGGGCTGGCTCCCTCTGGCCAGCCAGGGTGCTCAAAGAGCCAGCCCCCAGCCCGGAGGAGTCCCAGGCCCAGAGCCCCAGGCTGTGGGCTCCCCGGGCCTCACTGAGGAAATGCCCCAAGACCGGGTTCCTCCCTGCAGGACCCCCCAGCCACGGCACCCCCGTGGCCTGTCCACCGGCCTCCAGACAACCTGTGGACCACGCCTGGCTCCATCCCTGCCTTTAACCAGTGACCCCTTCCCTTCTCCCTGATGTGGAGCCCCCCCTTCCTGGCCCAGCCCTGGACCCCTTGCTTCCCCGCAGACTGGGCAGGAAGGTCTCAGTCCGTCTGCCAGCAAAGCCAGGTCTCTGTCCCAGGGCCCAGCACAGCCCTGGCACATGCTGGACTCCAGGCACGGGGTGGGCGCCCAGGACGTAACAACTCATGGCTGCGTTCACCCAGCCTGGCCAGGACTCGTGAGGGGACTCCTGAGGGGAGCACGTCCCTGCCCAGGGAGTGACGAGCCCAGAGCTGTCATTGTCCAGGGAGCTGGGCCACTTCCCCCAGCCCCAGGTGGCCCTGAAGGTGAGCGCACGTCCAGCCGGCCTGGGAAGACCCTCCTTCCTGCTCCAGGCAGGACTGATTCTGGAAAGGCAGCAGGGAGGCCACGGCGTCCTACCCACCCCGCTCCTCCCGGAGCTCGGCAGCAGGCTGAAGGCGGGAGCTTCAAAGAGTTTGGCGAACATGGCAGATGCCATTGCACACAGCGGGAAAGACGCGCGCCTCCAAGGAAACAGCCAGGGGCTCAGACCCAGACGCGTGCGCAGGAGGCTTGCCCGCAACATTATTTATGACAGCGAGCACTCACAGGTTTCCTAGACGCTCGTGGCGGCTGCAGCGGCCACATTCATCGGACCGGGAGGCAGCCATAAAGTTCAGGCTCCAGGGGCGCCGGGGGAGGGGGGGGGAGCTCGGTCGGTGAAGAGGCCGACTTGGGCTCAGCTCACGACCTCGTGGTTCATGAGTTCGAGCCCCACGTCGGGCTCTGTGCTGACAGCTCGGAGCCTGGAGCCTGCCTCGGATTCTGTCTCCATATCTGTCTGCCCTCCCTCCCCCCGCCACTCACACTCTGTCTCTCAAATACACGTTAAAGAAATTAATTTAAAAAAATCAGACTCCAGAGAAAAAGGCAGGGGTTTGGGGGGAAGGTAGACCAAGCCCCGGGGAAGGGCTCCTTGGGGTCAGCGCAGCGTCTGGAGCACAGAGCCCCGCGCACGCAAAGCCCCCACGGAAGGTGCCGGCAGGGGTGACAGATTCGGTCTCTTCTCCACATTTTCCCGTATTTTCCAAATCATCTCCTCTGACCAAGTTTTGCTTCTTGCTTTCATATTCAGGCAGGAAAACAAGAATTAAAGCAAGGTTACCAGCACAGAGCTGGCGGGAGGTCCCAGGAGCAGGGGCAGTGGATCCGAACACACTTTCAAGTGGGAAGGCGCCCGCGTCCGCACATCCTGCCCCGGCCTCGTGGACACACACTGGCTTCCCCTCACCCCCACCCCACCCCCCACCCCGCCACGGCCTCTCCAGCCCCAGCTCTGTAAAGACACAGGCCTGGACGCACACCGTCGGGGGCAGGGGAGCACCAGGACTCCCCCGCTCCAAGCCCCGCTGTGCCTCAGCAGCCCCGGCCGCGCACTGGGGATGCCCTGGCTGCTGGCCCCGCCCATGCAGACAGGTGCCCGGCAGGGCTGGCTGGCCCTCAAAGGCCTGGGGACGCAGGAGACCAGCAGCTCCCGGTGCACACACGCCCGCCCACCCGAGGGACCTGGCCATCTCTGCACCCTTGGCCCGTCGGGTCCAACCCTAGGACCTGGCACACCCAGCAGCGTCCTGGCCCTCCTGCTGATCCTCCCCAGCCTGAGCCCTGTCTCTGGGAATCTTGCTGTGTGAGCTTGAGTTAGTGACTGAGTGTCTCTGAGCGTCACTGAGCTGCATTAGCTCCTCAGCACACGCTGGCCCCACCAGGGACCCAGGCTGGGCGGGGCCCACGGAAAGGAGGGAGCCGTCCTCAGCATCGATGGCTCAGCATCCCGGGTCCAGTGTCCGCCCCCCCCCCCCGCCCCTAGCGAGCTGCCCGGCTGCTCCAGATGGACCGTCCCCACAGACGAGAGCACACAGAACACTGGGGCTCTCCCACCTCAGCCCCATCTGTGCACCGGGTGGAGAAAGGACATCACGGCTTGGGACTCCCCGCAAAAGAGAAGGGAGCTGCCACCACAGCCCCTCCTCACTGGCTGAACACGTTGCATCTCGCAGGGCATCCAGGCAGCTCAGCAACCCGGGGAGGCATCCATGACAGCCCCCAAGTCGGCAAGCGTCCCCGGGATGTCCCTTAGTGCCAGGCCTGCCCCCACCACCCCGGCTCCTTTAAATTTTTTTTTAACGTTTATTTATTTTTGAGACCGAGACAGAGCATGAACGGGGGAGTGGCAGAAAGAAAGGGAGAAACAGGCTCCAGGCTCCGAGCCGTCGGCACAGAGCCCGACGCCGGGCTCGAACTCATGGCCCGCGAGATCATGACCTGAGCCAAAGTCAGATGCTTAACCGACTGAGCCACCCAGGCACGCCTATCCCCGGCTCCTTTAGAGAAGCCCTTTGTGGATCTCCTCTCCGTGTACGCCACATGGGAGCATGGATGAACCTGATGCCCCAGGCCCCTTGCACCTCCCAAAGCACAGACCCCAGCCTCCAAAGCCCTGGAGAGAGTGCCAGTCTGTGACCAGGGGGCCATGCCCACTCAGCCCCCACAGGAGCCTAGCCGCCCCCCCAACCCCCCCCCCCCCCCCCCCCCCCCCCCCGTCCAGGAGAGGCCCTTTGTGTCTGTCCAGCCCAACTCTGCCTGTCTGGCTCCATCCCTTCCTGGCTGGCATCCACGACCCCAGAGGCGTGAAGAGGCCGACTGCTCCCCAAACCTGGGAGCTCAAGTCTCCACCTCACCCCACTCTCTGGGTGCAGCAGGCACGGCACCCGGCACCCCCAGCCCTTTACCTGTGGGAGGGGATTAACTGGCTCTCAACAAAACCCGTTACCACGGACACACGAGAAGTGGGGTAAGCAATCTGCCGTGGGCACTGCCACATTTCCTGACACCGTCCCACTGGCTCTGGCTCTGGGGCTGGGCCCCATACGGCCCACCCCACCCCCAGCTCCGGTGGGTAGCTGGGTCTTCTCCCCCTCCAGAGTGGACTAAACTGGAACTTGGGGACCTGCACCCCATCGTGGGCACGGTGGCTGTCAGTCCCAGTGAGGGCGGCCCAGAGCAGGTGCTGGGTGACGGCACAGGCTCCGTGCAAGCCACCGACCCAGGTCCCGAAGCCCAAGAGGCCAGGGCCCCAGAGCAGGCCCGAGGCACGCCCCTCCTGGGCACTGCTCCCCCCCACCACCCCACCCCCACCTGGGACAGAGCTGGCATCAGCCAAGCCAGGCGCCATGGCTCAAGGGAACCCGGACATACTTCAGTCCAAAGCCAGAAGGAGCCTCCCGAATGTCAGGGAGACACAACCTGCAGCTGCCGACTGTCCCCAAACAGCCTCCAGGACAGACTGACCTGCTTCACAGGCTTTGAGGCTATCTCCTGCCCTCTTGGCTGGAAAACCTCTCTTGTTCGGTGAGGCTGCCTCGGGGAGCCTTCTGGAAGGCCCTCCAGGGCCAGACAGAGCGCCGCCACCCCGGCCCTCGGCCCAGAGCCAAGCACGGGGCCTTGTGTCACACACCAGCATCGGCAAGTCAGGCGTGGAGGGGACAGAGAGCACAGGGAGCACCACGAGGAGAGCACGAGGTGGGGACGGCAGGCCACGGGTGGGGGCCCCCTCCTCCGCCTCGAGGCCCTGCCCGGGCTCGGCAGCCTGCTCTGCGGCCACCGCCCTCTCCGGGCGTCCATTCCAGACTGAGCTGAGCAGCAGGGCCCAGAGCCTGGGCAGGGGGCAGTGGGCCTCGAGCAGACATGTCCCCTCGGCGGAGGAGACCCGTTGGGGCACGTCTGGGGAATGTGGGAGAACGGGCCGGGTCCGGCTCTTCGGGGCGCACAGAGCACATGCACACAACCCACTCCACACACACACGCACGCGCACACGCGTGCACAGACCCTCGCGGGCGGGCGTGCCAATTCACGCCCACGCTCACTCCCACCACTGCTGTCCCGAGGGGCAGCCCCAGGGCAAGCAGTAGCCGGCCTCAGGGAGAGCGGGTCTGCGTGGGCACGCACCACCTCCCTGAGCCCCATCCCTCGCGGGGGTGAGGGTGCGCTGTCCTCCTGACCTCCCAGGAGAGCTGAGTCAGGGTCCGCCGCGGGCTGTGTCTGCCCAGAAGGAGCCAGAAGGAGGCAGGGCCCCCGCACGTGCGGGCAGAGGCTGCGCTGCCGGGACAGGGGACAGGCGCAGGGAGAGGACCGGCCACACGCCCGGGCTCTGCCACACCGGTGGGTGCCAGCAGCCTCCGGGCACCCCCGTACCCTGGAGCAGTGGCTGCCGAGTCCGCGGCCGGCAGGGAGCAGCTGAGCCGAGGCCCGAGGCCCGGGGCTGGGGCCGGACACTCCCTGGTGGCCGCAGTTCAGCCCACCATGCCGGGTCCTCAGGACACCGCGGCCGACGGTTCTAGGCCCCAAGGGGAGAAGCCCCCACCTCCTGGGGAGCCCGGGCCCAGCCTGCAGCTCACAGCCGGCAGATCTCCGGCGGAACACGGAGCAAATTATACAGCGGGAGAGACGCCGGAGCCACGTCTACGGGTGCAGCCGGCTCCCACCCTTCCCTCGGGCAAGGGGCTCTCACACCTGGCCAGGCTCACCTGTGCACCTGTGCACCTGCGTAAATCCAAACGCCGGAAGCGGAAACGCCTCGAACGGATACATGGTTATGGTCGCGTGGCCAGATCCTTATCCGGCCACCCACCCGAGATGCGAGCACTTCACAGCGTCTGCACCACTATCCCATCTTCCCGAAGCCGAGAGGCAGAGACGGTAGGCGCCAAAGCATCATCGCCCCGCTCCAGAGACCACGAATGTCACTGCCAGCGGGCCACAGGAAGGCACAGAGGCGACGGGCCTCGAGGTGCCCAGAGCCTCCCTGGGGTGCACAGCCCAGCTGTGCTGAGAAGCCCCAAGTCGGCCCAGGTTCCCAGGGGCCTGACCGAGATGGACGGGGCTGGTGGGTCGGCTGGCAGTCCCAAAGCAGTCTTCCTAAAAGGAAGTCTGTCCCATCTGCCGCCCCTTGCCCTGGCCCTTGAGGGGAGGGACCAGGGGAGTGGCCTTGCTCGGGCCCCTGTCCCCCACCCCCAGCCCTGGAGCTGCTTGCAACTTGCCTTTGCCTGAAGCCACTGGGAGCCGCCCCCCAGACCCACCCAAGGTGCCACAGTCCCCATTCAACTAGAAGAAGCCAGGGACCTCGGGTGGGGCCACCTCAGCCCCCCATCTCGGACAAAGACCACCAAAGACACGTCAACCTCGTGCACTGGGGACAGGTGCACACCAGCCACTCTTGCCATCACGCACGGGGCCCCCCACCCACGGCAGCCCGCCTGTTCCGAGGAAGCAGGCAGAGCTTGTTCTCCCGGGAGGGAGGCTGGGACTCAGAACCACCTCACTCACCCACAGGCAGAATATTGATGTTCAGGAAAAACTGTCCACTCTCCGGATCGGGCCCTGGGTCCTCCAGCGGGGGAGCCATCACGGACGGGTGCGGGGCTCTCGGCGGTGAGGGCAGCAGGGGAGAGGTGTGGCTGGCCTGGGTCACCAGCTGGGGCCAGCCACCCGAGGGAGGCAGGGAGACGCCGTTCTGAGGTCCCTCTGCCCCCAGGGCCCCTGGTGTCCCCCTCCGGAGTGGGGACTGGGCCTGTGGCTCATCACACACCTAGAGAGAGCAGGGCGGCGGGTGGGTGGGCGAAGCCTGGCCAGGCATCCAGGCCAATGCCAGGGTGGGGTTGCAGGGCACCGCTGTATGGCCGTCCTGCTCACCACCCCTCAGGGATAAACGGCCCCCCCTGGTGAGGAGTGGGTGAAGCCAGGGGGCTGGTGACCGTAGCAATGGTAGCTCCATCACTGAAGAGCGACTGTTGTTCTGTGCTGGGACTTTTCCTGAACTCGATGAAGTTCAAAGGCAAAACAGGCAGCATTTCACAGACACCAGCCAGCCCTTTCTGCCACGATGGTGCTGGGGGGTGCTCGCCAGCCCTGGGCCTCAGAGGGGTGGCCCCGGGCCACAGGAGCGGCCCGAGGAGGCTGCCCCTGGACCCTTTCCACAGCCCTCGGCTCCCACGGCACCGTCACCCCCAGCCCGGCGGCTCAGGCCACCTGTGGGTCTATGCAGCAGATGGAGCCACTTTGGTGTCCGAGCCCCTGAGTGGCCCAGGCTCCACCTGCCTCCTGGCGCCCCCTCCCCAAGTCTTAGTCCCGCCGGCCTGTGCGCAGGCTCCTCTCCTACTCGGAGCCCCCACTCCATCCATCCACCTCCCCCACACACGCCGGACCAGCTCCTTCCAGAGACTTCTTCCTCCCTGGGAGCTAGAGAGAGGCCGCAGAGGCCGAGGTGGGAGGCCACTGGGCCCAGGACAGAGCTTCTGGGCTTGGCCCCCGGGTGGACATCAGGACACCTGGCCCCTCCAGCCACCCAGAGCCACATGCTCTGCCCGAGTAGGCAAATGAACCGAAGGTGGGCAGGCCCTCTCCCGAGGTCCCCGTGGGTCGGGCTTAGCGCATGACTCTCCTGAAGCCCAGGCCTCTGGGGTTCCCTCCGCGCCCCCCCCCCCCGGGGGTCTATCCCTCCCTCACCCCACCTACTTCAGCCCCTCGGCCTCCACCCGGCCTCTCCCATCCAAGACCAGCAACTGACCTAGAACTAGCCGGCCAGGAGCTCCCTGGGGTCCTACGCCCCTGAAGAGCACGGGGCGTGGGCACCCGGCAGCCCGAAGGCCAGGGCGCCAGGACTCACGGGGCCCCTCCGGCCCCAGCCCTGCTGTGCCTGCCACAGCCTCTCACAGGCCCGCCCTCCACTCCCGGTCACCCCTCCAGATGCCCTGGCTCCAGGTTCACCCGAAGCTGTGGGGTCCCCCGGCCCAAGCTCACCCGAGGCCGCCGGCCACACAGCCCACGAGGCCAGAGCGAGCTCCTGCCACCGTCTCAGCCGGCTACTGCCGGGTTCCGAGTAGGCACGGCGGCTTCCTGCTGCAACGGGAGCCCAGGATCCGTGCCTGAACACGTCTGCAAGCACAGGCCGGGCGTGGGGCTCGGCGGGACTGGCGCGGTAGAACCTAATTAGGCAACAGCACCACACCGCAAGCCGAGACAAGGCCGTTGAGGACCATGAGGTCAGCCGTTGGCACGGGCCCGGCTGCACCTTGCCGCGTGAGCTGAGCCCCTCACCACCCGCCCCTGCCCCTCAGACCACGCCAGGGCCCCTCGTGGCACCCCTCGGACACACCCGGCCCCTACAGTCCACGGGCCTGCGGCGGGGTCAGCAGCCTTGTGGGGTGGGGGCTGCGGGCGGGAGGAGCCCCAGCGGATGGTGTGGGGCTGTCCCCAGCCAGGCCTGCTCCTCCTCGCAGAGCCCCAGGCCGAGGAGGGGGGCCCTCTGGTGCCAGGCCTTCAGCTTGCTCAGACCCCCATCCAGATGCCAACGTCGAGTCCTGGGAACTGGCCACTGCCCACGGGTGACCGGTCATGGATGACATCGTTCAGTGCCAGGCTGGGTCCACTTGACCCCTGTCCTCCAGCGTCGGCCTGTTTAATCAAGACATACAGCCCGGGCCCGGAGAGGCCAGAGAGCGGCCCAGCCCCGAGCCCAAGTGCCAAGGGCGCGGTGCTCGTGCCCAGAGGTACGCCCACCTCCACAAAATGGCCAGCCCCCGCCCGCGGAGCCCCCAGAGGACAAAGTGGTTGCCATTTGGCCTGCACTTGTCAGTCCGTAGTGCCCTGCCCACAGGGAGGGCTGGCGTGGACCCTCAGTGACTTCCACCCCTGACAACTCGCCTCCAATGTCCACAGCGCCCCTGCCGTGCCCTGCAGAGCGGCCGGCTGGCCAGAGGAGTTCCCCGGGGGCCACCGCAAGCCCCGGCCTGCTCCTGACATCCTCTGTGTCACTCCCCGGGCGTCCCCTGGCTCAGAAAGACCGCAGGGGTGGGGAGCCAGGCAGAGGTGGGAGCCCCGGCCTCTGGAGGCGGGGATGTAGCGATAGGGCGTCCGCTCCTTCCCAGCCCCAGGCCCCACCGGCCACCAGACTCCAGACATCCCACCTGACTTTTTCTAGACCCACTGCCCACTTTCCCCCTGGGGTCCCACCCGGGCTGGACACCTGGTCTGAGGGCCTGAAAATCTCATACGATGAGGGACCTGGAAATCAAGGAGACGGTCTGCCTGCCCCCCCCAACCCCTTCCTCGTCTCAGGACCCAGTAGCCAGGGTCCTCCACTCCAGCCGTCCCTTCCCCCTGACGGGTCTCCTCTCCAGCAGGGCACCTCGCTGCCCGCCAGCGCCCCCTGGCACCGGTTCCTACAACCCTGCCTCTCCAGCACAGCCTCCGATGGAGGAGCCCCAGTGACGGGGAAGCAGGTCAGGGTGCCCCTGTGGCTGGCCAGTCTGAAGCTGGACCCTCTACCCACCCCTGACTTAGCGGATGAGAACACAGATGATGAGGGCGCCACTCCCCCCCCCCCCCCCCCAAGCTGTTGAGCTGCCCAAAGCCAGGCCGGGCACGTCGCACAGAGAACCCAGCAGTCCTGACTCCGAGGCCGTGGCGGGAAGCGCCCTGCCCCGGCCCCCTGCTCGCGGAGGGTGGGCAGGAGTGAGCTGGCCCAGGGGCTGGTCTCACAGAGTTGAACCCTCACGCTAGGTCCCGAGGGAGGGGCTTTTGTCAAGGGTCAAGCCCCAGGCAAAAGTGGGGGGTCACTCAGCCAGCTTGGCACTGGCCCCCGAGGAGTGGGGGAAGATGTTCCCAGCAGCCCTGACCGCTGGGGGACGCACACATGGAATAAACACACGGCATGAGGTCCGTGGGGACAAGCAGCGTCTTGAGAGCATAGTATTGAGCGGAGGAAGCAGAGACCAGAAAGAGGCATGCGGGAGAGCAGTGCTTCCAACGTGAGGCCCACGGAGCCCCTGGTGTCCCAGAACCCCCGGGGGATAGAAGTCTGCACTATTTCCATACTAACCCCCCACCCCACTCCTCCCCGTGCCCACATCTGTGCAACGGTGGATAACAGCCAGCACACAGCCAGGCAGCGGCTCCAAATGACCCTGGGTCGTCCCGTCGGGCCCCCTGTCACCGCGCACTCAGATTTAAACACGGAAGAAGCCGTTGCCCTGGCAAATTCCAAAACGTGAATTTTGTGAAACCTCAGCTCTTGTCGGTATCCTGTGTGAGAGAGCCGGGGGTTTCTCAAGAGGAGGGGCTCCGGAGGCAGATGCCAGGCCCGCGGGCCGCGAGGCGCAGGCAGCAGTCTTTGCTGGAAGGAACCACGGCAGACAGACTGTTGGGAGGCACGGGCGTGTGCAACATCTGGCAGCGGGTTTCTCCAAACCGCATACGGCGAGCCTGCCACCTAAAAGCAAAGTGACGACCGAGTGATGAGCTCCGTTGCCAGCGATGAAATTCGAACTTCGGTAAAAATGAGCATCTTGGAGAATGTGTATCCACCACTGCGAGTCTGACGGCTTCCGAATATTTGAGGCTTTTTCTCACGGCAGCAGTGGCGACGTTCAGGAGAGACCACACGACACGTGGACGTGCGGGAACTCTGCCGCACTCAGCGACCAGCGGCTTCCAGATGCCCCAAATCCTGCCCAGGTAGAGATCCGCTCACAGCCAAAGACCCACCGACGGGGCTCACGTAACAGAACCCCAGACGGGCATTGCCAGGCTCGGGCTTTCACCCGCCACCACCTCCGCCAAGCGTCATCGTCTCTGTGGCTTTGCCACGGCGGCGAGGGACGCACATGCCCACGTGCAAGGAGGTGGGTCTCCTCGAGAGCTTTCCACCCCGACGGGCACGTTGTGAACGCACGCTGTGGCGGCCGCGGCGCAGCAGCGCATCCAGAGCCCGGCCCCCTTCCTCCTGCCCCCCCCCGTTCCGGACACTCGCGACAAGACAAAGCAATACCGCTCTTCTCGCCGAATTCGTTTTGGGGGAAAAAAAAGTTATTTTCATAAAAAACTATTTATATTAACCTAAGTTTGTGCAGCCACTGTGGAAAACAATATGGAGGTTCCTCAAAAATTATAAATAGGAATGCTACTGGGTATTTCCCCAAAGAAAATGAAAACGTTAATTCGAAAAGGTACACGCACCCCGATGTTTACCGCAGCACCATTTACAACAGCCAAGGTGTGTGTGCGAGCGCCCTCTGGCGTCCGCCCGTAGGGGAATGGAGAAGGACCGGGCATGCGCGCACGCGGGAATATTACTCAGCCATAAAAAGAATGAACCCTGGCCACCTGCAGCAACACGGACGGAGCCACGGCGCATTACGCTACGTGAAATAAGGCAGACACACAAAGACAAAAGCCATACGAGTCCACTCGCACGCAGAATCTAAAACACCAAACCAACGAACAAAGAAACAGACTCGTAAGTACTGAGAACAGGTGGTTGTGAGAGGGGAGGCGGGGGGGGGGGGGGGGGAATGGAGAAAATAGATAAAGGGGATTAAGAGGTACAAACTTCCAGTTACAAGATAAAGGAGTCACAGGGGTGGGAAGTACAGCACAGGGAACACGGTCCGTAGATTGTCATAACATGATGGCGGCGAGCCCTGAGTATTTTACACAATTGCCCGGTCACTACGCTGGGCACCTGAAACTAAGGACTAATGTCAGACCGCACGTCAACCCTACTTCCATAAAATACAGAAAACGTTCTTCATGTTCGCACATAATCACTTGGTTGTTATTCAGCGAGACTGCATCAACAAAATGTCTTTAATGATTAGTCTCAATATCTAACGTAGTAAATGTCAAGTGCTAATAACCAGGGATGTGCTGGTCCAGATTTACCAACCAGCCCGGTGGGGGTGAAAGCCCTGATGGGCGGTGTTTGCCAATTTCCACGTGAATACGCCCGCGGCAGCCAGTTTCCAGCTGGGAGGAAACGGGGTCACGTCCGGTCCTCCCGCACTTCCGCTGGGCGGAGGGCACAGGCGTGAGCTACAAGATACGGGCGCAGATAACAGCAAGATGTGAATAATCAGGAAGCGAGAGTGTTCATTACCTTGCTTTTCTTATAATTTATATGTTTTACATAATTTAATTAGTTTAATTTGATTTTAATAACGGCCGCTCTCAGAATTACCGGAGACCTCATAGCCGGCTCGTGAGCCGGTGTGAGCGGCTCGGGCTCCACTGCACAACACACTTCGGGGTCCCCGACAGCTGCTCTGATCGGAAAGGGGTCCGGAGACCACCCTGTGCACTGCCAATACGGATTTTTAAAAATCGCAGCAAAGTAACACTATCCATGCTGAAAAATACAAAAAAAACCCCAAAAACCCAAAAGATGCACCTAAGGGGGGACCGGACGGGCAAATGGCAATCCATTATCAGTCAAGAGTGGGGTCGAGACGTGGTGAGGAGGGGTCCCCGCTGCTCTCTGCGCCCGAGGCCTGCAGAAGAGATTACTGAGGAACTGTGGGGGTCTCAGGGAGAAGCCCAGCCTGGCGAGCAGACACAGGCCCCTCCCAGTCTTCACGCTCTGGGACCCCCACCCCCAGGGACTCTTTCCCATGTTGTACCAGGAACAACACCCCATCGGGGCAGGGCCAAAATAACCGGGTTTCACCCCACAAAGATGATCCCGGGAAGAACCCACAACCTACCAGCAGACTGGGCCCCAGTGCCCCTCCTGCCTGAACCCCACCTTCTCCACTCTGGAGGGTCACTTGGGCCCAACAGGCAGCTCCCGGCGGGAACTTCAGGACAATAGTTTCGTCTCCACGCCACAGCACAGGGGGATTAAAAAGGAAGCATACAGCCCAGGGACAGCAGAGACTCTGCCCGGAAAGTCTCCATCTCACGGCCCCCCCGCAGCCCAGATGAGCTGCTGAGTCTTTGGGGTGGGGGCAGGAGTCTGCTGACAGAAAGAGGTAAGTCAAGGCTTGGGGCAGGAGGAAGGAGACGCAGTCCCTACGTCCCTGTGTCCTTAACCCAGCACTTACTGAGCTCCTGACCCAATGATCAGAGACCCTGAGGTAGACAGGTGGGGTCTCTGCACCCACCCCGACCCTGGACCAACCAGCCAGCTGCCACAAAGCCCCATAGCAGAGGGCGTGACGGGGCTCAGAGGGGCCCGGCTGTGAGTAGGACCCTTGGCAGGAGGGGACACTTCAGGCAGCAGGGACAGCATGTGCAAAACCCCTGTGGCAGGAAGGGCCCTCTGGTCCGTGGGCCCAGGGCTGGCTAGGACCTTCGTGTCCCAGTGCTCCCAGGATTAGCCTGGGGCAGCTGAGGGAGCACACTCTTCAACTGAAGGGCACCTCCACAGCTGGGGACACCTGTTCCGGCTCCTCCCTCTGTCCTCCCACCCCCAGAGGAGGCTGGCGGTGGCTTCCCACATCCCAGTGCTGGGTGGGCACATAGCCAACAACACATCAGAAGCCTCGTCTCCCTCTGCCAGCCCCTCAGGCCGTGAACATTCACCGTGACTGCACCATTCAAGGCCTCTGCCAACAGCACATCCGGGACCCACCAGGACCTGGGGTGGCCGGCTGGGTGAGGGTGTGGAAGCGGGCAGGCCAGAGCAGCCCGCAAGGGGGCCGAGGAGGCCCCACGGGGCCTGGGCGGGGGGGGGGGGGGGCACTGAAGACCACAGGCTGGGAGACCTGGCCATGGGGGTGCTGTGTTTCTGGGTCGGGGTGGACAGCAGGGGGTGGGGGGAGAGGAAGTAGGAAGGAAGCTCACTCTCTTGAAAAGGGTTTGCTCAAGGGTGGGCACATGGCTGAGGGCAGGGCAGTGAGGACTGGTCGTTGGAGCCACTGGTGAGAGATGGACAGGGAGGGATGGGAACCAGACCCCAGGGTCTTTGGGCAGCAAAGACGTTAGTGCCACGAGGGTGTCGGGCCCAGGGTGGGGGCGCAGGGGTGCTGGGCAGCCACAACACAGAGCAGGCCTGGGTAAGGCCAAGCTGAGAGTAGCAGGGCTTGAGGAGGGGGGGCTCCCGCCTGGGAGAGGGGGAGCGGGACAGGCATGGGCACAGGAGCGGCTGTGGGAACAAAAGGCAGTAGGAACGTATCACCCCCATGTTGCACAAGGCAGGAAAGAGGCTCCAGGGGGGGGGTAAATGCCCCACCCGAGGCTGGGGCCACCTTGGCCGTCCCCTGCCCCACTCCATGCTCCGTGCTGCACTCCCCTGGGGTGCCCAAGGCTTTCAGCCCTGCCCATAGGGTTCTAGGCCAACCTGGGGACAGGGCCAGACGCTTGCAGCCAGGCCCACCCTCACCCACAGTCTGCAGACCTATCCCCCATCCTCGGCCCCCTCCACAAAACGCTACTGTCTTATTAGAGACGGTGGTGGGTTCCGAGCCCACGGGCCTGGCCTCCCCTGAATGCCTCCTCCAGCTGCCCAAGCTGACGCATGAGCTCCCCTCCCCTGCCTTGGTGCTCCCAGGCAGGGGCCCAGGGCCAAGCGAGGCTGGAGGAATGGCACCCGTGCTCACCCACTGCCCCCACCCCTGTGGACAGCCTGGGGACACGTGCTGTCCCGCAGGCACAACAGGGCACCAGGAGCACCATCTCCAGTGGAGATTTTGAGAGGAGACACCTTCTAAGAGTCCTGCCCACCAGGCTCCTCCTCACCCGAAGGCACCCCAGGCCACCTTGGAAGGTCTCTTCTGCTGCCGGGCCACAGAGGGAGGACAGGAGGAGATGGGAGAAGATTCCAAGGATGCTGCCGGCCTCCATCCCAAGGGCAGCTGTCTGGGGGCACCCCTTCCTGCCCTCAGCACTGAAATGGGGGTCATTCCTTTCTGTGTTTGTTCAGGAAAACCTGTGATGCCCCTTCTGGAATGGGGAGCACCGCAGTGATCCCCCGGAAGTGCCACACTCACAGGGCTCACGTCTTAAGGAAGCAGGCAGCAAAGTAGTCCCTTGGCGGTCGTAAAAGACCGTGAACAGGGATTATGCCTGGGGAGACACATGGAGCGGGGTGAGGGACGAGTGATACTGTGACTGAGTCACGGGACAGTCCTGGACAAGACGGTACCTGCAGACGGCCTCCCGGGTGGGGCCAGCGGTCACCAAACAGGGCACCTGTGTTCCCGCATCCCCACTCTTCGAGGTGCTCACAATATCCGCAGGGGCCTCCAGTGCCAAGGTCAGACCTAGAATTCTCTCCTCCAGGTGCTGGGGAGCCTCTGAAGGCTGTGGAACAGGGAGAGAAGAGTCCGGTGTTGCAGGGGACGGTGGGGCAGGGACGCGGCGCTGACCTGTAAGGGTGGGCACCCCCACCACATGCCCAGAGCTACCAAATGCAACGGTCAACTTGCACCCCATCAGGTCCCCACTCGGCCCTGGCCTTTGGTGACACGTTTTGGTAGGTCACACCTGTCTGATAAATGAGCCACAACGGTGTGCGCAGGGGCAGAAATACCCAGAGCCTGTCGCTGGAGGCCTCAGCTCCTGCCCACTGGCCTCCAGCGGGCCCGGGGCTCCCACTGCCCTCTGCCTGCGGGAGGACCCTGGCACACTTGGGCCACAGTGGGCTGCGCTGGGGCCCCTCTGCCCGCAGGAGCACCGGCCCCGCTAACTAAAATATCCCACACGCCTCTTTCTGGTTCACTGACGTGAGGTGGCCAGAGGAGCGGGGGCGGAGGGGTGCTGGTGCCCTTGGCAGCCACCGATCTCTGTGAATTGGGACAAATCTGCCAACCCCGCATTCAGAACCAACTGGATGCGGCACTGAAGCCCCCCAGGGCCCACCCGGCAGACGCGGAAACCGAAGCCCAGGAAAGGTACGGACCTACCCAGGGTCCCCCAGGATCGTACCGCTGCGCAGACGCGGCAACCGTGTCCCCGCTAGGACGAAGGCAGTGGCGCCACAGGAGGGTGTCTCCGAGGAGGCTCCAGCACACGGTCTCTCGAAAGTGGCCGCCCGGCCCCCAGCGCCACCCAGGAAATGGCCCCAGGACACAGCCTGACCTCCCTGCTCCCGGGATGGAGGCCACTCCCCTGGCTGGAGTGAGTGGAGTGCACGTACGGGTTTTCTGTGCTGCTCTCAACACCCCGCCCGGCCCGTGGCCCTGCGGAGGCCTCCCTGTCTGGCCCTCCTGGTGCCCATGAGTCCCCACTCTTCGGGGTACCCCACGCCGCAGGGGCCTGGCCTTTCTTTCCCTCCTTTCCTTTCTCCCCCGACCCCCACGGGAGGCCAGGAGGGTGACCCATCACCCCAGCCTCTTCTCTGGATAGAGCCCTCCCTCTCCTTCTGCCGGTGCAAAGCCTCCTCATCCAGGAAGTCCTCCTGGATCATCTCTTCCCTGGGCCCAAGTGGCTCAGCCCAGGATGACGGCCATGCATACATGGACAGCCACCCCCACCCAGCAACAGGCAGAACCACTGGGGTACAGATGTGGGGCCAGACAGACCTGGGATCACCGGGTGCCTGCTTTGAACAAGGCACAGTCTCTCTGAGCTTTGATTTCTTAGCTCTGCCCCTACCTTCCTCGGCCCCCCAAGTGCAGACTCCTGTCCCGGCTCCCTTGAAACCCTGACCACGGGCCAGAGCCCCAGAACCCCAGGCGGACTCTGCTTCGTCGGACACGCAACTCTGCCAAGACAGTCCCATCCCTGACGAGCACAGGGACGCACTGGCCCCAGCCACTCGCCTATGCCCTGGAACCACTGACACGACCTCGCAGGCAAGCCCAAGCCCCCAACCTGGGCTCTGCACTCTGGCCCCTTGTCCTGACCCCAGCTACCGAGCCTCCTGCTGTGGGACCACTGCTTGGCCGAACGAGGTCTCTGCTCGAGGGGCTGGCGGGGGTCCCCTGCTCGGTCCTGGAGGTGCTGCCCATCTGCACCCGGGGCCTCCCTCCCCTCGCCAGGCTGCCCCCACCCCACGCCCACTCTGTGTGTGTGCCACCGCACGTGAGTGCCAGTCGGTGCAGTGAGGGGGCATTTCTGGGCCTCCAGGCCTCCGGGGCGGCCACGGGGGTGGAGAAACCTGTTCTCTGGGTTTGTCTGAGAGCTGCTCCCCACAAAAGGAAGCAGTGCCCACCTCTGCCCTCCACCCCCAGGGCACCTGCCCAGTCAGGGGCCCAGGCCCAGCACCCAGGCGTGTGGCTGTCTGGACACGCACGCAGCTTTCTCCAGCGTCCTGTGTCCCTCAACCTCCCGTCCCCAGGGTGGGCATCCTGCCCCGGGGAACAGTGCCCCTCCCAGTCCCAGGACAAGGGCACACCCCACCCGGCATCTAACAGGAGGACCCTGAGGCCTGGGGATTCGGGACAGGGAGTCACACAGTGGGAGCATCTTAGAATTAGGGCAACAAGCCAGCCCATCTTGGTTTTCCTTCCTCCCCTCCTCCCGGCACTGTTTTCTTGAGCACCTGTGCATGCCGGGCTGGAGGGGACAGCAGCCACCCCAGCAGGAAGGCTCTGCCAGGTGAAGCCAGCCTCCCAGATGAAGCACAGGGAAACAGACAAGTTGACCACCAGCTTGCCCACTAGGCTGCCGGTGGTGCTGGGTGGAAGCGGGAGATGAGGCGGGGGACCTGGGGTGAGGTGTGCAGCAGGGCTCAGAGAGGAACCAGAGCAAACACCCTGGAGGAGGGACACAGGAGAGGGTCCAGGGCAAGCACCCCGGAGGAGGGACAGAGGATCCTGAGTGCTGGGAATCACACTCCTGCTCAAAGGGCAGCCTGTGATCCAGGGGACTCATGTGCTGGTACAGTGGGCTCTGAATAAATACCTGCTAATTCTATCAGTGTTCCCATTTCACAGAGGAAAAAACGGAGGTCTGTGGAGTTAAGGTGGAAAGTGTGTGAAAGCTCTCTGCAAGCTAGCAAGGACCCGCCGAAGTCACAGCAGGTTGAGTCAGAGACCAGCCCAGCACGGCTCCTGGTCAGCAGGGCCCACGGCTCGGCTGCCACTGGACACAGCAAGTAGCACCCAGTAGCTTAAAAACGGAGTCACCCCTTAACTGCAGGCCCAGCTGGTGGACAGCACTCCCTCCCGCCCCCCCCCCCCCCCGCCCCCCACCACCGGGGCTGGACTCGGCCACCTCAAGGCCGGCCCAGGCGGCCACTTCCCTGAGGTCCACTCAGTTCTTCTTCACCTTCCTGCCCGGGGAGAGATCACAGTCACTCTGCCACATCTTTGGATCCTGATCCAGCTTCACTCTTTGGGGTGAAACTCCCTAATCCCTAAAATTCTACCCCCTGACCCCGTAGAGCAGATGGGCCGACGGCGCCACCTGCCGGCCGTTCCTCAGTCTGACCCCCAACCCGAAGTCCTCTCAGCGAGGGTGCGGGGCGGCGCCAGGGGGGAAAAGAAGATCGGAACCGGGGGACCCAGGCCCCACCTGCCCTGAACAACACACGCTGGGTCACATGGTTTCTGGTTTCTGGTCATATGGTTTCGTGAGGCTGAGCAGGAGAGATGCCGGGAGGTGCAGTCCCGAGCAGGACCCGCTGGTGGGCCCGACGGGGCAGTGAGGGACCCGAACCTCCACCAACTGGCCGCGGTGAACACCAGGGCCGTCTGTGCAAACCCACAGGCCAGGGCGTCTTGGGGGCCAGCAAGGAGCTGAGCATTTCAGACGGTCAGACGTAGCTGGTCAGAAACTTGTGAAGGCGGGGTGGGGGTGCCAACTGAAGATTCGGGCAGCCTCTAGCTGCGGGCCACAGGGACGTGGGCAGGGGCTCGCCTCCAGGGGGCTTCACTAGGAAGGGCCTGCCCACAGCTGGTGGGACCTCCGGTTAGCGCGGAGACTGGCTCAGAGCCACAGCCCAGCCACTGCCCGGTTGCACCTCGGTGGGCGGTGGTCCTGGAAATGGGAGCAGAGGGGAGGGCAAGGCCGCGGACGTCCCGCCCCACGCCCTCCCGGGCAAGGTCACTGTAGGCTCAGTGGCTCCCCAGCCCCGTAGCCTGGCACTCTCCTTAGTGCCAACAGGACAAGCTGCAGGCGCCAGCCGTGTCCGTCTGCGGCACCCCCTGCCCTCTTCTGCCGGGCAGCAGGTGGGGCACAGAGCCCCACGCCTCCAGGCACACTCCATCCTTCCTCCCTCCTCCCTCTCCCCTCCCGCAGCTCGGTCCAGCTGTGGCTCTCCCAGCGCCGTCCCCTCCGGCGTGTGGCCTCCCTGGGCCCCACCCCTGTGAGCAGAGAGGCTGACAGGGGTCAAGGGTCGGCACTTGCGGATGTGGAGCGGTGCCTGTCTCGTCACGCTCACCGTGGATCCCGGAGCAAGGCTCACCTCGAAGCCGCCACGTTAGCTTCCGGGGCCGAAAACGCCAGCACTCGCACCCCGTCCCCCAAACCACGCCCCGCATCCACCTCCGTCCGCCCCTCCCGCCCCGCCCACTCCTTTCCCACACCCCAATGCCCATCCCTTCCGGGACCTCGGGGAGCTGGGGCCGGCGTTCACCCACCGCAGCCCCGCCCCCACCCTCCACGGCCCCGCCCCTGCACGCCTCCCCAGCCCCCTACCCGCCTCCCCAGCCCCCTACCCCTCACGGCCCCGCCCCTGGCTCCTGCCCGCCTCTACATCGTCCTAACCCTACACGGCCCCCCCCCCACATCGCCCCCACCCCTGGCTCCTGCCCGCTTCTACAGCGCCACCACCCTCCACAGCCCTGCCCCCGCGTCGCCCCCAACCCTCCAGTCCTGCTCCCGCATCGCCCCCAACCCTCCACAGCCCTGTCCCTGGCCCCTGCCCGCCTCTACGTCGTCCTCACCCTCCACGGCCCCGCCCCCGCACCGCCCCCGCCCCTCACGGCCCCGCCCACCCCGCCTTGCTCGCCAGCCCTCACGGCCCCAAGCCCGCCCTTCACGGCCCCGCCTCCGGCCCCTTCCCGCCTCTACAACGCCCCCGCCCCTCACAGCCCCACAGCCCATTGCCCCTAGCCCCTCACGGCCCCGCCCCCGCATCGCCCCCAACCCTCACGGCCCCGCCCACCCCGCCTTGCTCGCCACCCCTCACGGCCCCGAGCCCGCCCTTCACGGCCCCGCCTCCGGCCCCTTCCCGCCTCTGCAAAGCCCCCCGCTCCTCACAGCCCCTCACGGCCCCGCCTCAGCATCGCCCCCGCCCCTCACGGCCCCGCCCCCGCATCGCCCCCAACCCTTACGGCCCCGCCCACCCCGCCTTGCTCACCACCCCTCACGGCCCCGAGCCCGCCCTTCACGGCGCCGGCTCCGGCCCGTTCCCGCCTCTGCAAAGGCCCCGCTCCTCACAGCCCCTCACGGCCCCGCCTCCGCATCGCCCCCGCCCCCGCATCGCCCCCACAATGCTCGAGCCGGGGCCCGGCCCGCCGCCACATAGACCCCGACCGAGCGTCGTGCCCGGACCCGCAAGACGCCGCTCGTGCGGCTCCGCCCCGCCTGGGCAGCAGTCAGCCCCGCCCCCCGCACCGCCCGCGACCCTCCACCTGCGTTGGACGCAAAAGGTCTGCGCCACACGTTTGCGTCATCGGGCGCCGCCCGCGTGGGCGTGGCCACGGGGGTCACCGGCACCCGGCGCGCAGCGACCATGGTCCCTGCGGCCGCCGGCCCTCCGGAGGTGGTTCGCGCGGCGCAAAAGGACGACTACTATCGCGGCGGGCTGCGGAGCGCGGCGGGCGGTGCTCTGCACAGTTTGGCGGGTGAGGCCCGGGCTTGGGGCCAGGGGTGAGGCCCGGGCACTGGTGCGCGCTTCTGGGCAGCGGGAGTCCAGGGCTGGGGGCGAAGGTAGTGGGGACGCTCGGACGCCAGGCTCGGGTTGCGGACTCACGGCTGGGGGTTCTGGGCAGGGAGAGGGGCGAGCGGAAGAAACGGGGGGCACGTTTACTTTGGCACGTCTTGTGTGGAACAGCGTTCTCGGTGTTTCACAAACACCACCCGTTTAGTTCTCAAAACGTCGTTCCCAGGCGGGACTCTGTCGGTGTATTCCTTTTTACAGAGGGAAACTTGGGTTCCACAGACCTCTGGTAGCTTATCTGAGGTCGCAACCAGCAACGCGAGGGGCTGGGATTTGATGCCGGACGGCAGGCTCGGCTTGGGTTCTTAGTCACCATGCTACACTGCCTGTCCTTCTGGCCCTTCTGGGCTCGAGAACAGTTACCCAGGTGCGTCCTAGAGGGCCGGGTGGCCGCAGGTGGGGAGGTTCTCAGGAGACTCAGCGGCCCAGACGAGGCAGGAGACTTGGGGCCGGGTACACAGCTGGGAGACCAGGACAAGAAAGGGTGTGGCTTAGGACAGACTCAGCCCTGGGGAGGGGTGGCCGGGCCTTGGCGGCAGGAGGAGCGGGAAGCGTTGGTCCTGAACTTTGCCACCTCGCCCCCGCCGCCTCTTCTCTCAGGTGCGAAGAGGTGGCTGCGGTGCAGGAGAGAGATCGAGCTGCTGTCGGACGTAGCCTACTTCGGCCTCACCACGCTTGCAGGTAACAGCCCAGGTGGGACCTTGAGACCAAGGGGCCCACGACACACCAAGCCCAGGGACAGGGGTGGGGGAGCTGCCAGCAGAGTGAGAAGCACCTGGAGGTGCTTCCTAGTGTCCCTGGCCCAGATGCAGTCTCAGGGAAGGAGGGGACCCTGACCCCTCCCCTGCAGGAGACGCCAGGCCCCGAGCCCCAGCTGGAGCCTCTCAAAGTTCTGAGGTCACATCTGTGCCGTTCTCTCATCCTTTGTTTCTGGGGACTTCTGTCCTGGACTTTGCCCGAGGGACCGTTGGGACTGTTTGTGACTGAGTTCCGTGGCCGGACAGGGGTCCCAGCGCTGAGCCCTGTCACAGAGCAAGGGCAGCAGGGCCCCAGTGCGGCACCTTTAGAGGAAAGGTAGGGACCTGATAGCAAGATCCGGTACAGAGAGAGAGAGAGGGACGGCAGGGCCCGGCCTCAGTCTTCTCATGTGCGTCACCCCCCCTCCCCCAACCCCGGCAGGCTACCAGACCCTCGGGGAGGAGTATGTTGGCATCATCCAGGTGGACCCGTCCCAGAGCCGAGTGCCCTCGAGGTTGCGCCGTGGCGTGCTGGTCGCGCTGCACACCGTCCTGCCCTACCTGCTGGACAGGGCCTCGGTGCACCTGGAGCACGAGCTGCAGGCGGACGCCGCCGGCCCCAGGCCCTCGCAGGGCAGCCCGGCAGCCGACAGGCGCGGCCGGCCGGGAGCGAGGCTCTGGGTGCAGCGGCACGTGGCCGCGCTGACCGAGCAGCAGAAGAGGGTGCTCCTGCGGGCCGTGCTGGTGCTCAGGCAGGGCCTCGCCTGCCTCCAGCGGCTCCATGTTGCCTGGTTCTATATCCACGGTGCCTTCTACCACCTGGCCAAGAGGCTCACGGGAGTCACTTACGTAAGTAGCAGGTGCCGTCCGTGCTTGCTCCATTCTGGACCCATTGTGTCTCGGCTTCTGTTGGGGAACAGCCACAGGGCCCTCTACCGAAAAGCGAGGCTCTTGTCACGTCACGTTTTGCCAAAAGATCGCGGGAGTACGGTTTCCAGGAACCCTGAGGGTAGGGCACACCTCTCCTCCGAAGGTAGCGTTTGGGAGCCGCTCCGCTGTTTACTCTGAGAGCCCGCCCGGGGCTCCAGGCTCCTGGGTCCGCGCCAGCCCCTTCCCAGCTGCCCCGGTGGAGGCGCACGTGTAGGGACGCCTGTTGCCTCCGGGATCTTCCCTGATCCAAGCCTTCCCGTCAGCTCCACCTCGCATCCTGTTTCTTACCTGATGTGTTCGCTTCAAGATTCACCGGGAGAGTCTCGCCTCAGGGCCCCGGCTGCCCGCTTCCTCGCCTCGCTCGGCAGCACTCTCCCGGGTGCCTGCCTCTCTCCTCTCCAGTCTCAGCCCTCCGTGCCCGCTCACAAGGGCTGACGGCTCGCCGCCCTCGCCGTTACCTAGGGTGTGTGCTGAGCTGCCGTGGCGAAGGGCCCGGAGACACGGGCTCAACCCGGACGGAGGCCTTTTGCTCTCCTGGGGCCCTGGGGGACCGCTGCCGAGTCTTCTCTGCCTGGATGCAGGGGGCCTGGCTTGGGGACTCCCAGCTGAGGGGAGGGGGACCAGAAGTGGAGGGCAGCTGACTTTCTCTTCAGGGCTGTGGCTGCACGTTGCCCTCATCACTAGCTGCGGCGTCACCGGGGGGCGGGTGTCTCGCTGAAAGCGGGAGCTTCTCCGTGTATGTGACACACGAGCTGGTTAGCGGTACCTGCCCGGGTGCTGCTTCCCTGCCCCACGGGTGTTCTCAGGCTTCTCTGCCAATGCCTTGTCTCTCTGCAGCGTGGGTCCCCGGATGTATCCCTTCACCCCCCCCAAATCCTCACCTGCAGCTAGAGTGACTGCAGACTTGGGAGCCCTGCAGCCGTCTCCCCTGCTCAGTACTCGGTCCCGCTGGGAGTGAGGCGCTGAGCTGTCCAGCAGCGTCTCCCGCCCAGTACTCAGCCCCTGCAAGGCACCCCTGCCCTCCTCACTCAGCCGAGAGCCCCCCCCCCCCCCCCCCCCCCCGCCACATTGTGCCAGGAGGGTAGGGTTTGGCCTCATCCGGTCAAGCACTGTACTGCCAGGGGGTGTCCTGGCCCTCGTGCTGCTTGGCGCTCTGTGCCAGCCGATCACGTGACTGTCCCTTCTGGCCCTCGACAGCTTCGCGTGCGCTCCCCACCTGCAGAGGACACGAGGGCTCGTGAAAGCTACAGGCTGCTGGGGTTCGTCTCCCTGCTGCACCTGGCCTTGTCCGTGGGCCTGCAGCTCTACGGCTTTCGGCAGAGGCAGCGCGCGCGGCGGGAGTGGAAGCTACATCGCGGCCTGTCTCATCGCAGGTGCGTGGGTCTCGGCTCGCGTGAGTCCCTGGGGCAGGGCCGTGGCCTGAGCGTCCCCATGCTGGACACTGCCGTGGCTCAGGGCAAGCACTGCGAGGACCCTGGAAGTTAAATTACGGTCTCTCCCTGCCACACCCTCAGGAGCCACGTGGAAGAGAAAGCCATCTCCAGAAACTCCCTGTGTACTCTGTGCCTGGAGGAGCGCCGACACTCAACAGCCACGCCCTGCGGCCACCTGTTCTGCTGGGAGTGCATCACCCAGTGGTGCGACACCAAGGTGGGTGTGCCTTGGGTCCCTAGCTGTGATTCTGGAAGCAGGCTCCACGAGCAGATGCCTGGGCCCGCCCAGGTGGCCGCCCAGGAATCCGGGAGGAAGCCTGTCCCAGAAACCTCCTCTCACGGGGGGTGGACGGGTGCGTGTCTTTTTAAAGCTCCCAGATGAGCCGGACACGGGGCGTGCCTAGAGTCAGGGCTGTGGTTGCGCAGCTGGAGGCGTTGCTGGGGCAGCAGCCGGGCCGCGAGGTCCGGTCCCTAGAGGCCTCCCCGATGGGGCCCCTTGGAAGCCCCTGCTTGCCTGCACACACGGGGCCCACCCCGGCCGGGTGCACGTCCGCCGCGACCACCCACGTGGGCGCTCCCAGGACACAGAGCTGCCTACGCCAGTCTCCGAGACCGCAGGGTGGTGGGTCTGCCTGGCCAGGTGACCAGAGCAGGAATGCTACACCCTCTTCCCTCCATGCGGACTCCAGGGAGGGCTCGGGTTCGTGGGCCCCCATGGCCTCGGACAGGGGGGGGGGGGGGGGGCGGGGGGCGGGGGCGGGCGCAGGTGAGGTAGATAAACAAGGGGTATGACGTGCAGTTCAAACGCCTCGTCCTCTTTCTTACCTGAGGACACCTGCCTCCACACACTGGCCAAGGGGCACTGTTCGTAGAGCCTGTGCGTGGGGCTCACGGTGCCCGTGGCCTCAGAGCCTGGGTGGAGCAGACTCAGAACCAGCACCTGTGAAGTGTCCACACTGTGTGGGTCCCACTGGATTGTGCCATAGACTCCACTTTGGGGCCCCTGCTCCCATTCGAGGGATTCCCCAGGGACACAGGTGCTGCCTCTGTAAGGGCCGCCCTGGGCAGCAACACCTAGTGGGAGGTCAGCTGACCTTCCCAGGGAGGAGGGAATCCGACCTGTCCCTGGGGGTGGGGCCACGAGGACTGAGCTGGACAGGACATGCTCGTTCATTCCCGGAACCGCGGATACTGCTGCCCTTTCGACACAGCCCTCTGTGGCAGCCAGGCCCGGTCACCGTGTGGACAGGCTGACCGTCTCCTTGGCCTGGTCAGTGTTCCCAGCTCCGCTACCCCAGAGTTAAGGCCTTCCCTTCAGGTTTGTGACTACTGAGAAAAGTGGGTTTTTTTAATTGTCTTAATTTGAAGTTAACAGAGATGTGCACAGCCCACGGGTCACTGCAAGAGGCTGCTGTGGGAGGGCCTGTGGCGGTCTCGCAGGGACCCTGGGGGCCAGTGGCGGGGGCTGCGCCGGCCACGCCCGTGTAACCCTTCTCCTTCCCCCTGTAGACGGAGTGCCCTCTCTGCAGGGAGAAATTCCCTCCCCAGAAGCTCGTCTACCTGCGGCACTATCGCTAACCTGACCAAGGGCGGAGGAGCCCACGAGTCTTTCTTCACGTCGGGAGAATCCTGATCCGTTCCCAAGGTCAACTTGCACAGAAATCACGAAATTCTCGAGTTTCACTTCACGCCACATAAGCAACGCTGCCAGCAGCTCCGGCCGCAGAGGCTGGACCTGCTGGCGAAACGGCCCGTCCGGGGCCTTCGGGCTGGAAGGAGGCCGGGGCTCCCCGTTCTGTGGACCCCCGAGCCCCCGGCGGCAAGCAGCGGCTGCAGCGGAGCCCCCCCGGGGGGCCGGCCGCACCACACCTCCGCCGCGGCACAGCCGGGTCGCTTCTGGTCTCCCTCCCTTCCCCAGACCGTTCACGTGCCGACAGCGGCTCTGTAAGAGGCAGGTGGTCAGGGTTTGGCCCGAAGGGGCAAGCGTGGCCAAGAGCAGAGAACGCAGCTCAACAGTCACAGAGCCGCCAGCCCTGAAGACCCAAATCCTTGCCCTGGTCACCAGAGGCAGGCTGCCGGTGGCTCAGGCACACCGTCCACGGGAGTAGAGAGACTCCGAGGGGCTGTACCTCCACCTGAGAAGGTCAGCACGTGCCTTTTAACACACATGCGTTTGTTTCCCATCTTAGAAAACGAAGTCTGCATCTCGGCTGAGGTTTGCCCGGAGCTCCGGGTGCACAACCAGCCTGCCCGAGAGGTTCTCTGCTTTTTTAACACCTAACCCACAGCCGCTCTCAGAGCTCAGTCTCCCCGAGGCCTGGGCAGGCCGGCTGCGCACACCTGGTCACCGCTGTCTAGCCTTTGTTGCTTTCAGGTCTTTAAAAGTATTTAGTTTGTGCCAGAGACAGGACTTTGCCACAAGCTTCTTTAGGAGACCAGCTCCACAGAAGTGTAGGAAAGTTCAGGCTGTTAAGGGTGAACCGAAAATCAGATTCGTAAAGGGTAAGAACCTGTGGTTAGGATGTCACATTCCCTGTCGCGTCGTGGGCTTGTGAGAGAGGCCTATGCAGAGAGTTCTGGAATCTGGTGGACTGGACACGGTTGTTCGGGAATACACGGCTCCTCGGCTGACAGAGCTCACCGCCTGAGACAGGCCCCATGACCCTGCCAGACAGAAGCCGACCTCCGGATGGAGAGAAGCCCGCGAGAGGCTCCACGGTTTGAGGCCCATCACCTACGCTCTGATCGAGTGCAAACAATTTCCCGTCACATCTGGGGCCTGAGCATTTGCTAGGAAAACAGGATGAAGAATGAAAGTGTCCGGAGTTTGAGCATCTCCAGAGCTACAGTGTCGCCTCAGAAGTATGGATTGAGAACATCATTTAAATACCAAGATTAAAATACCGAATGACCTACGCAAAAGGTCTGAATCGGGCCCTTCAAAGCAAGAGGAGCTCAGTTTCAGATCTGCACAAATTGGCAAAAGAAAAGCCAGACAATAAACATTCGGTGCCTAAACCCCTAAGACAGATGGGACACTGGTCAGTCAGAGCTGCGCGCCTGCCCCCCCCCCCCCCCGAAGGGCAGGAGGAAGCCCGTGTCTGCACCTCAACACCCACCCCCACCCCCGGGCCACCCCACGCACCCCTGCGGAGGCCGTGCGCCTCCCGGCCGGGTTTGCGCAACACTGGTGAGCTGCAGTGTTCCAGATAAAGACTCCACAAGAAAGGGGACACGGTCTTTAATAAAGTTGGAATTAAAAAGTCACTTAGTAAAATGTTTACGAGTATTTGTTTTTATCACATCAAAAAAGTTGACATGCGGGTCACAGTTCTATTTTCCTGTAGAAAGTGAGAAGCCATGTGTCAAAACCCACGAACTGGTGTGCTCCTACCAGTTGTTTCTATAAAGGGGCCGCTGCATGAGATCAACTTTAAATTAATCAAAAACAAACAACTCTTCAGGTATCAAAGAAATGTGTCGAAATCATTCCAAACAATTAAAATATAATATATATATTTATAATTCCAGGCCCTCAAAAGCAATCATGGTAGTCAAGAACAGAGTTTTGAGTCATTATGATAGAGACCAACTTGAAACATCTCTCGTGAGATGAAATTGGGAAAGTGGCATTAGAACCCCAGAGTTACTTGAAAATCACCTTTCGAATGTTCTTCCAAAGCGCAGGAATCAGGTTAGCATCATCATCCAGCTGGGCGACGGGGCCATGGCGTCCAGGGGTGCGGGGGGGCAGCTGGGGCGAAACCTGGCTCCTTCCGTGCAGGTCCGTTCCAGGACCACACGACAACCGAGACCACCCGCCCCACCCCTCACCCCACCCGACGGTCCTCCCAGCCTGCAGTTCACTAGAATTCCATCCATTTGAACACTTGAACGTCACTGAAAAATAAATCAATGCGATTTGGTTTATATGTCAGTTTCTTCAAGAACCTGATGTTTCAGTTACAAATAATTGAAGCTCCTTTTTAAAAAGAAAATTCGACTCCCTCGAAATCAACTACTTTATGTGAAGGGAGAAGGCATTGTTACAATGGCACAGAACCGTCCTCAGACTCTGATGGGTCCAGCTGAGCGCCTAGCTGGCAAACGTCTTGCCCGCGTCTTCCTTCCCCTTGTACGTCCTCTTGCCGTGCGTGAACGGGATGTACCGGTACTTTATCATGTGCTGGGGACAAACAGACGCATGTTACAATGGCTTCGTTGTTCGTGATGAGGCTTTTCTCCAAATCTGAATCCTGCTCTTCTCTACGCACGGGGCAACGAAACCAGGATTCCAATAAGCTTCCGGTCCCCCCCCCCCCCCCCACCAGCGACCCAGCAAAACCCTCCAGGGCCCACGGAGTCGGCTGAGCTCCTTGGAAATCCCAAGAGCGGGGGGGAAAGGTTTTAAAACCCCTTACGTGCAGGAAGGGCTAGGGCTGGGCTGGGGCCCCGGGATGGGAGGTGCCTGGACCCTGCTGATGCCCAGGGGGGTGGCGGACAAGCCGCCCCGGGATCCGTTTGAGGGCAACGTCGGCACGACACACGGCTACTGTGGTGGGCCCCGGGCTCTGAGCCCCCAGGACGAAGGGCCGGTGAGGACGGCACAGCAGAACCGAGGGCCTTTCCCACCTGGCCCCCAAAGAACCGTCTGCTCAGCGGCTGGACTGCGGGGCAGATCTGAGTTGGCCGCCTTGATGCGAAGGGGCTGGGCCCTGTCCCTGTTGCAAACCTGCACGAAGCTTCATGACGCTCCGAGTGCAGAGGAGATCCAAGCGGGCCCTCCGCTCAGCACCTCCCAGCGCCGCAGCGCCCGCGTGCTCACCTTAATTTGCCTCTTCATGGTGATACAGAAAAGCATGATGAAGTACATCACCAGGATGGGCCAGAACACCGGGACATTGAAAGCCTCAAAGAAGGTACAGGCCATGGCCACGAGGATGCCCTTGGTCGCCGCGTGCCTTAAAGCAGGGGAGGAGGTCAGTGCCACCTGGGGCCACGGCAGCATCCCCACTTGGGGCAGCAGTGGCCTGGCCTGCGCCGCGCTTCCTCAGTCCCTTGAGAGTCCCGTTTTCTTCCGAAATCACAAAGGGTGTGAAACACTACCGCTCGTGACAAAAGCTCGAGGACAACTCGGGGGCCTCGTGTCTGCCGCGTGGAATGAGCCCCACCCGGGGCCGCGCATCGCTGAGGGGATCCCCGCGGCTCCCTCCAGCTCAGGGCCCGGCCCACCGACTCAGGGACCTACTGAAACCCCTCCCTGGCTCTCCCTCAGCGGCAGGACAAAGGCAGACTTCCCCGGGGGGGCTGCAGGGCCATCCCACCCACGATCTGCTCCCTCCCCAGGCAGTGCCCTCGCTCCGGCAGGCCCTGCGCCCCCATCCAGCGGGTGGACCCCTGCGGAGGGCCCGCCCCGCCCCCACACACATCAGGGACGCAAAGTAAAGGTGTGGCAGCTTGTTCCCTTCGGGTTTTTGCTCCTAATGCCGTGGGAGTCACCTGTCCACGTGTCACACTCCTCCTTGTGCAACAGCACACAGACGTCACCGCCTCCGGGAGGTCCCATCCCAGCCCGGTCCCGAGCACAGCACTCCCTGGGACAGCAGACGTCCCCAAGGCCACACCTGCCCTGGAGGGGCCCAGCCCTGCTGCCGTGTGTGGGGTGGCACCCCTCCCTCCTGAGCTCCACGTCTGCAACGTACCCGGGACCCTCTACCCCGAAGCAGCTTCTCTTGCGCTCGTTTCAAGGAGTACTGGTGTTACCTGGCAACCGGGAGAAGCCCCCCTGGCACCAGGCTGTCCCACAGAGGCTTCTGTGACCTGCCCCGTGCCCCGCCAAGCACAGCACTCACTAGGAATCAATGCCCAAAGCACGCAATGAAACTCTCGTCTCTTTAAGAAGCCGCTGCCGGCCCACTGGAACCAGAACCTCTGTTCTCGGTCTCGTCACACTGAGGACAAGCCTTTCTCAACTACCCTAAGGAATCACTCACCAGAACTTAAACTCCGGAAGCCTTCGAATAAAGGGCCGGAACTCCTCATTCTGTTTGGTTGGCAACGAAGGGCCGTCATCTGAAAGGCAGAACGTCCGCGAAATGGAGCATGGGTCTCCTCCGTCTGGCTCCACCTGCGTTTATGAGTTTGTCCCCACAGCTGCTGAATGAGCAGGCCCACCGTGTGAGGCACAGATTTATGTTGCTTAACCAAACACAACACAGAATCTTCACCGATTGAGAAATCGACTTACCGTGGGGCCCCTGGCTGGTTCAGTCAGCAGAGCGTCTGACTCTCTCTCGGCTCAGGTCATGATCCCAGGATGATCCCAGAATCATGGGATCGAGCCCCACGTTGGGCTCTGCGCTGAGCGTGCAGCCTGCTTGAGATTCTCTCTTTCTGCCCCTCCCCCACTCAGGCACGCGTGCACACGCACTCTCTCCCCCACAAAAAAAAAAAGCAGGAGACGGGTGGGAGGGAGGGAGGGACGAGGGGGGAGGGAGAGATAGAGATACAGAGAATCTTAAGTAGGGTCCATGCTCAGCACAGAGCCTGACGAAGGGCTTGATCCCACGACCCTAGGATCATGACCTGAGCTGATATCGAGAGTTGAACGCTCAACCGACCGAGCCACTGGGGTGCCCCTAGAATTTCTTTTTAGGACAAACTCCTGCACATCTTAAATAGTCACATAAATGCCGTGGCGCACGCCAGTGGTCAGGCACGCACCAGCCGGGCTCACACAGGAGACGCATGAAGCTGGGTCCGCTCAAGAGTCCCGCTCAGGATGGCTGCCCTCCACTCGGAGCCCAGTCAGGCCGCCCCACCCTCCCTGCCCAGCTACCCACGAGGAAACTGGGGCCTACAAAAGAGATCTCTCAATCACCTAATTCCCCCAAATGACAGCAAATGAAGTGCTGTTTCCTTTACCGTTTTCATTAAACAGCCCATAGGAAAAAGCCACAGGCTTCTGGTCACAGAGTGAACATTCTGGAGAAAATGTCTAGCAGTCAGGAAGCACCGCAAGGAGGGTCACGTGAGTGGGCAGCTGCATCTGAGTTTTTACAACAGTGGTGACGGACGTGCTGGCAGAGTGACCGACCCCCCAATCTGCCTGTGTGCACCCCCCCGGGCCGGCCAGTCAGGTGTGGGCTTGGCTCCCCAACCTGGCCCGGGGATGCCCAGGTGCAGCATGAGACGAGAACTTTTCAACCCATCATCCTGGATAATCAGACAGCGCTGCCCTCAACGGGCCATCAGCGGTCAAGACCCAGGTGGCCTCTGCCGGTCACAGCAAGCCGCCCGTGAAGACTTCTGGTTTCCCAGGAAGGGGGCTGACTCATCGAGTGTAGACAGGGCTCACACGGGCTGGCTGTCAGGCAAGAGTGCCAGCCCTGCCCCACGCGCTCCACCACAGGGCCTCGGACGAGTCCCACAACCCTGCGTGCCTCCCTTCCCTGGTCTATAGATCAGAGGGACACGAGGACTTGACCCACGCATTTACAGAGATTTAAGGACTCATTCTACACACAAATTTGTCATCACCAAGGTTCTACGTACATTTTAAACACCAAGAGGACGATCTCAGAAGCTCAGATTTCAAATGAGGCGACTGTGAAGTACACAAAATCACAACCCTCCCGAACAAACAGAGCCAAGCGGACAATCTCTACTCTACCTGAGTCTTCCATCAAGGAAGGATCCACTTTCGGAGAAAGAAAAGCTATGAAAAGGTTGAGGTGGTAGATCCCCAAGGCGTAGGTCACGATGTACCAGCCCTGCAAGAGAAGGAGGCACGGTCAATGGCATGCCCCGACACCGCCCCCGGACCCCATCCCGCCCTACCGTGCCGTGAACTCCTGACCTCGGGTGAACTGAACCTCGGAGTATTCACAACTGACGTACAGGAGGAGGGGCAGCTTTTGTGGCAACAGGCGACAAAGAGGCACAGTGGACACCCACCATGGCAGTTGACCTCAAGTGACTTTCTGAGCATGACCGTGGACAAGCCACGGCCCAAACGGAGAACTTCTCCAAGGGTCGAGCTGGATGCACGTGGCACCCGAAGCCAGCAGCTCCCCATCAGGAGCACAGACGAAAAGGAAGATTTTCGCGAAGCCACACGCCTGAGTTGTGCCACAGCCCCCCGCAGGTACGGACCGGGCACCGAATGGCGCCGGCGTGCACGCCCCGACGGCCACCTGAACCAGAGTCCAGGATCTGAGCCGTCGCTCAGGACGTGCCGGCCATCGGCCCTCCTGGTAGGCCCCTCGCGCCACCATCACCACACATTGGTCACGAGTGTTGATAACCTTCGCCCGGAAAAATCCAGAACCGGAAAATCCGGAAGTCGAGAATGAGGTTCAGGGAATGCTGTGGAGCCAAACCCTCCTCGGGACGTGCAAACAAACGGAAGCACACGAACCCGTGCCAGGTTTACCCAACGGGACCAAGACCCACGGTGCTACCGACTCCAAAAGCCTAAACGACTTGCACACAAGCAAAAACTCCTCTGCCTTCCTATTTTTCAAGTCCGGAAACCAGTGACTAGACGTGGAAAGCCGACGGTCTCCTGCCGGCGTGCCTTCCTGAGAGCGACGCCACAGCAGGTGCGAACTCGGGTTTAGAGGACGGTACAGTGAGCCTGCGTGAGGTGCGCCCCCGTCCCGCCAGCACCCCGAAATCAAGGTCTCCGGGTCGTTCTGTCCGTTACAGAATGAACCAAGTTCCCAATCAAACGACAAACCTAGAAACAACCGCGGTAAATCTGACATCAGCCTCAGAGCTGCCGTGCAGTCCTGCTACGGGGAACCACAGAACGGCCCCCACGGCCCCACGCGGAGCCACAGAAAACATGCACGGGCAACAGTATCCGGGAACAAAGAGGCTACACTCAGTTCAAGCGAGAATTTCCCACAGCAGTGGACACGTCGTAGAGCCCAGGACACAAGCGTGTTGACCGGTGGGCCCATGTCCTCCTACGTCCTGGAAACATCGGGAACGGAGGCATTTGCTTTAAAGGAGGAAACGCCTTTCCAGCTACAGAGGAGAAAAGACTGTGGACGAGGCCTCCAACCTTCCTTCCTCCAGATGTAAGGGGACATCAGACACCCCGCACCCGAGGCCTACAGGGAATTCGCACCCAGGAACAGGTGGGCACCGGAGAACACATACACGGCAAAGGGGATGTCTGGGGACATCACCCGAGCTGAAGAAAGGTCCTTCAAACCCACTTCCAGTCACTAGGTCTCAGACTCAACAACCCACTCTCTCTCCTCGGCCTCCTGAAAGGGAACTTGAGAGGAACAGCTAAGCCCTCAGGATGCTCAGGGCATGAGGTGGCTGATCCAGAAGGTTCTTCTGTCACCCCGGGGTCTCTTGTGCCAGGAGTCCCAAGGCAGGGTCAGAGGGTCCACCGTGCACACCAGGACCGGTGGAGTTTCACAGGCCCCAGGAGGATGTCAAGATTGTCCTGGGAACTCTAGCCACAGGGTATGACACACTTAGGGTGAACTGCAGACAATCCAACTTTAAAACACAGTCACTGCAATTTTTCTTACATTTAGTCCTTACCTGAAAAACGACTTATTAGAGACCACGTCCTTCACCATGAAACCTCCTCCTCCAGAGACAGAAGGAAAACCGACACCCCCACCCCGAGACCACGTCTGGGCAGCGTGCAGCCGGCCACACCCACCTGCAGCAGGTAGACTCGAATCATGTACACGAAGCTCAGGCCCAGCGTCACCACCCATCGCACGGCCGTGTAAGGCGTGGACTTGTCTAGCCAGGACTGATAGATCTAGAAAGACAAGAGTTCACATGCACCGCACAGACCCCGCGAGGCCTGCTGCAAGGCAGCAACGCTTCCTGTGAGCGTTGGCTGCCGGCTTTTAAGTTACCAGCGCAAAGCAGTGACTACGATTAACCCCAAACTGCAATCACTCCCGAAACAGGCCCCCCCTTAAGCGAAAACACGACAGAACACTCTCTCTTAGCAGACGGTCCCACAGCATCAGCCTGAGCTGTCGTTTTGAGGACACCTAACTTCACCCCAAGGGCACCGGGAGCGCGTATGCCTTACACGGGTCCCAAAGCCCCCACCTCCCCCTGCCCCGAGCTGGCCTCAGCCCTGCCCAGCAGCCCCGGGCGGACCTTGCCTCAGCCCAGTCGGCCACAGCCTGACCCCTGGCGGGGTGGAGCTTACATACAGTGGGCACCAAGCTGTGAAGTTTCCGGAAGGATTCCTTGGTTCTACCCATACCTTCGTGTGTGCAAGCACGTGTAATTAGCAGACATATGTGCACTGTCCAATTTTCACTTTCAAATTAATTTTAACCTGTAAGCTTTTAATTTTCTATGAAAAATGTCAATCATTCATAGAAGTAAAAGTACCCGTCACCCGGCTTCAGTAATTATGAAGTTTCCCAAATGCTTTTTCATTTTAAAAACAGATATGCTTTTGATTCTGAGTCAAAACATCAGTACGTGCAATCGTTCACCGAATCAGACCTCTGAACCCAGTGTGTGTGTGTGTGTGTGTGTGTGTGTGTGTGTGTGTGCGTGTGTGTGTGTGGCCCCAGGCACCGCTGACCGCAGCAGGCCTCAGCCCACAGCTACAGCCTGAAAATCAAGTACAGAGCTGGGTGAAGGGGCCTGAGAGCCCCCCGGCCAAGTGGACGGGGAGGTGGGCGGCCAGGAGACAGGACGGTAAGGGCACAGCCACACCACCCAGGAGCTAAGAAGTGTTTTCGTATTTGTAAAAGCTGTTGGGGAAAAGCAAAGCAAACAGGTGAACGGCAGGGAGCATATGCGGCCCCCAGGCCTAAACCTCTGCGTGGCCCTTCACGGGAGCACAGAAGACACGGGCACGCTGGCAGCACAGGGAAGGCGCGAAGGGAGGCTGGGGACAGGTCCGCCGCCCTCTTCCTGGGCGCGCCAGCGGCCAGCACGCTCCCAGTCGGCAGGAATCCCATCCGGCCCATTCAACTACCCGCTCCAGCCACAGAGAAACCAACCTGCCCGAGTCTTGTGAAGAATCTGTACACCACAGAAGGTTTCCCATGGACAGAATCTCCCACACTGTCACCTTCAGACATCCTGTACCTGAGAGACACACAGAACACTTCAAATTAAAAAAGCACTCGAGGATTTCATCACTTTACCCCACTTTCATCGATACTACCAAGCACATTTTCTGTCTTGACTGTTTCTTTCTTCTGGGTGTCTTTACCACAAGCTGTCCACGGGACAGACGCGACCGAGAGGCCCCGGCGGAGAGCCAGCCCGGCACGCACCGGGGACTTTTGTTCCCGCTCATGTCACCTGGACCGCACTCCTCCCGCCGGCCCCCAGGAGCAGCCCTCGCCAACCGTCAAGTCCTGTGGACACAGCTTCCCTGGGGCCGCTGCACCCACGCCTCCCTCCTCTGCTCTATTCCCAGGGTTCCCCTCGGCATCCCCTCTTCTCCAGGCGTGCCCTGCTCTCCACCCAGGCTGCTCCCCAGGGCACCGGCAG
Source organism: Neofelis nebulosa (assembly GCF_028018385.1). NCBI lineage: Eukaryota > Metazoa > Chordata > Mammalia > Carnivora > Felidae > Neofelis > Neofelis nebulosa. The sequence goes on from NC_080783.1 coordinate 221,253,625, forward strand.
CCGGCTGTGCACGGCCTGGGCCTCCACTCTGTGAACAGGGAAATGCCACACAATTCCCAGGGAGGGAGCCCACGGCCTGCACCCCAGCTCCTCATCTGTAAGCAGAAGGGATCCTACCCACTCCTGCCCATTTCCACGTGCCGTGTCGTCATGGGTTCCGTGAGGAATTAACCGATGAGAACCCAGATAGCCACCCGAAGCAGCTTTATCGCTATCTCACTGAGGAGGCTCGAGTCTCAAATAGTTTAGGCCACTGACCCAAGGTCAGGAGCAGCTCTGCCTGACCTCGGCTTCTCCATCTGAGCACGCCGCTGCCCCAACCAGAGGTCTCAGGTGCTGATGAAGACACCAGGCCAGGGCTCAGCGCTGCCCCCCGAACCTGTGCGCGGCACCCTCCCAAACGAGTCTGCGTTAAAGCTAACTGTGATTCCGTAACACTAGGTCCTGGAGCGGACGTAAGGACGGGTAGAGGGCCAAAAGTGTCACGGAAGAAATGCCCTGTGCCCTCACGGGAGACACAGAAAGTGCAGTCGCACAACTGAACCCAGCAGAAAGGTAGCCCCCGGCCCGCCTCTTCAGGGGGTGCGTTTGTACGTTCCGAGAGAGAATCCCCCACGGCTGGCCTCCCTGCGTAGGCCAAAGCCAGGCCAGCAGAAAGCTACATCAGTAACATTCCTGTCCTACGGATCCTCGTGAGTGTTCTCTTCTTCCATGTTTCTACGACCAAAGTGTCCACCATCAAAACGTCCACCTGAACTGTGCCAGAAGAGCCGCGTTAGAGAGGACGCGCTCCTGCCTGCAAGAGGGATGTGCAGAACCCCTTCCAACACACGTTAGCGAACTTCTGACCGTCTGGCCAGCAACACAGACAGCGTCACGTGACTCCCTATGTCTCGATGAAAGTCACCGCCCCAGTAACATTAAGGAAGTGAACTGTTAGAGAGCAGTTCTGTCACCTTCTGGCGGTAGGACCTGAGCGACACCTCATTCCGATGTGTGAAAGGGGGCGACAGCACCTTGGCCCCTGACTCCAAGGCTTCTGGCCGGGAGTTACCAGTCAGCTGCGTGGGCCCCCAGGGCCTGGCAGAGGGAGCCTCCCTCGGACGTGCCAGCCCTGTCTCTGGGATAGGGCCACCCTAACCCAGCTCCTCTGTCTGTGAGCCTCTTCCCCTGCTCAGGCTGAAGGCCACCTCTTCAGAGAGGCCCTCCGGTCAACAATCTCTAGTCACTCATATCACCTGGTTTTTATTCTGCGTGACAACCATTTTCTGATTTTCCTCACTTCTTGTTTTCTTATTAGAATGCAAGCTTCTTCAGGGGGAACCTTGTCTGGACCACTGCTGGGCCCTGTCACCTAAAAGGGTCAGTTCTGTAGCACTTAGTAAATTACCTGTTGAACTGTTTTCAGTCAGAAGGAAAACAGAGCAAAAAGCACTTTAACAAAACCCTTCCAAAGAGGGTCCTGCCTGAAACTGCACACGACTGTCTCTGTGCCCAGTTCTGGGGCCCTTCCCTGCCCCAGAGCCTGCACTCCTCAAACAGCAAGCATGGCCCTTACAGGTTTGCATCCTGCCAGGCACGGGGGGGGGGGCGGGGGGGGGGGGGACGACGACGACACACTTTGCCCTCCTCCCTTATTCCTTCTAGGTCCGAGACGTGAGAGTTTCACCTGCAACCTCTGGGGCCGTTCCCTCCGCTGAAATGCCCTTCCAGACGTCACCTACTCATTCTCAGCAAAACCGCATTCCCCGGCCAGCGCTCCTCCCGCCCCTGGGCGTGCCCATCTTGGACGTCCGCACCTGGCCCTGACCACAGTGCACCTGGCCGGGGTCACCTCCCGCGCTCAGCAGGATCTGGGTCTCAACCGCCGAGGGCTCTGTTCACCCACGGGGGATTCGATCCCGCAGGCCCACGAACTGACAGCCCAACCCCGCTGAGAGGAGCGAGCCTCGGGAAAACTTCCAGGGCTCACAGGCCGCTCTCCTCTCGGGACTCGAGGGAGCGCCCCGAAGAACGTTCACCGGCGAGGGCGGCTGTGGGCTGCGCGATCCCCGGCGCGGGAGCACCGCCGGGTGCAAAGTCGGCTTGGAGAACTTCGACTTTTGCGGCCGTAATTTGCAATGTTTCCAGATATCACCTTGGGCAACCTAACTCTTCATTCCGACGCTTTCCTACCCACCCCCTACAGACAAGCCCCAGTGTCGAGCCAGGACCCGAGGAGGAAGGGCGGACGTCCCCGCTCGAGCCGGGGGTGGGCAGCCCACCCCGCCCAGGCCGCGCCCGCGGGCGGGGGCGGCAGGCGGTCACTGCGCGCCCCCGGAGCCGGGCCCCAGCCCCCGCCCGGCCTAGCACGCCGCCGCGCCCGCACGGCCCCCGCCCCGTGCCTGGCCCAGCCCGCCCGGACTCCCGCCGTCCGTCGGCACCTCGCCGCTCCCTGCGGTCGAGCGCGGTCTCCGACGGCCGCGGGAAGGAGGACGCGGGCAGGCGGCCGCGCCGGCGCTTCGCACGGTCCGGGAAGGGACAGCCGAGCACTTCCGCTCTGTCCTGTGCGGCACCGCCTCCGGAGCCTCCAAGATGGCCGCCGGGGCGGAGCCGAGAGCCTCCAACCATTTCCGCTTCCGGCGCGGGCGCCAAGGCCGTTGGCGGGCGGTCCCCTCGGCGGAAGGGACGTCAGCGGCGGAAACGCGCTGTGCTGCGCATGCGTATTTGCGTCCGAGGGCGAGGCGGGGGGGGGGGGGGGGGGGGCTCCGGGCCTGCACAACTCCAGTCCAGAGATTGCTATCGCCCAGAGGCTGGCCCACGAGCCAATGGAAGAGAGCTTTGCTGGTTGCTAAGGAAACCCCAAGCGGCAAGATGGCAGCCGCCGGCCATGGGAGCCCGAGCTCCAGCCTGCCTCGCCGGGACCCACCGAGGCCGCCGCGGGACGGTAATGGCTGTAGGCCGGGACCGGGCCTCCGTGCGCGGCGGGAGGGAGACGCCAAGGTCCCAGCCGACAACCCCGGGGAAGCCCCGGTGTCCCGAGCCTGGGAGGGGGGGACCCCCGCGAGTGGGAGGGGTCCCGGGCCCGGCCCTGGACGCGCGGTTCCGAGGCTGGCGGGAGCTGCTCGTAGATGAGAAGAACCATCTTCAGGTAGTTCAGGTGGAGCCTGGGCCTCTTTACGGCAGGTGCAGGAGTCCAGGTTGCGCGGTGGAAACGGGGCTGGTGGGGAACTGGAGGGTTGCAGCCGCTGGCAGGACCCCTCAGGTGTAAATGTGGGCTCTGTCCCGAGGGGACCAGAGGACCCTGGTGCGTTCGTGCAGAGGAATGGCGGGGCTGGCCCCTTCCCCTCAACCCTGTACCTCACCTTCCCCAGCAGCTGTCTCCCAGACCCTCCCCAGGCCGCAGCCTCTCAAGGACCCTGTGCACGCATCCTGCACACTCCCCTCAGGGCCCAGAGACCATCCCTCTCTAGTGTCTGTTGATTGTCAGCGGGGTCACCTGTGTCACCACGTGCTCACACGTCCATTTGCTTTCCAACAATCAGGTTATGGTGTCTACGTGTACCCGAATTCTTTCTTTCGATATGAAGGAGAATGGAAAGGAGGAAAGAAACATGGTAAGAAATATCTGTGGCCCACTCCCACGCTTGCCACCTTGCACCGACAGCCCATTTCCTGGGGTGCCTGGGCAGGCAGGTGGCTGCAGGAGCAGCATTGCTGGGCCCCACGCTCCCTGTCATGAGAGTCGAGGAAAGTCCCTGCAGGGCCCTGAGAGACCCCTCCGCCAACGCCTGCTGGCAGGCTCTGGGGCACCCTGGGCAGGGGAAGCCACAAGTGTAAAATCCTCCCCAGGGTTTTCATCTGTCTTGGCCAATGTGAAAATTGCCTTCATGGTTTACTTTTGATGATCAAGAAAATTACCTAGTTTTGAAAACAAACAAACAAAAACACCTCAGCATTAGAGAAGAGAAAGTGCCGAGTAAGAGGCGGGGGAGTCCTCTCCAGAGGTGGACCCAGACTTTCCTGCATTTAAGCATTTATGTTCACGGACATGTCTGTCTGGGGATTCTGCCTTCTCGTATCCTCTGCCCGTTTTTCTCCTGGAGAACTGGTCTTTTGGAATTTTTTTATATGAGTTCTTTTTGTGTCTACTGACTGTTAGTGTTTTCTATATTTTTAACCTTTTGACTTGTGTCATTGTCACACAAGACATTTTTTGCTTTTGTCTGAAATCTTTGCTTCTCTTCCTCGAGGCCGGGCAGGGAGGCTTGTGTCTTAAGACCTCATGGTTCCCCCTTTTATTTTTTTTTAAGTTTTTTTTTTTGTTTTTTTTTTTATTTAAGTAACTTCTACCCCAATGTGGGGCTCAAACTCACAACCCTGAGATCAAGAGTTACACACAGGGCACCTGGGTGGCTCAGTCGGTTGAGCATCTGACTTCGGCTCAGGTTATGATCTCCCATTCATGGGTTTGAGCCCCACGTCGGGCTCTGTGCTGACAGCTCAGAGCCTGGAGCCTGCTTCGGATTCTGTGTCTCCCTCTCTCTGTTCCTCCCCTGCTCGTGCTCTGTCTCTCTCGGTCTCTCAAAAAATAAAACGTCCAAGGGATACAGGAGTACTGATGCATAGGGGCACTTGTACCCCAATGTTTATAGCAGCACTCTCAACAATAGCCAAATTATGGAAAGAGCCTAAATGTCCATCAGCTGATGAATGGGTAAAGAAATTGTGGTTTATATACACAATGGAATACTACGTGGCAATGAGAAAGAATGAAATCTGGCCCTTTGTAGCAACGTGGATGGAACTGGAGAGTGTGATGCTAAGTGAAATAAGCCATACAGAGAAAGACAGATACCATATGGTTTCACTCTTAGGTGGATCCTGAGAAACTTAACAGAAACCCATGGGGGAGGGGAAGGAAAAAAAAAAAAAAAGAGGTTAGAGTGGGAGAGAGCCAAAGCATAAGAGCCTCTTAAAAACTGAGAACAAACTGAGGGTTGATGGGGGGTGGGAGGGAGGGGAGGGTGGGTGATGGGTATTGAGGAGGGCACCTTTTGGGATGAGCACTGGGTGTTGTATGGAAACCAATTTGACAATAAATTTCATATATTGAAGAAAAAAAAAAAAAAGCCATTACAGGTATGATTGTGAATAATTTCAAGATGAGATCATCCTGGACTAAGTTGAATCCTAAATCCAAAGATGAGTTTCCTCATAAGAGAAGAAAAGGAGAGATCACACAGAGGACAAGGCAATATAAGACAGAAATATAAACTGGAAGGGTGCATCAGTAAGCCAAGAAAGGTCAAGGATTGCTGGCAAAATGCTAAGGGAGAAGCATGGAATGGATTTTCCTTCAGAGGCTGTAGAAGGAGCCAACCCTATCTACACCTTGATTTTGTAATTCTGGCCTGTGCCTACAGAACTGTGAGATAATAAGTTTCTGTTGTCTTAGCACTCCATTTGTAATAATTTGTTACAAATAATTTGAAGAACACTAATACATATCTCATAAAACATCAGATTTTTTTTTCTGCTATAAATAAATAAATAAATAAGTAAAATGAAAGTTACACACTTCTCTGACTGAGCTAGCCAGACACCCCAGTTCCCCTTTTTTAAATGTTTTCTTGAGTGCTGCCCTGCATCACAGACTCCCCTTCGTCCCCAGTGCTGATGGAGGCCAGGTGACCATAGCGTCCCCACTGAAGAGGCCGGAGTGGGATCTCCTCTGCACTTTGATGGCTCTGCAGTCATCCTGGCTGAGATAGTGGGTGTTCGTAATGTTGCAGAAACATTTCTGTTGTTAAGCGTGTATGTGGGTGAGTTTGCAGAGAGCAGGTGTGGGACCAGAGACGGAGCCAGAGACAGAGACCTGAGAGCCTCAAGGCCTCGCGCTTCCCTCTGAGAAATGAGCCCGGCCACACACGTGTGCCAGCAGTCACTCCGACTTCGGTCTGACTTCACATCCTGATCTTTCCCCAGGTCGGGGGAAGCTGCTGTTTAAAGATGGGGGCTATTACGAAGGCGAGTTCACGGACGGGGAGATCACGGGGGAAGGCTGCCGGATCTGGGCCTCATCAGGTTAGCGGTGGGGACAGGTGCGGGCATGTTAACTCCTCCCTCATAAGCCATCTGCTCTAAGTTGTACCTGGCTTCCGGCGGCAGAAGGCCCCTCCGACTGTGAAATGTGGGCTCCTGGTTTCAGTCAGGTGTCCTGAGTCAGCAGAGCGTCCCCTGGGGCAGGGGCAGCCACGGCTCCAGGAGCTCAGACCCTCGCAGGCAAGCCTGGTGGCCGCTTCTCTGGGAGGGAAGGTTCACTCCACAGACTGACCCAGAGAGGCCTTTCCCTTGGGCTCACAGGGATGCCACAGAGAGGGTCGTCCTAGGACAGGTCTGCTCCCACAGGCGAGGAGGGGAGGGAACCGACACCCCTACGGTAATACCTTGTCTCATCAGCCAAGGCAAATAAACGGTGCCTGCCGCCACTGATTGGGGACAGGAGGGTCTGACTGTTGACCCACCAAGGACACAGGCAACAGCTCTAACCCTGGATGCCTGTGCCCCTCCTCCTCTGCCCCAGGGAACACCTATTCGGGACAGTTTGTTTTGGGAGAACCTCAAGGACGTGGCATCATGACGTACAAAGCTGGTGGATGTTACGAAGGGGAGCTCTCCCACGGCGTGAGAGAAGGTCTGACGGTCACCAGAACTCCCTGAGTGTGGCAGGGTGCTGTGTGGGGAGCCCTGGACACCAGCACCCCTCACCAAGATCTGACTCAGGGGGCCCGTGTGGGCTCAGGAATCTGAGCTTGCGCAGGGAGCCTGACATGCACCCGGGCCCGGGAGCCTTTCCCCCAGTTCCGTGGGGGGGCCATGGCCCGGGGACCCCGTGTGCTGTGGCTGTGACAAGGGTCGTGCGTTGGTTAACCACCACTGTGGTTTAAGTCCGGTGGCTCAAGACAACCGCGACTTAATTGTTTGCCCACAACCCCAGGCGTCAGCGATCTGGCCCGGCCCTGCTGGGAAAGCTTCCGCACTCACGTGGGGTCTCCCCTCCAGCCGCAGTGACAGCACTCGAGCAGGGCTGGTAGCTCCCGGGCCCTCCTGGCCTAAAAGCCTCGGGGCTCCTGGGGGGCGAGAAGGTGCAGGCCCTCCTAGGTCACGCTGCTCACAGAGCGAGTCAAGAGGCCACGCTTGGGGGGAAGTGGACTCTGCCCCGAGGGGGCGGTTGGGGGTGGCGTGCATGCCCCCGAGGCCCGAAGACCAGCACCCAGAACCGGGCCAAGAGGCCGCGAGGTCCGATGGTGCCTTCGTGGTGTCCGCACGCATTCCCGAGCTGTCCCGAACGACACAGTGAAGCCCTGTCCTCACGAGCGTGTCCTCTGGCCTCTAGGCCGAGGGCCTCTGAGTCTGTTACTCGGGGCCCAGCCCTGCTGTTATGTCTGTGAGGGGCGGCTTTCCCACAGGCTCACGTGCACACCTGCAGTGGCCAGGCCATGGTGTGGGCCCCACCACACAGCAGGCACTCCGGCCTCAGACTCCGGGGGGGGCTGGGGTCCTTAAGTGACACCCTCCCACCCTCACTCGGGACCTTCGAGAGCCGGACCCCAGAGCCGCTTCCATTGGGTGGCCGCTGGGGCCACCCTAAATCGAATCTGCCCTTCCTGCCCCAACGGCCCTGGCCTGGGAGGACGGCCTGGCTCCCGGGGCCCCGCCGACCCCAGCTTTCTTCCCGACCCACCCGCCCTCAGGAGGCCCGCAAAGCCCCTTCAGGGATGTAGGTCCACCTGGCAGGACGCAAGAGGTGACACTGGGTGCCTGGGCTCACTCCCTAGGATACGGGTGTCTGGTGGACCGGGACGGACAAGCCTACTGGGGGTGGTTCCATGACAACCAGCGACACGGCCAAGGACACATGGTCTTCCGGTGAGTACGCCACCCGTCTGTCCCCAGCCCCCAGCGCCGGTCCACGAGGTTCGGTCTGAGTTCTTGGTAGGATTCTGACCGTTCTCTCAGTTACGGACATCGCTCACGGAGTGTGCAGGAGAGAAGACGTCCCGGGAGGCGGGTGCGGGGCCCTGGCCGGAGGATGAGCCAAGGCTTCCACGGCAGCAGGCCTGCCTGCCTGCCTGCCTTTAAATCCGGCGGCCGCGGCTCCGCGCAGGTCCCCCCCGCTTCTCCGGTAGCCTCTCCAAGTCTTACTCACCTGGGGGGCCAGGCGAGCGGGCGCCAAGGCCACAGCCCCCCGCCACCCCCCCGCCCGCAGCAGGCCCTGGCGAGGCAGGAGCTCACGCCATCTGCTCAGAGCCTATTTTCGCCTCCGTCCCGGTGGCGCTTGCTGAGCCCCGGTCGGAGGAGCCGGTCTGAGTCAGCGCCGCCACCTGGCTCTCCCCAGGCTGACGGCAGCCCCTGTGTTTGTGTCCCCAGGAACGGTGACGAGTACGAAGGCGACTGGGTCCGGGACCAGCGTCAGGGGCACGGGGTGCTGTGTTGTGCCGACGGCTCCACCTATGAGGTATCTGGGGACCTGGCGGGACCCAGGCCCTCTGTGCTGGCTTCCGGAGTGTTCCGGCGCGTGTCAGTGCTGCAACCCGCTCCCAGCAGGGGCCCGGAGGGCTGCCGTGAAGGGCCCCGGCCAGTACCTTTCCTGACTGGCTCCTGAGGTGCCATAACCCGCACTGTCGCCTGTGGAAATGAGGTGAAATTTCTCAGTCCCTTGAGGATGCCCTCGGTGCGGGCGAAGCGGGTTTTGGTGAGGGGTGCCCCCACCGATAACGTGCGGAAGCGGACGAGGAGGCCCGTTCCCCCCTCACCGCTGCAGGCACTGCCCCTCGGGTTTGACAGGGGGGCTACTCACTACGAGGGGTGGGGGAGAGAGACCCAGGCAGATCCAAAGACCGCGTCAAGACCCCAGAATTCATCATTCTTTTTTTTTATGGACACTGGCCCGCATGCCCGGCCGGGAGCAAAGCGGGCAGAGCCAGGAATGCGTATCTCCGGTCGGCGGCCAGACTGGATGAGGGGCCCCGCTGGGTCTGCAGGCAGCTGGGTGGCCAGGGGCCTGGCCGTCTTCCCTGATGTGTCCTCGTGTGCAGGCGGGAGGAAGAGGGTACGGCAGGCCGGCTTGGGAGGCCCCGGAGCCTCAGCGGGGTGGGATGTGTTCCGAGCGTCTCTGGAAGGGCCGGAGGGGTGATGCTCTGGTCTCTGTGGGAGAGGCCCGCCTGGCTCTTAATCGGAGCCACCGTCAGGAGAGGCGATGGGGCGCAGAGAACAGCATCAGGACGTTTCGGAGGTGAAGACGCGGCCGTGCTGACAGCTTGGCTGTTGAAGCAAAGGCCAGAGGAGAAGCAAGGACCCTCGGCTTCGGGACTGTCAGGTGGCAGTGGTGCCCAGAGCCGAGTCCCGCTGGGGGACAAACCACACCAGTGCGTGAACGTGGACACGGGCAGCTGGCGAGAGGCTGTGCAGCGCTAGGCGGGGTAAAAGCAGACGCACGGGTGGCCCCGGAGACGCCCCCAAAGATGGACCCGGGACCTGGTTCGGGCAGGGAGAGTCGTGGCGCGCACCGGGGCTTCAAGACCGATAGAGCTGTCGCCGTGGTTGTGACACGCCCACTAAACCCGGCTCTGGGAGCCCAGGTGCTGCGGCTCGCGGCTGCCCCCGCAGCGCCCTCTGCTGACGAAGCGGCACGCCAGCCGGCCGACAGAGACCTCAAGGGGTCCGGCTTCCGCCCCACAAAGGCGGCCAAGAAGGGTGGCTCTGGGGCTGAGAGGCCATAAAATGGTCCCCGGCCCGGGGTGGAGACGGAGTGGCTGGGGCAGGGGCGGGGGTGCCCGGACGCCGGCCTGTAGTGCGGGAAGCCCCACACGGCTGCCTTCCCTGCTCGTGAAGCAAGATCTGCCCCGGTAAGACCGCACCCAGGCCAGCGCCCCCTGTGCTCGAGGGGCCCCGCTCCACGCTGCTGCCCTGCCGGCCTGGGCCGGTGTGCTTGGTGGTTTGCACCGCGCCCATTTGCAGGTGCTGCTGTGACCTGCTGTTTCTCCACGAGGGGACGTCCGGCCAGCCGTCCTTACGGGGCCACAGATCGTCCGCCTCAATTCTCCGGAGCTGCAAGGGAAGAGAAACGCAGGGCAGGCCCTCCTCCCAGGGTCCTCGCCCCACCTGGAGTCACCTCCACAAATGTGCACGGCCACACCCCAGGCTGGGGGACACCAGAATCTGCCACTTGGCCGCTAGGCCTCTTGCCACAGGCACCAGGCTCTGTCCTCAGCCCTCGCCTCAGTTCTGCCCATCTTGTAGCTCAAGGGCCTTGTGAGTTCACAGGCCCAGAGGAGGCCTCCCACATCAGGGAGTCCTGGCTTGGAGCCCGGGCTCCCTCACATCCCTGTGACATTCGGGGGCAGCCGGCACAGCCTAGGACCCGGGTCAGGCTCCCCACGGCCGCACAGGGCCAGAGGACAGGGCAACACGCTCTTTAGAGCCCCCAGCACTTCCCTGTTTCTGGAGGCTTTTCTGGCCCTTGGACCCTCCGCCGCCTGCATGGCCTCCCTTCGGGGCTGTGGCTGCCCACCTGGGCCCCGCTCAGGCCTCCCCTGCAAGTCGAGGCTCAGCCAGGAGGGGACGGGCAGCAGCCCCCCACTCCCCGGGCTGACCCGGGACACCTGCCGGGCGATCCACCAGGGGGCAGCCCAGCCCTGCCAGCAGCGTGGCCTCGGCAGGCCTGCCAGGGGCTTCTCCCACTCGGGAGACATCTTGTTCCGACTTGCGGGCCGGGAGCCGGGTCTCCGACAGAACCGCCCTGGGCTGCAGCTCCCGATGGCCAGGCTGCCTCGTCCAGAGTGAGGAGGTGTTTGCCTGGACAGTCGCCCCGTGGTGTCTCCAGCCACACCATCCCAGCCTGCAGATCTCGGGACGCACGCCCTTGAGGGAGATGGCGTGTCCTCGGCGTGGGGCGCCTCAAATGAGTGGAGGTGGAAGCCTGGTCCCTCCAGGCCGCGTCTCCCCGGGATGCAGACTTGTGTCTCTCCATTTCCTTTTGCTGGGCAGCGTCTCAACCTTCTGGAGCCTTCTGCCCAAGAACCTCGGACACTCCGCCTGCCCCCTGCAGCTCCAAGTGCTGCTGGGACACCCATCCTCCATCGTGCTGGGCGGTGTCCATTTGGGCAGCCCCCATCCGCACGTGATGGCAGGGACACGAGCAGCCACCTCCCCTGCGGTCCAGGCGCTGACCTGACGACCCGAGTGGCACACGGGTCCCGGAGGGAGGGCCGGCGCTGGGGTCCATCCTCTGCCCTCCAGCCCCTTTCTAAGCTGGCTTCCAGCTGGCCGTGCGGACAGACGGACGGACGGGGCCAAAGGAGGAGGGCTGCGTCCAGGAGGGGGTGGGATCAGGGCCCTCACTCGCAGCTGCCAGGACGCCTTTCGGACCGCCACAGAGTCCCCGCACAGCCTGGTGCCGGGCCTGGCCGATGAGGAAGGCGCGGGCTCCCGGGTCCAGCGCGGGCCTCTCCGGGTGTAGGGACACCTCCCGCCCGACCGCTGACCTCCAGGCATCGGGAGTCACCCGGTGATCGGTAGACACGGAGCCGCCGCAGGGAGCAGGGCGCCACCCCAAGGCGCGTCTCCTGTGAGGGTGTGGGCGACCCCCTGGGCCCTCGCAGGGAAGGAGTCGGCCCTCTTGAAAACGATCTGTGTATCTCGTGAGATACCCCTGACCTGAAACGTACCGTCTTAACCACGAAGCGTGAAGTTCGGAGGTATCAAGCACATTCACACAGTTGCGCGGCCGTCCCCGCCGCCCATTTCCAGAACCTTCCACCTTCCCAAACGGACGCTCCGCCCCACGAAACACTGGCGCCCACCCCGCCACTCTCTCTGTGGATTTGACCCCCGCGTGTACTGCGCGTCCCCGGAGTCCTACGGGGTCTGTCCTGTGGGGACGGGCCGCTGTCACGGAGCACGGTGCCCCCGAGGGCATCTGTGTTCCTCCCTCTTTAGGGCCGGATGATCCTCCACTGCGTGGAGGGACCACGTCGTGTTCGTGCCTCCGTCGGCGGGCACCGGGGTGGCTCCCACCCTTCGGCTCCTCGAGCGCCTGCTGCCGTGCGCGTGGGTGGGCGCCCAGCCCTCACAGGGCCTGCGCCCGGCTCTGCGGCCGTGGACCCACCACGGGGACTTCTGGACCGCAGGGTAACTCACTGCTGGATGTGCGAGGAACTCCTCACGGTTCCCACGGCGGCTGTGCCACATTACTTTCCCACCAGCATCTGTCCTTCTCTGTTCCGGAAAATCTGCCCCAACCAGTGTGGGTGCCGTGCACAATAGCGGACAGGGCCTGGGGGCCGATAGCGCCGTGGGGGCGAGCCGCGTTCCCACGGAGTGGAGGCAGGCCCGAGCTGTTCGCACAGCCGAGCGCTCCCTACCTGTGCGGCTGCGGCGTGGTCCCCACCGGCAGCTGCTGGCTTCCGGGCTGTCCGTGCACATTGGCCGTGTTTCCGTGCTGGCTCTCCCAGAGGGAGGCCTGCTGGTCGGTGCACCTGCCTGCCGCAGGGAGCAGGTGGCCGGCCTTATGTGTGTCTTCACCTGCTGGCGGCTCCCCCGCGTCTGCAGGAGCGCCGGGGGCCTTTGTGTCCTCACACCCCCCCCCTCACAGTCCAGGGATGTGGGGCCGTGACCCCGGGGGGCGCTGCACACAGGACAGAAGAGGCATCTGGGCCTTTTCGAGCACGTGTGGGAGGAGGGTCTGGGCTGCCGGAGCCTTCGCGGGAGCCAACGCCAGGCTACAGGCTCCACGTGAGGTTCAGATGTCCACAGACCTCAGAAACGGACGCGGGCAGGCAGCGAGAGCCACAGCTGACACCGTGAAATCCCGGGAATTTACAGCAAGGTCATGGATGTCAAACATGACACCCTGTGACCCTGGTGTTCGGGAGACGAGAGTGGGGCGCACACCCATGCCACCGTCGTGCCAGCCTGTGCGGTCACTGCCACCCCTGCAGGCCACCCCGCAAGCTGGGGACACCAGGGCTCCTGGACAGTCGCGGGGCCCGGGCAGGTGGCCCGCAGCCATTTCCTCATATGTGACCTGACCCCGGCCACTCCGACCTGGTCTGCGAACCCGTGACCTCAAAGGAAGTGGTCACCTGCTCCAGCTCCGAGGTTTGGCATGGCACGGGAGACCGCGAATGCCTCTTTGGCCGCCAGGCTGCAGATTCAGGGAGCCCCAGGGAGCACGGGGGAGGGGCCGGCACGGAAGCGATAACCATGAAAACACAGCAACTTTTCCCTCCGAAAGAAAAGTCGCATCGGTTAAGCAGAGCACGCTTCCTTAAATAAGAGAGTCAGGCGCTTGTCTCACACAATTTATCCCCATCACTTGTGGGCACAAGCCAGGAATCTCTCGTCCCATTGGCCCCACTCTGTTCAGGGAGGCTCCAAACAGGCGGGTCCCATCCTGTGGAGCCCTGGGCGCCCAGAGGTGGGCCCAGCTGCCCAGTCCACAGCAGCACCCTCGGGCCCTATGGGAGTCCCGCAGCCGCGGCTGACAGGCGTGCCTCACCGTCGTCCCCCGGGACCGTCTCCTAACACTGGACCCCGTTCCCTCGGTCTTTGTGGTGTGGACACAGGCCCCGCGCTTCCTCCCGGGATGGCTCCCACCGTGCAGCAGCCCCGGCCTGGGCGCCAGCCGGCTCCCTGGGCGGAGGGAGCCCCCGCCCCGGGTGGAATGCACTCGCCCCTCCTCGTGGGGGTCCAGCCTCCTCCAGGAGACAGTTGTAGGAGTGGTGACTCGTGCTTCGGGCGTGAGTCGGCGGAGAAAGGGCTGGGCTCTCACAGGTATGATTTATGACATTAATTAGAAAAGGTCCCACGCTGGCTGAGTTGCGTGGCACACCCGAGCGTGCTCGTCCCGGTGTGGTTCTGCACTGAAGCCACGGAAGCCCAGCTGCCCCGGAGCTGCGGTCTGGGCTCAGGTTCTAGCAGGCGAGTTAAAGGTCGCTGGGGGACGGGGACGCCTGTGCCCACGGGCCGCCCTCCTCCTCGGAGGCCCTGGGTGTGGAATGACCCGAGAGTCCGATGCTTCCCAGGCAAGGCTGCGCCGGTGCTTGGCTTGGTGGACGGGGGTGCGAGCGGGGACGAGAGGCGGCGGCTCTCGTGGCGGAAATGGCTGTGAGGTGGGCGGGCGTGGGCGACTGGCTCAGCAGCCATCTCGCCATTTGGAGGGCCTTTCGGCCTGTGTCGATTTGGGCCCTGATGCAGCCCCGAGGGAGCCAGGAAGCATTTACAACGAGTGTCCACCCGTGGGAGCTGCGGCCCCTGCCTCCAGGAGTCTCGGGTGCCCCTGTGGGCGGGGCGGGGCTACAGGGTTTGGGTCCGTGTGCGGGAGCGTCTGGAGCCCAGAGAGGGAGGTGCAGGCATGGGGCCGGCGCCTGGGAGGGCACGTGAGCACATGGCTGGGCTCCAGGGGCCCTGCTCCCATCCCCGCAGGGTGGGGTGACCCACATGCCTGCCCAGGGACAGGGACGAGCATTGCAGGGTGAGGGCAGGTAGCAGGCTTGCCCAGAGCACAAGGGGGCACAGAAACAGCAGCTCTCGCGTCGGTGGGACGGAGGGAGCTGGAACGACGAGGCCGAGGGAGGCCGCGAGGCCGCGGGGCCCCACAGGGAGGTGTCGCTCTGCAAGACGCGGCCCTCACCTGTGGCCACCACCCCTGCCCCGGCCTCCTTGGGGCCTGACCACATCCTACTGTGTCACCTGCTGCCGCCGGGCCCCGGGCCCAAGCCCAGAGGTTTCCAGGCGCAAGGGCGCCCCTCTGTTGGGGGCGGTGGATCTGGTGTGGCTCCTGTGGGCTTTTCGTGTGGCCAGCCAGGGGTCCTGTCGCCTGAGCTGAAGCTGGTAACTCGTCAGGTTTGGGGATGGTGTCGTGAGGGGAAGGGTTTCCCAGCAAGCAGACAGCAACCGGGGGCTCCGGGGGCAGCCACCCTGCCCTCCCAGCGCTGCCCCGACCTCGACCCACGGACCACAGCTCAGCCCAGGACCGCTGCTCTGCTGGCTCCCGCCCAGATCACCTCGCCCGTCACCGTGAGAGAGCGCCGCCGCCCGGCCACACACACACACACACGCGGGCAGACATGCAACACGCTTGCCCGCAGGTACGCACAGAACACGTATGTAGGTGGAAGCGCCCGCGCCCCCGTCCCCACGCGGGTACCTGTGCGCTCGGCGCCCGCTGATGGTCACTTAGGTGCTCACAGGCGTCTCCGGAGCCTCCCCTGCCGCTGCCGGGTGGGCTTCCCGCCCCGAGTCCAGGACGAGAGAGCAGCGCCCGCGGGCTTGGTCCGGCCCGTCGCCTGCACCCGGGGGCCGCTTCCTGGGGGACGCGACCTCAGCCCCGCATGCACCAAGCATCCCCGAGGTGCAGCCTCGGGAGACCGGGAACGTCCGCAAGGCCGACTCTGCCGTCTGGGTCTCGGGCGGGAGGGACGGCCAGGCCTCACGGCTGGGCTCGGCCTGCCCCTGCCCACCTGGAGCCCCGGCCCTCCTGTGGCCGCGGCGGTCGGGTCGCCGCCCCTGCCGGGTGCCCGGGGGGCTGCCCGCTGTCCAGAGCCCCGGCCCGGGGGTGAACCGTGGTCGGACCGCCACCCCTCACGGTGACTTGACTCCAAAGCCCTGGTGCTCGGCGACTCTGTTCCCCAGGCCGCCCGCGGGAGGCTCCTTCCCAGGTTTGGGGCGTCCAAGCTGTGCCGGGCCGCAGCCCCCGGGGGCCGTTGCCACGGCCCCGTGGCCCCTCCCGGGGGCCTGAGAGAGGCCGGTGCCGGCCTCAGCTGCGCTGTGTCCCGCGGGGCCCGTGGGCAGCGCCGTCCACACGGGCACCGACCGCGGCCCAGCCCAGGTGGAGGGCAGGGCGGGGGAGCGGAGCCCGATTAGCTCCCACGGAAGGATGCGTGGAACCAAACGTGCCTCCGGCTGAGTTTTCTTCCAGAAGGAGTAATTCGTAGTCAAACAAGGTAGCAGCAGGCCCTTGAAGTTTCCCACAGAAGGGACGTAGCCACTCTAATTCTTATTCTCCTGCCCTGTTGTGCGTGTGGTTCGGAAAGCGAGGTTTATTGTGAGGGCGGCAGAGTGGGGTGTGCGCCGCGGGGACTCAGCGGGCCCCTCGATGGGCCTGCCCGTTGTCAGGGAGCCCTCCGGCCCGCACACATGCGGTGTCTTTACCGAGAGGGTTTTTGTGCCGAAAGGGCCCCCTTTCCGAGCCGGTGTTTCGTTGGCATCTTGTACACGTGTCCTTGCTCCCAAACTTCACGGCTTCTTACAGTTCAGTCGCAGGGCAACGTGGCCACACAGCAGCAGCTCGTGATTCCCCGCCCTCGAAGGGTCCCCGGGACCCCGCGGCCACCCCCTCCCCCTGCATCACACGTGCCCTCTGTGGGTTCTGAGTGCACACGGCTGTCTCTGCAGGGACAGTGGCACGGTGACGTCTTCAGCGGCCTGGGCAGGATGACCCTCTGCTCCGGGGCCGTCTACCACGGGATGTGGATCAATGGCCACCCGGCGGGTAAGTGCCCACACCACCCCCCTCGGCGTTGCAAGGTCCTCTTGTGAGTTCTCCCTCAGGCGGCCCCAGGCACCGGCACAGGGGAGTTGGGTCAGGAGGTGTTTGGGGGTGATGGTGAAGTTCATCTAGAACCCCAGCCCCTTTAGAAGAAACACATTCCAGTAAGGTTTCGGAAGGGCTCGTGACCGTGACCGGCAGAGGCCCCAGTCCGACCTCGGACAGCCATGGCCCCGCTGTGAGCAGGAGGGTCCCTCTCCTCAGAGGGTCCCCGCCCACGGGGCCCTGGGCACCTGCCCCCCTCCCTGAACTCTCTGCACCGTGACTGGAGCACAGAGGGCCTGCAGGGGCCCCTCCCTCTGTTGGCCGGGTCAGGTGACCTCCTGTTAGACTCTAGGATAGAAGTGCCACCCCAGGGGCCAGGGGTCACGGGCTGCAGCTGCTTACTCAGAGCTGAGCAGCCACGACCTCAGGTGGGTCCCCAGGGCCCCTTGCAGGGGAGAGGCCGCGGCAGGTGCCCGCCAGGCCAGGAAGGACTCCTCGGTGGGGGCTCAGGTCCTGTGAAGGGGAGTGGCAGCCTAGGTCAGGGGGAGTCTCCTGGAGGGACTCCCGGATCCTTCCCAGCCCCCCAGGGCTCGGGGTTCAGGGGGAAGCAGACGCTGAAAACACTGTCTCCGGCCGCTCAGACCCCAGAGGACGCCCGGCAGATCCAGGAGGTGGCGGCCAGCCTGTGGGTGGGTCGCCCTCCAGGCCAGCTCCCCGGCAGGTGGCCGTAGCACCTCGTCCACACACATGGAGCCCCTGACTCAGACACGAGAAATGCAGGGCCTGAGTCCCAACCAAGCAGAGGATGTGCCGGAACCTTCCACGGTGTACAGACCCAAATGCTGATGAGCCACTTGCTTACAGCCCTTCCCCGTTTGGTGGCCCTCTGTAGTCTCTTCAGTGGACTTGTGGGAATTGCTTAAAAATCACAGCTGACCCTCAGGGCGGGGTCACGGTCTCGTTCTAGTGACTGCCCAGGTCATTCGGTCAGGTGGCTCTTGCAGGGGATTGACCGCGGCGAGTGATAACCCTCTCCCCACAGAGCTCTGGGAATCGAGGCTGCTGGGCCTGTGTGGGGGGTGTGGGCTCCAGCGGGCGGCGTCCCCCGTGCCCCGCTCACCCGTGCTCCGCTCTGCTGTCTCCCAGCACAAGCCAGGAGGATCGTGATTCTGGGTCCGGAGGTGATGGACGTGGCCCAGGGGTCTTCCTTCGACTTGAATGTTCAGCTGCAGCAGGACAGCGGCGAAGTTGCCGAGAGTGAGTGTCTGCAGGGTGACGACTGCGTTTTCGGAAGGACAAACAGGTGCCGGGCTCTCAGGGTTAGGGACGAGATGCCACGAGTGGCTTCCGGTACCTGGACACCAGCAGATACTTTGTTCGGGGGTCCTCGCCACGGGAGCCTCGGCAGACAGGCAGTAGGCACCCGAGGCCTCCAGGCAGCGGGTGTGTGTGTGTGTGCGGTGGTTGTGAGCGTGTGTGGTGGTTGTGCACGTGTGGGGTGGTTGTGCGCGTGCAATGGTTGTGCACGCATGGGGTAGTTGTGTGTGTGCAATGGTTGTGCGCGTGTGGGGTGGTTGTGCGCGTGTGCAATGGTTGTGAGTGTGCAATGGTTGTGCATGCATGGGGTAGTTGTGTTGTGCAATGGTTGTGAGCGTGTGTGGTGATTGTGCACGTGTGGGGTGGTTGTGAGCATGTGCAATGGTTGTGCGCGTGTGGGGTGGTTGCGCGTGTGTAATGGTTGTGCGCGTGTACAGTGATCGTGCGCGTGTGGGGTGGTTGTGTGTGGGGGGGTGGTTGTGCATGCGGTGATTGTGCGCATGTGGGGTGGTTGTGCGCGTGTGCAATGGTTGTGAGTGTGCGATGGTTGTGCACGCATGGGGTAGTTGTGTGTGTGCAATGGTTGTGAGCGTGTGTGGTGATCGTGCGCGTGTGCGGTGGTTGTGAGTGTGTGGGGTGGTTGTGCGTGTGGGGTGGTTGTATGTGCAATGGTTGTGCGCGTGTGGGGTGGTTGTGTGTGTGCGCGATGGTTGTGCACGTGTGCAGTGGTGCGCGTGTGGGGTGGTTGTGCGCGTGCAATGGTTGTGCACACATGGGGTAGTTGTGTGTGTGCAATGGTTGTGCGCGTGTGGGGTGGTTGTGCGTGTGTGCAATGGTTGTGAGTGTGCAATGGTTGTGCACGCATGGGGTAGTTGTGTGTGTGCAATGGTTGTGAGCGTGTGTGGTAATCGTGCGCGTGTGCGGTGGTTGTGAGCGTGTGGGGTGGTTGTGCGTGTGGGGTGGTTGTGAGTATGTGCGATGGTTGTGCGTGTGTGGGGTGGTTGTGTGTGTGCGCGATGGTTGTGCACGTGTGCAGTGGTGCGCGTGTGGGGTGGTTGTGCGCGTGCAATGGTTGTGCACACATGGGGTAGTTGTGTGTGTGCAATGGTTGTGAGCGTGTGTGGTGATCGTGCACGTGTGGGGTGGTTGTGTGCGTGTGGGGTGGTTGTGAGCATGTGCAATGGTTGTGCACATGTAGTGATCGTGCGCATGTGGGGTGGTTGTGTGCGTGTGGGGTGGTTGTGAGTATGTGCAATGGTTGTGCACGTGGGGGGTGGTTGTGCGCGCGGTGATTGTGCGCATGTGGGGTGGTTGTGCGCGTGGGGGGTGGTTGTGTGTGTGTGTGCGATGGTTGTGCGCGTGTGCAGTGATCGTGCGCGTGTGGGGTGGTTCTGTGCGTGCGGTGATTGTGCGCATGTGGGGTGGTTGTGCGCATGTGGGGTGGTTGTGTGTGTGCAATGGTTGTGCACGTGTGCAGTGATCGTGTGCGTGTGGGGTGGTTCTGTGCGTGCGGTGATTGTGCGCATGTGGGGTGGTTGTGCGTGTGCGGTGGTTGTGCACGTGTGCAGTGGTTGTGCGCATATGCAGTGATCGTGCCTGTGTGGGGTGGTTGTGCGCGTGTGGGGTGGTTCTGTGCGTGCCCACGGCCACCGCTCGTCTTACAGGAGGAAGGGTGACTCTACGCACCGCTGGCGTCTGCGGGGGGCGAGTTCCCGTGTCCTCCGTGGGTGATCGGGGAGGGCAGGTCTCCTGTGGCATCGGGGCTGCTTTTCGAGGGGCCCAGCGGGGCAGCAACGCACAGCGTGGACCAGCTGACCTCCCAAAGCCGGTCCCACCCGTGACCCGTGAGCAGAGGGCGCGGTGCGGAGAGGGCCCCCGCACGGTCACCGGTCCCTGTGCGTGGCCGGGCAGGACCACCGCTACTAAAATGCGTGCCTGGGATTCCTAACGTCCGTTAGTTCGCCCGAGCTTGGCGAGCTTCGACCAGGAAGCCCCCGTGTGCGGCGCGGATCAAAGACAGTCACAACTGGTTTATTTTATTTTATTTTGTTCTGTTTATTTATTTTGAGAGAGAACGCGTGCGCTTGTGCACCAGCAGGGGACGGGCAGAGAGAGAAGAAGAGGGGGGACCCCAAGCAGGCTCCACGCTGTCAGCGCAGAGCCCAACGTGGGGGGGTCGGACCCACGAACCGTGAGATCAGGACCTGAGCTGAAACCAAGGGTCCGACCCTTAACGGGCTGAGCCTCCCAGACGCCCCCACAGCTGGTTTATTTTCACGGCTTTATCGTGGTGCCGTTTTCATAGCGTGAAATCTTTGTGCTGTAAGCGATTCGATGATCTTTAGCAAATTCCCGGAGTCGGGCAAGCAGCGCCACGCCGTCAGTTTCGGACCGTGCCTCGCACCTCCTGCCTGCGGCCCCCTGCCCACCCCACCCCTCTCCTCACATCTGCTCTGCTTTTCTGACCGGCGCACTCTGCTGGGGTGCACCCACGTGGCAGTGCTCGGTACGAGTGTTTGGGTGGCCCGTGTGCTCTGTCCCTCGGTTATCCGCTCACGAGTGGGGTCGCCGCGTCACGTGGCAGATTTACGTGTAAATTTTTTTTTTTTTTTTTTAAATTTTTTTTTTCAACGTTTTTTATTTTATTTTTTTGGACAGAGAGAGACAGAGCATGAACGGGGGAGGGGCAGAGAGAGAGGGAGACACAGAATCGGAAACAGGCTCCAGGCTCCGAGCCATCAGCCCAGAGCCTGACGCGGGGCTCGAACTCACGGACCGCGAGATCGTGACCTGGCTGAAGTCGGACGCTTAACCGACTGCGCCACCCAGGCGCCCCTACGTGTAAATTTTTAAAGAAACCGTCAGGCCGTGTCCCAAAGTGGCCGCAGCGTTTACAACGCGGTCGGCGGGGCCCGGGCTGGATTTCCCACACCCTGCGCGTGCACAGCCGGCCCGAGGGGGCGTCCGGGGGCGCCCCATCTTGGTGCCCCTCTCGGTTCTGACCCACAGTTCACGGCTGACGAGGTGGTGCAGCTTTCCGTGTGTTTATTGGCCACGTGTGTATCTTCTCCAGAGAAATGTTAATCCAAACATGCTGCCTGTTTTTTAAAATTAGGCTGTTCCTCTTCTGGGTTTGAGTTGTTGGAGTTCCCGACGTATTCTGAACACGAGTCTTTTTATAGATGCATCTTTGCAAATAGTTTCAGTCTGTGGCTTATCATTTTCTTAATGCTGTCTTCTGAAGTACAAAGGGCTTTAATTGTGATGAAGTCCAATGAGTACATTTTTTCCTTTGTGGATCATAATATTGGTAACCTGTGTGGGAATTCCTAGCCCGGCCCAAGCACACAAAGATATTCTCCTGTTTTCTGGGAAAAGTTTTGCTCTTGGATTTCTGCCATCCGTCTTCGGCTACTTTTTGTGGATGAGATCAAGTTCTAAATTCATCTCTTTTCGTGTGGCTGTCCAGCTGTCACAGCACCACGTGCTGAAAAGACTGTCCCCTCCCCACTGTTGCCTTGGCACCTGGGTGGCGAACTGCTTGACTGTAAGAATGACGGTTTATGTCCGGACTCTCTATTTCGTGCCATTGGCCCCCGTGCCCCCACACGGTCCTGACTATTGTAGCCCCATAGTGAGCTTGGAAATTGGAGATTCCTCCAATTTGGTTTTTCTTTTTCAAAATTGTTTTGGTTATCCTGGGAACTTTGTATTTTATATAAATTTTTTAGGATCAGCTTTGTCAATTTGTGCCAAAAAAAGAAAAAAAAAAAAAACAAAAACCCTCCTGGGATGTTGTTAGGGACACTGGCCGGGAGGCACCACCCCTGACAGCACTCCAGGTCACCAGCAGGAAACCTCTCCCCATTTATTCATGCCTCCACTTTCTCTCACCAGAGCCTTGTAATTTTTAGTGTCCAAATCTTGTACTTCTTTTGTTAGATTTATTAATAAATGCTAACTTATTGCTGGTTATTTAATTTATAATTATAATTTGTTTACTAACACGTTTGTAATATTTGTTCTTTTTATGCTATTGTAAATGGAATTTTTTAAAATTTTATCTGAGAGAGAACGCACACGAGCAGGGGAGGGGCAGAGGGAGAGGCAGAGAGAGAGCCCCAGGCAGGCTCCATACTCAGTGCAGAGCTGACTTGGGGCTGGATCCCACGACCCTGGGATCATGACCTGAGCTGAAATCAAGAGTCAGCCGCCTGACCCACTGAGCCACCCAGGTGCCCCTGGAATTGTTTTCTTATCTTCATTTCAGAAATTGCTAGACTACAATTGATTTTTTTTTTAATGTTTATTTATTTTGAGAGAGAGAATGCATGAGCAGGGGAGGGGCAGAGAGAGAGAGGGGGACAGAGGATCCAAAGCTGGCTCTGTGCTGACAGTGAGAACCCAATGCCGGGCTTGAACTCAGGAACCTCGAGATCATGACCTGAGCCGAAATCCAGAGTCAGATACTTAACTGACTGAGCCACCCAGATGCCCCTAGACTACAATTCATTTTTAAATATTGATCTGATATCCTTTGACCTTGCTGGACTCACTTGTTAGTTCTGCTATTTTTTCTGAGGATTTCTTAGGATTTTCTATATAGAGGATCACGTCATCTTCAAAAACATCCAATTTTACTTCTTTCTTTCCGGCCTGGATGTGTTTTCTTTCTTTCGGCTGCAACATTTTATGTCCCCACCGGCAATGACTGAGGCCTCTAGGCGCTCGACCCCCTCACCAGCACTTCTCATCCTGTGTCGTTTGGGTCATGGCCATCCTACTGGGTGTGAAGCAGTGTCTCCTTGTGGTTCTGATTTGCATTATCCCTAACAAGGAGGAATGTGAGCATCTTTTCATGTATTTATTGACCATTCGTACATCTGCTTTGGAGAAATACCTGTTCATTGCCTACTTAAAAAATCAGGTAACTTGTCCTTTTACTGTGAGTTATTAAGACTTCTTTATGGGGGCGACCGGGTGGCTCAGTCAGTTAAGTATCCGACCATTGATTTGAGCCTCAGCTCATGATATCACAGGTCCGTGGGATCAAGCCCCACGTTGGGCTCGCTGCTGTCGGCACAGAGCCGCTTCAGATCCTCTGTCCCTCTCTCTCTGCCCCTCCCCCACTCACACGCTCTCAAAAATAAATAAAACTGTTTTTAAATTTATTTATTTATTTTGAGAGAGACAGAACAGGAAGGGGCAGAGAGAGAGTGGGAGGGAGAATCCCAAGCAGGCTCCACACTGTCAGCACAGAGCCTGATGAGGGACTCAGACTCTCAAACCATGAGATCGTGACCTGAGCTGAAACCAAGAATCAGATGCTTAACTGACAGAGCCACTCAGGAGCCCCAATAAAACATTTTTTTTTAAAGAGTTCTTTATGCTGGAGCTAAGTCCCCTTATTAAATATCTGATTTGCAAATGTTTTTTTCCCATTTTATGGATTGTCTTGCAGTCTCTTGATGGTGTCCCTTGAACACAAAAGTGTTACATTTTGGTGAAGTCCAACTCGTACTTTTTTCTTTTGCTGGTTATGCTGTTGGTTCCATATCTAAGAAGACTGCTTAACTCAGAGCCATGAAAATTTTCTCCTGTATTTTCTTCTAAGAATTTTATATTTTTAACTCTTGCATTTAGAACGATAATCCACTTAGGGCTGCCTGAGTGGCTCAGTCGGTTGAGCGTCCGACTTCAGCTCAGGTCACGATCTCACGGTTTGTGGGTTCAAGCCCCGTGTCGGGCTCTGTGCTGACAGCTCAGAGCCTGGAGCCTGCTTCGGATTCTGTGTCTCCCTCTCTCTCTGCCCCTAACCCACTCTCATTCTGTCTCTGTCTCTCTCAAAAATAAATAAACATTAGAACGATAATCCATTTAGAGTTAATCTTTTTGTGTGGTGTGAGGCAGGGGTCCAACTACATTCTTTTGTATGTGGACGTTTAGTTGTCCCATCACTATTCGTTGAAAGACTGCTCTTTCCTGGCCTTGAATGATCTAGACAGTCCATTTACTAAAATTTTGTTTAGAGTTTTTGCATATCTTTTCGTGAAGGATAGTGGTCTTGAAGTTTTTTTTATTTTCCTTGTTAAGGTTTGTTTTTAAGTAATCTCTACACTCAACATGAGACTTGAACTTACACCACTGAGATCGAGAGTCACATGCTCCCCTGACTGAGCCCGCCAGGTGCCCTGAATTTTTTTGTTCTTTTAATATCTTTGTCTGGTGTTTGTATCAGGGTAATGCTGACCTTGTAGAATGAGTCTGGGAAAATTACTTCCTCTTCAATTTTCTGGAAGAGTCTTGTTGAATAATTTCATTTCTTTCTTAAATGTTTGGTAGAATTCAATATGAAGGCCATGGAGGTCTGGAGTTTCTTTGTGGGAAGACTTTTAATTACTAATTCAATGTCTTTAATAGATATATGGTTATTGGGGTTATCTGTGTCTTCTTTTTATTTTTTTAAGTGTATCTATTTTGAGAGAGCACATGACAGTGGGGGAGGGGCAGAGAGAGATGGGGAGAGAGAATCCCAAGCAGGCTCCACACCGTCAACCCAGAGCCCCAACTGGGGCTTGATCCCGTGAACCATGAGATCACGACCTAACCTGAAATCAAGAATCAGACGCCCAACCGACTGAGCCACCCAGGCGCCCCGAAGTTCTATGTTTCTTCTTTAACAAACTCGGGTGTTTTGCGTCTTTGAAGGAATATTTGTTCATCTAAGGTGTCAGATTTATTGTCATAAGCTTGTTCCTAATATTTCCTCATTCTCCACTTAATGCCTTGATATCACCTCTTTTGTTCCTACTGTGGATTATTGGTGTCTTCTTCCTGTTTTGCCTGACTAGTTGGCTACAGATTATCAGTGTCATTGATAAACAATCAACTTCTGATTTCATTGATTTCTCTATTGTTGTCTGTTTTCTGTTTCATTAATTCCTATTATGATCTTAGTATTTCCTTTCTTCTGCTTACTTTGGGTTTAATTCACTCTCTTTTTTTCTAGTTTTTAAGATGGAAACCAAGGTCATTTATTTCAAACCTTTCTTTGCTAGTATGAGAGTTTGCTATACCTTTCCCCCTCAGTACTGCTTTAGCTGCATCCCAAGAATTTTGACACGTTGTGTATTCATTTTCATTCAGTTCAGAATGCTTTCTTATTTCTCTTGGTTTTCCCTTTGCCACATGAGTTATTTAGAAGTGTGTTGTTTCATTTCCAAATATTTGGAGATTTTTCAGATCTTTCCATAATTGACTTCTGACTTAATTCCATGTGGTTAGAGTCACACTTTGTATATCTTGAATCCCTTTAAATGTATCGAGACTTTTTTCATAGAATTTGTTCTGTTTTGGTAAATGTTGCGTGTACACTTTGAGAAGAGCATGATTTCTGCTCTTGTTGGGTAGAATAAATATCAATCTGTAAATAAATATCTATAAATATCTTCTATAAATATCAATCGAGTAGATTTTACTGTTACTGCCCTTCAGATTTACCATATCTTTGCTGATTTTCTGTCCACTGTTCTGTCAATTACTGACTGTGGTATATTGAAATCTGTGATCATAATTGGGAATTGTCTATTTCTGATTTCGTTTCTATCATTTTTTGCCACATGTATTTTGGAGCTCTGTTATTAGGTGCATAAACATTTAGGATTTTTATGGCATTTAATTACTTGACCCCTTATCATTGCAAAATTACCTTTTTCTTTTTTTAATGTTTATTTATTTTTGAGAGAGACAGAGACAGAGCACGAGTGGGGGAGGGGCAGAGAGAGGAAGACCCAGAATCCGAAGCAGGCTCCAGGCCCTGAGCTGTCAGCACAGGGCCCGACACGGGGCTCAAACCCACTAATAGTGAGATCACGACCTGAGCCGAAGTCGGACACTTAACTGACTGAGCCACCCAGGCGCCCCCAAAATTACCTGTTTCAGCCCTAGCATAGTCATTGCTTTGGCATCTACTTCCTATGAAGTAGGAATATGACTATGAATATAGTGACCCCAGCTTTCTCTTAACTAATATCAGCATGGAGTATCTTTATCCAGCCTTTTACTTTTCACCTACTTAAGTCTTTAAAGTGTGCTTTCTGTAGGCAACATATATTTGGGTCTTGCTTTTTAGTTCGTTCTAACCACATCTATCTCCTAATTGAAGTTTTTACTCCATTCACATTTAATGTATTTATTTATATACCAGTTTCCAACTGACCATTTTACTGTTTTCTATTTGCCCTGGCTGGTTTTTTCCCTCTTTAGACTCTATTCCTACCTTTTGTGGGTTGAGTATTGTTTCTGATCCCATCCTATCTCCTCTGTTGGCTTATCAATTCTTACTCCTTGTTTTTTTTTTTTTTTTTTTTGTTCTAGGGGTTGCTTTAAGAACCACAATTTACATCTTTAACTTATCACAGCCTGCTTTGGAGTGATACCATACTACGTCACATATAACATAAGAACTCTGCAATAGGATATACTTCTTTTTCTGCAATCCCAATTTTTATGCTATTGTTTTTATATGTTTGACATTCATATGTTTAATACACTTCGTAATACATTGTCATTACTTTTGTTTAAACAGTCGTTTATCTTTCAAAGAATACATAACAAATAAAAAAAGGAAATCTCATCAATTTGCCCCTGTAGTTACCCTTTCTGGTCCTCCCCATTCCTTCTTATAGATACAGAATTCCACCTGGTACCATTTTCTTCTGCCTGAAAGACTCAGCCTTTAACATTTGTTGTCCTATGTGCTTTCTGGTAATTAATTCTTTCCACTTTCATATGTCTGGAAACATCTTGATTTTGATTTCATTTCTCATAGATATTTTCACCAGGTAGAGAATTCTGGTTTACCCTCCAGCAGGACAGGGGTGCTATTCCATTGACTTCTTGTCTATGCTGTTTCCAAAGAGAAGTCTGCTGTCATCTTTATCTGTGTTTTCTCTGTACAAACTTGCTTTTTCCCTGGCTGCTTTTAGATTTTCTCTCTTTTTTTTTTTAATTTAATTTATTTTTAAAAATTTACATCCAGGGGCGCCTGGGTGGCGCAGTCGGTTAAGCGTCCGACTTCAGCCAGGTCACGATCTCGCGGTCCGTGAGTTCGAGCCCCGCGTCAGGCTCTGGGCTGATGGCTCGGAGCCTGGAGCCTGTTTCCGATTCTGTGTCTCCCTCTCTCTCTGCCCCTCCCCCGTTCATGCTCTGTCTCTCTCTGTCCCAAAAATAAATAAAAAACGTTGAAAAAAAAAAAAATTTAAAAATTTACATCCAAATTGGTTAGCATATAGTGCAACAATAATTTCAGGAGTAGATTCCTTAGTGCCCCTTACCCATTTAGCCCATCACCCCTCCCACAACCCCTCCGGTAACCCTCTGTTTATTCTCCATGTTGAAGAGTCTCTTATATTTTGTCCCCCTCCCTGTTTTTATATTCTTTTTGCTTCCCTTCCCTTATGTTCATCTGTGTCTTAAAGTACTCATAAGAGTGAAGTCATATGATATTTGTCTTTCTCTAATTTCGCTTAGCATAATACCCTCCAGTTCCATCCACGTAGTTGCAAATGGCAAGATTTCATTCTTTTTGATTGCCGAGTAATACTCCATTGTATATATATCCCACATCTTCTTTATCCATTCATCCATCGATGGACATTTGGGCTCTTTCCATACTTTGGCTATTGTCGATGGTGCTGCTATAAACATTGGGGTGCGTGTGTCCCTTCGAAACAGCACACCTGTATCCCTTGGATAAATGCCTAGTAGTGCAATTGCTGGGTCGTACGGTGGTTCTATTTTTAATTATTTGAGGAACCTCCACACTGTTTTCCAGAGCGGCTGCACCAGCTTGCATTCCCACCAACAACGCAAAAGAGATCCTCTTTCTCTGCATCCTCGCCAACATCCGCTGTTGCCTGAGTTGTTAATGTGAGCCTTTCTGACAGGTGTGAGGTGGTGTAAGATTTTCTCTTTATGACTGGTTTGAGCAGTTTTATTTTTTATTTTTGTTAACATTTTTTAATGCTTATTTTTGAGAGAGAGACAGAGAGACAGAGAAACAGAGTTGCAAGCAGGGGGAGGGGCAGAGAGAGAGGGAGACACAGAATCCGAAGCAGGCTCCAGGCTCTGAGCTGTCGGCACAGAGCCCAACGCGGGGCTCGAACTCACGAACTGTAGGATCATGACCTGAGCCAGAGTGGGACACTCAACCAAGTGAGCCACCCAGGCGCCCTGAGCAGTTTTATTTTTGAAGTGACATGGTGTAATTTTCTTCATGTTTCTTGTGCTTGGGTCTATTGATTTTCTTGCATCTGTGGGTTTATAGTTTTCATCAAATTTTGGGATTTTTCAGCCTTTATTTCCTCAAATAATTTTTCATCTCTGCTTTTTCTTCCCCTCTTTTAGAGGCTCCATTACCCATATATTAGGCCATTTCAAGTCGCCTCACTGTTCATGGATTCCTTTTCCCCTTCCCTCTTTCTCTCCTCTTTTTCTTTACCTTCCTTTTTTATTTATTTTTTCTTTTTTCCTTTTTCCTCTTGGTATTTCATTTTGGGTAGTTTCTGTAGCTATGTTTTCAAGTTCATGTATCTTTTTATTTTTTGCAATGTCTAATCGGCCATTGATCACATACAGTGTATTTTTTATCAAATAGTTTTTATTTCTAGAAGTTCAACTTTGTTCTTTTTATATCTTCAGTGTCTCTACTTATCTTTTGAATGCACGGAGTCCAGTTATAGTAATAACTTTGAAAAAGTGTCCTTTCCTGCTAATTCTAACATCTGGGTCAGTTCTGGGTTGGTTTCATTTGACGGTGTTCCCTCCTCATCATGGACCATACTTTTCGTCATTCTTCGCCTGGTCATCTTTGACTGGGTGCCAGACGTTGAAAATTTACCATTTGGAGGCTGGATATTCTGTGTTCCCATAAGTACTCTTGGCCTTTTTTCTGGGGTACAGTTAGCTTCCTTGGAGATCGTTCGATCCTTTCAGGTTTTGCTTTTATGAAGTGTTAGGTGTGGTGGAGAGCTCCAGCTGAGACCTGTCATCCCCGCTGCGGAAGCAAGACCTTCTGAGAACCCTGCCCAGTGTGCCATGACGTCCAGGTCTCCCAGCCTGGCCAATGGGAATGAGCACCGCTCCTGTCCCATGTGAGCCCAGAGCCTCCCGCCCTATCTTTTCCTGGGTCTTTTCCTGGCCTGGGGACATTTCCTTGCACTTGGTGCACCAACCTGTGCTCTGCTGTGCACCCAGAGGCCCCACACGCTTCTCTGTTCCTCTGCCTTCTGGACTCCAGGACTCCTGCTATGTGCCTGTCCTGCCCCCCTCCCCCTTCAGCCCTGTGTCCTCACTGAGGAGGTTCCTGGGGTTGCCAGTCCCTCTCCCTGTACCCGGTCCACCTTCTCTCAAGGCAGTGACCCGGGCAGTTATGGGGTCCACACCCTTTGTTTCCCGTCTCAGGGACCACTGTCCTTGGGTCTTGGAAACCATCGTGTTATCATTATATTTTGTCTGCGTTTTTGGTTGCTTCAGGTGGGAGCATAGACCGGTCCCGGGTGCCCCATCATGACAAGAGCGGAGGCCGATCAGACCATACTGGGATGTGATCCTCGACTCCGCCCTCCACTCCCCTCCTTCCAAGTCAAAGTACTTGCAGCATCTGTCCTGCTCTGTCCCCTCTTCCAGGGGGGCTGAATGACGGGCGTCACGGACGCCGCTCAGAGTCCAGGCGACCAGGCCCTGTGCCGAGTGCCCTGGGGGTGTAGACGGGGGGGGGGGGGGGGGGGGGTGGAGCCATCCCCCAGGTCGAGGTGGGGGCTGGGCCACAAGCAGCGATGTCTCCCCGGAGGCGGAACCGCGGTGAAGACGAGCCTCCGGTGTGACCGCTCTCGGCCAGGGCAACCCCCGCCCCTGAGCAGGTGAAACCCCGAGGCTGGCCAACAAGGAGAACCCCCCCAGCCAGAGGCACAGCCAGGTGCCCTGAGGCCCGGGATCCCCAGTGAGGGGTGGCGGTGCCGGGCAGCATGGATGGCTCCGCTGAGGGCCGGGGGGGCAGAGGAGCCGGGACAGTGGGCAGGGAGCGAGAGCCGGATACGGCCGTGGCCTCTGCCAGCCCTGCCCGCGTGGGGGGTCTGCTGCAATGGTCCTCATGGTGCCCGGCCCAGGACCAGGGAGGGAGAGACCCGGGTTCCTGTGGCCCTTCTGTCCCTCCCTTGGCTCAGCCTGCTTCTCTGTCCTTCCCAAGGTGAGGATGGCCGGGTTTTGAAGATCTCAGCTGGCGTCAGGTACGTGCAGCTCGCGGCCTACTCAGAGGTCAGCTTTTTCAAAGTGGACAAGGACAACCCGGAGACATTCCAGACCCCGTTGTGAGTATGGGCGACCCCGGACGCCCGTGTGGGGTGGGAGACAAGGAGGAATGGCCCAGAACTACTCGACCCGGACCCGTCCTCACATGGCTCCCACACCAAGGACTCTGAGGGCGCTGGGGACACAGCAGTGACCACCAGACACGACACGCTCTGTCTAGTGGAGCAGGAGCGAAGGCAGAGGGCCAGGGGGAGGTGGGCTGGGGCTGCGGCGTGGTTCCAGTGGTCCGGACAGACCGTCCTCCCCCCATCGTTCCCTGCTTCCCACCACGTTAGTCTCCGAGTGGTCGCCTCATCCCCTCCTCCCTGGAAGGACCCTTAAGCCACCGTGTCCCCCACAGCCAGGTGTCCCTCTCAGCTTGGCGTCCGGCAAAGCCCAGTCCCTCCTGTCCCCTTTGCAGTGGCTTTGAGTGCATCGCCTATCCTCTGTGGAGCCCCAAGTCTGGGGCCTTGGAGCCCAGAGCTGCCCTGGAAAGTGCCAGAGGAGATCCACTGCTCCCCAGGGGAGACCGGGAGCCAGCAGCGGCATCAGACACACCTCGAGGCCAGAGGGACATCCCCGGTGAGTGGAGCTGACCAGCTGGTTGGCGGTAGCTTACGTGAGTGCTTCGGGGTGTGTGGGCTGATGGCGGGCACCTCAGAACCTGGGCAGGAGGAGAATAAAGTTGACCCTTGAGAACTCAGGCACAGTGGCCCTGGAGGGGACAGAACGTCCCAGGAAGACAGTGCCCAGGCCCGAGCAGGCCGGTCGCCATTGCTGTGGGTTACAAGGCAGGCTGGGAGCTACCGCCCTGGGCACCAGACCCCTCGGGTGCACGTTCTTACTGTGTGAGCCCAGAGCCCGTGGTGGGGCTGGGGCACGGCAGCCCGGGGACCGCCATGGCGGCCGTCCTGCCCTCGCCACATGCACATCTGGTCACTGCCGGCAGTCTTGTTCGTGCACAAGAGCCTGGTGGTGCGGTGTGGCCCCTGGGCCTCGGGCCTCGGGCCTGTTTCTGCATCTGTCAGACCTTGGCGGTTTGCCTCGGCCACTGTCACCAGGAGGTCTGTGGCTGGACGGGAGTGCGCCCTCGTGACAGCCCCCACCCGCCCGGGGCAGGCGTCTGTAGACCTAACGGTCGCCAGCGTTTGCCTGGTTTTCCGGCTGGTTCCGCCTCTGCCCAGAGCACACAGCAACTCCACATGCACCTGGCCCCACGGCTCCTGGTGCCTGACAGCTGCTGCCGTGGATGCCTGGCCCGGCTTCTCCATGGAGTCCTCTGGAACCACTGCCGGAAGCAGAGCACTGGAGCTCCGGAGGTAAATCGGAGTTTAATCTCTGCAGCTCACCGTGTCCGGGGACCCCGGGTCCCACACAAGCTGATGCAGCCCCACCGCTTACGTCCTAATGGGGGGAGCATGTGCGTTACCAGAGGCGTCCCAGCGAGCGTGGCTGTGGGTCCCGCCTGGTCCCCTCGCCACGGGAAGCAGCTGCATCAGGTCCTGTGGACCAGGGCACGGTCATCAGCGGGACTCCGGGGTCCCCCCCGGGCAAGTTCACGCGCACGTTAGCCGCGGGGACCTTCACGTTCTCCTTAGCCCTTGAAGAGGGGCCGGTCCCCCATCAGGACCCCAGCCCTGGATGCCGCAGGGGGTGCTCCCAGGTCACAGCAGAACGGGGGGACTAGTGTTCTGCACCAGGGCCCGGGCCGGGCCCCTCTGTGTGGGGGCCGGTGGGGGCCCCGAGGCTCGTTGGGGGAGGCCCGGGGGGCTGGCCACGACCCCTCGTCTGCTTCCCACTGGGTTTATAGAAGCAACTTTACGCCAAAGGGCAGAATGGGTCTCATGTTTCTGTGTAAAAACACCCTCTGGGCGCCACACCTTCCACCGGCAGGGATTTCAGAGCCTGTGATGAGGTCTCCGTGGAAACCCAGCCCGGAAAGGGGGGCCCCCGTCCGCGCCCGGGTGTTTGGTGTGGGCGGCCCGGGCCCGGCCCGCTGTGCGGGTTTGGGGTGCTCGCCGCTCGGGAGTGGGCCTCACCCTGTGCTCACGGGACTGGTGCCCGGCTGCCGACACGCTCGGAGACGTTTCCGGCTTTGCCAGGACACGGGCGTGGAGCCGTAGGGAATCACCTTTGGGGAGATCGAGGGGAGCACGCCTTGGGTCCTATGAGAACCGCTCGAGCTCTGCAGCTGGACCCGAGGCCCCGGGTCCTTTGCCAGGTGCCCTGGGGGCTGACCCGGGAGGTGGCTGCTTCTCTGCCGCTTTTTGGCCGAGCCTCTCCACACCTGTCTCCTCTTCTGTAAAGCGATGGTGAGCGGCATCTGCTCCCGGGACCGCCAACCCCTTCGTGACCCCCTCCCGTCCCCTCACAGGGTGGGGCACCAGGGACACGCACACCTGGGTCAGGAGGGGTCGCCCGAGCCTCTCTGCAGGACACTGCCACTGCTTCCTGCCCGCTCAGCTGCCCCGGAGCAGCCCTCGCCCCACCGGGGCCCAAGCCCTCGGACGAGCTGGCCCGGGGTGGCCCTGGGTCATGGACACACTGGCCGGCCGTCTGCAAACAGGAAATGAAGTCAGTGCAAATTTGACTGTTGCCGCAGGTAGGATAGGAGTCGGCCGTGAGCGAGAAAATCTCAGATAATCACAGCTTGACCAGGGGAGCTCGCTCTGTGGGCTCCGGGAGGCGGCAGCTGCGGGGCGGCCGGGTGGTACCTGAGACCCGCGTGGGAGTGGGGAAAACCGGAAACGGCCGGGACACGGAGCTGCTTGGGTGGGAAAGAAGGAAGTCTTTGTTGTTGTTTTAACCAAAGCGGCTCATTCTGTGACTCTCTGGGGACAGACAGCCTCAACTTATTCTGAGCGTTATTCCGAAAGAAAGCAAAATTGTGCCGTCGTGTGGCAGCCCCCACGCATACAGGGTACACGGAGCGAACCTCCGTGTTCTCAGAGCAGCCCCGCCTCCGGGTCCCTGCTCCTGAGCTCACTCTCGAGCCCCCTTCCGACAGCACAGCGGCGGCTTCAACTCCATTGATGTTCGCCTCTCATGTGGATGTTCAGAGGCTGGGGTGCCATCCCCCATGGTCACTGGGGCCCCTGTTTCTGTTTCCTATGCCGCTGCTCTGTCGCCCTTCCTGCGTCATCTCGTGGCCCTAGAAGGTTGCACAGGCGCCAGTTGTCATGCCCCCTGTTCCCGGCAGCTGGGAGGGGGAAGCATGAGGAGCTAGGGCCCTTCTTTTTAAGCCGCGTCCCTTCTAAGAACGTGCCGTTGCTTACATGTCGTCAGCCAGAACTTGGTGACGTGACCGCACCAGGCCTCGAGGAGACGAGGAACGCAATGTGCCAGCCAAGACCAGGCTCTGTGGCCAGAGAACCAGGGGAGGGTGGCCGTTTCCGTCAACCGGCACCTTTGCCTGACAGTCTGGATGCCGCGTGAGCAAACCCACCGGCAGCCAAGGCCTCCGCCGCCTTCGGGGGCTGACGAGGAAGCGGGAGGCGGGTGCCCTCCCTCTGCAGCCCTTTGCAGGAAGGGTGTCCTACGCGCAGCGCCCCCGTAGCCCTCACCCTCACGCCCCGGCCCCACCACGGGACAGTGAGGCAGTGACGAACGGGCTTGGTAAAACCGGGGCTGGAGGCGAAGACGCTCATTCTGTGAGACCGACAGGAAGTGACGGAGACGGGGCCCCACGGCGGCGGGAGCTGACGAGGGCACCGGGGCACGGCGGCCCCGTGGCGGGCTCAGCTGGCACCTTCGAGCGCGGCCTCGCGCACGCCCCTCGGGGACCGGCTTCTCGGCTTCCTCCTCACCCCTGCAACGGGCGGTTCAGGACATAAACCCCCTAAAAGCCTGCTTTCTAATCACACGAAGAAGTGAAACGAGCAGAGAAAGTACTTTCCGGAGGCCTCGTGTCACCACGCGGGGCTCAGTCTCCTCTTCTCCCTTTGATACGAACTATGTCAGCCGCCTCATGGTTTTTAACTTCCGAGCAGTTTGCTTTCCGTTGAGAAGAAAAGACGATTTCATAGGCGTGGACCGGCGCCAGGCTTCCCGCAGCCTTTGGTGACGTTGCAGCCCCCACGTGGTAGCAACAAAGCTGATAACTGATGTTAGGTTCACAGAGACTTTTATATTTAGACGCTTAACCTTTTGTAACTCCCGCCCTCGGCCTTAAGCGGGATGCCCTTTTGTGCTGATCGCGTCAGGGGGGCGTCCGCTCGCCCCCTGGCAGCGTGAGCCCTCGGAGTCCTGCGACAGGTGCCGATAGAGGCTGCAGGGACACTGGCAGGCGGGCCACTCGGCCCAGACAATCCCCGTAAATTGGATTTGGGAACCCGATAAAGCCCTAGCAGGGCGAGAACCTCACGTTGCGCGCGCGTGCGTGTGTGTGTGTGTGTGTGTGTGAGTGAAAGGCACAAAACCCTCCCAGGAAATGTTTCCGACTGATGTGAGTGGTCCCTCTTTTCCATTTGTTGAACACGTGGTTTCGGGCATTCATCAGATGCGGTCTGCAAAGAATCATCCCTAATTGTAAGATGATTTTAAAAATCAAGGTGCCCTTTGCTGCTAATGCAGTCTTGCCAATAAGCGACTCAACGTATAGCAGAGAACTTCTGGGAATTTCATTGCCTTGGGGGAGGAGTGGGGGAGGTAACGCATTTTAATATTAATTGTCTATGGTTAATTATGGCAGCGTAGCTACCATGAAAGATCCTTGCTTTTAAAGGGAAATCTGTGCCGTGAATTTCCTGTGGAGGAATCCTACGGGGTGGGGCGGGGGGGGGGTGGGGGCTCGTCCCAGACAAGTACAGGAAAATCCTGCGGTGCCTCCAGGCAATGCCGTGAGCAGGGGATACACTTGCTCGTCAGGGGCTGCGTCCGTCTGAAACCAAGCAACCCCGGGGGTGGGGGCGCCACGCGATCTGAGACCACAGCCCGCGGAGTGAGCCCCTCCCACAGCCTTGGCCACCCTCCCCAGCACCTCTCCACCTGCCGCTCATGGGTCCTGGGGCTGCGTGGGCACAGCCACAGGGCAGGAGCACCCCCAGGACCCCTAACAGCAGACCTCCGGGGGGCTCCGGAGAGAAAGGAGGGAGGGAGGCTGGCCTGGGCTTGCGTCAGGTGCCGAGATCTCGCGTGGTGGCCAGCCTGCGCCCGCATGGATGTGCCTGGGGGGGCGGCTGCGAACACGGCTCTAGAAGGCACGGATGTGCCTTCAGCAACCCAGAACCAGCTTGGATTTCTCTTTGCCCCTGACCGCGGCCTCGGAGGCCTGTCCCCCCGAAGGGGTCTCCATGCTGACACTGGCAGTGAGGATGCCCTGCCCCAGGGCAGGGTGGGCCGGGGTGGGCGCCCTTCCCCGTGGCCTAGGGACAGGCCCCAGACCGCTTAGGGCCACCAGGCCGCCCAGGGACGGAGACTTCGTCTGTGTCTTCATCTGCCTCAGGCTTAGCCTCTGACAGTTGAGCCACAGAGGGGAGGGGACATGCCCCACCTCGCCAGCTGCCCCTGTGCAGCCTGCGCTGGGACCCCTGCTGGGACCTGTTGGCAGGGGCTCCCAGTCTCCTATGGTCAGAGCCCTGCTTGCCAGAAGCCTGACCCCGGGGGCCCTCCTGGGGCAGTTTATGCCACTGTGTCTGACCACCCCCCCCCCCCTCCACGTCACAGAGCCTGTGGCCTTCTGGTCACCACAATGCTGCCTACGGGCCTCTGTCCCCTGGGAGTGGGTGTCAGGCCCCTGCATGAGCTGGTGGGGGTGGGGGTCTCTCCTGGGACAGGGTGCAGCCCCTGGGATCCAGGACCCACTTCAGGCAGGGGATTCGAGGAGGGCGGGAGGCCAGGCCGGCACCCTGCTCTCTGACCTGTCCAGGGTCCCCTGGCCAAGTTTCTGGGGAGAGGTCTGCTGGAGTCTCCGCTCCTGGGCGGTGGTGGGCGTGGGGCAGGCCTGGCCCAGGCCCCATGGCAGGGCAGTGTGGGTGGGGACAGGGAGCCTCCGGGCACCCGGCACCACCCCGAGGAGCTGCCCATGGCCAGCTAGACCTGCAGGTGTGGGATTTGGCCGAGGCTCGGCCCGGGACTGAGGGGCCCTGGGCCAGGCGTGTGCTGAGCGTGGGCCTGCGTGTGTAAGCACCCTCGTGTGGCACCGTGCACATCTGTGTGCACATCTCCCGTGTGGGGTGTGTGTGCCCGCACCCCTGGTCACGGCCGGCTCCTTGGTGCCCGGCCCCTCACAGCACGCTCCACTGGTGGGCCGCAGGCCCCTCGAGGCCTTTCTGGAAGCCTCAGGACCAGCTTCCTTCTCCTAGGAAAGGCTGCTGCCCGCAGCACGTCTCCCCCGACGGCAGCTCCCAGAGACACAACAAATCTCCTTTCATCCCTCCCAGAAAGAACACGGGGCCACGAGTTCTGTCTTGCTGGGATCAGCACAACCCCGGCCCAAGGCCAACTCCAGCCCTCCTGGGAGGCGAGCTTCGGGGTCCAGAGACCCCAGAGACCCCGGACTGGCCGGGAGCCCCAAGCCACTGTCCCGGCCTGTCCTGCCACTGTCCGCACCTGCAGGCGGCCCCCTCCGTTGGAGAGCTGCCACGCTCCAGGCCCGTTCGTGGGCCCCGAGGCCTCTGCCCAGGTCTGTCCCAAGAGCCCCCAGGACTGCCGCGTGTGTCGCCCAAGAAGACAGCCCCAGGCGCAGCCTCCCGGCCGATACCTGCGCAGGAGCCAAGCTGGAGGTCAGCCGCGGTGTCCAGACCCGGCGTCCCCAGGGCCGCTCCTCTGCTGCTTTCCCGCTGGATGAGCAGGGGACCCCTCGGGGGAGCCCTGTGTGGCGTCAGGCTGCCTGCCTAGCCCCGTAGGGCTGGTGTCCCCCCGTTGGTCACCTCGGCGGCAGCCTGGCCTCGCTCTGCCCAGCCAGGCACAGACAGCCTGGCTGCCGGAGGCTCCCGGAGTCGAGGATGAGGGGACATCAGAGACAGGCTCAGGAAGAACCCCAGATCAGTGCCTCCCCCCGTCCTGCGGGTTTGACCACAGAGTCCCGGCCCCTTTCGAGTCCTTTTTGCGATTCCAACACAACCGAGCCCAGGAGCCGAGCCTGGAGGTAATGCGTGCCCTCGGGGCCGCAGGAAGTGTCTGTTGGCATTTCTGGAAGGAGGAGGCTTTAACCACTTTGCGGAGCGCACATACAGCCCCCTTCGGAAGGACACACGTGTAGAAGAGGGACGGGGCAGTGAGTCTGAGCATCCAGAAAGGTCATGGGCCAACGGGGACCGTGGCTTTGTGTCAAATCCATTTTCTACGCTTCAGTAAAGGGAGGGAAGGCGGTCACCGGGTTCCTCGTCAGGAACGGTGCTGTGGCCCCAGACACCGGCCCTGCCGAGCTCAGCCCGAGGGACCGGGGTCCTGGTCCACCGCAGCCACCACAGGGCACGGGGCTTCTAAACACCTGCCCGGCCAGGCCCGGTCATGAGCTGCCTGCAGGCCTGGCTCTCACACGGGCTCCTTGGGAAACTCATGGATTCGAAAACCTCTGGATAGAAACCTGAACCAAACCCTGCCCGAAGGCAGGCCCTCCATCCTGCAGCCCAGATGGGGCCTGAGACCCCCCACGCGGGGACGCCTGTTTCTGGGCTGGTCCCCAGGGCGCCTCCATGCTGGGTGCAGACCGTGCGGACACATCCGGTCGAGGTGGAGCGGAAGCACCTGGAAGGTCCTGCCCCGTGGTCACGTCGGGCCAGCCCTCGCCTCGGGCCTGGGCGCCCAGTGGACAAACCGAGTGGTGGGCGGTGGGGGGGGGGGGGGGGCGCGGGGGGGTGGGCGTCGCGGCCTCGAGGGAGCCCTCATCTGGAGACCGGGCCGTCCAAGAAGGGGCCCAAGGGTGCCCCCCCTCCCCCCCCAGCCCTGCCCAGCACTCACGCTGCCTCCTCGCCCTCTGGGCCATGGAGACCCCGGCCCCACCAGTCCTCGCCGAACAGGCCGCTCTGCCTTTGGAAGGTAGCAGCTCCTTGGCCGGTTGAGCCTCTGCCCTAAAGACTAACGCAGTGTGTCTGGTCACCTCCACGTGAGACGGCTCTCGGCCCCTCAGGGCCGATAACATTTTATTTTTTTCTTCATACAAATGAAGAAAACATTCCAGCCTGTGGCTGGCTCTCCGCCCGGGGCCCCCCGGCGGCCGTTTGACGGTCGCGGCCCGGCCTGCGCAGCCTTGTTTACTCGGGCCGCGCTCCGCCTTTGTCTCCGCGTCCTACACAGGTGATTAGGGAGTCTAATTGAGTTGGCCGTAAAAAGATAATTAATCGACATTTCCTCCCAGAGAGGTCAAGCGCCGATCTCCCCGCGGTGCAGCCTCCCGTTACCAGTCGCCCCCCACCCGCCCCCCCGGACGCAGCAGTGACCTTTATCTTGCTGATGATTAAAATCGACATAGAGGCCTCGGAAATAACTCCTGGGAGCTGGGGTCGGCATCTCTGGGCAGGGGCCCTGCCTCGAGGGTCAGCCAGGCTGGCCAGTGCCCCCCTAGAGAGGCCAGGACCAGCTCCAAGGGCCCCTGCAGGCCAGGGCAGGACCCTCGCCCCAGAACGCTGTCCCCACGTTGTCCCCAGGCTGAGGAGAACAATGGGTCCCCTGAGACTCTGGTGCGTGGTGAGGCAGCTCTCTCGGAGGGTGGGGGCTCCGGCCAGGAGCGCGGCCGGGAAGGGGGATCTGCTCTGCCAACAGGGCAGACAAGGTGAGGAAGGGGCCGCAGGAGGGGGTGAGTGTTGGGGGTGCACATGGCCACCCCGTGACAGCAAGATGGATGGTGGCAGGGCCAGGGCCACCGGGACAGGACACCTGCAACAGTACCCTGGGGGCAGGGCGTGAGCAGAGGCCAGAGGGGCGAAGCGTCCAGAGGCTCAGTGTGGCGGCCGGGTCGTGAGCTAGGACAAGACGTGAGGAGTAGCCAGTGCGGCTGGCCCCGGAAGTCCTGTGGCCACAGGGCTTGGCATGTGCTCAGGACGCAGGAGGAGGTCAGTGGGAGTTTGGGGCTGGAGGGGGGGGTCTCACCCAGTGGTGAGTCCCTGTGCTAGGTGTGAGGCTGGGCCCTGTGATGGCGGCTGAGGGGAGACCAGGACGGGGGGACATCGGTGATGTCGTCCATGTTTCTGGTCGAGCGAGCCGGAGTTGGGGTAGGAATTGGGTCTGGGGGGCAGCACGTGCAGGTGTCCGCAGGGAGCGGAGGTGGGTGACTGACCCGAGGAGGCGGGAGCTGGACGAATGTGGTGGACACCCCCACGGGCAGCAAGGCGCCCACCCAAAGGGGCACAGACGGGGGAGAAAAGAGACCGGCCTCCAGCAGTGGAGGTGGGGGTTGGGGGTCAGCTGTGACCACTGGTGCCCAGGCAAGGTGCACCGATGTTAGGGCCGAGGACAGCGGCCCCCCGTTGTGGGAAACCCAGATTCTCAACAAACCCTGTGGAGCCCTGGGCTGCGGGCCCTCCTGCTCCGGGACAGAGGGCACTCTGAGAGGACGCCCTTCTAAGTGGATTTTAAACTCCTAAGCCGACCAGAGAGCCCTGTTCTCTTTCAGTGGCCAAGCAGGGTCCACAAGGTCTCTCCCTGACCTTCCACGATGGGCTGGGGCACAAGGTGCATAGGAGGCTTCTGGCCTGGCCGGGACACCACCCATCCCACAAACGCCCTGTGCTGCGGTCCACACACGGGCGGGGTGGCTGGGGACGGCAGGAGGCCTGACCTTTTGGGACATCGCACATGCAGGGCAGAGACAAGCTGAAGGACCGCTTGGACGCACGACCTGGGAAGCCACGGTCCAGCTGAGACACGGAGGCAAAGGAGGCCACCGGGCCGTGTGCAAAAAGAGGGGCCAACGCACAGGGCCCCGAGCACGGCCAGGCTGTGGTGACAGCGTTGTGATCAGCCCAGGAGCCCCGCGAGAGCAGCTCTAGCGGGAAGAGCTGGGGCTGAATTTGGGGGGCACAGGACAGGAGCAGCGGCTGCAGGCTGAGCCCCAGTTCTGGGAAGGCAGCGTCACATCTGAGACTCGGGGATGGCCCGGGGAGAGGGGGCGGTCAGGTGCGCGAGTTCCACGTGGCCACCGCACTTTGTGGGGAAGGGGCCTCGGCGCCCAGAGGCCTCCTGGGCCCAAGCGGCCGAATCTCGAGGACCCCTCCTCGCACTGCGGACGTGCCACCGCTTTGGTTTAAGCCCGTTGGTGTTGGGTTTCTCTGGCTTTCGACCAAAAGGGGTCTCGGAGCCGCTTCTCGTCCGGGGACGATGAATGGCAGGAGGTGATGGAGAATGTCAAGCCTGTGGCTGAACCGAACTTGGTCGTCCACGTGCCTACCGGCCGCGTTGGGTGACGTGGTGTTAGCGGGCAGGCGGGCAGGTGGGCAGGCCAGCACCGCGGCGCTCTCTGGGCCGGGGCTCCTCACCACGGGGCTGTGACCGCAGAGCCCCAGCCCCGACAGGCCCTGGGAGTCCCGTGAGGATCCGCGGGCGGCTGCTTGGTGCCGGGTCGGTGCGTCGGCCGCCGCGGTCGTCGGGCCCCTGAGCCCAGGGAGGCGATGTGCTCTGGGCCCCGTGCCCACGTCCCCCGGCCACCCCCGCCTGGGGAAATTGGCACATTTCAGGTGCGGGTCTGACGCTGCTGCTGTCGGAAGCGGGCGCTGGGGACCCACTCCTGCACGGTCACCTTGGCAAGGGTATTAGGACACAGAGCCGGGGCCTTCGTTGGCCGGAGGCGTCGATAACAGACAACTGGTTCCTCTCAGGCCCGCTGGAAACCGTCGCTGCGCTCAGAAACAGAAATCATGCCGTCAGCAACGCGGTTCACAGTCGTTGCCCAGGACATAAATAGTGTGGGGACAGCAAAAGCTAATGGAGAGGAGGACTTTAGTTAAAGAATGTCCTTGCAGAAGGAAAGACTTTACTTTTTATAATGCGCCATAATGATGACATTAAGACCCCTCTGAGAGAAATAATTCCCTACCTGTAATTTGGAAATACTTCTGGGGCCCGTAGGCATCTCTCCCTGCAGAAGTTGGGCTCCAGGGAAGGGGACTTAATGCCTAGGGCCCCTGGGCCCCATCCAGGGCACGGATGAGAGACGCCCTCCACCCACTGAGCTCCCCCCATTGGCGGGAGCGTCCAGCCCGCCTTGTCCACCTCCAGCTGTCCCCACGGCCCCGTCCAGCCCCCTCCCTGCGGTTCGACCAGCTCCTGCTGGTGGCTTCTCCCTGTGTGAGAGCCGGCAGGGACCTCAGGACAGAGGTCAGTCAGGAGAGCTGGGAGCCCAGCCCCCACAGGATAGCGGGTCCCGACACACGCGTGTCTGGGACAGTGCCAGTGGCCCTCACCAACCTCACGACCCCGTCTCAGCAGCCAGCTTTCTGTGCAAGGGACAGAAGAGGGGGACAGCCAGGGCTGTAGGTCCATTGTCTAGTGCGGCAGAGCCTGGGGAGGGGA
This sequence comes from Neofelis nebulosa, assembly GCF_028018385.1. NCBI lineage: Eukaryota > Metazoa > Chordata > Mammalia > Carnivora > Felidae > Neofelis > Neofelis nebulosa. Next base: position 221,295,317 of record NC_080783.1, read on the forward strand.
CTGCCAGGAGACGCCCCGTCCCACCTCGGGACACCGGGAGGGGAGGAGTAGGGAAAGCCAGGATGGACAGGGTCCACGGTGGGGGTACCTCCTGCAGGGCCCAGCCCAGCCTGGAGGATTTGGGGGTCTCCTGGGGGGCTCTCGCCCCTTGTGGGGGCTGGTGGCTGCCAGCGGCCCCCATGTTCCACACTCTTCCTGGACCTGGTCCGACATCACCTTAGCATGCAGCCATGACGTAGAAATGTCCTCCTCCGGGTCCTGACCTGGCACCCAGGGCCTCAGGCAACGGGCTGTGTGGTAGGAGACCCTCCTAGCCCCAGGGCACCAGCCTGCAGGGCTCTCAGGGTGGACCCCAGGTGAGGGGGCGTCAAGAGGCCGGGGGCCCCAAAATATACCCGCACGGAGCCTGCGCAGTGTAGAGCAGGCTGTGCCCCACCCCCCTGTCCCCCCAGCCACACGGCCAGTGCCCCCGCCGGCCGAGCTACAGAAGCTTTGCGTCAGGGGCCGTGTGACAGGTTCTTTCCCATCTTAGCTTTGTGCTGTTTGAGGGATGTTCTGTCCTTCACCTTCCAGGAGAAGCCCGGGGATGTGAGCCCCACTGTCCTGAGGACTGCAGGAGAGTGGAACAAGGTTGTGCCCGGTTCTCGGACGTCTGCCTTGGGCCCCCCCCAGCCGGGTACAGCCCCGTCCTCTTCCTGGACGACCCCTGTGAGGTATGGGCATGGGTATGGGCAGGGAGACACCCCCCCCCCCCCCAGGGCTCTGTCCACACGGTGCCCGGCACCAAGGCCCATGTGCTGGTTGCCCCTCTGAACCCTCCCCCACTGCTCCTTCCAGAAGGCAGGTGGCAGGCCCAGAGGGGGCCTGGGCCCCGGCAGAACGCCCACCACGCAGGACCCGCCAGGAGGCAGCAGGTAGGAGACACTGACCGACTCAGGGCATTCGGGGGGTTTGGTCCGGCCTCGCCATCAGCGGGACCACAGGTGGGGCCCCCCAGGTGTGCGCTCCGTGCAGGGGCCGGGGTCTCAGTTTCCCACAGGCGGGCGACCCTGTGACCCCACAGGCATGGTCTCCGTCTGCCCAGGGGCTGCACGCACTTCTGCGACCTAGACGGCAGGAGAGGCCAGGCTCCCAGCCTCAGGGGAGCCGGGCCCTGGTCCAGGTTGGCAGAGCAGAGTGGCCCACGGAAGGGACGATGCTCCTTGATTGTGTTCGGAGGCCAGGAGGGGCCCACAGCGTGGGCAGAGGCGGCCAGAGGCCCGCCACATACCTGCCGCAGGCCCGTGATCTGTCCTGCAGCAGACACACAGGTCGGGGCTGCGAGCCCCACGGTGGGGGCTGAGGAGACTCCACTCTGCCAGTACCTCGGCCACACGCTCTTTCCAGCCCGGGGCCCTGCCAGGAGGAAGGCTGAGTTCCAGAGAAATCACTCCTGGCAACCGCTTATGGGAGCATCCTGTCCCCTGCCAGGCCGTGTGGCCCAAGGCTCAGGTGGGACTGAGCTCACCTCCCTGCCCCCCAAGCCCCCGGCACCCCCGGCCTCTCCCCAACCCGGTTTGCAGTTCCGTGGGGACTCTGGGAGGTGCAGAGCAGAGCTGGGGCCGAAACCAGCACATCGGGAAGCTGTGGCTGGGACCCTGAGAGCCGGCCTGCTCTTAGAAGGCAGGAACGCTCCCTCTGTAGGCGGAGTGGGGAGAACGTGGCCCCTGGGGGAGGGGCACCAGGCCTTCGAAGTCGCCCACCTGCTGGCAAGGGCAGGCCTCTGACCCTTGTGTGTAGCCTTGTCATCAGCCCGGGAGAGGGGGGGCAGTGGCCAAGGCCAGCATGCCCCGGGCGCCTCTTGTGGCCTGGGACACGCACATCTCTCTTCACGCGGTCTGCTCCGGGGCACCCGTCGAAATAGCCTCACAAAAGAGCAGAGGCCTGTGGGCACAGACCCAACGGCAAAACCCTAGGAAAATAAGGCATTGAGTAAAAACGGGAGGAGGGCCCGAGGCATCCGTCCTGAGCCGCCGCAGCCTGCGGACGTTCCGCAGTTAGATTGCTCATCGGTGACGCCAGCGGGCGTGGGACGGGCCGGGACACCCGGAGGCTGGCACAGTATCGGCAGGCTGACAAGCCTTTGATCCCACTCGCGAGGCGGAGCCGGGACGAGCTGTTTCCAGGGGAAGGTGCCACCCTGTGTCGTTCTGAGTCACGGTTTGTGAATCAAATATGAGGCCCGCTTCACACAGTAAGTGGAGAAGCACAGACTTTAAGAAAAAAAAAAAAAAAAAAAAGCCAAGATCCTGCTGAACATTGACACACCGCACTCAGCCCGCGCTTCGGTCGCGGGCACGCACGTGGGACCCAAAGCTGCAACGCGCGCGGAATAACTCGCGTCGACACGCACAGACCCATCCGTGCCCGGGGCAGAGTTACTGCTCCCTTTTGTAACGGGGGCAGCTGGGGGCTGTGGGACGAGGAACCGTCTTCCTCCAGCACAGAGAAGGCCCTCGATGTCTGGTTTCTCCTGAGGGCAGGAGGCAGCGCCCGCTCATTCTGTCGGTTCTGGTGCTTGAAATTCAGTGTCCTCGTCCCGGGGTCCTCACCATCCCAGGAGGGCTCGGCTTGTGACCTGGTGCCCGTGGCCGGGGCTCCAAGGTCTTCTGAGTAGAGGACCCCTGCAGGGATGGCTTTCAGTGGGAACTCGGGGGCTCGGGCCGCCCCACCCCAGGGCCCATTTGCAGGCACAGGTCTGAGCAGTGACGCGCAAAGCCCTTTGTGGCCACCGAGCGCCCCCCAGAGCCCACCTCCCCTGCCCCTGTCACAGGGTCCGTGTGGCGCGTCACCTGCCTCAGACCCCACTGCCCGAACAGCCACTTTCTCCAGGGCCCCTGCTCTGTGCCCCCGAGGCCCCCTACCCGATCTGGGTGTCTTGTGCCCCCCCCAGCCCAGCCCCCACCCACAGAAGAGTGCCCGAGGCCCCCAGCATCTGCCCCAGCACCCCCTACCAGTTCTGGTTCTGCTGCGGGGATGTGGACCATCCCCATGTCCCCCCCCCCCCCCCCCCCCGGCTCCTTACTCTGGTTCAGGCACCAGCATCCCACACTAGCATCCAAACCTGGCTCTTGACCCCAGAAGCCCACCTTTTAGAATCCTAAGAAAAGCATCCTTTCTAGCAACCGAGGCGGACTCGGGCAGATCAGGGGCCCCGGACCTCCCCCTGGGTCTGGTTTGCGTTAAGGTAGGCCCTCTCGGGGTCTCAGATGTGTGGCTCCGGTCTGGCCCACCCCCGGGGTCAGGGTGTTTGCAGGGCGGTTGCCTCCACGTGAATGGGACCGGGGGGACCGAGATGCTCCTGACAATCTACGGAGCCCTCGGCTGCCAGGTCCCGGGTTGGGGCTCTCATTTGAGAACGCCAGACCCACGGGGGAGACAGGGGAAGGGAGGCTCTGGCACTCTCTGCCCCAAAAGTCCTTGCCCCTCTCCAGCCCCCACGTGGCACGCAACAACCTCACGCCTGCTGAGGATGGGCTGTGATGTCATCTCACAGACACCTCAACTTCCCCGGGAGGCCACCACTCAGACCCCACTTTCTGTAATGGGGAGCGGGCCTGCTGGGCCTGACCCAGACCCCGAAATGGGGCACAGGGCCCTGTCGACTCTCCCCCCCGGCCTCCCCACCCCAGGCTGCCTCAGGCAAACGCATGGACCACAGACCAGCCAGGCATCCCGGCCTAGAAGTCTGTGTTTCTGGTTGTGGGTTGACAGCCTGCCTCCCGGTCTAGAATGAGCCCCCCTGGAGGGCGGAAGGCAGGACCGTGGAGGCCAAAGGCCGGGAGGGGGCAGCCCCCTCTCCCCACCAGGCTCCACCTGCCTCCTCTGCCCCACCCCCAGCGACCCCAGAGCCCCCTCCCTGTTGCACGGTTCCCTCCCACTCACTCAGATGAGATGAGATATTGGCAGAAGCCGGTGACAGACTGCTCCAAGCCTGCCTCCTGCCTGTCCCCAGTCCCCGGCCAGTCGGCAAACAAGGTCCCCACACAAGGTTCCCAAGGTGTTAACAATTTCCGTGGGGGCGAGATGGGGGTGTGTGCAGATGGCTTCTGCCCGCACACCGCCTCCTCCCCGCGCCCGGGGTCCAGGGGCGCAGAATGGCCTGTGGGTGTCGGCACAGTCCAAGAGCTCCCGCAGGCTGAGGGATGGCGGGGCCACGGGGCTGACTTGAATGTCCGAAGCGGTCTGGGCAGCCGCCAGCCTGCCCGGGGTGACCCGGGTCAGCTTCAGGGTCGGTGGCAGCGTGGCCCGTGCCCACGTGCGGCCTCACGGACAGGGGCCGCCTCTGCGTCCTCGCCGAGCCTCCCACCCCTGGTCACCTGTGTGCCCTGGGCTGCCCACCTCTGCCTGGTGACCCCCAGCAGCCACAGTCCACTAGTCGTTTGCTCGTTTATTCACCCTGCCCGCCGAGCAGCCCCGTGTAGACTTCCAGGAGGCTCGCCCAATGGAAATGACTGAAAAAGGTGCCTCCATACTCACAAAAATGAAGGTCGCGCCACCCTGTCACTTCAGAGCCTGGCGGAGGTTTGATTTGCATAAGAAGGGAGAGAACTGGCTGCCTCCAGCTTCCAGGCGCAGTTCTGCGGTATTGTCCGTGACTAAGGAGAATCACCTTTGTGCATTTTGGTGAAGGGAAGGGAGGTGAAGGGTCACCCGCCAAGGCCGCTGGGCCCGCAGTGGCTTCTACCCTCCAGCACACGTGCTCTCACCGTTTATTCGTGGGGCGTGCCGCCTGGGGAAGGGGGCACTTAGGTGCAGCCATGTGGCCCCGTGCCCAGCCCCCAGCCTGCTCAGAGCGCTTCACCACAGACCCCAGCGAGCCATGCTCAGCAGAGTCCCTGCTGGGAGGGTCCTGAGCCCTGTCCCGGGGGTCCTGAGCCGTGTCCCGGGAAATGGCATGAATCACGGCCCTGACTTCTTCCCTCAGAGTCTGGGACCTGACTTCCCACCTCCCCAGGGTCACGTGGGCGCTTTCCGTGTGGACCCCGCTTGGGGGTGGTCTGCAGATGGCTTCGGGGTTTGCTCACGGACCCCATCCTGGAGCAGAGAGGGGCAGTCGCTGGCCAGGCCCTGCGAGGAGCCCGGAGGCTGACCCTCTGTGCCCACGGCCTGGGGCGAGGCTGCATCCCCAGGGCCTGGGGCTGTGCTCCGAGGGCCCCTGCCGGGCCTGCCCGACTGGATCCGGCTGACCCTGGAGGCCCCTGCCCGGGGCATCTGCGGGTCTGGCGGGGGGAGGGGGCCAGCCAGTGGTGGTCTCACAGGACAGCACCCAGGCCCCAGGGCAGAGGAGGGGGCAAGGCAGGTGGACCCGTGTCCCCGGGGCAGGGTCATCGAGGAGCCCGGGATGGAGGCTTGGACAGCCTCCCCAAGAGGTCAGAGGCCCGCGTCAGGTGCTCAGCGGTCACCTGCGCGACCCTGCCCGGAGGGGTTGCCAGCACCAAATATCTATTCAAGTAAAAACAGTAATTGGCCCCATCTGTGTTGGCCTGGTGACTGATGAAGTGACTAATCGCGGAAGTCTTAATTAAACCCATTTTTCTCCGGGTGAGCAGGGGAGGGGCTGTGCCGGCCAGCACATCAGGCTCCGGGCTGGCCGAGTGCTGAGCCGGCAGTGAGCAGTCACGGGCAAGGTCGGCCCGAGGCCCCCAGCCACCCCCGGGCAGACTGGCCGCCGCGTTGTGCTGTTACAAAACACGCACTTAGGGTCTGGGGGAGAATGCCCCGTTTCAGTGGAATTCTCACGGGCGGCCGGGCAGACTCACAGCCACATTTACACAACAGACTTCGTCTTTTGCAGCTGACCCAACTCCACATCATTCAGGAACTGACGGGGCCCTGTGTCATGTTGTGAAATTCCGTAATATGCCAGGAATGTCTCCGCAGGAATGCAGCGAGAAGCGTGCGGTGGACAGCGGGCTCTCCCAGGGAAGAGCAGGGCCCTGGGCGGGGGCCTCCAGGGTCACCGGGGTCCCAGGGACGACAGGCTCAGGCTGGTGGCCTGTCCCGCGTCTGAGCGCCGGGGGTGAGGGGGCGGGGTGGGGGGGGCAGTGCAGGGTCCAATCGGGAAGGCCCTCGGATCAGCCTCTTGGCTCCTCGCGGGGCCCAGCCAGCTACTGCCCCGCGCTGCCCTACGGGTGGGGTTCACGCATCCCCTTCCCTGCACCACGGCCACCTCTGGGGCCACTTCTGGGTGCCCCCCACCCTCTCTCCCTCTGCTCTGTGACCTACACAGGGCTCAGCTCAGGAGACTGGAGTGCGTGCTTCGTAACCCAAAGGTCCGGGGTGAAGCCCTCAGCCCCTCTGCCCTGCGGCACCCCCTCCAGCTCACCTGGGCCCCCGCCCTGTTCTCCACACACAGCAACCCCCCGCCCCCCCGCCAGCCTTTGGCACACGCCGGCCCCTCAGCTAGGAAGGTCTTCCTCGGCCTGCGGCCTGCGTCACCAGGCAATGTGTCTGCTGTAGGGCAGCCCTGCTCCCAGGGGTGTCCCAGCAAAGTGCGGGGCTGGAGGGACGGGTAGCTTGATCTCAGATGAGCCCTAGGGCAGCGCGGTGGGGGAGGGCTCCCAAGACAAGAGGGAGCCAGGCAGAGGGCTCTGGTCCCCTGGGGACCTCGTCACCCCTTCCTTGGCCACCGGCCCCTGGCAGAGTGGGCCCAGCCTCCCCTCCGCCCACCCCCAGGCTGGAGGCTCCTCCGGGCGTGTTCATGGAAAATCAGACATGGAGACTGATGGGTTTCTCTGCTTCCTCAGAAACTCTAAAGATGGAGAACTGAGCCCCATCGTCCGAGCAGGAGTAATAAACGGAAGCAGGTGTGAGGGCCAGGCGGGAACAGCTGGGCTGATGGGGCGCCCTCACCCCCCCCCACCCACAGCACAGCACGACGAGGCTGGAGGCTGGTGGCAGGCGGGGCCTTAACCCTTACACGCCCACTGCAGGCCAGGGGGGGACACCTTCACGTCCCCTCCCCGCCCCGCCATCCGAGGCCCCCGGCCGCTCTCCCGCCTGTGCAAGCAGGGGCCTCACTTGCAGGGGCCACTGTGGCAGTGTGACCCCAGTGCCTCTGGGTGCCCCCTGGAGCAGAACACGCTCGGCAGAGGGGGAGCAGCCGGGGCTGCGTGCCCACTGCACCCCGTGTCTGTGCCCGTGGCCGTCACTCAGGACCCACAGCCCTGAGGCTCCTGTTTCCCAGGGGTCCCCCGGGAGTGGTGATGGTTTCCAGCTCAGCCCCAAATCCGGGCCAGCTGTGCTCCAACAATTAGCTGATGTTCTGATTTTGGAAATTCCTTATGGGCTCTGTGGGGGGGCCACAGAGGGCCCCGGGTCTCCCATGCCACGTGAGCAGGTCGGGAGAGCCAGGTCGCTTCCCTGCGGGCCACACGCCCTCAGGGTGGCAGTTTTCCCCAATCCCTGCCTTGACTGACATTGGACTCCGTGGCTCCCCGGTTCCCTAAGCCGGCACATCCCATCGGTACCGGAGGACTGCCATGATGCCCACACGGCTGTGGGCAGAGGCCGGGACCCGGGGCCTTGACCTAGACGGCTCTGGGCGGGGAGCTCTCCCCAGCCAGGATATGGGTGCCTTCTCGCCATGCTGAGCCCCAGGCAGACTGGTCCCTGTGCCCAGGTCAGGTCTCAGGGCCTCCACACCCCATGCCCTGCCCACGTGCCCACCTCAGCCTGAAAAACTGATGACAGCCAGGGTCAGGACCAGGCCTGACCAAGCCGCAGGCCTGCTTCCCCAGCCCTCTAGCCCTAAGTCGGGTCTGTAGCCAACGGCCCTCCTCTGCCGGGCCATGGGGCCACCCTGCCCACAGCCCTGCAGGTCCCTTGGTGGGCCTGTGGGTGGACAGGCCCGGGTCACACAGACTGCTAGAGACCTTTGGCTCCCCCCAAGGGAACCCCTTTCTCTTGCCACCCACCGTGTGCTTGACTGCGGGGTCTTGACGTCCCCTCCCCAGCTGCCTCCCTCTGTTCAGCTGCCCAGGAAAGGGACGAGCGTGCACAGGTCGCCGGGTTCCGGTCCCACTGGGCCAGGGTCTGGCTGGGCGGCCTCAGGCTTCCTCTTCAATTATGGCCGTTTCCACAGCTCCGCCCACCTGGGCATGCCCGGGCTGCCGTGAGCCTCGCCTCAGCAATGGTTCTGCTGAGGGTCAGACATGCTGCTGGTAATTCCGGTGGGACGGAGTCCCCAGGCGCGTCCCTGGGGGGTTGCATGGTGTTTCAGTGCAGTCCTGAGACACGCTTGTCCTGGAAGAGGTGAAGTGAGGAGAGCCTGCTGAGGTTGCCCGGCTCGGCTCAGACAGGACACTCTCGGGTCCTACGGAAAGGGAAAGGCACGGGTCAGGGGGAGCGGCGGTGCCAGCAGTGCCGAGGGGAGGGCAGCTGGGCCTGTGGGCCACTCAGGTATCTGCGCACCTGATAGGAACCTGCAGGTTACTTGTCGGCCCTGAAAGGAGGCTGTCCGGTCCCCTCCTCGTAACAGCTTGGCCGTTGGCCCCACGGGTGAGGCCCTCCAGGCCTGATGGGGACCAGGAGACCCACCACGGGGACCTCGCCACAGAGTATTCACACTGGTCCAGGCCCCACCTCACAGCGACACAAGCAGTCAGGACAATATGCCCCTTGGAGGCCCTGGAAGGACAACCCCGACTAGCAGGCACACAGGCCTCACGCCCTGCCCTCCACTAGGAGCCCCGGCCCTCAGGCCACGGAGACACGAGTTGGGGCCATCTGAGCACCACGTCTCAGTCTGGTCTGTAAATGCGGGACCATGAGGGGCTGGGTTTGCCCTCCCACAGGTAAACCGGTAACAAGCCGGATAAGATCCAGGAAACCATGGCCAACCTTCAAGACACTGGGTATCATGTGATGAAGAGGGAGCCCCTGAGAGGCCCAGCTCACTTCCCAGAGCATTTCCAGCTGTAGTGCAGGGAGGGGACCCGGCAGGCTCAGGGGTCCCCACGAGGGGAGAGAAGGAGCTGGGAGTCCCGGGAAGCGAAGGCAGCTAGAGTTTGCAGGAGGCAGCACGGGACAGGGGAGTCCTAGAGATCTGCAGGGCATGAGGAACGTGCTTGAACGTGCCAGGAAAACCAGCGAGAGGGTCACAGCAAGTCCTGCCCGGAGCTCACGCAGGGCTGTGAAGAGTGCTCGGTCCAGGGCCCAGTCCGGAAGACCTCAGCTCACAGGATGTCAGAAGAGTACTAAGTTAGTACTAAGTACTAACCATATCTCGAACCCCACCTTGCAAGCCTTAAGGGCAAGACCCAAAAGGATCAAACCGTCTCTAAGTAACCAAACAGCATCAAGACTATAAGAATACAAAAGCATCCAGTGGCCAAGAAAGTAAAATTCACAATGTCTGACATCTGACCGAAAATTACCAGGCACACAAAGAAAGCAGGAAAGTACAACCCATGATGAGGAAAAATGAACCGATCAAAGCCGACCCAGAAAGGACACCAATGGAAGAGCCAGTAGACGGCAGCATGAGACGTTGTCACCGGATTCTGTGTGTCCAGCAGGGAAGACCGGCCACGCTCGGCAGAAGTGAGGCGTGAAGGAGTGGGCTCACCCCCCAAAGGTGATGTGCGTGGGCAGGGGTGGGCGGGAGGGGCGTGAACTCACAGGCACAGCCACAGAAACCCCCCAGATGAAGCCCAGGAAGAGAAGCAGGGCTGAACTTCATGAGCGGAGCGTTTTGAACTGCCGAACAGCTCCTCTCCGCCAAACAGGCACGGAATCAGAGGCCCCCAAGTGCCGCAAGGGGAGGATGCGGCCGAAGAGACAAAGAAATAACGGCCACCGTGTTTTCAAACTCATCGCAAACTATAAACCTACAGATTCAAGACACAAGGAACCCCAAGCACAGGAAACATGAGGACAAGGACGCCAGCCACAGATAAAGAGAAAACCAGGCTGGAGCCCTGGGTCCCCAGCCCCGCTCGGCCCCTGGGTCCCGACTCTCCCAGCGCCCTTTTCCGCCCAGGAGGCACCGGCACCGGTTCCCAGAGGGGGCCTGTCCCCCCCCCACCCCCCCGGTTCCTGGAGGCGCAGCTCAGTGCTGTCTACACAGTCAGTGCCCAGTGTTCCTGCTGTCACGCTGCGGCCCGGGGCTCCGGGTGCACCCTCAGCAGGTGGCCTCTCGGGACGCCTCCCAGGGCGCCAAGTCCCCACCCCGTGGGTCTGGGAGAACCATCCGCTGATCAGTCGGCGCCTCTGGCCTCTCCTCACACCGAGACTCCCCAGCTGCTTCCCAGCTCTGCCTCCCGATTTCTCAAGGCCCTGGGGGTTCTGTAAAAACTCTCAGGATTCTTGTAACCCCGTCTATTTCTCTTGACTCTGGCAGGCTGACAGACTCTGGTTATTCTTAGTCCTGAATTATTTATCCGCGTTCCCCTCCTCACCCACATTTCAGAATCTGTAACGTGGCTCCTGGGTCCCAGCCAAGGCCCATTTCCCCCGCTCAAAATGAAGTAATTTTAAAATCTTTTGTCTTTAATTTTTTATCACCCAAACCATGCCCGTGGTAATTAAGCTTGGCAAGGGGTCGGAGCCTGGCAGGTCGCCGAGCCGATGCCAGGGAGCCCCCGTCCTCCACCCCCAGCTCTGATAACAGGAAACCACCACCAGCCACGGAGGCCGGGGTGGGAGGAGTCCCGTGGCTCCCCCCAAGGCCCCCGGGTAGATCCTTCAGGACAAAGCCCAGCCCGTCGCTCTGGGGCCTCTGTCCCACCAAGAAGGTGCATCTGGCAGCTGGGGGTCCAGGTGGGCACCCTCATGTCCCCAAGGTGGCCTCCTGGTGACCACCCCTGTGGGCCGGCAGAAACCCCCGGTCAGGTCAAAGCCCTCAGACTTGGGCTTGATTGAGCCACCTCGGGCTGCCCGTCAGGGCCTCTTGTGGCCGCCGCGCGGCCACCGCGTAAGAAGTGAGGGTCTCCGTCCCTCGGACTTGGGTCCAGGCCCAGGGAACCCCGCACAGCCTGTCTCTGCCTGCTCCCCTTTCTTTCCCTTCCCATGAGGCTCCCAGGTAGCAATGGCCTCCGGTCCCTCTGAGGGGGACACAGGAGGACGCACCAGGGCCCCGCCGAGCCCGGCTGCCGCTGGAAAATAAACACCACTGGTAAGTCACTTCCAAGCAGAGCCGGTGTGCCAGCCCTTCTCCAAGTGGCCTCTCTGCTCGGCATTGTGGGGGCTCTGTGCAAAGAACCTTTGATCCTGCAGAGCTGTGGAAACAGGGATGGGTCTGTTGGGGTCTGGCTCCAGCCTCTGTGGCCATGTTTGGGTTTAGACGGCGAGGCACCGGGCCCAGGGGCAGAGAGCTGTCCAGACGGGGGCACGCTCCACCCTCGGGAGGCAGAGATGGGCCTCGGAGGACAGGACGGTCACACCTGTGCCCGCCTGAGGCCGGCAGGCAAGAACAGCAGGGTCTCTGTTGTCCTCAGGGCCCCGGGGCTGCGGTTCAGGGGCTTCCTTCTCCTCTCCCTGCAGGCCTGACGGGGCGGCCACCACAGAGCCTGCGGCTGCGGCCTTCCCAGGTAGGTGGCCGGCAGGGGACAGAGGGGGGTGGGGCCGATTCCACCCACCACCCCACACTCCACATGTATCATCGTTGCCAACCTTTTGGAAAGACTCCCTTCCTCTGAACGCACCCCTGAATTCAACACTCGTCTTGACTCTGGAAGCCAGGGAATCAGAGAGGGCGGCTCCCGGCCCGGCCGCCCCCCATGCCCCTCTGGGCTCCCCCAGAGGCACCCCAGGTGGAGGGGGCACGGATGGGGGATGGGCTTCCACCAGGCCCTCCCCGGGCCCTTGGAATGGCCGCGGGTGCCGGGTGGGGGGGCCTCTCTGTCCCCATGGGCGAAGTGAACGTCCCTGGCTCCTTGTGTCCAGGGTCCCGATCGGAAGGCCGGCAGGCTTCCAGGTCTGGGCCCCCTCAACCCTTCGTGTATTTGAAGCCTGTGGCCCACGAGCCCCTCTTGTGTGGGGGAGGGCTGGGCCGGGCTCTGGGCAGCGCCCCCCCACCTTGCCGTGCGGGCCGGCGCGAGGAGTCCCAACAGCAGCCACGTGAGTCTGCTGACACCAGCAAAGCTCATGCTGTGGTCGCCCTACTTTAGGACCCTGGGCCCCTCGTGCGTGGGCGGGGTCCGATGGGCGACAGGCCGGAGGAGGGCCAGTCCCCAAGGAGAAGCGACTTCCGGCTTTGAGGGGTGAAGCCGGCGGGTGGCTGCGCCGCCTCTGTGGGGACGCTGGGCACCGGGCCTACGGCCAGGCCGCGTGGGCCGGGCCTCGGGTGGCTTCTGAGGCCGGCACGGTGGCCACCGGCCAGACCCCCTGCCGTCCTCGGGGAGAAGAGCGCGGCAGGGAGGTGAGCCGAGGGCTGGGGCTGGTCCTGCGGCCGCTGCCCGCGGAGCTCACCCCCCAGCCGGCGCGCTGGCCGCAGGTGGGTGTAGCCGTGTTCCCGGGAACACCTAGAAACCGGCTGCTTGGAAACACTGTGGCGTTGCCATGCGTGGCTTTTCCTCCAGGCCGGCCAGGGAGGCCTGGTGCCCGGGGCTGCAGAACGCGGGCCCCCGCCCAGGCCCCCCGAATTTCTGAAGGAACTGACTCAAAGCCCAGCAAATTCCTGCTCCCCCCCTACCACCGAGGCTCTTTCCCGTCCTGCCACCCCCCCCCCTCCGCCAGAACACAGGGTGTCCACAGCCCCTGGTGACTGTGCAGCGAGGGGAGTGCCTGCTTCCCAGACCAGGGCGCTGGAATGTTCTCTCTGACGGTGTGAGCCGCCTCCTGCGCCCCGTTTCAGCTGCGGCCGCATTCCTGGTGTGAGCCCGGGCCAGCCCAGCGAGGTTTTTCCACGCTCCGGTGCCAGCCCCCTCGGGCTCGGGGGAGGGGAAAAGGACGGTTTCTATGGCAACCACACTTTCTGTTATTTCTTATTTTCTTTTTTATGGTTTCTCCAACTTTGAAGCTCTGCAGACAGTTTACAGACTGCAGAAGGGAAAGTGTTTCTCCATCCCCGGGGCGCCCTGGAGGGCGCCCCCCCCCCCCCCACCTCACCGGCCTGAGCCCGGCCGGGCGGGGGCTTCAAACGAACCAGACGACGGTGTCTTCAGAGGCTTAATTATTTAAAAAAACATTTTAGAGGAAATGAATTGCTTTTCTGTTAAAAAGATGGGGAGTTTTCTCAAAAGAATCCTTGCACTCGGTCATGCAGCCCCATCGGGGGTGAGGGGTGCTCCGCGTGCCAGGTCCTGGGGTCACAGGGCCCGGGAAGATACCTGAGGTCCTGGGCAGGGTCTGGGGGTGGGCAGAAGCCAGGGCAGGGGCCCGGACAGGGGGGGACTACTGGGGACTGAGTCTGAGCGCCCGTGTTTTGCAGGGGAGTATGTCATCATGATCCGCGATGTGACCGACCCTCCCTTCCTGGGCCACGTGCTGCCCACCGCCTTCAAACACCTTCGGGTCTCGGGGAAGGGGACGGACCGGCAGCCCCACATCCCTGGAGAAGGCCCTGAATCCCTGAGCTAGAAGAACCATCCCCATGCGCCCGAGAGCCACCAGTGTCCTCTCTCCCCCAGGGAGACCCCTGCCTTTCAAGGGCACCCTCCTCCCAGTGGCCTGAGTGGGGGCCGGAGGGGCCACCTTTCGTGCACCCCAAGGCCACTGGCTTTAATAAAATGCTCAGCACTGACTGCCGAGAGGTGCCTCGCCCAGACGCAAGCCCCTTCCCGCACATCCAGGATACCCGTGGAGGCTCAGCCGGCTGAGTGCCGGACCCCCTTCGGCCTGGCCCCCCGGGCCCCAGGCTGAGCCCAGGCCGGGCTGGGGATGGGACGGTCCCGGTCCCCCTGCTACAGAGTCTGGCAGCGACGCTGGCCCGACCGAGCCGTCAGAGCAAGCGCTGCCTCCCTGCCACAAGCGCTGCCTCCCTGCCACAACCCCTGCCTTGGAGGGTGGCTCAGTCCCCCTCCTCCCCCCCGCCCCGCAAACAGCCTGGGGACACTGGCTGCCAAAGGAGAAATCAGGAGGCAGTAAGCAGGTGACTGGCTTTCCAGAAACAAGCTTCGTGTCTGCAGGGACTGGGCAAGGGACACTTCTCGGATTTTACAGCTGCCTCTGAAATGCACCCGGTGCCCGGGAGAGGGGGGCTCTGGGCAGGTGGCGGGGCCTCCTCCTGTGTCCTCTCCTGAGCCTGGGCTCACCCTGTGTGCACCCCGTGCTGGGGGCAGGGGGCTAGACTTGCCCCTCAGCCGCGAGGCCCACCGCCACTTCTCATCCTGAGAAATGAGGAGTGGGAGAGGAGCATCCAGAGCCCCCCCCCCATGAGAGCACATGGCTGCTCCCAGCCCAGAAACCCCGCAGACCCCGCACCCCTTCTCCCTCCTGGATGAGGACCCCCACCCCAGCGCTCACAGCGGGGCCACCCGCCCCTCCTCCTTGCACCTGCGCCCCGGCTGCTCCCTCACCTCCCTGACTGCCGGGCGGGGGCTCAGCCCCAGGGACGCCCTCTGGCCCCTGGTCCTGCTGCAGCCGGCCAGCAGCAAGGCTCAGGGAGGGTGGTGACTGGACGGCCTCCCTCCGGCCCCGAGGGCACTGCAGATGAGCACCCCACACCAGCCCCCGTGTTCCCTGATCTGCTTCTCCCCTGCTCCGTGGTCCAAGGCAGGTCTTCTCCGTCCTGCTTCAAAGTGCATCCCCAGCCCGACTTCGTTCCCCCCGCTCCCAACACCACACAGCAGGGGGCCGTCAGAGCTCACCCCCAAGACTCCGCCAGGACCCCCAGCCCGGCCAGAGCTGGCTCCACGCTCGCTGCCCTCACTTCTTGGCTTTGCACTCACACTGGCCCCCATGGCCCCTCAGTCCTGCCATGCGTGTTTCTGCCTCGGGGCCTTTGCACGTGCTCTTTGCGCTGCCGAGACTGCTCGCCTCACCTTCTCACGAGGCCTTCCTTGGCCACCAGCTCTGAAGCCTCACCCCACCTTGAGCAACATTTCCTGCTCCCGCCACCCGCCTCACGTCTTCTGCACAGATGGGGCTGACGTGCCATGCCCTTCGCTTATCTGCTCCCCAATGTCCAGAGGGAGACGTGTGGTCGCTTTTGCTCACTTGCACAGCCTTAGCATCTAGCACCGCATGTGACCCATAGGAGGCCCTCAGCAAATACTTGTTCAATGAATGGGTGAATTCAGAGCACCTGCTCTGTGCCACGCAGAATGGGAGGCACTGGAGACACATTGGGCAGAGGAGGTATGCAGGGAGACTGGTAGCTGAGTAGCTGGAAGGATGGATGGATGGATGGAAGGATGGATGGATGGATGGATGGAAGGATGGATGGATGGAAGGATGGATGGATGGATGGATGGATGGATGGATGGAAGGATGGATGGATGGAAGGATGGATGGATGGATGGATGGATGGATGGATGGAAGGAAGGATGGATGGATGGATGGATGGATGGATGGAAGGATGGATGGAAGGATGGATGGATGGATGGATGGATGGATGGATGGAAGGATGGATGGATGGATGGGAGGATGGATGGAAGGAAGGAAGGAAGGATGGATGGATGGATGGATGGATGGAAGGATGGATGGTTGGATGGAAGGATGGATGGAAGGATGGATGGATGGATGGATGGATGGATGGATGGAAGGATGGATGGAAGGATGGATGGATGGATGGATGGATGGAAGGATGGATGGAAGGATGGATGGATGGATGGATGGATGGAAGGATGGATGGATGGATGGATGGAAGGATGGATGGAAGGATGGATGGATGGATGGAAGGATGGATGGATGGATGGATGGATGGAAGGATGGATGGATGGAAAGATGGATGGAAGGATGGATGGATGGATGGATGGATGGATGGATGGATGGAAAGATGGATGGAAGGATGGATGGATAGATGGAAGGACGGATGGAAGGACGGATGGATGGATGGATGGATGGATGGGTGGACGGATGGAAGGACGGATGGAAGGATGGATGGATGGATGGATGGATGGATGGATGGAAGGATGGATGGAAGGATGGATGGATGGATGGATGGATGGAAGGATGGATGGATGGATGGATGGAAGGATGGATGGAAGGATGGATGGATGGATGGAAGGATGGATGGAAGGAAGGATGGATGGATGGATGGATGGATGGAAGGATGGATGGATGGAAGAATGGATGGAAGGATGGATGGATGGATGGATGGAAGGATGGATGGAAGGATGGATGGATGGATGGATGGATGGATGGAAGAATGGATGGAAGGATGGATGGATGGATGGATGGATGGAAGGATGGATGGAAGGATGGATGGATGGATGGAAGGATGGATGGAAGGATGGATGGATGGATGGATGGATGGAAGGATGGATGGATGGAAGAATGGATGGAAGGATGGATGGATGGATGGATGGATGGATGGATGGAAGGATGGATGGATGGAAGGATGGATGGAAGGATGGATGGATGGAAGGATGGATGGAAGGATGGATGGATGGAAGGATGGATGGAAGGATGGATGGATGGAAGGATGGATGGATGGATGGAAAGATGGATGGAAGGATGGAAGGATGGATGGAAGGATGGATGGATGGATGGAAGGATGGATGGAAGGATGGATGGATGGATGGATGGATGGATGGATGGATGGAAAGATGGATGGAAGGATGGATGGATGGATGGATGGATGGATAGGTAGGTGGGTAGATGGATGGATGGATAGATGGATGGATGGATGGGAGGATGGATGAAAGATGGATGGACAGATGGATGGAAAAATGGATGGATAAATGGAAGGATGGATGGGAGGATGGAAGGAAGGAAGGAAGGAAGGAAGGAAGGAAGGAAGGAAGGAAGAATGGGTGGATGGGAGGATCGGAGGATGGATGGATGGGTAGGTGGTGGGTAGATGGATGGATGGATAGATGGGTAGGTGGGTGGGTGGATGGATGAATCGATGGATGGGAGGATGGCAGGCTGGATGGTAGGATGGATGGATGGACAGACAGTAGGGTGGGCGGGTGGATGGAAGGATGGGTGGATGGAAGGATGGGTGGATGGAAGGATGGGTGGATGGGTGGATAGGAGTGTGGGGAAACTGATGGATGAACAGGTGTATGGACAAATAGTGGATGTGTGGTCAAGAGGGAGGATGGTGGGTGATGGGTGTGATCATGGGTGAATGGAGCAGAGGCTCACCTGTCCTTAGGAGGTAGCTTCCCATGGAATAACTGTTCTTACTAAAGGCAAGAGGGAGCAGACAAGGAAGGCATCCCTATGGCAAAGCCAACATCGGGCCCCTGGCAGCCGTGCCCTCACTTGGTGCTTCCTGCTCTCTGCTTATTAGGGTTCCCGTCCAGTTTTTCCCTCAATATGACTGCCCAAAATGGACAGCCCAGATGGATCTCGTCCTGCTGCTGAACCCCAGGACCACCCCTTGCTCCAGACCCGGCGAGGCAGCCGGCCAGCCAGCCGCCAGAGGGCCACTGACCGCAGAGTCAGTGAGGGAGGGGGGTTCCAGAGCCTCCGTAACTGGGGAACTGATGTGCTTCTGAGCCTGAGGTGTGGGGTGGCCGCTGTGTCACCTGGAGCAAGCTTCACCTGCCAGCCTTCTGGTTCCACAAGCTCAAGTGGCCATAGATGCTGCCAGCCTGGTTCAGCAGGGCCTCCGCCTCTGTCCATTAGGAGGGGACGGATTGCTGGCCGGTGTCCCCAGCAGCGAGTCCCCAGAAAGGACCCATTCTTGGGAACCACCGACTCCTGGGTCAGAATGTGCCTGAGCCCTGGGGACTGCGTCCTTCCGGAAGCACAGGGAGGCGGGTGGGGCCGTGGCCGTGAGCTGTCGTAAGAGCCGTGTCCACACGCGGCTGCGTCAACAGTGGGGCAGAGCCCCTAGTGGGCAGCCGGAAGTTAGGAGGGCCACACGCGCCAAGGTCTGCTAGAACAGCCCGTCAGGGCCTCGCGTCCTCCCGGGTCTGCCCGGATCCTCGGCAACGGGGCCTGCGGCCCTTTCCTCTTTTCCAGATGAAACTTCCCTTCTGTCAAAAACAATAAAATTGTTTGAGTTTAGGAAGAAAAATGTGCTGGGAAGAGAAGAGCTGCGACGTTTTCCAGGCTGTCCAGGGGTGTCCTCCGGCCTTTCATTCCAGACCCGCACTGTGGGGTTGAGTCACGAAGCCCAGGGCGCAAATTCAGAGTCGCCACCCCACACGGACCGGGACTGTGGCCCCAGGGGCCTCTGGACGCGGGCAGGCGTGGTCCGTCCCACCCCAAGTCCGCGCACGCGCGCACACACACACACACACACAAGTGCGCGCAGAGCAAGGCCGGCCCTACGGTCCTGCAGACACATGGCCCGCGAACCCTCCTACTTTCCGTCTTCCAAGCAAATCTGAGAGCGGGCACTGGCCCCGTGGGTCCCCCAGGGCTCTCCCCACGCCTGCGCCCCCACCAGCTTCCCAGCGAGGCGGCTGCGGCCCAGTGAGATGACCCACTTGAGGCCTGAGGGGAGCTCACACCCCGTGGGCCCCCTTTTGGGCAGGATAGCGGTCCCCTGCCCTGTCCCACTGCCCACCCTCTGCTGGGACTCCTGGGTGACGGCGTGGACGTGCCCTTGGGGACAGTGGTGTGTCTGAGCCAGTGAGCAGGCACGCCGGGTGGGCACAGAGGCAGCTGCCCCCTGGCCGGGTCCCAGTCCTCACAGCGTCCCACGGACAGACCCGCAAGGAGTTTGAACTCCCAAGAAAACGAGGAAAGAGGGAGGGTCAGCAGAGTCCCGGCCACAGGCTGGCCTGGCCTTCACATCCGGCAGGTGAAGGGCCGAGCGGGAGCAGCTGGGCCCTCCGGGGCAGCACGGCAGTCGCGGCGACCGGTCCCGGAAGGCCCCTCACCCCTCGCCGTTGCGGGGTCGGGGAGAGCCTAGGGCGGGGGCCGGGTGGGAGAGCTCTCATCTGGAGCTCTGAGCGCCTGCAAGCCCACCCGTTACGTGGGTCCTCAGTGGGGGAAGGAGGGACCTGGGCCTGGTCGCTGCTCCCAGAATCGGTGCTGACCCAGCAGGGGCCGGGGGGGACATTAGACCCGGGGTCCTGACCTAGTGGCCATCAGACAGGCAGGGGCTCCGTCAGGCCCTCCGGGGGACCCCGAGGGCCTTCTCCTTAGAGGAAGGCAGGCTTCTCCGAGGCCCCAAAGCCACCTCCGCCACTGGGCTGGGGCAGGCGGGCAGGGGCTGGTGGAGTGGGTAGCGTGAGGCTGCCCCCACATGCCTCACACCCCAAGAAGCTACTCGGCCCCCAGGGGGCTTGGGGAGGTGGCTCTGGTCTCAGCCCCTCCCCGACTGCAGGCAAAACCCTTCTCCCCTGGGGCGCGCTCTCTCCCCCGAGGGTCCCTCCTGCCGTCCACTTGCTCGGGGGACATTTACAGAGTGATAACCCCATGCTGAGCACCTGGCAAGGCACTGCCCGGAAGAGGACGTATTCGTCCTTCATTCGGAGTTCTGCAGCCAGACAGAAAGAGGGACAGACGGATCAGGGGCCTGTCCCTCTCTGCCCGGCCCACCTCCCAGCAGGGCCCTGGCGAGCGCGACCTCTCAGACCACCCCGCGCCAGCCTGGCGCCCAGCACAGGGGGCCCCTCCCGCGCAGGCGGCTTGCCCAGCCTCCTCTCCCCCCTCCGGCCGGCGGGTCACCCAGGACTCTCAGGGGAGGCCTTCCTTCTGCAAAGCCCGGGCAGGCCGCCCAGTCTCGGTGCCGGGCCGGCTGTGTGGAGCCCCTCCTCCCAGGGAGGGCTTCCTGAGGGGTGCCCGGTGCCCGCCGCCAGACGGGCTCCGGGGAGGCCCGGCCCACTGCCTGCCGAAGGACGCCCAGCACCCCGGGAGCCCTCCGTCCCGCGGGGATCACGGGGCCTGTTTCCGCAAGACCATCCCGGGGCGGGCAGCGCTCGGCACCTAGAACAGACATGGCTGTGAGGGGCCGTCCCCTTCCTGCCACCGTCCCCTCAAGGCAGGAGATGGCCACTGAGGGCCAGCCCACAGCCTCTCTGATGGAAAAGCCTGGGCCACAGCCAGCACAGGACATCCTGGGAGCCAGCTGGGGGCCCGAGCAGGTGGGGAGGAGCTGCCCTGGGTCCCCTGCCTCGCAGGTAACCCTGGGGGACCCCCTGGCCTCAGGCCCAGGGCGGCTGCGGTCCGTCAGCGAGCCTCGGGGGTGGTGGCCAAGAGGAGTGAGCGGGCCAGGCGGCGGCCCGTACAGGCCGGAGCCACTCCAGCCTGGGCTCCTCTTGGCACGAGGCCCCGGGTGTCGAGGAGCAGCCCGGCCACCCCACCGCCCTGGTCAGGGGCGTTTTCTGATGGAGACTATAAATAGGGCTGTCATCGGCCGGCCGGCCAGCCGGGCAGCCCGGCACAGCCTGCCGGATGTGCCGGGCTCACCCACCAGGCCAGCCGTCTCCACCCCATGTGACCCCCAGATGGTGACGCTCCCCGACACTCCAGGTACCCCTCCTCCTGGGAACTCCGCCCAGCAGTTCAGAGAACCATCGGCCCCCCAGCCCTGCCCCCTGCACAACCAGAGACAGGAGGAACCGGGACAGTGTTCCCCACAAATGTCGCTCCAGTGCCCAGCAGGGTGGACCCCAGTCTGCAGGGCCTCCCTCCTGGGGCGACCGGGGAAGGGCGTGGGAGGGGTGCTACCTGCCCCCCCCCCCCAAGCCTTCGAACCTTCCTTGGCCCTGTCTGCAGCACAGGTGCTGGCCATAGGCCACGGAAACCACAAGAGCCCCTGCGTGGGCCAAGGTCAGGGGTGGGGCTGGCCTTCCGGGGAGGCCCCGTTCCCTCCTCGTTCCCTCTGCAAATGCTCAGTGAGCCCACTCTGGAAGATCCCCCCCCCCCCCCCGCCCCGCTCCAGGAAAGGGGGCAAAGGTGAGGCAGAAAAAGAGGTGAGAGAGCCTTTAGGAGGATGCCGGGGGCAGGACTGGGGGTGCACCTGGGGCACCAAACAGCTGCTGATCAGGAAAGGTGGTGAGCAGGTGCACAGTGGGGGAAGGGGTGGTAAGAATGGGAGGCCAGGTGTGGGCGGCTGGGCCTGCTCCGCCAATAGAGAAGGGCAGGAGGGCTAGGCCTGGGTGTGGACTGGGTGGGGTCCCAGCAGCTTGGGGGAGAAGCAGGGTAGTGGAGAGGGGATCATCATCCTGGTGAGTGAGGTCCAGGGCAGGGGAGGCCAGTCCTTGAGGAGCAAGGGAGAGGCTGGGGGTGGGGGGAGCATTTCTAAGGGCGTCATAGGTCACCGTGTGGCCTTCCGTGTCTCTTAGGGTCTCCAGTGGTCACACCTGCCAAGGCCCCCACTCCCCAGGAGTTGGCCCCGGCCCCCAGGGGCCGACGGAAGCGGGGCACAGAGAGAGCCACTGGACCCAGGTGGTGCGTCCCCCAGCGGTGACTCGGGGCCCGCGTGCGGACCACCAGCGGGGACAGGGCCCAGGGCCTCTATGGAGCCCCGGGGAAGGGGCAGAGGTGTGGGGGGCAAGGGGGCTCTTCCACCAGCGGGAACGCTCCTCGCCAGGTGCGGGGCGGAGGAGGGGGCGCTTAAAGGACCGGGTCTCCCTCGGGCTCCCGCACAGGCGGCAGAGTGGCCGAGCGGGCGCCCTCCCGGGAGGGCGGATCCCCGTCCCCGGCGCACACGCGCCCTCCCCGCACCCGGCCGGGGCTGCAGTTCCCGCCTCCGCCGCCGGGGGCCGCCGCCCGGCTCGGCCTCCCGACACGTGGACGGGCCCGCGCCCCGCCCGCCGCGCTCTGAGCGGGAGGACCCCCCCCCCCCGCCCGCCCGCCGCCCCCCCGGACCGCCCCTCCCCCCCGAGCGGGGACCGGAAGGGCTAACCGCGCCCGGCCCGCGGGGGGCACTTCCTGCGCGCGCCCCCGGGAGCTCGGGGAACCCCAGCTCGCTCCTGCGCCCCGGCTGCGCGGGTCCTGCGGGGGCGCCCGGGACCCAGGCTGCGGACGGAATTGGGACGCGACGCCGGGAGGCGGGCGGGGGAAGTGAAACCGGGCGGCGGGGCGGCCCCGCGGGGCGCAGTGGCGGGTTTCCGTCAGATGCATGATAGGAAACCGAGGCCGCGGGGCGAGGGCCCTCAGGACCCCCGGTGTCGGCCCTCGCCCCCCACCCCGCGCCAGACCCCAGAAGGTGACTCGGCGGAAGGAAGTGGGGACCTACTGGCCCCCCGGGGGCGGGGGGGGGGGCTCGCGCAGACTCGGTCGCGGGCGACGCCCCCTGCCCCCTAGGGGCCCGCGAGGCCTACGAGAGTCCAGGTCCTCGGCCCATCCGGACCCGTGCAACACGATCACCCCAGGAGGGTCGGCCCCGTGGCCTCCGGGGACCACGCAGCCCCCGCCCCTGCCCGCCCCTCCCCAGGCGCGCTTCCGGCCCGGCCGGAAGGAGCAGGAATTCGGAATGTTTTGGAACCAGCTTTCTAATTCCACGGAGGATTCTCTGCCGCGGCCCTTCCCCCGGGGTGGGGGGTGTGGGAGAGGAGCCTAATCTGCATCTGACTGGGGGGGGGGGAGGGGGTAAACTCAGACTGGGGGAGCCCCCCCTCCCCCCGCATACCCTGCTCACTGCCAACTGCAGGATGGTGGGTGGGGGGTGGCCCATATCCTGACAGGGGTGCTGGGGAGACTAGACCCAAGGCGGCCACGCCGGGGCGGAGGAGCCTTGACCTGGGCCCCTGTCCCAGTTGACCGCTGCCTTCCTGCCTGGGGAAGCAGGTGTCCAGGGAAGGCAGATGGCCGGACAGTGATGGACCAGTGATTGCCCAGCCAGGCCACACCCGCCGCAGCTCTCCTCGAGTCCCCACCCCCCCAACCCCCCCCACCCCCACCCCCGCCTCTGGACAAAACAAAACCCCTTCCAGCGCCTCCCCAGACCTTGGCCAGAAGCCTCCAAAGATTCACCCCCCCCAACTCCCCCCCCTCCTCCCTTGCCACCAAAGACTTTTCTGGGACTGCTTTTTCTTAGAAACAGGAAGTTGGGGGTGTGGGCCACACGTCCACCAGGTCAAAGCTCCACCAAGGGCAGGTGGGGGGGTGGGGGTTGGACCCCATGGGAACTCACCACCCTGCCCCATGCCTGCAGCCCGCAGTACTGGTGGGAGCCCCAGAAAAGGAAAGGAGGGCAAGGATACCCAGCTACCTGGGTGGGGCTGAGACAGGGAAGGGAAGTTCATGGCGGGGGGGGGGGGGGGGGGGGGGGGGCGAGGGGGAGACTTGGAAGGGGAGTGGTGGCACCTGTCACTTGCCGGCTCGTGTGCAAGCCGACCTGGCTTTCCCACGCACACGAGCGTCCAGATGCCACGGCAGTGCTTAGGGCCCACCTTCGTTGCACGGAGGACCCAGACACGGCCCCACCTGTCTGGGCCCATCTCCTGGGCCCTCTCCTGCCTTCCCCTCTCTCCCACCCTGCCTGGGCCTTGTGCCGGACTCCGATGTCCCCTGACAGGGGCCTCATGAGGAGGGGACCCAAGCCCTGGCCTCGGGCCCCAGCCTTCGCAAGGTGCCCTGTTCCTGAAGTTTGCAAAATCAGCTTCTGTGGCAGGAGTGGCCTCGGCTGGGCAAGAGCTTGGGCCAGGCTTCCTGCCGGTAAGGGCTCCAGGGCCGGCAATGGAGCAGGAAGGCCCGACCCCGGGCCCTGACAGACACCTGCCGGGCACAGGACACTCCAAAGAGAAGCCAGGCCGGCTCCACCTGCCTGTCCCTACCACCCCCCACAGAGGGGCCACCTGCTCCAGGGCTGAGAGTCCCGGCACTCGCGGCCCCCAGCCCCTGGCACAGGTCTGGGCACAGATGGCCGCGGGTGTGAGGCCTGCACGGCTCACGTCATCGCTATGGCAGGGGTTGCGGGGGCGGGCAGGCATCCAGGCCCCCAAAGTTCTGCCCCCACCCCTCCCAGGGTTGCCTGGCAGTGGGCAGGGCACACGGGAGGGCGCAGAGCACGGTGGGTTTCTGCGGGGAGGGTCAGGGTCCTCTCCGAGGCCCTGCTTTCACATCCTGCCGAGGCCAGCACAGCCGGGTCACAGCCCCACCCTTTCCCGAGGTCACACAGACTGTCCTTCGGGACCCTCCAAAAGGGTGGGCCAGCTGCCCATTTTTCCTCCAGGATCCCTGCCTTCCTGCGGGCGGTGGTCACCCAGAGTGTGCCTAGGCCCCTGGCCGGCAGAGTGTGGGTGTGGGGCCTTGGGGATCTCATGAACGACCCCGATCTGTCTCTCGGAGCTGCCCAAGGAGCCCGCCAGCCTGTCTCTTCGTGGCCAGCAAGAAGGGGTGACCTGTGACAGGACAGGCAGAGAGAGACCGGGAAGGGGGTGTCGTGGGGAGCAGAGGTGGGTCGGGCTCCAGGCTGGGCGAGCCAGGGAGGGGGGGCTGTTGGCCACAGCTGGGTGTGGGTGGGGTGGAGGCTGGGGACCACACTCAGCGCCAGGGCCTGACCCCGCAGTCCTCCCCCCAGGGGGCTCAGGGGAGGAGGCCGTACCAGCTGTTACTGTAAATGGGCAGGCGGCTTCCTCTTTCCACGGAGGGCGCGCCTGGCATCCGCCTCCCCAGATAAGGGTGCGAGTTCTTGGCCTGCGGTCAGCCCCCCTGACCACAGGGTGGTGGGTGGGGCCCCGGGGGCCAGACTGTGGCTCAGGGGCCAACAGACTGGAGGAGGGGCAGAGATCCCAAGACAGAGGCAGGCAGGCACGGCGGAGCACAGGGGCCGCGGGTGGGGCCCTGGCTGCTGGTGACAGAGGCAGAAGTGAAAGCTGGGGGTGGGGGGTCACAGGGCAGGCCCAGAAACTAGGGACCTGAGTCAGTTCCCAGGAGCACCTCCTCTGCCCTGGGCTCGCCGCATCCCCAGGGCCTCGAGGGGCTTGGAAACCAGCACCAGCTGGGGAGGGGCCCGAGAACTTAGGCCAGGGCTCTGGACAAACGAGGCCAAGCTGTGGGACAGCCTCGTGGGTCCCTGAAGAGCCCCTGGCCGGCATGCCGGCGGTGTGGACGGTCCGGAGCCAGGGGACCCAGAGGCAGCGCAAGGAGGCAGGAGGCCGCTGGGAATACTGGGGAGGGGGTTTCTCCCACCGTGACCTCTTAAGAGCGGCTTTGGGCCGGGGGTTGACACTAGGCAGCCCCTATCCTGTCTGCCCCGCATCGGGGTGCACAGGGCCCTTTAAAGTCAAATTATACCCGAAAGTGAGCCCCAGCATCCCATGTTCCGAGGCCGCCACCGGCCCAGCTCCAAAGCCCCGAATGGGCCAAGCACCACACTGGCCACAAGCTGCCTCTCGAAGCCTGCCCACGGCCTGCGCCCCCAGGAAGCCCTCCTTCCCCATCCCCCAGGGGCCTCCAGTCCTTCAGGGACCGCCTCTCACCCCCTGCCTCCCTCCCCTCATTTTTTACATTCTGGCAGCATTTGGACCCTCGAAGGGCTGGTGCGGTTGGAGGCCGAGAGCCTGCGGGTCCTGGGCGGTGGCCTGGGGAGATGCTCTGGGGAAGGACGCGGAAAGGCCCTCGCCAGGCACAGGGCCCAGGTCAAGATGCCCACCTGGCAGGCCCCAGGGAGGGGACTCAGTGGTAGGGATCGATGTCCCATGGCGATGGCAGGTCTGGACAAGTCTGCAAGGTCACCCAAGGTCCTGCCGCCCATCCTGGTGGGCTCGGTCGTGAGGCGGAGGGAGGGACGAGTGTTTGGCACCGGGCACCGGGAGGGCCTTGGCTGCAGGAGCCCTCTGCTCGCAGTGCCCCCGGGGACGCCCAACAGACCGCAGCGGACGACTGTCCACTCAGGAGACCCCAGAAGACAGTGAGGGGCAGCCTCACTAACGGAGAGAGCTGGACGGGCGCCCAGCCCTGCCCAGGCGGGGACACACAGCTCAGCGGGAGGCCCCCCCCCCAGAGGAGCGGGGAGCCAGGCCCGGGGGACACCCAGGCAAGGGAGGGGGCAGCGGTGAACAGGGGTGGGCTCCAGAGGGTGTGCTGTGTGGCCCTCGGCAGAGTCCCACTGAGGTCAGGTCTGCCGTCCACACCTCGGGGCCCAGGACCCCAGGCAGGGCCCCGGGGCCCGATGCGCAGCATGAGGGGGCAGCGGTGGGGGGCTGTGGCTCGGGGCCCAGCTCACAGCCCTCCCTCCTGACCTGCCCCCAGCCCAGCCTCTCTCTCAGACCCTCGGTGGCACCCTACGAGGGGCTGGGATCTTGGCGTTGGGAAGCCCGTCGAGTGACCGACAGAGGCGAGGCTGGACAGAAGCCTGGCCCCGAGGAAGAGTGGGCTTTTCCGGGCCGCCCATACTGCGGCCTGCCCTGCACCCCTCCCCGGGGGACTCCCGGGACTGTTGGGGCTGCGGAGGCACCAGGGGGGCTGGGACCTGGGCGTCCCTCGAGGCAAAATGACCTCCACGTGACCTACGAGGGGCCGAGGTGGCAGCCCAGCGCCCCAGGGCCCAGCACAGCGGAGTCCCTCTGCTTCTCCCTCGGGACAGCAGGCTGGGGGCCACCTGCTGTGGGGAGCAGGCCATCCACGCTGGGGGGACCCCGGCCTGGGTCCCCTCCAGCTGAGGTCCACGGTGCAAAGAGCCGGCTGGGGGGGGGGGGGGGGCCTAGAGAGACCGCACCCCAGCTGCCCACCCGCGCCCCACGCCACTCGGGGTCAGCGGACACCGAAGGCCCCCCGCGGTCTGACGGGCAGACACCCACTTCCCCTCCCCGGGCTCAGGCCCCGGTGGTGGCCGGGGGCGGGTGGGGCGGCCCAAGCATGGCTGTCCTCCGCATACGCTCAAAGTCCTTTATTGTACAATGTCTTCTGTCTGGGGGAGGGGCGCCAAAGGACTAACGGGTACACAGCGAAGTAGATAAATATGCCAAGCTTTTTCTTTTTTCTTTTTAAATCAGGCATTTATAAACAAGAAAGCATACATTAATTACATAAAAATAGTTTTCGATAGTAGAGTAAGTCACCATGTTGTCATTAGCAGCAGCAGAGGAGAAAACGCGGACGGCGATGCAGACGCTCCCGGCGGATATAAAGGTAGAGCTGTGGTTTTTTTCCTTAATTGAAAAAAAATGTCGCTTGTGACTCCTGACTTAAAGCAAGAACAAGACGGCCTCTCGAGCCTGGTGGACGCGGTGGGCGGGCAGGGGCGGGCAGGACGGAGCCCGCAGGGTGCTGCGGGGACTGGCAGAGGGTCCGTCCCCTCCGGCAGGTGAGCTCTGTTCTTCCTCAGTTAAAAACAACCCAGAAAACAGGACAACTACCAGGTAAGAAAAGAGTTTCTGAAAAAGGAACCACCGTATACGCGGGAGATACGACAGTGTAGAGGACAGGTATTTACACAGGGACTGTTTTTACACGGGGCTCGTTCCGTACGAAAAGCAGGATATTATGTGTGTGAGTTAGCTGCTCCAAAGATATGAATGTTATTGCTGTTTTTCCCTTCGTTAAAAATCCTCTTTCAGCATAGAAATAATGAGTAATTAAACGGGTGCACAGTCACTCGGGTAATGGGTATTACACACAGGGAGAGCCAACAGCCTACAAGACCCCCCTTCTCCCTTCTGCGGCTGCGCGAACCCTCGGACCGGCCCCACCCCCACCCCCCCCCACCCCCGAGGATGGAAGCGGCCGGAACAAGCCTATGCCCCCCAGCTGCCCCCGGGAGCCGCCCGGGAAGGCTCAAGCTGCTGGTGACCAGGGAGCCCGTGACAGCCGGTCCCCGCCGCACCAGTTCTGGCGAGGCCGCAGGAGCCTCAGACAGGGACAGAGGGGCGGGCCGGGGGGGGGGGGGGGGGGGGCCGGGGGTTGCGAGCTGCCGTGGCCTGGCCAGCTTTTCCCAACGTCCTGGGGCAAAGCTG
The DNA here is from genome assembly GCF_028018385.1 of Neofelis nebulosa. Lineage (NCBI taxonomy): Eukaryota > Metazoa > Chordata > Mammalia > Carnivora > Felidae > Neofelis > Neofelis nebulosa. The sequence continues at coordinate 221,323,216 of NC_080783.1, forward strand.
GCAAGTGGGCTCGTGGACCCAACGGCCTAGACGGTGACCGGAGGTGGGCACTGCGAGGGCAAGGGTGGGGGCGGGGAGGGCGGGGAAGGTGCCTGCACAGAACTTAGAGAAGCTCATCGCCCGCTGGGGCCTAAAAAACCGAGAAGCAAACGGATGGCCCGGGCGACAGGCCCACGGGCCCTTTGATCTCTCACGACTTTCAGACTCGGCAACAGAGCACAGTCACACAGAAGCACACTTAAAGGTCTGCTCCAGCTAAATCATTTCGTTTCCCTTGAAGAAATGACTGAAAAAACACAACTCCGGAAACACGAGGCTGAACACAGCATTCTGCGTGTTGTGTAGCACAGCCGGCCCCTCACAGGGCCCGGTAATAATGCCCATCGATGGGTATACATATGGCAGAGGTTTAACATTCCATGCATACAGATTTCATAACTGCAAAAGAAAAACAAAAGCAAAAAAAAAAAAAAAAATCCAAACAAACGCTGCATATATATGATGTCCCTTTTGCATTGCACTTTAGAAGGGGGGTCCAGCAGCACCTGCGCCCCTCCCCCCCTCCCCCCCGGTAAACCACGGGCAAGAACCCTGCAGATGACACGGTCACCAAGCCTCTGCCGGTCACGGCAGCGGGCGGCGTCTGCACCTGCGCCAGCCAGCGGTCCCCACCTCCGTGCGCGCTGGCAGCTGCCTCGGCGTTAGAACGGGGTCGAGCGAAGAATCCTGGCTAAGATCTTTCTCACGTAAATAAATACCGTAATTTCAGGACGGGTAGCCGCCTCTTGTCTACTGGGAAATCATTTTTCAAGCTTGGGCATAAAAAACCTTATACAATTTGCATGAACAGTTGAGAGTAAACGAGATTATCTGGAATAAATGCAAGTAACTTATTCTGATAGTGGCAGATTCGATCGCGACTGAAGACAGGTGTCTCGGGGGTAAAAAGACGAGTCAGGATTTGCTGTACAAGATGCTGGAAGGCACAGAACTACCCCCCGAAGTTCAGCTTTTGCATTTCCGTTTTGTGATTCCCTTGTTCAACCGAGCACCAGAGGGGGTTTCTAAACACTCGAGCACTTAGGATGTGGACTGCTCTATAAATGGGTCTGCAATATTTGAAAAGTAAAAACCTCAGTTAACTGGGGAATAAAAAGGGAAGAGTTTTGACAAAGTGCAGTTCTAAATATACGTTTAAATGAACAAACAAAAAGAAAAAAAAAAAAGTGAAGTAATGCTGTTTTTGTTCCGACGCTGCGGCCTCGGTCCCGACGCGACAGGGGCGGCCGGGGGAGGGTGGCGGAGGTGAGCGGCGCCCGGGCAGGCGGAAGGCGGCAGTGTTCCGGCTCGGGGCGCCCGGCGGCCGGCACAGGCGGCCTGGGTCCTCGTCGCTGAAAAAATAGACTCTGGAGAAAACCCTCCCTGTCCTCGCGCGGGCGCGGACGAGCTGAGATGGCTTTGCGGGGCGGCGCCCCGGCTCCCTTAGCAGGTCCTCAGATGGCGTCACGTGTTGGTGGGGCTTTGAAAAGTTAGTCATTAAAAAACCTGTTGATTTTTCTGAGTATCAAGTCTTCTCGTTGGTTTTAAATAGCTTATAACAAAAATGTAAATGGTAGGACGTCCCGGCAAGCAGAAGGACCGCGGCGGGCACGGAGCCTCGGCCCCGGCTCCGCTGGGAACCCGGCTTGCACCCTCGAACTTGGCCAGTAGAAAATTTTGCAGTGGATTCCAAAAGTATGTGGTTCCAAACGCTCGCTTGGTTATAGGCACAGTAAGACGTTGTGCTATGTGGACGCGGGGGCGGGCCGCCGGCGCGCAGGCGCAGAGACCCCCGGCTGGCGGGGGCGGGGAGGCCGCCCGCCCCCGCGGCGTCCGCACCCGGCCGCCCGCGGGCTCCGCTAGGGCTCCAGCTCGGCCGCGCTCTCGCTGCCGGCGGCCTCGGGCCGGGGCCGCGGCCACAGCTGCTCCTGCAGCTCCTTCACCACCTTCTCCAGGTGCTCCCGGGCCTCGCGCTCCCGAAGCAGGTCGGCCCGCAGCTGCTCGCGGTCCGCCTCCGCGTGCTGGAGCTTCACCTGCAGGTCCTCGATCTGGAAGGGACGCCGGCCGTCAGCACCCGCCCCCCACCCGGCCGCGCCAGCCGCCCTCCTTCCCCTGCGTGGGACGCGCGCCGCTGAGCGAGGGAGGCGGCAGCCGGGGCCCGGGAGGGCCTCTCCGGGGGCACCGTGACCCGAGTCCAGACGGGTGTGCCGAGCCGCTGGGGGGGGGGGGGGGGGGGGGAACTACCAGCCCCCTCCCCCCCCCCCCCCCCAGCAGCTGCCTCGGGGCGGCCTCGACATCCTGAGGCCAGTTTCCCTCCAAAGCCCAGACCAGACCCTCCCAGCACCGGTGAGGCAAGGGGAGGAGGGGCTGCCATGCCCACCGCCCCGCACCCGATCATCCCTGGCCGGGCAGGACGGCCCATCCGGACGTGCTGAGGCGTTTAAAGCTGTGTGGGGCGAGGCTGGGGCTGCCCGGGGCTCCTCGGCACCGCCGGGGGGCCGGCTCAGAGCCGGTTTCTCAAGGGAAACCACCAAAGAGGGGCGTGGTCGCGAGGGAAGAGGGCATAGAGCGGCCACGTGTGCAGCCAGAGGACACGACACCTTCCTACGGGGGACCGACTCCCAAAGCCCAGGAGAGCGTGCAGCGCCAGTCGGCCTGCCGGTCCCCCGTGGTCCCCTCAGCTTGTGGTGGACCCCTCGAGGTGAGAAAGGACCCCAAGATGCCAGCACGGCGCCTGCCACGCGGCCGAGTCTGGAGGTGGGGCCCCGCGGCAAGCCCGTCTCCCCACCTGTCACCCAGGCACCAGGTGATGCCTCCAAGCCCCTGCCACAGCCCCCGCCTGTACCTGGGCCGAGTACTTGGCGCGCAGGCGGCCGGCCTCGCAGCCCTTGTCGCACACCCGCACCTGCCGCGCCTGCTCCAGCTCTCGCTTCAGGCGCAGCCGGGACTCGTTGGCCTCGCGCATCTTCTTCTCGTTCTCCGCCCGGAGGCGCTCGATCTCCTTTCGCAGGTTGCGCTTGGCCTCCGTGGCTTCCCGAAGCTTCTCCTTCTTGGCCACGCGCAGAAACTCCAGCTCCTGGGAGGGTGGCGCACACACCCGGGCTGGGGTCACCGCCCTGGCCCCTCTGCCCCCGCCGCTCCCCACGGCCTCCCCCTCGGGCGTCAGGTGCCGCCTGCCTTCCCGGACGCCCCAACCCCTCCCGGCAGAGCCCCTCGGCCCAGCGCACTCCAGCCGCCAGGCGTCCTCCGGGCCGGGCGCCCGCTCAGGCTCCCTACCTCCCTCCTCAGCGCCTCCGCCTCCGCCCGTCCCTCCCCAGCCACCAGAGACGGCCGCCCCCGCGCCACAGGCGCCAGTGAGCACGCGTGTGGGAAATCACGCCTCCAACCAGACCAGGGAAGGGGCGTTCTGAGCGAGCACCTGACACACGCTCAGGAGAGACGTCTGGGACCCGGCGCCCCGGGGACCGGCAGGCCCGTGCTGTGCTAGAGCCCACGTGTGAAGCTGCCAGACGCCACCGCCACCTCCACCGCAGAGGTGTGAACTCGCGATCCCGAGTGCGCCCGGCAAGGCCGCAGAGTCGGGGCGGAGGCCCCGCCCGCCCCTACGGAGGCGGGACCCAGACACCCTAGGCCCCAGGCGCCTTCTCGGGCAGGAAGCAGTCACTTGAATGGAATCATCTAGAATCCAGAGTGCCTGGAGCCAGCCGGTCCCGCCTGCACACTCGTTCCCTCTCTGACGACGCAGGGCTTTCGGGAACGAGCGACGGGCCGGCTCTGCCAGGGGATGGCGGGGCGCGCGGTGGCCTCACCTGGTGGAGGCTGCGCTTGGCCTGCAGGGCGGCGCTCAGCTTCTCCTCCTGCTTCACACGCATCTTCACCACCTCGTGCAGGAACTTCTCTTTGGCTTCCTTGGTGTCCAGGCCGCCCTCCAGGGCCTGCCGCAGGTGCTCGAGCTCTGCCTCCAGCCCGCCGCTCGCGGTGTCCGCGGGGGCGGCGGCCTCGGGGGCGGCGGGCGCGGCGGGCGGGGCGTGCATGCCCGGGGAGCTCAGGTCCTTGGCGGAGCTGGATGAGGTAAGGGACGGGGAGGAGAGGGAGGACAGGGAGGAGGTGACTGCGGACACAGGGACGGGAGGGGAAGCGGACGTTAGCAGAGCGCTCACCGCACCTCCGTGCAGCGCGGCGGCGCCCGGGGGCAGGCGGGGACCCCGACTCACACGTACATTCCTCCCTGCTGTCCACCTCCACCTCGGCCTCCGAGTCTTTGCCGTCCTCTGGGGCGGCCACGGGCGCCGGCGTCTCCGGGGCTCCGGGGGTGTCCACGGCCAGCTTCCGCTTCCGTGGCTGGATGCAGGTGGCCAGAGGCTCGGGGGCCCGGGACACCACGGTGGCACAGGGCGGGCTGCTCACGACCTTCTGCTGGGCCGGCGGTGCCAGGGCCACGTTGGGGGCCACACCCGTCTCAAAGCTCTTGTAGGAGTAAAAGCTGCAGGGGTGGGGGGACCTTGGGGCCACAGGCGTCTGCCCCCCCCCCACCCCCCTCCCCACGGTGGCCAGCACGTGAAGGCTCCCGGTGGGACGCCCCCCGCCCCCGACCCCCCCCGGAGGCTGTGAAGGAGGAGGCGAGAGCCAGAGCCCCGGGGCAGCTGGAGCACGGCCGCTGGCCGCACCCCAAGCAGAAGTTCTGGCCGTGCCCACCCGGACGCCAGTCAACAGGACCCCCGCTTCTGGGACTCCTGCCGGAACGGGGCTAGTTCCACCGCCACGCGGCCCCACGCGGACGCAGGTTAGGGCGAAGCCGCAGGCGGGGACAAAGAGCGCCAGGCCCACAGACTCAGGACCCTTCACCGGCCGTGTTGAGCGCGCACCACCGTGCACTCAGGCGTTTAAGGGGCGCCCGGGAGGGGTGGGTGCCGGTCCTGAGACGCGCAGGGTGACGGCCTCGCTCGAATCACACGCACTCTGTCTGAGGACAACTCCGGGCGGCCACGTGAAGGAAAGGTCTCATCCACCGATAATTACTGACCTCCAGCAGCCGGCACGGCAGGTACTCACCTGTCTCGAATCAGGGCCGGAAGGTGCGGGGAGAGCTCTTTGTCACTCGCAGAAACCGCAGGGGACCAGGGTCGGAAAGCGGAAAGGCGCTGGCGAGGGTGAACGCAGCCAAGGCTCTGCTGGAAGAGGCGCCAGGGGTCAGAGGCAGGAGCGCAGAGCCCCGTGCCCTCACCTGCCGCCCGCGTCCCCGTACCCACCACCCCACGTCCTGTACCCGCCGCCCCGCGCCCGACCTTGCTGGAGGAGCTGGCCAGGGTCCGCAGCCAGCCAGACTGTTTGTCCTTCTCAGAAGACGTGGGGACTTGGGAGGGGGCGTCATCTGTTTTTCGGATGGAGGCCGGGGGCTCGGAGGAGACCTGTGAACGACACAAAAGTTGTCACCGGAGCCCCTGAGGGCATCGACGCTCTGAGCACCAGGCGTGTGCGGTGATGTGCGGCCCGGACTCCAGCAGAACAAGCCACTTCCGTGAGAAAGGGCGCTGTGGCGCTACCTGTGGGGCTACCGTGCCGTGACCTCCCCCGATGGCCACAGGAGGCCCAGGGGCAGGGGGCCCAGGCCGGGCTCAGGGTGGGGACTCGAGGGGACAGCCCCTGGCCACAGCCCCAACAGCCAACAGGAGCCACAGACGCTGACCTCCTCCTGGTGGCCATACTAGGTGGCGGGCAGGCTCACGGGCCAAGTGTGGGGCCAAGTGTGGGGACTCTGTCCCTGGGTCCCCAGTGGTCTGGGCGACGAGTAGAATTTCGACCACTTGCCATCGGCTGGGGGGTGGAGGGGGCAGGTGCCCCCTGGCAAGCTCCCCCAACCCCGAAAGCAAGCATCCTCAAAAAAAAAAGGGACAGGGGCGCCTGGGTGGCGCAGTCGGTTAAGCGTCCGACTTCAGCCAGGTCACGATCTCACAGTCTGTGAGTTCGAGCCCCGCGTCAGGCTCTGGGCTGATGGCTCGGAGCCTGGAGCCTGTTTCCGATTCTGTGTCTCCCTCTCTCTCTGCTCCTCCCCGTTCATGCTCTGTCTCTCTCTGTCCCAAAAATAAATAAAAAAACGTTGAAAAAAAAAAAAAAAAAAAAAAAAGAAAAAAAAAAAAGGGACAAACCCCTTCCACCAAGTGCACAACTCAGCTTTGGGACACAGGCCACACTCCTGCTTTCCTCACACCTTGCTGCTGGAGGCTGGAGAAGCTGCCCCAGACTCCCAGGGACCCAAAGGTCTGTCGGACATGATGGTGGGCGTGGCCTCCCAAGCAGGTGTCAGAAGGAGAGCCACCTGATGGCACAGGATCCCTGAGACAGATGGGATCTCTTCCGGCCAAACAGTCTGCGGAGATGGACCGTGCCTCCCCCCCAGGGCAGCTGTGCTGGGGTCCTGGGGTCCGTACCACAAGGCAGACACACTGCCACCCGCCTGGGGCCGCCAGGATGATGCCTGACCTCAGGGGGAGCAGGTGCGGGGAAGCCTTGGCCAGGAGGGGGGTGGGCGTGGGGGATTAATGGGGGAGGGGCTCCTCCCTGCTCTGGAACAGGTGGGGAAATGCTGTATCACAGAACTGGCCCCGGGAGGGAGGTGGGGGAGGGGGAAGGCAAGTGGTCAGGCAAGGTGTCCCCCTCATCGGTCTGTCACCACAAAATTCAAGAGACACAGGGCTGACTGGGGCCCGGGCACAAGGCCCGCGGACCGAGGATCCCAGAGGAAGGGCCTGACCAAGCCCAGCACATCTGCCTGCACGCGTGTTCGCGGGGCACCCAGCCCCTCTCGGTGGACAGACAGGCGCGGGGGGGACTCCGTGCAGGGACACACCTGCCTCTGTCCTCACGCAGAAGCAGATGCCCCAAGGCCTGTGGCCCTGCAGCCGAGGGGGACGCGCCCAGCTCCGGGGAGGCGCTTCAGGGCAAACCCACAGACGGCTGTGGACGGTCTGCTCAGATGCGAAACAATCAGGAAAGAAAGACGGCTTGTTGGCGCTTTTAAGGGGCAAGAGTCCGGTGAGGTCTGCCTGCGCGGCCCGGCCGCCTCCGGCCGCCTGTGACAGGGGAGCGGGGGTCAGTCACGCCTCACGCCAGCAGGGGTGGGGCTTCCTGTCGGAGCAGATAGGAGGCCGCGAGGGGAGAAGACAGGCCGAGTTCTCACCGAGAGAAAAGCCGCAGGCCTGGCGCCGGCTCCTGCAGGTTCTGAGAACCCTCAGGGAGACTCCGGGGGCGTCACACGGCTCCGGCTCCGGGGCCACCCCCACGTGCATGGGGCTGGCGGGTGGCGCCCGGCGCCCATTGGCCAGAGCCCCATCCATGCGGCGGGGGAGAGCGGGGCAGGTTCCCGGGCAGGGACGCGGCCTGCCAGCACCCAGCGCTCAAAAACCAGCCCATCGGTTCTGGAGAAAGGGCCAGAGCCTCCCTCGCCCCCACCCACCCCGAGCTCCGTCAACCCCAGGAGAGGGAGGTGTCTTCACGGAGCTGGAATGACTCCTCTGAGATTCCTATAGCAAGAAAACCCCCCGTGAGCCCCTTCTATCGACGAGAGAGAGAAGCAGGAAGACAGCTGGGCCAGGACATACCTCTTCGGGCCTGGAAGGCCACTGTCCCCAGCAGGGCACACTTGGGCCCCAGGGACGGCAGATGATCAGGGACAAAACTGCCCAGTGATTCCTACTCCGCCAGAGGTCAGCAAGCAGGTAAGGACATTCGCTTGTGGTTTCTGACCCTTCTCAAGGCCTCCACGCCAGACCCGGGGGCCCACAGACCTCAAGGAGGGCGCAGGCTTCCGGGCCTAGGACACGGCCAGGGCGGTGGGGAGCCTGCCCCCGGAACCCGCTGGTGGCCCCCACAAGGGCGAGGGCACGTGTCCTGTGCCACGTCCCAGCACAGGACACGTGCGGTCTCCGGGACAGCGCGCCGAGGGCCATCCCGCCACGGGCAGCCGCTCCGTCGAAGAGCTGGCCGTGGAGGGCACAGGCACACGCCCGGGACTGTTCGGCGGCTGTGCGCGTTCCTCACAGAGGAGGAAAGGACACCCACACGGGGGTTTCGCACGCTTCACGCCCAGGGGCCTCTGCAGGTTTGCAAGGCTCGGGGCACGATTTAGGTGTGACCCTGCTACCTGACCTTCACGTCAACGGGGGCCAGGGTGTCAGTCGAGACAGAGGCTCCATCAGACACACACGGAGTGGGGTCAGGACGGCTGCCGGGCTCTCGGCCACCACCCAAGACCAGCGCAGGGAAGAGCAGGGTGGACGAGAGGGCCAGTGGCCGCCAGAAGCCACGGCGGCTTCCGGCATCGACCTCGGGGCCTCACGCTGGCAAAGGCCACGCCTCAGCGCCCGGGCCCCAAATGCACAGCGGGACAGCCTGGGCCACGGCCCAGAGGCAGGGCAGGGCAGGAGAAGGTCTTTGGGCTCCACGCCACTGGCTCCCCTACGCTCTGCTGAGAACCCCGTGTTCCAGCAGCACTGGAGCAGGCCTGGGCGCGGAGCTCTGACCTGGCATCTGGGGAACCCCTAGTGGCAAGACCCCTGGGAGAGACGCCACTGGCTGTGCCCCACGCGTTCTGGGGGAGCGAGCTCACGACCACTTTGCCTCCCAAGGCTGCTGGCCTTGCCACCCCCACGTACCACTTTTCGTGTGCCGCCCTGCACGTCCTAAAAAAAAAAAAAAGTATGTGGGGGACGAGGAGGGGAGGAGACGATCCAGAGGCCGGCCGATGGCGCCGGCCCAAGGCCCGAGAGCGCGGTCTGACTTCGGCGCGGAGCTCCGGCTGCCACAACAGCCGCTAACCAACCATCACGCAGGTACCCAGTTCTGGGGTGACGCACCAGTAAAGACACAGCTCCCACCCAAGTGCCAGGCAGAGCCAGAGGGACACCCAGGTGGCCCAGCAGCGAGATCGGCACCCACCCCAGCGAGGCCGGGCAGGTCTGCGGGCGTGCACAGCGCCTCCAGCTCCAAAACCAGCACCGGCACCGGGACCAGCACGAGCACCTCCCATGCACAGATGCCACAGGACCGTCTGAACACAGAGCAGCGCTGACAAGGCCACGCCCTGCAGACACGCGGCCTCCGATACACAGCTCACACGGGGGGACAAGAGCCGGCCCGGGGGGGCTGTCCGGCAGGAGACGTCAATCTAAGTCAGTGGGAATAAAGTCACCGTCCCCACCCAGCTCCACAGAGCCCAAATTTTACTCAGAGGCACTTGAGGGGTGTGTGGACCTTGGACTGAGGATCTGAATGTGACTATCGGGACCGCCTGTCCTACCTGGAGCTGCCCATGTTCCCAGAACCAGAAGCACAGTGCCCGCTGGGTACCGGCCCCGCCAGGGGCACGGATGTCCAGGAGCAAGCGTGTGTTCAGGGGTAAGTGGCGGCTGCAGCACCTGCCCTCCGCACCGGCTCCCACAGCTGAGGGACCGCTCAGGCCAGTGGGGCCAGGGTCTAAGGCTCCCCCCCTTGTCTGAGATGCCTCCCCAGCCCCCACCCCCTCTCTCCGTGCCGTGTCTAGGCACCCTTGGCACGCGTCACAGCGCCCGGCCTCCCCACCGTGGAGGTGTGCACTCAGGGCTCACGAGAGCACTGGATGATACATTCAGCTGGACAGGGTGCGTGGCACCACGCGGCCCCCCCCCCACCCCCACCCCGCGCAGCCGGGGACTGTCTGTCTGGTTTGTGTTTTGGCTGGCCGTGTACCCCAAGGCCAGGAACACATGCCGCCCTGGGCGCCACATGGTGGAGCTGACATCAACTGCCACCCAGGTCCCCTCTGGCCCAACAGTGCCAGGTGCTGGCTGGGAGCATCGTCACCGTAGCCGGCCACCGTGCGGAGATGTCCGTGGACCCAGAGCTCCGGATCCCCACCGAAGGCGTCCCGACAGAGGAAATGACTCTCGGGTTCCCGAACGCACAGCAGCAGCAGGGCCAGGCCCCGGTGGCTGGGACAGAGCCAGGGACCCACGAGGGCTTGGCGGGCAGCGATCGGCTTCACCCAGCAGCACCAGGCAAGGGGCAGGCACAGCCTGACCCGGTAAGGCTGCAGAGCTGAGCCACAGGAGCCACAGTGGCCAAAAAGCCCTCTCCGGTGGCATGTGCGTAGGAAGTGACGGCCAGCGCTCCACTGACACATCTGGTCTGACACTGACACCCTTTGCTGCCTCGGGTGCAGAATTCTGGTCACTTCCCCAGGGATCAGGAAAGAGAATGTCGAAGTCACAGGTGGGACGAGGGGCAGAATCCCCAACCTCCCAAGACCCCAGCTCACTGTGGGCCGGACCCCACAGGGCCCAACAGGACCGAGGACCGATGTCCAGACCCAGGGGAGGCTCTCCAGGGTCCAGGAGGTGAGCCCCTTCCTGGCGTCATGGCGGTGGGAGGACTCACCAGACCCCAAAACGACACGGAGCCTCAGACCATGCGCGTCCTCCTGGACGCACGGCGTTCCGCCGCCTGCCGGAACCACGGCCAGGCCGCGCGCCATCGGCACCTTGGCAGGAGCAGCTGTAAAGAAGGGCTGCCCGTGGTCTACACGTCCTGCAGCCTTTCAGTGGCCAATCCCCCACGGCCTCCGCACCTGTGCTCCAGCGGAGCCCAGCCCCACGGAGAGTCGCCACGCAGGAGAGTACGGGCAGACCCCGCCGCCTCGACCGCCAGGGTGCTCCCAAGGCAGGGACGGTCACTGTGGGCGGTGCCCTGCTGCAGGGCCTCAGCCTGGTGCTCCCGACACTGTGCTCGTCCACCCTGCCTGTTACGCCTAATTATTAATTAGAAGCCGAACAACAGGTCCTAGCCCTGTCGCTCTCACCGCCGATCGGCGCGGACGGTCCCTGCTTTGAGCCTTCGGACACGGGGCTCTGAGCCAACCTCTGCAGAGAGGGCTCACACACCCCGATCAAAACGAAACTGGCAGACAGAGGTGTGCGCCCACCCAGCGGCCCCCGAGGGGCCCTGCCGTCTCAGCGCCGAGCAGCCGGCACCTCTCTCGGCCTGGTTTGGCCACGCCAGGGAAGGTCATGGTCGTCGGGCTCACGGATGAAGTTCTCGCGGTGCCTGAGGCAGAGGGCGCCGCTGAAGGCCGTGGCACGGGCAGAGGGGCTGGCCTCCACCACTCTGGGCGATCTTCGGTCTTCAAAGAACAAGCGATTACTGTAAGGTCTGGGGCAGCTACCTGCTGGCAGGCCACACAAGGAGGAGGTGACGGTGCTAGAGGAGGCCCCTCTGTCCGTCACCACACAGAAAATGAGGGCTGAGGGGCCTGGGGCTCCAGGGGACCCTGCGTCGCCCCCGGGAGCCCTGAAGGCCACGGTCACATTGTCAGCAGTGGGTTTTGCACGAGAAGCAGCATGCGAACCTGGGGCGGGGGGGGTGGGGGGAACCGTGGAGCAGGGGCCTCAGACACGGAGCTTCCCGACTCCACATGCCCCCAGGGAGGGAGGGCTGGCTCCCTGCTGTCCCTGAGCAGGACCCTCACACTAAGGCCCACGGCGCCAGCAGGCTCCACAGGGAGAAGGCAGAGGGTCCCCAGACAACGCCTAGACACCAAGGAGGCTGCAGCCAGACGGTGGAAAAGGCGGCCTGGAGGCCTCGGCAAACACCGGCGGCCACACGGGGTGACTACTTCCCGTTTATGTACCAGCAAACAGAGAGAGGCCTAGAGGCCTAGAGGCCCAGAACCAGCACAAATCCACCGCGGAGACCCCCCGGCCTGGGCCTCAGGCAGCCTGACCCTGAGGCCGACTGCGCAGACCTCGAACAGGCCTCGCTGGTAAAGAGGCACAGTTGAGACTCAAGTGACAGAACGCGGAGAACACCAGACCAGCACCCGGCACAGCGGCTGCAAGGCCAACAGACGTCACTTCCGCCCAGGCCACCACCACGACGGCCACGTCAGACACGCCACGTCTCGGCCCGGGAGCGAGGGCGATGCCTGACCCAAGGAGGGTGTGGAGGAGCACCCGGAGAACCCACCGGAGCCGCCACCAGAGCCACTCAGCAGAGCAAAGCGTCGTCCTGCACGGTGACCGTCAACTTGTCAAAAGGACGGCGCCAACCCCGGCGTCCACCCCCCCGCAGGGCCCCGTGTCTGCACGAAGCCAGGGTTTGCTGCCGAGGCCCCGCGAGTGGCACAGTGTGTGTGCGGCCGAGATACCGTCAGGAAGGCAGCCGGGCGTCGGGCAGGCCGTCGCCCTCTCGACGGAGTCAGCTTCCGTTCCGCACGACCGGACGGCAGAGTGGGCACCCGTGCCAAGAGACTAACCTGAGGGGCTCGTCCCAACTCCCTCCGGGCAGCGGGACCCCCACGGGAAGCTCACAGAGCCGGGTGTCCGTGCGGTAGTGCAGGACGCTCCTGCCCGCGTCCCCTCCGGCCTTCCAAGGGCCCACGACGCAGCCTCGGGTCTGACCCGCGAGCAGCCGCCCACACACGGCCTCGAGCCGCGGTCGCTGGAGCGGTCAAGTCGGTCCGGACTGCCCCGCACCGAAGGCCTGGGCCGGCCGTGCCAGGAGGCGGGCGGAGTCTCCTCAGACGCCCCAGGCTGTTCTGCTTCCAGCGGAAGGGTCTCCGGGAGGTGCCGACAGCGCCAACGTGTCCCGCAGAGGCTGAGGCCCGGGGGCGAGGTCACTGGCCGCCCGTGCGCACGGCCGACCTCGTCCGGGAGGCCGGGATGACAGGCCGCAGGGGCGCACCCCCGGAGGCCGCGCTACCCAGTGGTGGCATCACCCACACGCTCACGTTCTAGACATGGAAAGAATGGCCACCAGGAGAGCCACGTCCTGCGTGGACGCTCCCGAGGGCCACCAGTCACGGGCAAAAGAGGCCGAGTGCGGCGCGAGATCCCGCTTCCGAGCCGGCTTCTTTCAGAACCTCCTGTAGCGCCGCCACCGTTATTGGCTTATGTGATTTCCTATGTGGCTGCGAAGTGTCTCCCTGGAAAGGGCGCAACCCCAGCCTCGTGTCTGCTTCTCACACGTTCGCTGCGCTCTCCGAGCAGAGACGGCCCACGCCGCTGGCCCAGCACCCCTGTGGGGAGGCCCCTTCAGGTTCTCGTGCCCAAGATTGCTTCTGTGCGGCTTCTCGACAAAGAACTGCCTCCTTACACCAGCTCGGAGAAAACTCCGGGACTCTGAGGTCTACAAAGCGGGGGCCGCAGACGCCCGCAAGGGTTTCGGGCAGAGCTGGGGACGCGGCCACAGCCCCAGCCTCCCTGACAGCCCACCCACTCAGGTGACACCGAAGCACGAGGACAAGATAAAACAGGAAAGCGGAAATTCATCAAGGTCAAGACCTCTCTGGGCTTCAAAGGATGCCACCAAGAACGTGGAAAGACCACCACAGAAAGGGAGGAAAAGACGTGCAAATCAGGTACCTGATAAGGGACCGGGATCGGAATTCACGAAGAACCAAAACTCAGCCAAATACCTCACTACGAAAAGGGCAAAGGACGGGACCAGACCTCCCGCGAAATGAGACCCACAACAAGCACGCAAAGAGGGTCGGCACCACGGCCATCAGGGAAACGCAAATGAAAACCGCACATGCTGCCGACGAGGGAGGGAGGCCGGGGCCTGGAGCGTGGCGGGCACGGCCGCTGAGGGAGGTGGGCGCCCACAGACGTGCCCCGGGGGCCGCGCTCCTCAGCGAAGCCCCGAGAGAACCGCGAAGACGGGCCCAACGGCCGTCCGAGTGACCGACCGTCCACACCGTCGAAAATGTGCGTGTACCCGTGAGTCCCCACAACTGAACGACCAGGCCTCACCGTTCACACGAACATGGGTCCACACATATCTCGTATATTCCGTGTATCGCACACTGCGTCTTATGATAAGGTAGACTATGGGAAACAGCGCTACTAAGAAAATCAAAAGGAGGAGGAAAAGCATTTGCGGGTCTGTATTTGTCGATACCGATACCGTAGTCCCGTGGACTGTTTACAAGACGAACCGTCCCTCGGGACCTACATCGATGTTGTCTTCTGTGACAGGAGACACCGGAGATGTTACACGCGTTACTGGCACTGACACCGAAGATGAAAAGGTACTGTGGAAAATAAACTCGTATGTATTTACAAGCATAACGATTCACTCACTGATTACGAAGCAGACGGGACCGCTTTCTGGCAGCCTAGCCAGGGCACAAACGTAGGAATCGTTACGAAGCTTTTTATGGCATCTAGGATTACAGTCGTATTCTTTTTTTTTTTTTAAGTTTATTTATTTACTTTGAAAGAGAAAGCGAGCAGGGGAGGGGCAGACAGAGGGACAGAGAATCCCAAGCGGGCTCGGCACTATCAGTGCGGAGCCCGATGCGGAGCTCGAACTCCCAAACCAGGAGGTCACAACCCAAGCCGAAGTCAAGAGTTCAACACTTGGGGCACCTGAGTGGCTCAGTCGGTTGAGTGTCCAACTTCGGCTCAGGTCATGATCCCACGGTTCGTGAGTTCAAGCCCCAAGTCAGGCTCCAGCACGGAGCTGGCTTCGGATCCTCTGTCCTCCTCTCTTTCTGTCCCTCCCCCGCTCACATTCTCGCTCTCAAAAATAAAATGAAATAAACATTTAAAAAAAAAAAAAGAGTTGGACACTTAACTGAGCCACCCAGGCGCCCCCAGTCATAGTCTTACTATAGAATTGGAAACGCTGTTCCATTTTTAAGACCATTTACCGGTGATGACAGGACAGTGTGCAGTCTCTCCAATTAGGAGAGAGGGGACAACTACACTAATTCTCTGAAGGCAAAGTCACAAGACAGTAAGCCAACTAACACATGACTGGACTCGTATTAAGTATCACTCCGCTCGTGCCTGTGTAAGGAGAGGCTGTGAATGGCACCATGTAGGGACTATGTCGTGTGCATACATTTTGATAAATGTTAACTTTTTATAGACTTGTGAGTTTTACTGCAAAAATGATAAAATAGACCAACATCTAAATGTATCGTATGCATTCACAACATACCTAACTTTTTAATTTTTTCCGTATCTCCAGGCTACACGGCTCATCCACAAGTTTTCCAAACTGTCGCACATCTCCAAAAATTTTTCCAACGTGGTTCTTGAGTAAAAACCTGCACGTAAGTGGACCCGCACGGTTCAAGCCCGTGTTGTTCAAGGGTCAGCCGTACTAGGATTCTGCAAGGTGTTACCGATGGAGCAGTCTAGATAAAGTATACGGGAGAATGTCTCTGTTATTTCTTATGGTCGCGTCCATCCACAATTATCTCAAAAAAAAAAAGATGATTAAAAATATGCAAGGTGTGGAGTGCCCGGTGGCTCAGTCGATCAAGCGTCTGACTCGTGGTTTCGGCTCAGGTCATGATCACGGCTCGAGGGATCGAGCCGCACGTCGGGCTCCGCGCTGACAGTGCGGAGCCTGCTTGGGATTCTCTCTCTCCCTCTCTACATAAATAAACATTAAAACAATTATTTTCAATAAAAACAAAAAAAGCAAGCCGCCGCGTGACACTGGGATGGCTACCCTTTTTTAAAAGAGGGGCAGTACAAAGCCCTGGGGACGCGGTGAGAGATCCGGGCCTCCGTGCACCGCTGGCGGGAAGGTGAAGGGCTGTAGCCGCTGCGGGACAGTTAGGTGGTTTCTCACAAGGTTAAATAAAGAATTAGCCTATGACCCGGCAAGCCCGGTCCCGGGCGTCCACTCAAGATGACTGAAAACGCACGTCCAACACGAACACTTGCACGCGAGTGTTCACACAGCACGATTCGCCGCAGCCGGCGCGGACACATCCCACACGCCCTCCCCCCAGAGGAGCGGACCAGCAGGTGCACGCCCTGGACCCGCGCTCCGCCTCAGAAGGAGCGAAGCCTGGACGCGCACGATGCTCAGGGAGAAGTCCACACAGAGGGCCACACGCCTGCTGTGTGACTCCGTTTCGATGAAACGCCCAGAAGAGGCGAATCCACAGCCAGGAAGTGGAGTGGTTGCTGGGTGTGGGGGGAGGGGAGTGAAGGCGCCGGAGTTTCTTTCTGCAGTGACAAGAATACTCTAGAAGGTGATAACAGCGATGGCGGCATATACTAAAAACCACCGAACCGTACTCTTACAAAAGGTGCGATTTCTGTTACATGAATTATATCTCAATAAAACTATTAAGAAATCCTAAAAAAAAAAAAAAAAAAAAAAAAAAGTGAAATGAACTGTTGGCTGAAAACCCAAACCACCAAGGTCAATGGTTTTCCCCGGCTCCCGCCCTCCTAGCAGACAGAGCGAGCCGTTGAGCAGGACACGGGCACGGCCCCTCCAGGACAATCGGGTTCCTCGGCACCACCACCACCACCACCACCACGTGGCTCCCTCTGAGGCTCAGGTCCCACACACAAGGCCCGTGCGGAAAGGAGCGCCCGTCACGGGTCAGGGAACGTTCCGGTCTGGCCCCGTCCCAGCCACAGGATGCCCCTGTCTGAGCCGTGGGCGGAGGGGCGGCAAGGGCTCCATGACAGGCAGGGTGGCCTGGCACAGACCCTGGCCCGCTCCCACTGCGCCAGGACCTGGTGCCAGGACAGCGGCCGGCGGGGCGGAGGGGCTGAGCCACCGGGACTGCAGGCAGCTCTTGGGAGGGGAGGAGAGTGCGAGGGGCAGCCGGCTCAGGGAGACGGGGGGGACACGGGCTCCTAGAGGCCACTGTGCCCCGGGCAAGGGCCAGGCATCCTATGTGAGCTCTGGGCGAGGCCTCGGCGCCCAGCTGGGCAGCCAGGACGACTCCAGGATGACAACGTGGCCCTGGCCACGGCTGCGGGGTGTGGTGAGGGCGTGCTGCGCGCAAATGCGGGGGCTCAGGGCAGGAGGGGGTCCACGAGGCTCCCGAGGCCCACCTGACCCCCACCTCCCCAAGCCCTGCGGTCTGGTGTCCCGGACGGTGGGCACCGCGGGAGCCCCACCCCGGCTGGCTCGCTCAACCTGGCGCCAATCCCCAGATGGTGCCGCTCGAGACCACCACGCACAGCGCCAGGCCCGGGCGAACGTGTGCGTGACCCCTGCGCCGGCCCGAGGCGCCCACCCTCACGCCGTCGGGTCAGCGTCCGCTCCCCTCCCCTCCCCCACCAGCGCCCACACTAACGGTCCCTCGTCTGTGCCCCGACCCTCAGTTTCCGAAGACCCAGGGCCGCGGGGCTGGCACCTGGGGGCAGCCTGCTCAGAGGACCCCTCTGTGGGGCCGTCACTGCCTCCTGAACCACGCACAAGACAGAGCAGCGCTCGGCCCAGCCTCGGGGACCCCACACCGTGAGAACGCGCCTGAAGTTCTTGCAGATCAGCAACGTCGTGTCTGACTGCGACGGAGCGTTTTTAGCAGGTAGAGATGTCACAGGAAAACCACATCTAGGAGCCTGAACACACGCAGCCATTTCCTAGACGCTGAATTAAAAACCAATTCTTTTTCAACAGGCAGATTTTAACGCAATTCAACCACTAAGTGACATGTCCAACTGGAAACCGGCTGCACGTTCAGAGGCGGGGGAGGCGGGGCCCAGCGTCTGGGTCGCCCGCAGGTTCCAGGGGACCGGAGCCTTCTGTCACATCAACCTCACCGAGACTGCCGCAGCCCAGGGACGAGAGCCCGCGGGCTTCACCCTCCGGAGCAAGACCACAGGCGGCGCAGGGCTGGGGCTCTGCGGGGAGCACGGGGGGGGGGGGGGGGGGGGGGGGGGGGGGCAGCGGAAGTGCTGGGGGCCCGACTGTCCAACTCATTGTGTGGTTTCCCATCACTAGTGGGTCAGCAGGAAAGAGCCAAGACCACGAAGTGAGAGACGGAAACTCTTCATAGAAACATCAGCAAGGAGACCGTCAGGCGGAGACCCCCACAGAACAGGGCGGGGTGGGGGGCACCCTGCCATGTCCGCTTCTCAGCCTCACGGCGTCGAGGGGCCCGGAGTCGTCCTCCACAACCACTCCACACGTCACAGTCTTCTCTGACACAGCACAACACCCCCGTGACATGGGGCTGAGCTCAGGAGGAAAAGCCCAAGCGCCCGGGACCAAAGATGAAGAAAACCCTGTGATGCGTCAGCCACGCTAACCCAGGGTAGCCCGCGGCGACCACCAGGGGCAGACCCCCAACCGCCTGTACTGGGAGGAAGGAGACCGCCGAGTCCCCAGCCCACCCGGGACTACGGAACGGACCCGCGAGGACCTCCGAGAGCCCCCGGTGGAAGCTGAGATGAGCGGAGTCCGGGGCCAGCACCCGGCCCTGGCCCCAGACGCAGGGAGCGGGCCGGCCCCCAGGGCCTCGTCCGCTAGAGCAACGGGGAGAAAGGCTGTAACAGCCCTAGCTCAAAATGAGTAAACACGCAAAGAAAAAAATGCGAGAAAAGAGTAAGACATCAAAAAAGATCGCACAGATTGGAAAAAAGCAGAACTTTCCAGAATAAAAATAGTTCTCAAGGAAATTATTCAAACGCAGCGCAGAGAAAAACGAGATGAAAACATGAGAGGTGGGAACAGACGTGAAGAGACGGGGAGGGATTCCAGGAGGAGAGAGCGGGGACGGTGGCCAAGAACCTTCCGAGACTGGGGAGAGGCAGGCCCTCAGGTTTCAGAGGTGAGGCAGAAGGGGGACCAGAATGGAAGTCTGACACTCCACGTTCAAGGTCAACACCGTCATGCCACCACCGACAAGTTCTAGTGGGCGCCACGTTTCTGGGGCCGTGACGTGTGGGGACACATCAGCATCCGATGTGGCAAATCCCCACAGACGCGGGGGCCCGTGACAGAAGCTGGGTCCTGAGACCAACGGGAACAAATGTCCCCAACACATGCCCTCCGGCGATCACGTGGCACTCTCAGTGGGGCAGGGGTCGGCACATCCTTGAGCACAAGGACACATGAACGTGGGGGGACTCCAGTCACACCTGCCTGTCCACGGACAGGCACAAAGTGGGCAAGAGGTGGCCTGCAACGCACCGCCCACAGCCGCCCCGTGCTGCCGGGATCTCCCTCCGAGGGGCGTGCTGGGCTCTGCGATGGGCAGGGAGCCCCCCCGCCAAACCCCCCGGGGAAGAGCCCACCAGGCACAGCACGGGATGGCGTCCTCTTCCCCGCCCGGCCTGCGATCCCTGCTCCGCCCCTGAGCCCATCATGTCCTCTAACGGGACAGGAGATGCTCTGTGACAGAGTTCCACCGTCTCCTACGGGTAAACTCTAAATCCCCAGCCGGAGCCACCCTAAATCAGCCCAAGATCTACATTATGGACTGTTCCCGAAGATTTTACAGTTCTAGAATCTGCACAGCTATTTTTATAAGTACCATTAATATTTTCCACGGGATAATTCATGTTTCATATTATACTTAAATTAACCTATTTCTGATTATTGTGGTACAGGGGAAGCAGATTAAATTTGCAAGACAACGCCAAACCTCAAAATGAAGTGAAAATAGCAATTTTAAAGATTCACCTTGATCTCTTAAAAAAAACTTAAGTAGGTCAACTCTTCTGCGACTTCCACGCTGTTGAGAGTAAGCCGGTCCCCTCTAAGGAAACGCAGGTACCGACTGCTAGACCTCGCGCCCCTCGCCCAGGAGTCGGACCTCACTAGGGCCAGAAACCCTCCTCGCCAGGGCTCTGACACTCATGCCACCAGCTGGTACTTTCCTTCCCCAAGGACGCCCAGACCCTGCCGCTCGCTCCTGGCCTGGCACCACGATGGAAGGACGCTCCAGGCTCCAGGGCCTGCTGGGCTCGGGGATCACCTACCGGCCGGTCTGTCAAAACACAAAGAAACCCTCAAAAGCAGAGGGCGGCTCCGGGAGGGTTGGGGGGCCCATACGCCATTCCTGCGGCCCAACCGCTCTCAGGAGGGGAGGGGGAGGCTCACCTCCACCGGGCCAGGGGGTCCGGGACCCCGATCGGAGACGCCCACCGGAGCCAAGACGGAGAATGGGTTCCCACGCAGAACGTCCATCCTGACCCCGTGGGCCCCCCACGCCCCTGCAGAACCTCACCGGTAGCATCAGAAGGTGCGTGGGGGGTGCCCAGGGGGACAACGTCGGGGGGGATGGACCCTCTCCTCAGCAGTCACTGGAAAGTAACTGTCGGAAGGACTGAGAACAAAACAGAATTCCAAGAACAATGAAGCCATTCTGAAAATCGATGGTTTTTGTTTCAGGGCTTATTTTAATGCTCCCCAATACTGTTGTTTTGGGGGAGCTGGTGAGCAGGAGGGTCTTTCCCCAGCGCCCAGCTGTCACGTCCGGCCTCCCGCCCCCACCAGAGACGACGAAGACAAACACGCCCTCCATCCAGAGTCACCAGAGTCACTGCAAACGCCGCACAGAGCGCGGGCCGCAGCGGAGGACGCGCGGCTCCCCCGGCCGGCTGGCTCAGAACCGGGGCGGCAGGCCCGTGCCCCACGGAGGCCCCTCCGGAAGGAGGGCCGCCCCTCCTCCCCCACCGGCCTCCGCACAAACAACCAGCAAACTCGGGTGGCCCCAGCAGACCCAGCCCAGGAAGGGAGGGCCAGGGGCAGCACGGCCTGCAGCTGCCCGGGAACCTTCCTGCGGACACCCCAGCTGACCGCGGCCCCCGGCCGCCCTGGCCAGTCCCCGCCTCTGGCGTGGAAGCAACAGGGAACACTGAAGGCAGAGAGGGCAGCGGCCACCTCCTCCTGCCTCCTGACCCCCACCCACCCCTCCCCCACCGGGGGCTCCCGTCACCAGCCCCTTCTCTTGCCTCCCGCACCTGCCACCAGGACGCACGTGGGCCGCCGTGGCGCTGCCCCCCTCACCACCTGTGTGGTGTCTCCACCGTCTCCCACGTGGACAGCGCCCTCCCTGCAGGTCCTGGTGACCCTCTGACCTTCAGGGATCTGCAAGCCCTGTCTGGGGTGTGGACCCCACACAGCCCTCGGCTGCTCTCCTTAAATCTGCAGGTGACCTCCCACACGCCCCCATCACCTGACCTGGTGCTCAGGACAAAAACCACATCCCTGATTCACACTGACGCCTGTCATGCTCACACAAGGAACGTGGGCAAGCGCGTGTGCGTGTACGTAGTGTGTGCAGGCGTGGGGGCGCGCGCATATATATCCTGTGTGGGCGCGAGGGCGCACGTATGTATGTTGTGTGCAGGAGTTTGGGCTCACACATGTACAGCGTGTGCGGGCGCGTGGGTGCGCCCATACAGGACGTGTGCGGATGTGCATTTGTAAGGTGTGTGTGGGCGTGCGCACGTATGTCCAGCGTGTGCGAGCGTGTGAGGGCGCGTATACTATGTGTTGTGTGACCCGTTATCTGTCAGAGGTGGAAGGCCTCAGAGAAAAGGCGAAGCGGGGGGAAGGTACTTTGGGGGTTGATACGGGGTGTGGGTGACGCAGTCTGAAACGAGGGGATCGTGACGACGACTTCAAGGAGGGGTCAGGTCAGCTCTGCCCCCACCCCA
Organism: Neofelis nebulosa; assembly: GCF_028018385.1. Lineage (NCBI taxonomy): Eukaryota > Metazoa > Chordata > Mammalia > Carnivora > Felidae > Neofelis > Neofelis nebulosa. The sequence goes on from NC_080783.1 coordinate 221,344,662, forward strand.
GGGGCCCAAGGGGCCTCTCACAGAGCAAAACGTGAGAAGACGCTTCTTTTGAACACAAATGCGGTCAGGCTGGCAGGGCAGGGTCACAGGTGGCCCTGGAAAGACGGACACCCCCTCACGTCCCTGCAGAACATCGGCCCAGATGCCGGCCAAGGGGCGGACGGAGACGCTGCTGAATCCTCAGACCCAGCCAACACGGAATTCAAGCCGAAGCCACACCCGCAGGCCTCCTGCCTCTGGCCGCCTTCCAGTAAACAGCCTTCTCACTCCTTGAAACTCTCAACCTGACGCCAGCCACAGGTCTCAGGACGCCGGTGCCTCTCCCAGGGCCTTGGCCAGGAGCAGAGGGGAGGCATTTAATCTCAGAGAAAGGAACCGGGAGGCAGACAGGACACGCGAGAGGCGGCCCTACCGCAGTTTCTGACCCCCGAGGCCACCAGCCCCACGTGAGGGCTGTGTCCCCGGCCACGCACCTCTCCAGGTGCCATCTCACCCCGTCACCCACCCCTGCAGGAGCAGCAGCTGGGCCTGGAGAGCCAGCAAGCCCAAGCCTGCCAAGCCTCAGTGCAGAGAAAGCCTTCCATCCGCTCAGCCCCTCTTCCCACGCACAAAGGCTCCAAGGCTCAGCACCCTCGATGAATTATGCATAACAGCTCGATTATGACGGAGCCGCGGGAGGGCTGGCGTGGGGGCCCGGGAGGGGGGAGGAGGAGGAGGAACCTGGCTGCGGGCATCCTGGAGGAGGGGGCAGAGATACTCCCGGCCCGGCGGGGCGGCCGCATCTGCGTGCGCGCCTGCAACACGGGCACAGCGCTGGCTGGTGCACTGGTGGGGTCAAAGGACAAAGAACTCCAAACTCCAGCCCACGTCTGGATCCCAGATCCTGGCTGGCTACCACCTGATTCCCAAGGGCCCTGCCCCAACCCCAAGAGGCCAACTACCGCCAACCAAGTATGACCTCTGACTCCATCCAAGCACAGAGAGCCGCTGCTAGCCCTGGGCAGTGGTGGGCAAGCCCCCCGCCCCGGGGTAACTGGAGGAGACGCAGGGCCCCACAGGCCCCGGCCCCACACCTCCCTCCCTAGCGCCCAGGAGACACACACGGGAACGGTGACATCCGAGGCACTTCACCCACCAGACCTGCATTTCAGTGGCGACCCTGCAGGCAATTCACCCTGCAAGCCACCAAGAGCGAAGGCTTGAAACCAAGTAGCAGGCAAGAAGGATGAGGCATCTCTGCTCTAAAACAGCCCCCCGGCTGCCCCCCCCCAGGATGAAGCCTGCAGCTAACATACACTCAGGGGAGGTGGCCCCTGCAGTGGGCTGGGGGGGTGGGGAGCACTGCCTGGCTCCAGGCCCTGCGTCCCTGGGGCAGACCCAGCAGTCCCCCTCGAGGCGGGGCCCGAGGCACAGAGTCCGTGGGTGATGTTTCCGGGAGTCTAAGGTGCCCACCCCGGGAGATCGCCACTTCCCTCGGGCCACAAAACTTCTCCTGTGTGGAGCCAACACTTTCCAGTCTTCAGGGTCTAAATAAAAACACATCCCCAAGTGGCGTCCACTCGGAACAGGAAAGTCCGCCAGGCCCCCCAGAGCCTAACGCTCACATGAGGAGCGGAGCACCCCTTGTAGGACATCTGGCCTCCACAGCAGCTCTGGAGGCAGGGGGAGGGTGGGAAAGAGGGTCTGGGGAGGCCTGCCCTCTGGGTGCTCGCAAGCTGGGCCTCTGATGGTTTCTTAATCTAAAAGTTAAGACATCCCCCCCCCCCCCCCCCGGCTGGCTCCAGGGGTAGGCAGTGCGCGCACGGGGTTTAATGCTCTGCGGACGTTGTCCAGGGATGCTCGGTAACCTCCTCTTCGATAGAATGTTCTGTATCGTGGAGTCTGATGGGACAATGGGGCGTGCACGGAGCCGGTGACTCCAGGGAGGTAAAGCAGCCAGAGTCAGGGGCGAGACCCTGCGTCGTCGCCGGGCACTCCCAGCCCCAGGAGGCCAGGGCTCCGCCCCACACACAGCCACGGGCCGTCCTGGTCCCCCTGCCCTGCCCAGCTGAATGTGTAGGGAAGCGGTGGGGGGGTCGGGCAGGGTTGAGGGTACTGGTGGCACGTGCGTGTAGCAGGAAGTGACAGAGAAATGGCCGAGTCAGCTTTGTGCTGTGTTTCCACTGTTCCGGGTAATAAGGAAATACACACGCGTGTTCCAGGCACAGAACACAAACTGTGTGATGCCAGTGACCCTGCATTCAAATTACATACTCTCGTGTGTGCATTTAAAACTGGCATCTCACAATATAATTTTTTTTTAACGTTTATTCATTTTTGAGAGACAGAGAGAGGCAGAGCATGAGCGGGGAAGGGGCAGAGAGAGAAGAAGACACAGAATCCGAAGCAGGTGCCAGGCTCTGAGCTGTCAGCACAGAGCCCGACGCGGGGCTCGAACTCACAAACTACAAGATCACGACCTCAACTGACTGAGCCACCCAGGCGCCCCTGGCATCGCACAATATGAAGATGAACGGTAAAACTTAGGGCAGTAACCTAAATTTTTTAATTTTCCTTTACTGGAAAGGACCTTAAACAGCAATGAAAACCACTGCGACAAGCTGAAAAACACTGCAGAGAAGAGGGAACCTTCTGTGTCTGGGTTTGGGCACATTCTCGCTTCCCCGACCGGGGCCCCGCACGGTCCTTGACGTGCACATCAACACGGGGCCTGCAGTCACACGGCCTCAGCAGTGGCCACCGTGGTCCCTCAGGATCCTGGGCAAAGGCTTCCCACAGAGGACGGCCTCAAGCGGACCCGCAAGAACCCGCAAGTGTCGCCTGAGAGGCCGCCCAGCCCGGCGCCTCGCGGCTGAGCCTCCCCTCACACCAGGCACGGGACCCTGGAAGCCATTTTCTAATCTGTTACAAAACAAAATCTTCCAGAGCTAGAGTTTTAAGCCCACTTGTTAACACCTTGCAAATCCATGCAAAATCCAGCTGACGTCAGGGAAGATGGAAACTCACTGGAGAGAGTGAGCGCAGAGGCCACACCCGCCCGCAGCTGCCGGGCTCTGCTACGCCCAAGGCCACCTCTGAACCGGAGCCAGAGAGAGGCACGCTGCATCAAACTGCCCAGCGAGGCCCAAGAATATTCCAGTAGGTCCACACGGGAATAAAACTATACATCGGCAAGATCCAAAAGGCTTTCCGTGCTCCTAGTTCAACTCACAAAGTACAACCGTTTCTTGCTCCTCTCACCAGGAAGGCCTCGTGTGTGTCCGTGGAGAAAAGCATGCGTGTCTCCCTAAACTCCCCTCTCTGCACTGGCCACTGGCGGGGACAGTCTCAGAATGGAAACCGAGCACCGACTCACCCTCCGGCCAGGGACACAGAGGAGCGCCACGTCCGGGCCCACCTCTCCACCCCCAGACCTCCTCGGCGCGGCAGGTAATGGAAGGGAACTCACCCCGGGGAGGTATTTGGGCAGCATAAGGGCATAAGTTCCCGGCCAGGAGACCTTGCCGCAGGGCAGAGGCCTGGGGACCCTCCCTGCTGTGGATCGCAGGTCAGCGGGGGAGGGGCCCTTGAGAGAGGACACCTGTGGAGCTGGTGGCCCAGATGAGCAGGGGGACGCTGCCTTGGCCCCTTACCTTTGCGGTGCCTGGCACACCGTACGTGCAAATAGCACTGAGCAGAGCAGGGTGACCCAGAGCCAAGCGAGGAGGCTGCGGCTGGGTGCGAGGGATCGGAAGGGAAGTGTGGGCAGGAAGAGAGAGAGACCCTGGTCTGTCCATCACCGGTCATCACCGTGGCGCACTGGCAAGACCCTGTGGGACCGTCTCCACCCAGCCGGACACTCCCGCCACTGGACAGGGGCTATGGGGGGGGGGGTCGCGGGGCAGATCCCCCCACCCAGGGCAGATCCCCCCCAGGGCAGTCAGCAAAGGAGGCGGGTGTGTAGGGGAGAGGGAGCCATCAGGCTGCAGGGGGGCTGCAGGGCGGCTCTGGAGACCAGCACTTTCTCTGTCCCAGCCAGGAAGAGGCGGCCCCGCCCCTGCCAAAGCTGTTTTGCTTCCTCAGCGCCTCCTCCCCTCCTCCCCTCCTCCGCCTCCTCCGCGCAGCAGTGGCGGCAGCGCCTCCTTGTTTTCTCTCCATAGAAACCGACACAACAGCCCAGAGGACAGGGGGGCGCTGCCGGGCCCGCAGGGCCGCCTCCACTTCCGGGCCGTGGCAACGAGGCTGGCCAGCAACAGGCAAAGTCACCGGCAGAGCGTCCCAAGCGCCAGGGCTGAAAGACGGCTGGCGGGCCCGCCACGAGAGGAGTGCGTTCTGATCGCGGACACGGCCCAGAAGCAGGCACTGGACCCCCCCAGGGCTCTGACCAGCGCGCAGAAAGGCAGGGCCACCACAAGGGTCCCTCCCGAGCAGTGCGCATACTCCCTAGGAACCCAGCGAAACAGCACACTCTGCAAAAATGCACGTGTCACTCTCAAACAAGGTCTCCAGGGGGCCTGGCCCCTCCTGTCTCAGGTGGGGCGGGCAGGGGACAAGAAGCCTGATGGGCTCTGGGCCAGCACTGCCTGCAGCCCTGACAGAGGTGGCGGTGGGGGCGACACCAGGCCCACGTGGACCCTGGCTCACAGGGACCCCGAAGAGGGCAGGACGGCGTGCGTGAGAGAGGCCTGAGGCAGGAGACCTGAGAAGAAGTCGGCCCACACCAGCTTTTCCCTCTGAGAAATGGGTCGACCCAGGCTCTGCTACCTCCGAGGCGCCGACGCAGGGAGAACACGGCCCGCCCTACAACGGGGACCGGCCCGTAAAACAGAACGCCTCCTAGATTTCCGAAACCGGTCACTAGGCCCAAAGACCCCCAATGCCCCCTTCCTGACCGTCCAAGGACGGACTCCAGGCCCCCGGCACCAGCAGGAGAGGGGAGCTGGGAGCAGGCCCGCCCAGGATGGCGGGCCTGGCGGATGGCGGCAGCCTGGGCTCGGGGCACCAAGGTACTCGCCAAGGCTGCCAGGCCAGTGTCGGGTGACATCCCTGCACCGGGGGGTCTGGCCTGCCACCCGACCACCCACCGCCCCCTCCTGGTGTCTACGCCCCTCGCGGCATGGAGCCAAAGGCCACGCAGGGAAGGGCGGGGTCTCCCAGGAAACCATCTGGCAGCGTCAGCAGCCCGGCTGGGCGGCAAGGCCGGGAGCCCCTCCGCAGACCCTGGAATAACGCAGCAGGCGGCTGGGACGGGCTCACGGAAAACAAGGGCGTCCATGGTTCCCGAGGGCCCCATCTACCACAGACCGCCGGCGGCGACCCCTGCACCGAGCCTGGGGCCGGCTCTGCTCCCTGCGGGCACTGGCCCACCGGGGACCCCTGAGCGCTGACCCTCACCTCCTGCGATGCCACACTTCGAATATCTACTTACACGGATCAGGGTCTCCTGGTTTTGTTTTTAAATATCCAACAGCAGCCTCTCCCGGGTCGTGCTGCAGACCAGGCTCATCTGAGATGGGTGAGGGGTCGGGCAGCGCAGCCCCCGGGGGCGCTTCCAGGAGGAGCACTTTCTGTAGGCCACCAGGACCCCACAGCCAAGAGCCCTCCGGGCTGTGCAGGGGGAGTCACCCCTGAGAGCACACTTCCAGGAAGCCAGGCTCCTCCGGTGAAGACCGGGCATGCCCAGGCCCCTTCTCTTGGGGACAGTGACAGGAGGGGCTGTGGGGCGCCAAGTGTCTCCTATTCGGCCGAGGACACAGACGGCTGGGGGCGGGGGGTCCCCACCGAATCTGCTTTTTAAAGGACCCCCCTTTCAACAGCTGAAAGGAAACAGCTCACTGTCTCGGGAGAGCTGCGAGTAAGCAGGCCGCGCAGGCCCTCGGTCTCGCCCACAGGACACTCACAATGGACCAGAATTAGGGAGAAAGAGCCCTTCTGTGTGCAGGGCTGGGACTGCGGGTTTGCCTTGGCGGGGGAACAACTTTCCACTGGCCGTGCCCCTCCCCCGCTCCGTCCACTTGCAGCTGGGGCTGTCCTCAGAGGGAAGGAGGCATTTCCTGTGCCCCCCCATTTCCCAACATTCTTGGCAAGCCCAGAGAAGAGCAGGCAGCAGGAACAGGGAGGGGGCCGGGCGGGCCCCCCGGCGCAAAGGCGGGGGTGGGGGGGGGGTGGGGGGGTGGGGGGTGGCGGACACAGTGCCCAGAGAAGGTGCTCGCAGAAGGCCAAGGGGGCAGATGGGGGAAGGGGGGGGTCTGCCCCCTCTGTAGTGGTTTCCCTCCCGCCAGGGTGTCCGTCAGGCCCACACTCCCCAGGAGGAAGACTGAGCAGCCAGAAGGCGGGGGTTTCGGGACAATGGCTGAAACGCACGCCTGGTCTCGTGGGGGGCTGGGGGAGACAGCTCTCCAGGACCGAGAGCCAGGTAGGCAGGAATTCAGGTGACGGTCCAGTCACTGGCCACTAAGCCCCCCCAAAGGGTCACACACAACGGAGGTGGGGGTGGCAGGGCTCCGCCAGCCTCCGGCATCTCCAGTCCCCTCTGGGCTCGGAGGAAGCCCCGAGGGTGGCCCTGGGGCCTCAGAGACACTAGGCCATGGCAACTGCTCAAGAAACACCCGCAGTGTGTGAAGGTAGGAGGTAAGGTCAAGGGAGGCCAGTCCGGCCTCGAGCAGAAGCATGGCTCCACCCAGCTGCCCTCTCCCACCTCCCGCCAAAGGCCACAGGAACACCTCGTCTCAGACACCTTCCCTGTATGCTGCCACAAAGCTCTGGGTGTCTGGCCTGAGCTTCCTGGGGGTCAAGGCAAGAGCCGCAACAGTAGTGACGACCCTCCGGTCCAAGGCACCAGGAACACAGCCCTCCGGACTCCGACAGCACCGCCCCTCCAGTGGGCGCCCAATCCGTGGGGAGGCCTGGATGGCTTCTCCCTGCACGGAGAGGGGCGTGCCCAGCTGTCACAGGAAGCCCAGCTTAGTCTGGCTGAGACAAATCAGGGTCCCCACCCCAAGGCCGGGGCTGATCTGCAGGGACGCCCACTCCCTGGACACACCTGTGCCCTGCCAGCAGACACAGAGGGGATGGACAGGGGCCATCGCGCCTGACTTGCACGTCTGCTGGGGCGCCAACTGTGCACCTGTCAAGAACTAACCAGTGGAGGCCACGTGGTGGCCCGCAGCTTGGACTTCGGACGCAGGCAACCGACGGCTTATCTCAGGCTTGCTGAACTTGCACAGCCCCTCCCCAGGACCCTGGCTTCTACTCAGTCTCCTCCCACTTCTCCCGAGGCCTATGGGCCCAGCACGTCATCGGTCTCTGGAGCAGAAGGAAAGGCCCACTGCTCTGAGGACAGCGCGCAGGCTGGAAGGAGAGCCGCTCTGGTTAGGGGCCCACCGCATAGGGATTTCTCTGCTGGGAGTGGTCTCTAAGTCAGCTATACAAATCCACGGATTTTCAAAAGGCCACTAGTCTGGTCCCAGGGCCTTCCCCCCGACCACACACCCCCCCCCCCGCCCCCCCGTCTCAGCTGCTGAACCTCACAGCCTCCCAGCAAGGATGAACAGCCTGAAGCCTGAACCAGCACGCGCACCCACAGCCCGCTCACTGCTGTTCAGCTTACAGGCTCAAACTTCCAGCAACCAGGTGCGGCCACAGACTCCGCCCTATCTCAAGAGCAGCCCCCGGCCCCCACCGGCGTCTACGGGCACACTGAACGTGAAGGCTTGGCTCGGGCAGCTACTTTGGGCCATGAGGCAGGAAGCAGAGAACAGGACCGGTAGGCAGGTCTGCCCCCGGGGGAGGAGAGACAGAGAAGTACAGGCCATGCTCTGCAGTTGTGCTTGCCCCCCTGGGCCCCTTCGTTGGAGTCTCCCCACGTTTCAGTCACCTCAATACCCCTCTTGCCGGGGAAGCAAAGGACAAAAGGCGCCGACACTCGACGCCCATTACAAACACACCAGGGGCACAGGAGCCCCAGGACCCCCGATTCCAGAACAAACGGGAAAGGTCTCAAAGGCCGGGTCCTGAACATATCGGGACAGAAGCGACAGGAAGAAGTCTCGGTCCCTTCCACAGAAAACCAGCAGAGCCGACGAGTCGTGAGCACAGAGCCACCAGGAAACCGACACTCCCGGGAGAGCTCCAACCTTCACAGCTGCCCCAGGCCGCCCGTTCCACACGCCCGCAGGGGAGACCACGGCACCCCTCCTGCGCACAGCCCACACGCACCACTGGCCCCAGGATGCGGAGTCCCTGCGGGCCGCCCCAGGCAGCGGGAGCAGGTGACCTCCAGGCTCCCGACTTGCCTCTGGGGTCCGGGCCGCCTTGCATAAGGCTCCTTTCTTGAGATGATCTCTGACTGCAGCAGATGACCTCAGAGAGCGGAGACGGGTCCTGGTGCCTTGACTCACTGTGTGACGCCGCTAACCCGGACCCCCAGGCGCAGGGGCGGGGCAGACCCCCTTTAGAAGCTCAACGTGGGGGATATGGAACCCCGGCCTCGTGCCCGGGCTGTGGGTGGTGCAGCGAGTGAAGGAGGTTTTGGGGGCCTGAGCAGACACCAGCTCCTAGAGGCTCCTGTGCACGAAGGCTCTCACAGGACAACTCCCCAGGATCACAGAGGAGAGCCCAAACCAGCCAAATGAAACTGCTCGGTCCTAGGGTCTCCGCGGCCCACGGTGTCCGGGGACTGTGGACCGGTGTGCACAGGCCTCTCCCACGGAACCTGGGGCAGGCAGGGCTGCACGGTCCTGTCCCCACCGCAGGCCGGGCCCCCTCTGCGGCTTCTGGCAAACACTTAAAGACGCAGTAAAATGTTTATGGAAAAACCAAGCCCCCTAAACCCTTCTCCTGCCCCGGGGGGCTCAGAGGGGCAGCCCCCCGACCTAAGAGTGCAAACTCAGACCCCAGCCTGAAAGCAGGCCGGAGGACCACCGAGTACCCTGTGGTCCCGCCACGCCTATCTCGGAGGAGCATCCTCGGCAGCACCCGGTGGTGGGGTCGTCCTCCTCACGGGAAAACAAACAGGGAGCTCTGTGACTCCACAAGCTAGCGGGGGACCCACACGGCCTGTGGTCCTTCCCGAAACGTCTCTCAGGACGGGACCTCACCAGGGTTCCCACCTCTGCCCCAGGCCAGTCAGCCTATCGCCCTTCCCACGGTGGGGCCCCAAGATGATCCCGTCTGGCTGGACAAACCCTGGCTGTCTCCCACGTGGCCGTCTCCGCCCAGGTGGGTGAGCGGTGCCTGACCCAGGAGACTCTGAGCCACCAGAAAGCAAAGGACGGCGCGGATCCGACATGACCGAGGCACCGCGCCCCCCTGGAAGAGGACGCCAGCCACAGGCAGGGCGAAAGGATGGGTGTGCCGACCCCACACCCGTCATCATCAGGGAAGTGCCACTCACAGCCACCGGAGCCACCGGCTCACCCCTGCCAGACTGGCTTCAATCAACAACACGGGAAACAACAGGTGTCGGCGAGGATGCGGAGACGGGGGGACCGTGCACCGTTGCGGGGAGTGCACGCTGGTGCGGCCACTCGGGGGCAGTGTGGAGGCTCCTCCAAAGTTAAAAATACGAGGGCGCCTGGGTGGCTCAGTCGGTTAGGCATCCGACTCTTGATCTCAGCTCCGGTCAGGATCTCATGGTTTGTGACACGGAGCACCACGCTGGGCTCTGGGCTGACAGCGCGGAGCCTGCTTGGGATTCTCTCTCTCCACCCCCTCATGCCCCTCCCCCACCTCGCCAAATAAATAAATACTTTTTAAAAAGTTAAAAATAGAAATACCGTACACCACTAAACTGCACTACTGGGTATTTACCCAAAGAACATAAAAACACGCACTCGAGGGGCGCCTGAGCCGCCCAGGGTGGCTCAGTCGGTGGAGCGTCCGACTTAGGCTCAGGTCGTGATCTCACGGTTCGTGGGTTCGAGCCCCGCGTCGGGCTCTGTGCCGACAGCTCGGAGCCTGGAGCCTGCTTCGGATTCTGTGTCCTTCTCTCTCTGCCCCTCCCCTGCTCGTGCTCTGTCTCTCTCTCTCCCTCTCAAAAATAAACATTTAAAAACAAAATAAAATGAACACACAGACGCTCCCTCGAAAAGACACGTGCACCCCTACGTTTACTGTGGCATTGCCAACAATAGGCAAGATACGGAGGCAGTCGAAGAGTCCACCGGAGGACACGCGAGACATGGTGCAGGTGCGTGTATGTATGTGTGTGTACGCACACGTGTACGCTCGCATATGCACACACACACACGCTTACACATGCACAGACACATACGTACACTTATACACACACGTACGCTTACATATGCACACATACACACACGCTTATATACGCACACAGACGTGTATGCTTATGTATACGCACGTGTAGACACGTACGCTTATACATACACACACGTGTGCTTATATACGCACTTGTACGGACACGTATGCTTACGTATACGTACGTACACACATACGCTCATATACACACACGTATACTTATATATGCACACAAACACACGCAATAAATAGAACATTACTCAGCCTTAAAAAAGAATGAAATCTTGCCGACTGCAACAACACGGACAAACCAGAGAGTACAGCACCAAGCAAAATAAGTCAGTAAGAAAAAAATATTTCGGTCAGAGACAGGCAAATACCACGGGATTTCACTCATAGGTGAAATTTCATGGACAAAATGGGCAAAGGGAAAAGAGATGAAGCATGAAACAGACCCTAACTACAGATAACGCGCTGATGTTCCCAGAGAGCAAAGCAGGTTGACGGGGATGAAGGGTTACGCCGGGCATGATGAGGGCGGTGTTACATGGATGTGCAGTCACTACGTTGTGCGCTAACGGGAATTTTTATTAATGTTTATTTCTGAGAGAGAGAGAGAGAGAGAGAGAGAGAGAGAGAGAGAGAGAATGTAGGAGGGGCAGAGAGAGAGAGGGAGAGACACAGAATCCAAAGCAGGCTCCAGGCTCTGAGCTGTCGGCGCAGGGCCTGACGCGGGGCTCGAACCCATGAACTGCGAGATCATGACCTGAACCGAAGTCGGATGCTTAACTGACTGAGCCACCCAGGCACTCCTTAATTTTTTTTTAACTTAACAAAAAATGGATATGGCAAGAGAAGCAGGGCCAGAGGGTGTAGTCAGTGTTCCTCAGCATCCAGTGCCTAGAATACGGCCTGTCTCATGGGAGTGGCCCTCGCCTGTGCAAGTCCCACTGACTGACACACCTCCTGGGTCCCTGACCTGGCATCCCACTTCTAGAAACGCATCGCAGGCTGCATGTGGCCAGGCGTCACCGGGGCTGCCTGCGTGGGGCAGGATGGACACAAGCCAGGCAGCCCGGGGCGGGTGGGGGGTGGGGACAGGCTGTCCACACACCAGAACACACACCGCCAGTGTGGGCACAGAACCTCAGGCATCACGTGGGCAGACGGAGGGACGTGAGCGTGTGGCACCCATCTGTGCCAAATCACGGGAAAGTGCACACAAGCTTTGTAGCAGAAACACTCTGGCAGTTCAGAGAAGAAACCAGAACAGAGGTGTGAGGGTGGTTTCCCCAAATACTTCAGCACTTTCTAGCCTGTGAACAATCTCCCATTCCCGACAAATACAAAAAAAGGAAAGACAGACGACTGGGAGCCAGGCGGGGGCTGAGCTGCAGGGAGGAAGGAGGGGAGCACCCCTACCTGGCCCTTCCAGAAAATCAGAAGGCCACCCGCCACCTCCAACCACACCCAGGCCTGGAGAATGACACCAAGACATGCCCCCTGACCACAGCCCCCGACCCCTGCCCCTCCTTCCTGGCCGGGCACTCCCCTCTGGAGCACGGAGCACGCAGGCCACCCCTTAAGCTGCCCGGCCAGTCCCACACGGCGACCCGGCACACGAGTTCTGCGGGTGCTCCCCCAGAGCCAGACACCCCCCCCCCCCCCGCCGCCATCCACTCCCCTCCTCCGGACAGGCGATGCGAGGGGTCTGAAGCACACCGCTCCCCTGATCCCCCTGCACACCACGTCCCAACTGCCCCTCCGGCAGCCTTTCTGCCCGGTAGGTTCCCAGGGTCAGGGGCCTGACGGCGGCCAGACCAGGCCTCGGCCCCCAGGACGCCACGCCCGATGGAGCAGGGTCAAGACGTCCTCCCAAGCACAGAACGGCACAGCCCGCTTCCGTGACCAGAACGTGGCCCGGCCACCTCCTCACCACTTCTCTGACGCCTAAATTCGAGGCTCCTTCCCACAGCACCCGGCCGCATGAAGACAACTGCCGAGAGCAGCCCTAGCGGCCAAGCCTGCAGCCAGCTTGGACAGCCAACCCCGACCAGGGTGACATATCCACGGGAACCGTGTGTCGTCACTCTTCCACCCCAGCCTCGTGCCTCAGGAGTGCCAGCGCTCTGACCCCTACAGGGTGCAGCCAGTCCTTGGACTTCACCGCGGGACCCCACCGCGGGACCCCACCGCGGAACCCCGCCGCAGGCGCAGAGTAGAGAGTAAGCAGGCAGCCTGCCCCGTCTCGCCCGTCTCGCTCGTAGGAAGGTCCGTGCAACAGCTGCGTCTCACCCACAGAGCGAGCACAAGAAGCCTGGCTCACACCTGTCTATACCAGCACGCCCAAGAATCTACCAGAATGATGCAAACAGAAAAGTGGGGCCAAGAGGCAGAACAGCGGCCCACAAGCCCGGGGTGTGGAGCCCCGGGAGCCCTAGTCCCGGGTTCACGGCACAGACCCCGGGACTGGCACTGACCGGTGAAGGGCCAGATGGCCTCAGGGGCCATCTGAGAAAGAGCAAGCCTGGGGGTCAGACATCTGGGCTTCGGGGCTGCTGGCAATGTAACAAATGTCTTCCTGGTGGAAAGGACCAGCAGCCTGTGTTTTCAGGTGCTCCCCCGGCCGGTGATCACTTTTACCAGGCACCCCCCTGATTTAAGACCAGGGGCTCCTGCCACCTGACCCACCCCCCAGGAAGAAACACATCTAATAAGGCGGGCTGCACAGAGCTGGGGGGCGGGGGGAGGTCACGTGGAGGTCACGTGGGGTCCAGGGCTGCTTGGGGGGTGGGGTGCGCAGCAGCGGCCATCCTCCCGTGAGCAGAAACAGCCCGTCTGCTCCAGGGTCCAGAGAAACGGGGCCGGAACATGTGGATAAAGGAGAGGGGAGAGAGATCAGACTCCAACCCTGCAGACCACACGCTAAAACAGCAACAGGGAAGACTCGGTTTTGATCAAACGTGTAATTACAGCAAGGACAATATTTACGAGACACGGCAGTGTTTAATTTAAGGGCTTTGGGGACCATCAGTCACAATGCAGAAACATGAACTAACTCACCCTCCATCATTTGGTTTTAAATCACAAAGGACGCTTCCCTGTGCCCGAGCTGGTGCCCGCACGCCGGCCGCTGGGACCCCTGGGCCGGCCCGCACCCCCACACCCAGCCCCACTCGCACAGGGGGTCCAGGGAACAGCCGCCCCCCGTCTGTTTATCTCCAGGCCACTGGGCTTTAGGACGAGCTCTGGTTTCCACTTGCCCGAAACCTGGACCCACATGCGTGTTTGCTCGCAACTCCTAACGCCAGTTTTAAGCTACTGAAACATTTCACCTTGGTGGCTTGCGATTCTGACCTTTTGGCGTGTTTTTCATCCCCTGAAAGGCCCTGTCAAAGCTCCCAGCCTGCCCGTCTGTGCCGAGGGCGAGGGTCGTGGGAACTCAGAGGCGGCAACAAAAATTAAGGCAGTGACCTTTCGACCCGGCTCTTTGCCGGGCCTGCAAGGGGGTGGGGGCGGGGCGCCCCCACAGCCAGGCCACCCTCCCCGGGCCCCTCAGCTCAGCTGGCCCTGCACCTGCCCATGGGGCCACTGCCCCCTGGAGAAAAAGAAACAACCAATCGGGGCAGGCTCAGCCCTCCTCCCCCAGCCTCCCTGAACCTGGTCTGCCTGTGGCATCGGGGATGGGGTCCCTTTTCAAGAAGGGGCTTTCTGGGAACCTGGCCAGGCTGCCCTTCCCCCACACCAGCCTCTCCAGCCAAGACATTTGTCGTCAGCACCTCCTGGCCCTTCAGCAGGAAACCTGGAGTGGGGGTGGGGGGTGGGGGGGGTGCCCCAGGGTCCCCCGAGTTCCCATGCTCCAGGCAGCCACCAGCAGCCCCTCAGAGAGGACGAGGGCTGCATCAGAGCCCCGGGGGGAGGGGCGCACAGGAGTGGCGGGGCACCCCCAGCATGGTGGGCTCACAGGAACAAAGGTTTCTGGGGGCAGGAGCCGCTCGACACACAGGGAAGGAACGTCCGGGTCATTGTGGGGCAGACAGGGAGCACAAAGCCGCCAGCCGCGTGCTGCGCATCCCCACGCTGGCCCCCCACCCCCAGATGGCCCGGAGCAGTAACAGGAACCCAAACAGGCCCTCCTTTAAGGAAGGCCAGTGACATGGGGCTTCACGTAGCCCAACTCCGCACCCCCAGGAAGGAGGCCGTCTCGGAAAGGACACCACCCAACAGCCCCAGCAGACTTCCGGGGTCAGGTGCCATCCTCCTGAACGGGTCGGGAAAAGCCGGCGGGGAAGGGGCGGTGGCAGCGTGAGGGCCAGCCGGGCCACCGCTGGGACGGTCCCGCTGGGAGGGGGCTCAGGTGAACTTGTCCGCCCGTCCCAGGCCCGGCCAGCTGACCGACTGACAGCCCAGCAGGGCACACGGGTCCGCCACCTCAGCTCAAGGGTCTCCCACAGTCGGACCAGCCCTCCCCGGCCACCCTCATGATTCAGGGACCAGGAGGAAGGAGAGCGGGCGTGTGGCTCTGCCCCACCCCCAGCCCCTCTGGAGATGGGACGGCCTGAACTTTTCACCCTCAGCATAGACACCAGGAGAAAAAGGCCACAAAGGTGTCTGCCCGGGGCGGGGGCGCACAGAGAGGGTGGCCCCTGACACCGTCTGCAGTTTGTTTCTCCACCATACCCCCTCCAAAAATGTGTATTGCCCGTTTTACAATCACCAGATGGAGGCCCGGGGCCCGCAGGCCTCATCACCCTCTGTGACCGCCTGACCTCTTGTAAACGGGGACAGAGCCCAGGACCTGCGGCCACACCCCCAATCCCAGGGGGCCGGCGCAGGTCACCGGGCTGCATCCAGCCCTTGGCATCAGGCGGAGTGATCGCTATCTCCCGGACCTGCTCACGCTGAGAACCAGAAAGGATAGAAACCCGAGAGGCAGAGGCCCCAGAGTGACCGTACCCACCAGCAGATGGGCTCTCCTGCCGAGACTGCGACCGCCCAGGGCGCGGCCAACAGGGGGGAGGGCCGTGCACGGATTCACATGCCCACCCCGGGTGTGTCCCCTCCCAACGGGCACGAAGAAAAACAGAGATGAGCCAGGCACTGGCCTCTGCTGCCCCGGGCTAGTGCTCGCCAGCAAAGCAAACCCGCTCCTTCCTCATGAGGGTGCCGCCCACCCTCACCCCCCAACAGTCCCCGTGCTGTGCGGGACAGGCAGCGCACGAGGACGATCCCTGTGCTGCTGTGCACAGGGCCGGCGGAGGACGCCCTCGGCCACCCCCAGCTCCTCCTGCGTGTGCTTCCCTTCCAAGTCCGTGCTCATATCACCATAAAGTCCACCACCAGCTAGACGGTCACTCACGGCCCGGGGAGCAGAATCTCGAATCTGGGTCCTCTCACAAAGCTCGGAAGCTCCCCAGGCCCTCACCGGGTCTGCCCCAGCCTGCCCTCCAGCCCCCGAGGCTCTGCGTGGCCTCCTTAGGCCTTAAGGGCAGCGGCCTACGAGGGATGTGCCGGCCAGAGGCACGGGCCGCACATCACAGCAGGTCCTCAGCAGGGCTCGAGAGTCAGGCGTGTGCTCTCCTGGAATCCCCAACAGCACAGCCACACCGAGGCCCCAGTGTGAGAGGACCATCGAAACCAGCAGTGAGCAGGTCACTGTCCTGAGTGGTGGATGGACCCCCAACACCACGGACTCGAGCCGGCACCACCCCCAAGCTACGGCCCAGCTGGGCCGGCTCTGAGCCGTTTCCGGGGCAGGAGCACCAGGGCTGGCAAAGCCCCCACACCCCTACCCCACGCATGCGCAGGGCCCCCCCCGGCCCCCCTGCTCTGCAGCCCTCCTGGGGCAAGTCAGGTAAAACACCCCACACGACCAGGGAAAGAACCGTGTTATAAACCCAGCAGGAAAACTCACCCCCATCTCCCAAACCAAATCACTGTGCTTCAGGACGGTCCTCTCTGAGGACTGGCGGGGGTGGTGGGCGCCGGGCAAGACTCTTCGGCCCCGCCTGCTTCCTCATCACCCTCTCCAGAGTTCTCGGCCTCGGTCAGCTCGGCACCACCTGCGGAGGCGGGACAAGGCCCCGCGGACCTGGACACGGCCCCCCACACAGCCACAAGCCTGGGAGGGTCCTGCTTACGCAGCAGAGAGCCAACTCAGGAAGCAAAACGCCCCTCGACAGCCGAGATGCGGCCAGCGCCCGTCCCCTCCCCACCCTGCGTGCTGGGCGCCTTGTGCCACACTCAGGTGCACCAGTGCTCAAGGCCCTGCTTCCCTGCACGAGCCCCTGCCCGTGTGCTCGCTCAAGGCGCCGAACCAACACGTGGCCTCGTCCAAAAGCCTGGACGAAGGAATCGGGGTGGGGGGTGCACACAGCGGTGGCAGCCAGCCAGGTGTCAGGAAAGACCCAGAACACGAGCACATACAACACAGTACCAGATTCCCGGGCCTCAGGCCCTGCCCCACAACTCGTTCTCTGAGCTGCTGCCCCAGGCCCGGCTGTGGGGGGTGGGGGTGGGGGTCTTCAGGGACTCTTCGGGGAGGGACAGCAGCTCCGTGGAGCGCCCTCAGAAGGGTCCTGAGTGCCAGCGCCCTGGGACAGACAGTTGGCAGGAGTGAGCGACGTCCGCTGGGGGGCCAGCTGCTGGGTGTGGCAGCCACCGTGCCCGCAAGGCCCCCATCGAGGCAGCCCCGGCAGCCGCCATCCCTAGAGCAGTGGCCACGGAGCACAGAGCCGACCACAGAGCTGGGGCCGGCCCAGGCCGCTCGGGAAGACAGCCGGCCTTCCCGCTGAGGGGGCCTCTGATGCAAGCTCTGAACGCCAACCAAGACAAGAGGCTTCCAAGTCCTCGGACGCGAGAGGTGCTTCCGCTCACAGAACCCACTCACGGGCAGCAGAACCGTGGACCTGTGACCGAGAACGATCTGGAAGCACAAAGCTCATGATTCCACCTGGCACCAGGATGCCCAGGCCGTCGTCCCTGAAGCATGCTCGGGAACGGGGTCGGAGACGTCGAGAGCCATGGGGGTGCTCCCTCCCCGGAGCGAGCCTTTCCTGGTAGTCCGGCCACTGCCCGGCACCCACTTCACGCACCCAACGCCTTTCAGTTGAGAGCGGAGGAGCGCTGCCCCGTCGCTCCCCAGAGCCCCCTGACCCCAGGCAGCTCATGAGAACACAGCACCCCCTCCAGCCAGGCCAAGCCCCCAAACCGCTGACCGTGCCTTCAGCCCTAAGAGAAGGCTCCAGGCGGAGGTGGTCTCTAAAGGCCACAACCCTCACCTGACAGAGTACGGGTCACCCTTACTGCCCTGCTCCTCCCTGAAGAGCACCATGAACGTGAACTTGCTCACTCTTAAAGGGACCCCACTGTCCGGAGATGCTCATAAACAAGCCAAAACACTCAGTTGTATCTCTGCTCAGGCTGAGCCCCCCAGTTTGTGAGTGGCGCTTCACGGGAAGGGTAGGACCCCTGCCCCAACAGCCAGCTCGACTGCCGGCATTGTCTGCGCTCACAGGTGTCACCAAGAGCTCAGGACACCAACCCTGGCCCTGCAGGTGTCACCACAGCGCGTGGACACAGCCCGTCCTTGCAGGTGTCACCGAGAGCACAGGAGCGCCACGCCTGTCACTAGGCTGGTTGAGCGCTGGCTTGATGCAGCTGCTAGTCTGAATAGTCAAAATCATGGTACTTTGTTCATCATCAATTCCGACTAAAATTGAAAAGGCGGTAATGAAGACGGTAACAAAACGAATTTAATGCAGCCAAAATTACTGCAAAAAGGAAAATACACCCGCTCACAATGGACACGCCAGTCAGCACAATTCAGCGATTTTCTAGAACCTTCTACCTCAGCTTGCTTTGCTCACCTTCCTTCCTCCAGCTGAGGTCACCCCCAAGGGTCTGTCGTTCAAAGTCCTGAGCTGTTTCTTGTTTGTTTTGTCTTTTGTAAGTTTATTTACATTTTTTGAGAGAGACAGACGGTGCAAGTGGGGGAGGGGCAGAGACAGAGGTAGAGAGAAAATGAATCCCAAGCTGGCTCTGAGCCGTCAGCACAGAGCCCCACGTGGGGCTTGAACTCACAGAACCACAGGACCATGACCTGAGCCGAAATCAAGAGTCGGACGCTTAACCGACTGAGCCACCCAGGCGCCCCCCCCAAAGTCGTGAGTTACCTCTGCCGGGCGCCTCCCGTGCTGCCCATGTGCGCAGCGAGCAGAAGGACAGCCGCTCCCTTACTTTGTGCCTTCCTTCTCCAGTGTCGCTAATGAAGACAGTACCTGATCAGAGAAACCGCAAGTCGATTTCAGCGGGGGACAACAGCCACAACGAGACGAGAGGAACCATCTGCAGCCAGGATGGCGTCACAGGGGCCAATCACCCCTGCCCCCAGGATCTGGGGGCGCCAAAAGCCAGACAAGGCCCAGCAGCCGCCCGCCCTCAAGGCACACACAGCCAAGCACAGGGACCCCAAGATACGGAAGCAATCGCGCCGAGCCCTCCACCCGCCCAGCTCGCCGTCGCGAGGGTTTCGGTGGAGCTGAGGAGATGGAACTGGCGGTCCGGGGACACACGCGGTGGGGGGGTGGGGGCCGTAGCAAAGACCAGAACACGTGTGCAAGAACAGACACAGGCACCGACAGGGTGGGTGGGAGCAGGACCCGAGGCTCCCACCAGGCAGGCTGGGAAACCTCTGAATTGGGGCGGTACTCCACTCACGAAGGCTCTGTCCAGTTAGCCCTGAAAGGAGGTCTGCCCTGGACCCACCTAACAAACCCCGAGAGACCGGTTAAGGGCCAAGCTATCTCCAAGTAGCTCAACCCCACCTCGGGACAAAGCCCGAGAAGACCGACAGAGACACAGGAACGTGCAGCACCAGACATCACTTTCAAAAGATGTGCAGCCAAACGAGTGGGAAAACACGAACCACAGTAAGAGTCAGCCACTAAAACTGACCAGAACGGCCACAGGCATAAGAATTCACAAAGGACAGGGGCGGCCGGCCGGCTCAGTCAGAAGAGCGTGTGACTCTCGATCTTGGGGCTGTTGAGTTTGAGCCCCACACTGAGTGCAGAGATCACGTAAAAATAAGATCTTTAAAAAAAAAAAAAAAGGATGGAAACAGATTGCCATGTTCACAACAACCCAAAGAAAACCGGAATAGCTATGTTAGTATCAAAGTCAATTTCAGAGCAAAGAACATTAACTAGGGGCAACGAGGAGGAGGAGCGTGTGGATACAAAAGTCAAGTAACCAGACACAAAGCACAAACATTAATGCCCCAAATAACAAAGCTACAAAGCACGTGACAGATCTTCAATTACACTAGAAGACTTCAACACTCTTCCATAAAACTTGATCGGGCAATGATAAAAAAATCGGCAAAGACACAACGGCACCACCACGTGACACCATCAACAATCTGACCTGACCAATATTTATTTACAGAGCCCCCCGCCCCCAGCGCAGGTCCTAGTCAAGCGCACAGGGAACATTTACCAAGACAGAGTCTATTATGGACTGAAAACAAGTCTCAGTACATTTAAAAGGGCCCGTATCATACGAACCGTGTACTCTGACCAAGGCAGAACTCAATTAGAAAACAACAACAAAAAAATCTCTGCAGAATTCTCAAATAGGTGCAAAGCAACACACTTCTAAATAACCCATATATCAAAGGAGAAATCAAAAGGCAATTATAAAAGTATTTGAATGGAATGAAAATGAAAACACAGCACATCAGATTCTGTGCAAAATCCTGAAAACAGGACTTAGGAGAAAATCAAGTATTTGAAAAGAAGAAAGGTCTTAAATAATTGAGTCAGCTTCCAACTTATGAACCAAGGACAGACTCAACCCAAAGCAAGTCAAAGAGAGAAAACTATAAAGATCAAGACAAAAATCAACGAAGTACAAAACAGAAAAATAACAGAGAAAATCAGTGAAACCAAAGCCGATTCTTGGAGATCAGTAAAATTGTTAAGCCTCCAGCTAGACTGCTTGGGGGGGATAAAGAATTAAAAATGGTCAGTCAGCATCAGGACCGTGAAAGGCCTCAGCACTGTTTCTCTAGCTAGTTAGAAACTAACAAGGGAACATTACGAACAACGTTATGACGACAAAGCTGACGGCATAGACAAAGTGACCAATTACTTGGAGAGCAAACCCTTGACCAAGAGCAGGCAGCCTGCACAGCCCCATCTAGTTAAAACCTTCTCCACAACCCTCCAGACCCAGATGGCCTTCAACTGTTAAGTACTACCAAATATATATTTTGAGTTTGTTTTTTTTTTAAGTTTATTTATTCTGTGAGAGAGGACAGACAGGAGGGGCAGAGAGAAAAGGAGAGAGAGCCCAAGCAGGCTCCATACTGTCAGCGCAGAGCCCGACACGGGGCTCGAACCCACAAACCACGAGACATGACCTGAGCCAAAATCAAGAGTCGGACACTTAACCGACTGAGCCACCCAGGAGTCCTGCCACCAGATATTTTTAAAAGGAAGAATTTGGGGGGCTCCTGGGTGACTCAGTGAGTTAAGGATCCAACTGTGACTCAGGCCATGATCTCACGGTTCGTGAGCTCGAGCCCCGCGTCGGGCTCTGTGTTGACGGCTCAGAGCCTGGAGCCTCCTTCAGACTCTGTGTCTCCCTCTCTCTGCCCCTCCCCCGCTCGCGCGCTCGCTCTCTCTCTCTCTCTCTCTCAAAAATAAACATTAAAAAAAATGTTTTAAAGGAATGACCCTCTTCAAAAAAAAAAAGAGAAGTAGTTTTCAGAAAATTTAAGAGGGAATACTTACTTCCCCAATAATTCTATGAACCTAACATTATCGTGATACTAAAACCAGACAAAAAACATTACAAGAAAACCAAAACATAACAAAAAACCACAGACCAATATCCCTTATGAATATAAATGCAAAAATTATAAACAAAATTTTACCAAGTCAAACTTCAATATCGTAAAAGGATAATACACCGGGGCACCCGCCTGGCTCAGCTGGTGACTCTTAGTCTCCAAGTTGGAAGTTCAAGCCCAACGTTGGGTACAGAGCTTACTTTAAAGACAGACAGACAGGTAAATAGATTTTTTTAAAAAAGGGTAATATGCCATGACGAGGGAAGATGTGTTCCAGGAATAAGTTTAGCTGGCATTCAAAATCAGCATAATTCACTGTATCGATAAACCGAAAGAGTTACTCATTCCTCGTATCGATAATCTCAGTGGACGCAGAAAAAGCATCTGACAACATCCAACACCCGTCCTTGATCAAGACCAACTAGGACGGGCCTGCAGGGACTCCCTCGGTCTGATAAACGGCACCGACGAAAACCCAACAGCTAACGCACCTGGCGGTGAGAGAGCGCGGCACGCCAGCCCCTATGACGGGGAGCACGGATGTCCACTCGCACCACCTCTAGTCAACTCTGCGCTGGAGACGCCAGCCAGCACGACCAGGCAGGACAGGTCACAGGCGTCAGGCCTGCGAAGGGAGAGGTAACGCTAGCTTTATTCACAGGTGACATTATCATCTGTGACTATGATGGAATCGACAAGGAAGCTACTGGAACTCAGGAGTGAGCTGCCAGGTGGCCTGCAGGAGGCAAGGTCAGTATACAAAAGCCAACCGTACCAGCAACGTAAAACCAGGCACTGAAATTTAAAAAGCGATGTTACTTGAGGGGCACCCGGGTGGCTCAGTCGGTGGAGCGTCTGACTCTTGGTTTCAGCTCAGGTCATGATCTCACGGTTCATGAGCTCGAGCACAGAGCCTGCCTGGGATTCTCTCTCTCCCTCTCTCTGCCCCTCCTCTGCTCTGTCTCTCAAAATAAATAAACTTCAGGGGCGCCCCGGTGGCTCGGTCGGGTGAGCATCCGACTTCGGCTCAGGTCAGGATCTCGCAGTCCGTGAGTTCAAGCCCCGCGTCAGGCTCTGTGCTGACAGCTCAGAGCCTGGAGCCTGTTTCAGATTCTGTGTCTCCCTGTCTCTCTGCCCCTCCCCCGCTCATGCGCGCTCTCTCTCTGTCAAAAATAAATAAACATTAAAAAAAATTTATAAACTTA
The DNA here is from genome assembly GCF_028018385.1 of Neofelis nebulosa. Classification (NCBI taxonomy): domain Eukaryota; kingdom Metazoa; phylum Chordata; class Mammalia; order Carnivora; family Felidae; genus Neofelis; species Neofelis nebulosa. Next base: position 221,366,961 of record NC_080783.1, read on the forward strand.
AAAACATGTTTTTTTGAGCAACGTTACTGGAAATTCTTATTACACTGTATGTTAACGAACTGGAATTGAAATAAAAACTTGAAACTACAAAAAAACCTTAAAAAAAAAAGTAAAAAGCAATACTACTTCCAGTAACACCAAAAAAGAAAAACTTAGAGATAATTCAATACATCTGACAAAAGGCATCATGGCCTATGCGCTGAAAACTGGGAAATGTTGTCGAGAGAAATTTAAAACAAACGCACGGAGTGACTGCCTTGATCACAGTTTGGAAAATTCAGAATTGTTAAGATGTCAGTTCTTCCCAGATCAATCCTAATCACATTTTTGGCAGGTTTTTTTTCCACGGCAATGACAAAGTGCTTCCCAAATTCATATGGAAACGCAGAGGGCCTAGGACGGCCTACCAACGGGAAGAAGGCGCTGGCGAGCTCACGTCACCTGACTGCACTAGAAAGCAGTAGTAATCAAAACCAGCAGGGTGCTGATAAAAAGACACACAAACAGACCAAGTGAACACAACACGGTGCAGAAAGAAACCCACACGCATATGCACAACGGCTTCTGAACAAAAGTGCAGCGACAATCCAGCGGGGAGAGAGCAGACTCTTGAGCAAACGGTGAGGGACCAAGTGGGACGTCCGTGCGCAAGATCAGCTCGGACGCGCACCTCGCAGCGGACCCGAGATGAACCCCCGACGCATCACAGACCTAAACGTAAACCTTAAAGTTGCAAAATTTCCAGGAAAAAGCGCAGGAGGCGGCCTCCGTGATCCGGGTCAGGCAAAGATCTGTCGGCTAGCGCACCGTGGGCCCGACCCAAGAGAACAAAACCGATTAATCAGAGTTGATCAACGCTTCACAGCCAACTCTCCAAAAGACGCTGTTAAAAAAGAAAGCCACAGAGGGAGACGATTTCCACAAGGTATCAATGTGAAGGGGCGTGCACCCAGAACACACACAGAAGTCTTCAAACTCCACAACAGGGCAACGACTCCTTCCATAACGGGCAGGATTCCGAACAGACGCTTCATCACAGAAGATCTCTGGGCAGCAAACGAGCGCACGAGGAGCAGCCCAACATCGCCAGTCATCGGGGAGACACAGAACCACCAGGCGATACCACTGCACGCCTACTAGAAAGTTCAACATCCACACGTTTACATCCCTGACCCAGCCACTCCCCACGGAGGTGCGCAGCCAAAGGAAAGAAGCTCGTGTGTCCCTACGAACACTGGTAAATAAACGGTCACGGCAGCTTCACTTGACTCGCCGAGGACTGGAAAGGATCCGGCCACCTCGACAGGTGTGTGCGTAAACAAGGCGCAGCACATCCACGCGACGAACGCTGCCCAGCGGTTAAACAAATACACAAACGACACAGAAGAATCTCAAAATAATTATGCTGAGTGGAAGAAATCAAACCCAAAAAGAGAGAGAGAGAGAGAGAGAGAGAGAGAGAGAGAGAGAGAGAGAGATTTCGTTTATATAAAGCTCTAGAGAAGGAAAACTCCTCTCTGGTGACAGGAAGCAGATCAGTGGCTGCCTGGGGGGAGGGGGGGCAGGAAGGAGGGATCACAAACAGGCACAGGGACACTGTGCGGGTGATGGGCAGCTCCTGATTGGGACCCTAGTGATGGTTTTACATGTGTACACACTTACCAAAGTTATCGAACCGCATGCTTTAATTACATGCAGCTTATGATGTTTAGTGTATCTTTAAAAAGCTGTATTAGGGGCCGCTGGGGGGCTCAGTCGGTTAAGCGTCCAACTCAATTTCAGCTCAAGCCACGATCTCGAGACCCCCATCAGACTCTGTGCCGACAGTGCGGGAGCCTGCTTGGGATCTTCTGTCCCCCGCCCGCCCCCCCCCACCCCCCACCCCGCTTGCACGCTCTCTCTCAAAAAGAAGTGAGTCTTAAAAAAATAAAATAAAATAAAAAATAACTATACGACAAGTATCCCAACCAGACCCTTCATAGTCCAGGACTCATTCGTTCTGTAGTCTTTTTTTTTTTTTTTTTTATGTTTATTTTTGAGAGAGACAGAGACAGAGTGTGAGCGGGGGAGGGGCAGAGAGAAGGGGAGTCACAAGATCTGAAACGGGCTCCAGGCTCTGAGCTGTCGGCACAGAGCCCGACGTGGGGCTCGAACTCACAGACCGTGAGATCACGACCTGAGCTGAAGTCGGAGGCTTAAGCGACTGAGCCACCCAGGCGCCCCGACTGTTCTCTAGTCTTAAACAATTCCCACGGGTCCACGACAAATATAAACTAGCAGCATAAGGTTACCATTTCTTCTGTGGTTGATCCCAAACATATCCTTTCCATCCCGTAAAGATTCACAAAAATACAGTAGCAGTGCATTAAAATCATTTCTTTCTCTAGATCAGGAATTGGCAAGCTTTCCCTGTAAAGGGCCAAATCGTAAGTATTTTTAGCTTCGAGGGCCATGCGCTCTCACTCACAGCCACTCACAACCACTTGAAGCTGCTGCTTCATCACAGAAGCAGCCCACACTGGGAACAAAAAGGGGCGTGGCTGAGAACCAATAAAACTTTATTTACAAAGACGGGTGGGGGCTGGATCTGGCCCAGGGCCGGGCAGGCAGCGCTGTGGATCAGGGCTTCTCCCAAGGGGTTCCCCACAGTGCAGCCAGGATCACCGGGGAAATTATGAGGGATGCGAACGCTCAGAACCCGTCTCAGACCTAGGAATCTGACACTCCGGGGGTAAGACCCCCCAGAAGCTAGCCATTCTTAAGAATTCTGAAGCTCAAGTTTAAGAAACTACTGGCCTAGAAAACCAGCAAGAGCGATGGACTGATCCAGAGCCAAGACCAAACAAAGCAAAGCAAACGTTTAACAGAAAGCTCCAGACCACACTCCCCAGAGAAGGTGGCACAGGGCCTTGGGGCGGTCTGATAAACAGCCGGGTACTAAAGGGCACTCCAGAGAAAAACCTCCCAAACAAGCAGTAAAGATCATGAGACTCCTCCCGACAAGCCTCACTTCTTGACAAAGAGTTTTCGACCCACTTTTAAGAAAACGGTTCTAGAACGTCTGAGCTCACATCCTTCCTTCACTCTGCATTCCCTCAACAGAATCTGGAACTCGGTCACTCCTTGGGGATGAAGCAGCCTTTGGGGTCTGTCACTCTCCCAGGCCTCAGTGGAGACCATATTCGGCCACAGACCCTGACGACCTTCAAGGACGGTGAACCCTGTGTGAAACGCACGCACACACGCGAGGAAACGTTCCAAGAAAGTAAGTCCCGGGACCTGAGGGTTACTTCTGGTTGAAATCACAAGTAACCGGCATTGCTGTATTTTCCTTTCCAAAGCAGCTCTCTGCACCCTTCCTTCCTCCACGCTTAAAATGCCAACACCTTAAAAAAATAATAAAACACCAACACCTTTTGCAAATCCAGGAAACACGTGGAGAAGATGTAATAATTAAAATGCATCATTTGAAAGAAGAAAGCCGTTTTTTGGGTGGGGGAGGAGAGAGAGAAACAAGAGCGTGCATGCGAAGAGGGACAGAGAGGGGGAAAGGGAGGGAGGGAGGGAGGGAGGGAGGGAGGGAGGGAGGGAGGGAGGGCGAGCGAGCGAGCGAGCATGGGCTCAGTGCGGAGCCCGACACGGGGCTCAATCCCACAACCCTGGGACCATGACCCGAGACAAAATTAAGTGTTGGACGCTCAACCGTCTGAGCCGCCCGGGTGCCCCCAAAAACCAGTTTTAAGATGAAAACGCAAAAATGCTTCGACTCCATTCTCCTTTCAAAAACTGCCAACGGGGGCGCCTGGGGGGGGGGGGGCTCAGTCGGTTACATGTTGGACTTCAGCTCAGGTCGTGATATCTCACGGTCTGTGAGCTCGAGCCCCGCGTTGGGCTCTGCGCTCTCTGGAGCCTGCTTCGGATTCTGTCTCCCTGTCTCTCTGCCCCTTCCCCGCTTATGCTCTGTCTCTCTCAAAAATAAACATTAAAAAAATCTTTTAAATTCAAAATAAAAAAAAATTTTTTTTAATCGCCACGGGACACCTGGCTGGTTCTGTCAGTGGAGCATGTGACTCTTGATCTTGGGTTGGGAGTTTGAGCCCCACGGTGTACATCTGCTTAAAAATAAATTCTTAAAAATAAAAAAGTCGTGCAAACCCCTCCCGTCCAATGAAGGAGGAGCGGTCCTGACCCTGAGCACATGTGACGACAGGAGGGGCCGGGAGGAGGGGGCAAGGGCCCAAGGCTCTGGGAAAGACCCCTGGGCACCGCCAGGAAAAGCACCGGGTCCGCTGGCCCGGGGGCCGAGAGGAAGTCTGAAGGGAGCAAAGTCAGGGACCGGTCTGCAAGTCCGCATGAGGAGCAGGCCGCCGGCCCCACGGCCAAGGGCGTGCTGCCACCCTGCCGGGCCCGACGGTCAGGCGTCGCCAAGGCAGGGAGAGTGGAGCTCGGAAACAAGGCAAAAACGGGATTTCAGAGAAACCCGTCAACATCCCTGGGGACAGGAGACAAGACGACACAGCCACGACACAAGGACAGGTAAAAGTTTTCACAAAAGGAACAAAGAACCAAAAAAGGACATCTTAGAAATTACAAATGAAATCACAAAGCCCGAAAGTAGACAAGAACACAGAGTTAGGCAATAAAGCTGAGGAAAGCCCTGGAAAGTAACAGAGACAGAGCAGTGAGGACCAAGGCCATGGAAGCCACCAGAGGTGCTCCAGAGGAAAGGGACACAGAACCAACCACCCAGAAACACCACCAGCTCAAGCCCCAACCGGGACCAGCGCGCACACCAGACGGCGAGCCAGGCCCCACGCGGCCACCCTCCAGGCCCCGGGCTCCAGAGGAAGGCAGAGGTGGGCCACGCACCGTGTGCAGCACTGGCCCGGCCTCCCAGGTGGGCCAAGGCCAGTGGCAACAGCAGGCCAGCGAGCAGGAAACGGAGGCCACCAACTGCAGGGCCCGGAGCAGAGAGGAAGTGAGGGCGGCACAAGGGCCCCAGGGCGGGGCAGATGGCGGGTGAGGTCAGGAGTCGGATGCCAGATCGGGGTGAACGTGACCGCAGAGCTATTAAAGTGAGCGAAAGGATGGAGTCCTCAAACGTGAGACACGACGCGGCGGGTCTGGGCGCAGGCTGCAGGGGCGAGCAGCTGAGGCGGGACTGGGGAGGCAGCGGCGCAGGTGACACAAACAGGAGGTCGACAGGACAAAGCCTGAACAACAGGAAGTCGCTGCCCAAGGCCAAGTGGAGAGGACAGGACGGGGGATGCCCGGTTTGTGCCATTCGCCCTGTAGACGCAGACCTCGTCCACCGACCCTTTAAGCAGCCACAAAAGGAGGAGAGAGCATCCAGGAGGCGGCAGCGTGGGAAGCAGGGGTACCACCTGAGACTCTCACTCAACCAAGCGGGCCACTCTGGGTGGCGCGGGGCCACGGGTTCCCAGTGCCCACGGAGGGGAATAGGCATCTGGAGGAAGGAGAGCTGCCGTCGCTGTGTGGGCAGCAAACAGAAGATTCCAAGGGTGCTCCCACCCCCTGGTCCACCCGGCCCAACCCCAGAGGTGGCCACGATGGCCAGGCACATCAAAAGGACAGTCCCTCAGCCAGCGGGTGCATTCTCAACATGTCCAGACTGAGCGTCAAGTACTTTAAAATGAACAGTAGACAAATAAAGATCTAAATGGGGTCTTGAGCTTTCCGTCTGGTCATTCTTGGGTGAAGCAGCATCACTGCAGGGCTACTCAAGGGACAGGGAGGTGACATGATGGGCCACAGCGGGGCAGGGATCCCCCAAGCACCCATGACGCAGGAGGTGCACCAGGGTGAAGCAGGAGGGCCTGGGGCAGCCTCTCCCTCAGCACCAACACCTGTCCTAACTCCCCATCACCGGGCTCACCGAGGCCGTGTCAGGGCAGAAGGACTGGGCAGGGGACAGCGCCAGTGCGATGCAGCGGGGGGCGGGGGTGCAAAGGCCCAGCCTGCCAGTCTTCCAAGCAGGCACGTCCAGGGAGGCTACCTAATCTAGACTTCAGAATCATCTGGAGACAAACAAGCAGGAGCCAAAAGACCCAGAGAAACAGCCGTCCCCCTGGACACACCTAGAGACCACTCAGGAATGCACCCAGGGCGTCGGAAACAAGAACGGCCAGCACAGCTCAGGACAGCTCCGGGCCCACGAAGGCCCTTCCAGCACTGCAGGACCGCAGCCCCAAGGCCGTGCGAGGTAGCCCTTGTCTCCTCTGTCGCAGCCAGGGTCTCCCAGGGCCCAAAGAGGGGGCCGGTCGTCTTCGCTCTCGGCACCCCCGGGAGAGGCCCTTCCGGGACCGCCGAACAGCGGGGTGAACTCCAGCAGGCGTGAGAGCGAGGCCACACCAACAAGACGCCAGCCCGTGGCGGGTGCGCGTCGGCCTGCAGGGATTCCGCAGTCAGAGCAGGCCTCGAAGTCGATGGGCAGGGTGGGCGTGACTCGCAGGTGAGTCCGTAGGCACTCTGACCGGGACGTCTACTCTGGCCCACAGCGTCCAGGGGCCACTGGCACTAACCCTGGCCGAGGCCTTGGCCAGCAAGGCACTCGCCCCTCCAGCCCCCTAACTGCCACCCGGCAGCTGTGGGCTCCTTCCCGCTGAAGCATGGGCTCCAAGGCGGCCCCGGCAGCACCGGGACGAAGGCCTCCGTTCAACACGGGCCGCGGACCCTGACAGCCGGGCGGAGACGGGGCAGGGGGGCGTCGGCGGACAGCATCGGGTCCCACTGGGGGACCCGCCGCCCACTCCCACATGCCCCCCCCGCCAGGCCTTTGCAGACAACTGGTACACGGCCCCCACCACACGGCCCCAGCTGCTCCTGTGCCCTCATTCCCCCAAAAAGACCCGTTCCTGCCCCTGCCTCCTGCTGCTGGGCCGTGGGGCATGCAGGCATTTATTAATAAATACACGCGTGGTGGGAACCTGTGTTCAGGGACAGAAACGAGACCCCGGCAGAGGCCAAAGCCTCGGGGATGGGGCGTGCGAGGGAGGGTTTGGAGCAACTCAGGTTTACACACTGTCTCCTCGAAGTGCTCGTGTGACAGACCCAGGCTCACGACCACCTCGTCCCGTCAGAAAGCCCGGCCCCTGGGCCACAAACAAAGGGAGCGTGAAAAACCACGGTACGAACACCGCCTCCTCCAGAAAGGACTGGACACCAGGAGGCGGGGGCGCAGGCTGCTCCCCGACGAGAGCCCGGACACCCCTGACGCTAGGGCAGCGATCCCTGCTCTCAAAGCACACTCATCCTTCTCGGGCCAGCTGAACGGCACCGGACCTTTGCCTTTTTGACTTCGCGGAACTTCCAGAAATCCGAGGTTAAGACTTGTTTTAAGACTGGAAACAAAAACGACGGTTGCCGTGCTCCCACCGCAACCCAAGCCACAGCAACCGGCACCTGAAGGATGCCACCACCCAGCCCTGGTTTCTGGTCCCTCCTGACCCCACTGGCCATACTGGCCTCCGGGGAAGCCTCCCGGCACGGGGTGCCAGCCCAGGAGAACATTCTGAGCAAGGAAGAGCAGGAGTGCCCACGTGCCCCAGCCTTTCCGGGCACCGCCGACAGAGACACAGGCAAGGGACGGTGAAGTGTCAGCAGACGCAGCCTCGTGGGAGGCCTGCAGAGCCAGGAGCCGGGGAAAACCGCGGAACGGAAGGAAGCGGCTCAGTTTCTATAAATGACCTACGACAGAGACGCGGAAAAAAGGCCAACGTTCACGTGCAGAAAAATACTCGGCCGTCAACATGTGCCCTGTTGTGACCCAACCCCACACTCAGCAGGGGCTCCGGCTGGAAGGACGTGTCCACATCCAGGGACAGGCCTCCATCTGTGCCGACCTGGCTCCCTGCCGAGTGGCGGGTGCAGGAATCCACAAGCCGCACGCGGCCCCCGCCTCCACCGCGGGCTGCCCCGGCCACCTCTGCCAGGCGGGCGGACCGGAGGCACGATCCACAGGACGCCCTGTGCCCCCTGTGCACCGTCGTCGTGAAGGACCCCAAAGAGGCTCGGGGTATGAAAAAGGTATGAACCCCAAAGAGGCTCGGGGACAAAGACACCCCGGCGGTCACCAAGCCGTGCCAACAGCAGAACGTCCTCACGGTCAGGAAACGTGCACCGAGGACGCACTCTCAAAAGAGAGGTGCGCCCACGCGGCGAGGTGTCGACGGTGATGAGCCTCGGTGAGGGCTGCTCTCACAACTCCACCAGAGGCCGAAAGATTTTCCAAAATGAAAAGTCCCAAGCCAAGGAGAGGCGGCAGGCCTACAGATGGGCAGATTTCCACTCCGTCATCAACCACCCGCAGCAGGGGGACACGCGGGAACACAAGCACACGTGCCAAGACCGCACGCCCGGTGCTCTCGGGACGGCCCGGCAGGTACCACGTTTGAGCCATGGCTTGTGCAGGACGATCAACTCCCTCGATAGTTAAGCTCGTTTAGTGGTTTTTCTCAACGCGAAGCCGAGTGCGTCGGAAACGAAACAGCCACATGACCCCTAACTCTGGGGGGAAACCCCCAATTTCCAGGACTGTAAGAAACCCTGGTCATGATACCTGATCTCAAATTCCAATTCTGTTCTCTGGGACAACGATCCAGGAACCCGACGAGCACGTGGACCTGGACACACAGGCAGCAGGAGATGGAAAGAAACGCCTCTGATCCAGCCAGGACTGCCGAGCACAGAACCGCAGCCCCAAGGCCCAGCCGCCGGCCAAGGTGCAGGACAGCTGTAAAAGTCAGGTCCATGGGCCGGTGTCGCCGGCTGTCCACCCAACGTGAGCAGGACAGGGAACCACGGTCTCTAAGCTGCTTCTCTACCCACTGCCTTGTTTTCATTTTCTGGGAAACCTCATCTTTCCAGATAAGAGGCACTCTGGGGTCGGGGCACCCAACTGGCTCAGTCGATGGCAGATGCGACTCTTGGTCTGGGGGTCACAAGTTCAAGCCCCAAGTTGGGCTACTTAAAAAAAAGAAAAAAGAATCGCTCTGGGGTCCATTTTACCCCATTCAGATCAAGGCTGTGGATAAGGAGTTTCCCACTGCTGGCTCCCAGGACAGTGGGGGCTCCCGACATCCCAGCGGGTGAGTCAGGGGCCGTGCGGACTTGACACGCAGAGGCCCGGGTCGGACGCTCCATCGTGCGCCCCACAGTGGACGCCGCCCCTTGTAAGGTGGCTGAGACTTGCAGTCTGGGAAGGGGAGGCGCCAACGCAGGGAGGGGGGCGGTGCCAACAATGGACAGCACAGGTCCCGGTACGCAGACACACCCAGCGCGGGCACAGGGAGCCTCCACTGCCTGGCGCAGCCTGCGCTTTCTGCTCACAGCACCTGCTGACGTCCATCCAACCGGCTCAGCTGGCTGGGGGGGGGGGAGAGCCGCTGCACCAGCCTCCGCGTGCCACGTGGCCCCGACGGGCTCCCGGCCGCCTCCCGTGTCAGACGCCCTGGCTTTGGGAAGAAAGGGCGCTGCGAGTACTGGGAGGTTCAGATCTGCGCGGCACGGCGCTTCGGCATGCGCTCCAGAAGGGGACACCGAGGCCCAGCGAAGCGGCACGGCCCGGGATCCCAGGGTGAGGAAGGGGCCTGGCCGGGAACCTGGGCCCAGGAGACGCCCAGGGAGCTCTGCCGTTTCTGTCTAAACTTCTAGAAACTCCTACTTGACCGGAAATAGCTGCGGTGACTACTCCTCATCCAGAGATGAGGGAAGGAGAAAAGGACGCTGAAAATCAGACTCAAGGACACTGTCAAGGATAGTGACCTCTGGGGCACCTGGGGGACTCGATCGGTTAAGTGTCCGACTTCAGCTCAGGTCACGATCTCATGGCTCTTGAGTCCAAGCCCCACATGAGGCTCTCTGCCGACAGCTCAGAGCCTGGAGATGCTTCAGCTTCTGTGTCTTCCTCTCTCTCTGCCCCTTCCTGCTCGTGCTTTCTCTCAAAAATAAACAAACATTAAAAAAAAAAAAAAAAAGGGGGGGAGCGCCTAGGTGGCTCAGTCGGTTAAGCGGCCGACTTCGGCTCAGGTCACGATCTCGCGGTCGGTGAGTTCGAGCCCCGCATCGGGCTCTGTGCTGACAGCTCGGAGCCTGGAGCCTGTTTCGGATTCTGTGTCTCCCTCTCTCTCTGCCCCTCCCCTGTTCATGCTCTGTCTCTGTCTCAAAAGTAAATAAACGTTAAAAAAAAATTAAAAAAAAAAAAAAGGGACAGTGACCTTCGCCTCGCTGTGGACAGCAGACAAGCGGCCCCTAAGAGATTTTCAACTTTCCCCCTTCAACCCAAACCCAAAGAGCCACCCTTCCTGAGGCTGGACACAGGGCCCCTGCCCAGGCTCCCACGGCCAGGCCTTCCTCCGACCAGCGCCTGGCAGATGGGAACCCCAGGAGGATCTGCCAAACAAACACTGAGGAGCCTCCTTCCCAGAGCACCCCTGCCCTCGTTAATAGTCCACAGCTAAGAAGAGCCCGACAAAAAGGAAGAGCTGTCACCTGGACCAGGAATCTGCTCTCGGATCCAAGCCTGCACCTGACCCCAGAGGCCAAGGGTCAAGGGGCATCTGGAAACCAAGTCATGGAAATGGTTGCTGGCAGCGGAGTCCCTGGCTCGGTCAGGGCAGCCCCAGGGACGGGCACAGGCAGCGTGGCTGCCACATGTCCTGGCCAAGGCAACCTTCCAGGCCCCAGGGGCCACCCCATGACCCAAAGAGCCAGGAAGCCAGGCCCTCCAGGGCTCTGCAGAAAGGACAAGGCCGCCCCCTTCAGCCTCAAGGCCGTGGTCACTTACACATACTCGCCTCCCGCACAAGGTGCCGCAACACAACCGCATCTGGCCCGTCTGGAGGACCAGCACCCCCCAGGCCACCTGTCACCCCTACTAGGCTCCTGGAACCGACAGAACCAAACTAGTGCAAACTATGGCTGAGAATAGGCCTGGACCTAAAAGTCCACACGAGAGGGGTGTGAGCTGTGGACACAATGGATTTCGAGGGGGGACTGACCCCTTCCCGGCTGCCACAGGCCGCACCCACGGTAGGCACTCCACAGCAGAATGACCTCCACGGGGCACCTGGCTGGCCCAGTCGGTGGGGCACGCAACTTTTGATCTCGGAGTTGTGAGTTCGAGCCCCACATTGGGTGTAGAGATCGCTTAAAAATAAAATCTTTGGGGCGCCTGGGTGGCTCCGTCGGTTAAGCATCCGACTTCAGCTCAGGTCACCATCTCACGGTTCGTGATTTCGAGCCCCACGTCGGGCTCTGTGCTGACAGCTCGGAGCCTGGAGCCTGCTTCGGATTCTGTGTCTCCCTCTCTCTCTGACCCTCCCCCATCCATGCTCTGTCTCTGTCCCAAAAATAAACAAACATTAAAAAAAAAGTTTTTTTAAATAAATAAATGAAGTAAAATGAAATCTTTTAAAAAACAAAATCAAAAATAAGATGACATCCACATTCAGGTCCACCTGCCACTGTGCTCGCACCATGAGACTTGCCCCCCCAAACACCCAGAGCCCCTCACCCCAGTCCCTGCCCTTGCCTGGGTGGCACGGAGGGTCTCCTGCACAGACAGGCTCCTCCCTCTGATGCCAACGGAGGATCGTAAGCCCCAATACGTACCAGAGACATGACACCGGACCGTCACTTACCACAACGGACGGGACTCACATCCAGAATACATCAAGAACTCCCACCAATGAATAAAACAGAACAGCTCGACTCAAAAAGGGGCAAAGGACTTGAACAGGCATTTCTCCACAGAAGGCAAGCGCATGGCCAAGAAGCACACGGGTCGTTCACCTCACCCACCGCGGGGACGTGCAGACCAGGGTCGCGACGACCGACCACCCGCCTGCGCCCATCAGGGTGGCTGCCTTATCGAAACCACAGAAAACACAAAACAAACACGGATCCTCAGCAAGCATGTGGGAGAAACGCAACCCTCGTGCACTTGGTGGTAGGAACGCATGACGGTGCAGCCACTGTAGGAAAGTGCGGCCGTTTCTCAAAAAATTAAAAACACTGGGGTGCGTGGGTGGCTCAGCTGATTGAGCATCCAACTTCGGCTCAGGCCACGATCTCACCGTTCGTGGGCCCGAGCCCCACATCAGACTCTGTGCTCTCAGCTCGGAGCCCGCTTCTGATCCTCTGTCCCCTTTCTCTCTCTGCCCCTCCCCTGCTCGTTCTGTCCCTCTCTTTCTCTCGCAAAATAAACAAACGGCAAGTGTGTGTGTGTGTGTGTATATATATACGTGTATAAATAAAATAAAAATTGTAACTTGGACTTCATCAAAACTAAAAATACCTGCTCTTCTAAAGACACTGTTCAGAGAATGAAAAAATCAGTCACAGGTTAGCAGAAAACATTAGCAAATTACATTGGGTGAAGAACATACCTAAGTTATGTAAAGAACTTTCAAAACTCAATTAGAGAACAACCCAGTTTAGGGCGCTTGGGTGGCTCAGTCAGTTAAGTGTCCCACTCTTGATTTTGGCTCAGGTCATGATCTCACAGTTCGTGGGATCGAGCCCCGAGTAGGGCTCAGCGTGGAGCCTATAGGGATTCATTCTCTCTCTCTCTCCCCCTCACCCCCTGCCCCACCAAGCTCCCACCACATGCTCTCTTAAAAAAAAAAAAAAAAAAAAAGGCTAGAACAGCAAGTTTTACGATAGCTATATTTTACCACAACAAAGCAAAAGCACGAGGCTAATTACAAAAACACGAAAAATAACAAAATGGCCAATGCCAGTAGAAAGAAGTTAAAAAATGAGATTTTCACCGTTCAAATTAACAAAGTTATCCCGAATGACAGCCACCAAAGGTTGTAAGAGCAAAGGAACCTTCTTAATTCTCTGGGCGTGTAACAAACTGGCAAGCCATGTACAGAACGAGTTTCAGGAATGTGTAAAATCGAGAACCCTCTCTGGGGCCCCAGGTCTCCTGGCGTCAGAGCACGGAGCGGTCACCCCTCAGTCAGGATTTAGGAGGCACAGGAGATATAGATGTGCATGTTGTGTGTAAGTAACACCAGCGGGTGCCCCCTTTGATCTGCCGAATCTTCCACAAGAAGCCCCCCCACCTGACCTCACACGTCCCCAAGGAGACACACGGTCAGAGAGGACTGACCTCGGCCAGCACAGGACACGGGGGCCCCTCCCCCCCCCCCCCCCCGCAGGGGGACGGGAGAGCCACTTCAGAGGACAGCCCAGCACGATCTAGGTGCCCTCTGGCTCGGCCACGTCACTCGGGGCCCAGGTCCCAGGCACGCGCACACGGGCCGGCGACGATCCGCGACTCCTATTCAAAGTCATCCACGTGGGAAGCCAGACCATCCGCCCCAAGAGTGAGGACAGGCCGATGTGCTCAAGCGGCAAAGCCACACGGCAACGAGGCGGCAAGCGAGTGACCGGAGCCCCCGGGCGAGGGCCTGTGCAGACAGGCGCCAGTGACGGGGCCACGCCGGCTCCATGGGGACACAGGCACACACACAGGACGTTCAGGATGGAGTCCCCTGGGGGTCACAATGAAACAGAAGAGCAGAGCAGACAGAGCGTACCTCTTAACCTGCGGGGGGACGCGGGGGGCGCAGCCGGTCTGAGATGACGTTCCCGCATCTACGCTGGTGCTCGGAGGCTTCCGGGAAGCGTTTGCGGCAAGACGCTCCCTGAAGCCTCACTCGTAACAAAAACGCAGCTAAATAAATGCCGGAACCCTCGATACCACAGAATACTTGGAAATATGTGGCCTTACACACGTGCACAGAGGCAGGCACACGCACACGTGTGCACGCAGCAGGCACGCGCAGAAAGCCCCTCAATCATGAGCAACGGTGGCCCTGGACCCTGCAAAGCAAGCGCGGAAGAGCCACTTCTGAGACAGCAGGGACCCGAGTGCGGGCTGGGCGCCTCTGGCAGGAAGGAGATCCCTTCGTTACTGTCAGCTACGCTGACGGCGCCACGGCTGTGACCCGTCCGGACTCTGGACACGTTAGGAGATGAAGTGCTGAACTAGGAAATCAGCACAGCCCCGTGCAAAAAAAAGGGGGAGAAGTCGGAGGAAACCAAACGAGTGAGACACTGGGGAGTGCTGGGCCGGGCGTGTGGGCCACACTCACTAGCCTCGCCACCCAGGTGTAAGCGGGAAACCTCCCGTCCTAACTGTGCGTTTCCGTTTCCGTTTCCGTATCCGTATCCCCAGACGCGCCCCGATGGCACTGGAAGGGACGCACCCCTCCCGGGCCCTGCATCAGATGGCGCGCGCCCACCATCTCGGCGCTGGGAGTGACAGGAAGGGATCCGGGCAGCCCTGCCCGGCACCGCCTTCCTGGATTTCTGTCCCACGAGGCCAGTGAAGCGTAACCAACAGTGGCAGAGGCCCAGGCACGCAGAGCGGCCACCGAGCTCCTGCCACCCCCTGGCCCAGCTCCCCGGAGCCACCTGCACCCCCTCCACAGGCCCCCGGCCCCTCACACCTGTTGAGGAGGCTGACGCTGGCCAAGGTTCCAAAAGCCTGGAGCCACGGGGACAGCAGGCCACCCTGTGGGGCCGCCCTGCTGGGTCCCCGTCATGGTCCTCAGCCCCCCAGGGATCACCCAGAGAACCAGGACACAAGCCTTTGTCGCAGAGACTGAGAAAACAGATCCACCAAAGCAATCACGATTCAAATAAAAACGCTTAACTACACAAGAGGCGTCAAGCTCCACCAGGCAATTAAGTCTAGGGGTGCAGGGGAGTCCACAGAGGGACCCTCCGTGACCCCAGACCCTCTGGAGAACAGTGAGGGCACGTTCTCCCGTAAAGGGGAGGAGGCTCCAACGCCAGCCCCACAGGACCACCCGCTCCCACGCCGGAACGCTCGCCTGGCGGCAGCGAAGGAACACCAGGCCGGCCCCGGCTGAGCCCGTGGGGTGGACACCACACTCTGGTTCGGGGCGTGGGGGGTGTGCAGGAGGAGAGGCTTCCTCCTGCGTATTTGGGAAGGAGCTTCAAAGTCCGGAACTCCCCCCGGGCCCCCAGCAGGCATCAGGGACCGAGATGGGTGCTGTGGCGACGAGGGGACCCGGGCCCACCGTGCGGGCCCCTCAAAGCTCTTCAGGGCACAGGCCTGTAGCCCCCAGCCCTCTGTGGTCCCGTCAGTCAAGACCCTCCCCTGACCTCCGCTCCAGGCCCGCTTCCCCAGCCCAAGACCACGGCCGGCCCGCGCTCCACAAACACGGAACACGTCCCCGCTCGCCGAGCCGCACCGAGGCAACCCGCGGGCCTACCTTGTTCTCAAAGCTGAAAGAGCTTCCTAAAATGAGACAAAATCCACTAAGGTCAGGCAGGCTGGGCGACACTTACTGCATACAAGAATGTTAAAAAAAAAAAAAAAAATCACAGTTTTGATAGTTCTGCAAAAAAAACTTAGCAAATTTACAACAAAACTGTCAAGTAATTAAGGCAAGGCACTTCACACATGAACTTAAACTGCTAATTAAAATCCCCTCGCTTAATTGACTACATTTGCATATCATTCAGCTTGGGAGCATCATTTTTTTAATGGTTTGGGCAACACAGTTGTAACGCCAGGAAGCGGGGAGGCAGCAGGTAAGGCGGGACCACCCGCACGCGCCCGCCAGGGCCGCACGGACTTCCCACCAGGCCCGGGGTACCCTCACCCCCGCAGCGCTCTCTGGCCGCGGCCCCGGCCCCCCGCCCGGGGTGGGAAGGGGGCAGAGTCGCCAGCCCGGAGATCCCACCATGGGCTGCTCTGCTCCTGGCCGCCCCCGCCCGGCACCTCTGTCTCAACCTCCCATGCAGGCTCCCAGCACGTGGGATGAGCGCACCTGCCTGTCCCTCCGGGGAGAGGGTTCCCGGCTTCCCCGGTGGTGCACTTGACCACCCCCTTCCATCCGGGGTCCTCCACGTGCTCAGGGAGCACCAGCCCGGCCACTGGAGAAACACACTTGCCTCACCGGTGGCGATGGCTGAGCCTGGACGGCCGCGCTCACCGTCCACACACAGGCACAGGCCCCAGGCTGGCACACGTGGCCTCGCTCTGCGGTGGGGGCCAGGAGCCACACGGCAGGAACCGCAAGGCTGAGAGCGCCCCCCTCGAGAAGGGGAGCTCCCTGTGAGCAGGGGCCCGACCAGGGCAGCCCCAGCACCAGCGCAACGCATGGATCTCAGCCGACCGGGGCGGCTTAGGGACCCAGACGGGGCGCCACAGGGCCCAGGCCGGCAACAGGGCTGTGGGTCTTTCAAACAGGGGCTTATGGGGGCGCCTGGGTGGCTCAGTCGGTTAAGCATCTGACTCCAGCTCGGGTCATGATCTCGTGGTCTG
The DNA here is from genome assembly GCF_028018385.1 of Neofelis nebulosa. Classification (NCBI taxonomy): domain Eukaryota; kingdom Metazoa; phylum Chordata; class Mammalia; order Carnivora; family Felidae; genus Neofelis; species Neofelis nebulosa. The sequence goes on from NC_080783.1 coordinate 221,383,294, forward strand.
CGAGTTCAAGCCCCACATCAGGCTCTGTGCTGACAGCTGGAGCCTGCTTCAAATTCCGTGTCTTCCCCTCTCTCTCTGCCTCTCCCCTGCTCTCGCTCTCTCTCTCAAAAATAAACAAACATTAAAAAATTAAAAAAAAACCAACAACAGGGGTTTCTGTGTCACTTTCAGCACAGAGCCTACATCAGGATCGCAGACCAGTGTCCACGTCCCCACAGCTGAGCCACTGTCACTTCCCATCCTGACGGTCTCGGTGTAGCGGGGAGCAGGTCTGGACGGAGAACGTCAGGCAGACAAAAGCATCCACGGGGATAGCCCCACGGACTGAAGTGGTGCCCAACCCACAGCTCTGTGGAAGGAGGGCCAGAGGGGGAACCAGGAGGGCCAGAGGGGGAGCCACGAATGCCACACGCAGGAGCCGGCTCGCCCATCACTGCCACCCCCCCACACACAGAGGTCTCACCAGGGGGCTGGGGTCACTGAAAGAACACTCAGCTGACAGGGGACAGATGGAGACAGGGCACGAGAAGCTGGCTCTGCTCCCAAGGGAAGGCAGGCCTGGCCCCCATGAAAGGTTCTCTCTGGTCATCCGGCACCGAGCGCCCGGCAGGAGTGGCCATGCTCACCCGGGCTGTGGGGACACTGCAGCGCGGGGGTCGTGTCCTGCGTATGAAGCAGGACAGACCTTCACCCCCCCCCAAAAACACACTTCCTCCCCCAACACGCCGCACGCCCCGGTGGAGAAGAGGAGGGCACAGGGGAGAACGTGCCCCAGACCCAGACTCTAGGCAGGTCCCCAGACACCAAGTCACAAGCAAGTAGCTTCCTGTGAGGACACAGCAGACGGCCTCTGGGGCAGGGAGACAGACAACCCGCCACCAGCAGATGCCCCCAGAACACGTGCACTGTCCCCACCCCCATCCCAGAGGTTCAGACCTAGGAGCTGGGACACACGGTGGAGCCGCCACCATGGGACTGTCACCCCTACCTGCCCCCTCACACGTGGGCTCCGGGGTCCGGTTAGGGGGCAAGGGCCACACGAGAGCCCCACTGGCACCTGGGGCCCTCAGACCACAGGGACCCGGCTGACCGTCTCGGGCTCCCCTCTCCTCCCTGCCACCCCACCTGCCACAGCGGTGACGCTCTACCTCAAGCACCCCAGCGGGTCCCCGGGAAGCCTATTTCCAACAAGAGATGTTCCTTTCAAAGCAGCCAGCTAACGTGCCATCGGAAGCCCCCTCGAGGCGGGCAGCACGGCCAGGCTCATCCGGCGCCAGAGCTGAGAACACCTTCGCTCAACAGGCAACAGCCAAGCACCCGAGTCAGAGCAGGTTCGAAGCCCCCCCGCGCAGATCTGAGCGAGCCACACGACACGGCCAGGACAAACGACGCCTGAGGGACACCACTCTACTCCCGAGAAACTCCCTCCCTCTCTCCTCGCCGTCAGGAGCAGAGCTGCCGAGGTTTCTCGATAACTAGTGATTTCATGCCTCTGTGAGTCATTCAAGGAGTATTTACTCCGGGCCCGGAACTGGGGACCCAGCTGTGACCAACCTGCCCCCTCCACGAGGCTGACAACCACAAACACACAAATCCCAGGCCCACCGCAGCGGGGTGGCCCGGGGAACGGAGCGGAAGGCCCGACCACCACAGGCTGCGCGGCCCCGAGCGTGGCGCCGGCGCTTCCTGAATCGCGACCTGTAGCTGGAAGTCTCCAAGTCGTGTTCTCTGCAGCCTCCCCAGTCCCAGCAGTAAAGTCAGATGAGACACAGGCGCCAAACACCCAGACAATCTCACGGGTTTCCCGGGCTCTGCCAGGACCCCTCCCGAAGCCTCCCATCTGCCTCCACCCACACGAAAGACACGAGGATTACCCCAAGGGACGAGAATTTCCAGCAACGACCAGAGCAGTGCCCGGGGCACGCGCAGCAGGTACCGGGCACCACGGTCACCAGCAGACCTACACGCGGCCAGAGAGATCTCTGCCCCAGCAGGTGCCCCGTCCACTCTCGTCCTTCTTCTAGACATCTCTCCCGTCCCCCAACCATCCCAGTTCCATTTCACACCAGGGTCCGGGTCCTTAATTTTAGTAAACAAGTTGACACAAGCGGTGGTGAGTCCCAAAACTGGCGGGACCCCCCCCCACAGCCCCACCTCCGGGCTCCCATGCTGTGACCAGCAAGGCCACTCCACCTCGCCGAGCCTCTGCAGTGATGTTCCCCAGAAAAACAGTAAGTCTCATGCAGCAAAACGGGCCTCCAGCCCGTCCTCACTGCTCTGAAAGCAAGGCTCCCCTAGAATCAGACTCTTGATTCACAGAGGAGCAGCGTAAGAGCTACTGTTTACTCCACGCCAGCCCTGCAAACATGCTAGAGGCTTCCTGACCGTGACCCAAGTTTGCCTGCACAAACGGCACCTGGGCTACCGGGCAGGGCAGCGGGGGAGGGGGGGTGCAGGGCAGCCTCTGAGAGGTCAGGCAGGGCGGGGACCTGGGTCGTGCTCACACGTGCGACAGGGTGGCCACATGTGTAGCCCCCCCCCCCAAGGTCCCTACCACCCACGCCACTTCATTCCCATGAACACCGTTTGTGGCTCTAACCCAACGCCAACCGAAACCCACTTCAGACCACGCGAGGCCTTGCAGGGAGGGGCCGCCCGCCACACACAGCCCCACACCACCCCACACCCCCAGGAAATGACTTCCTGTCCCTTCACTGCGACTCTGATCCGCCTCCCCCCATCTGAGATGGTCAATAAACAGAAAGAGGGGAGCAATGGGCATGGTCCCCAGGCCACGCCCCGGCTCCGTCCCAACTCCGCCTGGTTCCCCATTTCCCCAGGGACCGCGAGCCAGGAGGGCAAGGGCTGGGGCAAGAACGGAGGCCTTCTCCTCCCCCTGCAGCTCTCACGGACCTTAAGGAAATAATTCAGCCTCTATATTTTGACTCAAAACAAAGAAACTTTTTAAAAACATTTCAGTTGAAACTTGCATAATTCCTCCAGTGGAGAAATCCTCCCTGACTTTCGCAATCCTTAGAAAGAGACACATTATTGGTGCTTGTGTAACAGTCTCCGGGGCCGCCGTGAAGAGTCCGGCCGCCGGCCTGGGCCACCTCCCGCGGTCACCTCCCGCCAGACGGCCAGGGCCGGCCCCGGAAGCACGGCCTCCCCACCCCCCCCGGCTCCCCGGCGGCCAGGGGTGCGGGGTGCGGCTCGGCCACACTCCCCCAGACTTCCTCCAGCGCAGGCCTGTCTGCCCTCACCCGGCACCTCAGACAGACATTACACAAACCGGCTGCGGGGAAGGTTGAGAAACCGAGACGCCAAGAGTCAATGACCCTACTCTCATAGCCCCAGCTGACGGACGGACGGACGGACCCCAGTAAGACAGCAGGGACAGAGGCAAAGGTCACTCAACGACCCCGCTGCCCCAGGCGAGCTGCTGCCCTGGGGAGACCCCAGAAGCTAGGGGGCCTGGCCCAGCTGGAAACTGGCAGGATGGCAGACAGACAGACAGGCGGACAGCCCACACCTGGAGAACCATCTAGACCTGCCTCTGCTCACTGAGACGGGCTGAGGCACCCGGCCAGCCATTCGGCAGCCCCTCGCTCCCACACGGCCAATTCCACGGCATGGGGGGGGGGGGGGGGGAGCAGAGCTCGTTTGAGCCGCCACGTCCCCCACCGGAGAAGACTCCCCAGCCTTCACTCTGGCACACCCTGTCCTTCCGCCTGGGTGGGAGGGGGCGGCCAAGGCCTGTCCAGGGCGTCACCTAAGCCGGCACCCACCTTCTCAACCACACGTCCGCAGCCAGGAAATCACCATGGAACCCCACAAAACCCCACAGCAAAGCAAGTGGACAAAGAGACGACTCCGTCGCTAAGTCTCTGCCCACACAGCAGGCGGCATCCAAAGGACGGCACCCCGTTCAAGAGGGGGCCCCAAGGGAGCGCGCGGGTCGGAGTCTGTTCCAGCCCGGCAGCACCGTCTCCACACTGTTCCTTCCCGTGATGACATCAGCTCACATAAGACCGGACGCACCTCTCCGGGAGAGAGTCCACAGGCCAAGACCCCCTTCCCGGCCTGTGGACCCAAGAGGTGCAGTCACTCCCCAAGACAGGCCGCAAGACTCGGCACCCCCAGGGCTGCCGGCCGGTCCCTGCTCTGAGGAAGCCTGGCCCTCTGACCAGGGAGAAGTTGCAGGTGACACGAGAAAACCTGTCCCAACGTCAGGAATCCAGACACATGCAGTCGCGGGCCCTCACGCCACACACCAAGGGGCCATCAGCCTGCAGGCCCCTGGAGCACAATGAGCCGCGTGACAAGGGCAAGGCTACAAAAGGACCCTTCTGAAAACCTGGCAATCTGAAGGACGGATGGACGATCCGCACAAGCCAGGCTCTCCGATCTGGGAACCGGGACCCCCAGAAGAACAAAGAGCATCTCCGAGGAGCCCCAACCCTGCCCGGGCCCCAGGGAGGCAGCGCCCCGTCCCGCGGTCGGCCCTGGTCACCCCGCGAGGAGGCCTCCTGCGGGCCAAGAGGCCAGGCCCCCAGCAGCAGCTGAGCCGGCGGCACCCACGTCCTCCTCTGTGACAGCAACCTACGCTGCTAAACGACCAGACCAATTCAGCGCAGACACCATCAGACAAGCCCAAGAGGAAGGGACAAAGCCAGTCGGGCAGAAGAGGAGGGCAGGGGTAGAAAGGGCACCACGGTCCCCATCTCCTTGCCATGTGTTCTTCCACACAGGACGTGTCCCACCCCCACCGGACACCTAAACACCCTAGAGAAATAAAACATCACCAGTCACCACTTGCTACGGTCCCCATCTCATACACGAGAAAACGGAGACCCACACAGGTTAGGCCAACTGGCTCGAGGTCACGCAGCAGGAGAGACGCAATGAGGACGTGGGAGCCATCCCCTGGGGTCCCACAGCTGGGCTAGCCTACCACAGGGCGCCCAGGGCAGCACCCCGTGGGTGGGGGAGCGGGGAGAGGCTGGGAGACGGCTCCCCACGGCCCCAGCACGGCCGACAGCACTTCCCGCAGGCCCCCGTGACGCGAGGGGGCATCCTTAAGGAGGCCTGCCAACCCACACTCGCAGACAGGCCTCCTTCACAGGATTTCCAGGTTCGAGGTCGGAGCCCCACCCCACACTCATTTCCACACTGGGGCAACCACAGACAACCCACCACGGCCACAGCCACAGGCAAAGCAGGGTGGGCAAAGGTGAGCGGGTCTCCGAGACCCCCAGAGACCAGCGGCCCTCCTGGCACTGAGGGCGAACGGTGCCGAGTCGCCGGCTGGCAGGAGAGCTGGGCGGCTCGAGCCCCACAACACGGGAACGTGCCTCAGCTCCCACTGCCTCACCAGAACCCAAGGCCCCAGGGGAGTCATGTCCCCTACAGAGAGGAATTCTAGCACATTCTTTGTTCCCTACTATCCTCATCCCTGCTAAGTCAAAAATACTAAACTAAGCTATAAAGTAATTGAAGAAATCAAAATATATTCCACAAATAAGCCATCAGAGGCGACCAGAAGGAGCGATCACAGATAGGCGGGGCACGGGGGGGGGGGGGGGGGGCGGGGGCTCTTCCCAGGCAGCTCCTTCCATAGCAAGTGGGGTCTAGGCAGCTGGGGGGTCCCATCCCTCCCTGAAGCCGAGACCTTCCTCCTCACGTGGTGCCCTCGGCACACAGACAGACGAGCACATGGCTCTGCTGAGGGATTTAAAGAGAACGACACACCCCAGGACTCCCAACTGCGTGGTCACGGAGCCAAGACAGCAGGCAGAGCCCCAAGAACAGGACAGGCAGAAAAAGCCAGCAGGAAGAGCACCCCACGAGGTGGCAGAGCCGGCACGAGAGCTCGTGGGCAGACGCCCAGGCCACCACCACACGGGACAGCGGGGGCTGACATTGACCTGGAGACCCCACCCACTTACGATAAGCGCGTCCTCCTCATCTTGGGAAATTTTCGTTTAATCGGTACGTAAAATTTAAAGCAGCATGGGGGAAAGCACGGAAGGAGACAGGGCGCTGGTCATCTGTTGAAAAGGCCAGAGCAGAAACGGGGTCTGGCCTCAGCTCCATGGACGGTGGCGCCCGGAAACAGTCCTGCCTCCTCCCCAGGCAGCGCTCCGGTCCGGGAGCCCAGGCTGGGCCTTCCCTGAGCCCTGGGGACGGCCGCGCCCAGAAGCACAGGGCCTGCTACAAGGGACCCCGGGACCAGGACTGTAGCTGTGACAAAAGGCCAGCCCCGGCGAGCCCCCACCCCACAACTTGGACACCAACACAGGCACACCCCGCCGGACAAGGCCCTCTGCCACCTGCTCTGGAGGTGGGGGACCTGCCACGGCCTCACCCACCGGCTACAGCCCGCACCTACCACAGCCCTGCACACAGGACTCCCCTAGGCCACAGCGACGGTGGAAGGAGCGTGCGCCCCAAACAGAAAAGCCCCCAGTTCACACGGGGTGCTTATCACGTCGCCCATCACAGACTCATCTGAAATCGAGGGCTCGGGCCGGCCTTTCCTGCCAGCATCCTCCCCGACTCAAAGCATCCCTCGTGCACAACCCCTGCCCTACAGTCAGCGGACGGCTGCCACCTGGGCACCGGCATAGCTGAGGGCAGAAATGCCACCAAACGCTCGTGCACGTGTGCGCGCGCACACGGCAGCCCTCTCCCCAAGCACAGGCAAACAGGCCCCTACATCCCTCGCCCCTCCTCTGCTCACCGAGACTCTGACACTGCGCTGGAGGGGCGCCCAGAGAAAACCGGGCGGGAGCATCTATTCACAGATTTAGAAAAAGAAAAGTTTGATGCAATAGCTGAATTAATTAGGCCTCCTAAGAATAGCTAAGCCAGTGCAGCATTCCGAGCGTGCAGTTTAATAAGCCTGGATATTTAAAAGAAAAGTTACAAATACTTGGGGAGGGGAAGGCACCATGAAGAGCTGGTGAGGACCCCAACGAATGGTTCTGGCGTCCAGTGGCCCAGAAGCTGCCCGGCCGGATCAGAGATCCTCCGCCGGGCAGACAACAGAGCCTCAGCCAGTGGCCTCCCCCGCCCTTCAGCGTTTCAGAGAGAGGGAGACAAGGAACCAGGCGTGTCCAAAACAAATCGTAGGCCACGAGCTACTCCTACTCAGGGCCCCAGGTGCCCACTGACCAGGGCCCCAAGCCCAGGGCCAAGTGGCCCTTGCCGCCACACGGGGGACTCAAGGATTCACACCCTGGCAGGCCCACGGAGACGCACAGAGCTGGAGTCGCCGTGTCTCGGCCCCCTGCCACCGCGGCCTGGACACCTGGCTTCGTTTCTGAGTCTGTCTCCCAAGACTTCAAGGCACAAACAGGCGCTGCCTGGCCCAGTTCTGTCTGCTGCGGTCCATGGGCAGGCAGCCCTCTCTGTCTGCAAGCCTGGGAGCCCACTCTGTCTGGACACCTCCTCAGGGCCCCAAGGCAGGCCCCAGGCCTGAGGCTGCAGCCTGGGCTCGGCCCACATCTAACCTCCCAGGACTCGGGACAAGAGCGTCTGAGTCCCGAAGCCTGCCCTTCGCAGCCCATCTGAGCGATGGCTTCTGTGCCCACCAGGCCGCAGAACACTAGGACCCCCCACCCCCAACCCAACTCCTAGCAAGCCGGCTCATCATGGGAATCGAGCCGGAGGACCTTCCTACGCAGCCGTCGATGGGGACACTGACGCCACCCTGAATTTCCTCAAAAACAAACCCTAAGACAAGTCCCGGCCTGCAGGGACAGAGCCCCTGCCTGGCCCCGGGACGGCCCCCCAGCCTTTCCCCGGCCCTCCCAGCTTCCGGGCCCTGGGGCCCAGCACACCCAGCCTCCTCCCTCGGCCAGCAGGGACACTCACCCGGGGCACCCGCCGCTTGTACTTGTTGCCATAGTCAAACTTCTCCTTCACGTCGTCCAGGCAGCGACCGAGGCGCGCCTGCTCCTCCTTGCCCGTGTAGTCCTGGCTCAGCAGGATGTAGGCTCGCCAGTTGGCCGAGTCGAAGCCCCAGTGGCAGGTCCGGTTCTCCAGCGCCTTGTGTGAGTGCACCACGAACTTGTGCGGCGGGTACATGAGGCGGCAGTCGAGGCACTGGATGCAGGCGGCACTCGGGCTGCTGTAGAGCTCGGGCACCAGCAGCCCCTTGCACTTGCCGAAGCACTCGTGGTACACACGCACGCTGCGCTCGCTGAGCTCCAGGCCCAGCGCCAGACTGGCGGCCAGCTCCTTCTTGCAGGGCGGCGGGTAGGCGCCGCCGTACAGCAGCGCGTTGCACAGGCGCTCGGCGTCCGTCTTGGTGATGAGCCCGCACGAGGGCGCCGAGAAGGGCAGGATGCCCATGACTTTGAGGATCTCCAGCTGGTCCGCCGTGCAGCGCGAGCAATAGATGTGCAGCTCGTCGCACACCGAGTTGATCTGCTGCAGCGAGAAGTCGCGCAGCACCGAGTTGAGGATCTGCGGCAGGCACAGGCGCTTCTCGCCGCCCACCACGAAGCACGAGATGGTCTCGCCCTCCAGCACGGTCTCGCAGCGCTCGGTGGAACGGTCGGATGGCATGAAGAAAGGCCCGGGGAGCACCGGCGGCGGCGGCTGGATGGCTGGCAGGTGCAGCACGGGCGGCGGCTCCGCGGCCGCGGCCACCGGCGCCGGCACCGCAGCCGCGCTTGCCTCCTTGGCGCTCTCCTTCTTGTAGGCCTCCTGCGCCCAGCGCGCCGAGAAGGCGGCCGGGCCGCCCAGCGAGCTCATAGAGCTCAGGTGGAACTGCTCCAGCGTCTTCTGCAGCCCCGGGTGCGGCTGGAAACCGCCGCGGCCGCCCGCCGCCGCCTCCATGGTGCGCTCCGGCTCCCCGGGCCGCTCCCGCTCCCGCGCGCCCGGGCCCCCGCGGCCCCCGCCGCCGCCCCGGGCGCCCCGGCGGCGCCCCCGGCCCCTGCCCCGGCCCCCTCCCCCCGCCGCCGCCGCCGCCGCCGCCGCCGGCTCCCGACCGATCACGGCCGCGGCCTCGGCCTCGCCCGGGGGCGCGAAGGGGTAGGCGGGCGGGGCGAAGGGGTCCCGCCGCTGGAGCCCGCCGGCGCCCGGGCCCGGCGCCACATCCACGCGCCCCGCGCCCCGCCCGCCGCCGCCGCCGCCGCCCGGGCCCCCCGCGCGCCCCCCGCGCGCCCCCCGGGCCCTAGGCGCGGGGCATGACCCTGCGCGCGCCGCCAACGCCAACGCCAACGCTCGCGGGCCCGGGGCTCGCGGGGGGCGCGCGGGCAGGTGCCGGCGCCGCGAGGCGCGAATCGCCGCGGCGGCCGAGGCCGAGGGGCCCGGGAGGAGCGGGGGCGCGGGCGCGGGGCCCGCCGGGCCGTCCTCGCGCGGCGCGCCGCCGCCGCCGCCGCCGCCCCGCTCCTCCCACCGCGCGGCGCCCGCCCGGCTCGTCCCGGCGGCGCTGGCCGGCCGCGTCGCGTCCGCCGCCGGCCGCCCCGGCCCGGCCCGCGCCCACCCCGCCGCCCGCGCCCGGCTCCGCGGCCCGCCCGCCCGCCTGCGCGCGCGCGGCTTCCGGGGCGGCGGGAGCGCCTGTGGCGGCGGCCCTCAGAGCGCGGCGGCGGCGGCGGCGGCGGCGGCGGCGCGGGGCTCGGCGCACATCCTCCCGGCGGCTCGCTCCGGCTCGGACTGAGCGCCGAGCGCTGAGCTCACGCCGCCGCCCCGCCCCGCGCCGCCCCGCCCCGCGCCGCCGCCGCCCCGCCCCTCGCGCCGTCTGGAGCCGCGCGTCCGCCTCAGCCCAGCGCCGGCCAGGAATGCGACCGCCTCCCGGCCCGGCTCTTCCAAGAACGCGCTCTCCCCCCCGCCGCCACCCCGCCCGGGCTCGGGCCTGCTCGGCCGCGCTCGGGCCCGTCCGCCGGGGACTCGGCTCCGCTCGGCCCCGCCCGCCCCGGACTCGGCCCCGCTCGGTCCCCCTCGGCCCCCCCCCCCCCCCGCTCGGCCCCGCTCGGCCCCGCCCTCCGGAAGGGCGCTCGGCGGGGGCAGCGGCGGCGCCCGGGGCCCCCCCCTTCCGGCCGAGGCCGCTTCCTGCGCCGCTGGGAAGGCGCCGGTTCCGCCGCCGACACCGCCGCCGCCGCCGGGGCCCCGAAACCCACACGCGGCCCCCGCCACAACCGCAGACTCGCGGAGGGGCGGGCGGGTCGAGGGCGGCGCGGCCTCCGCCGCCCGCCACGCCGTCAAGTCCACGGGGACCCCACGCTCGGCGGGGACGCCGCAGAGCACGACCCGGGTCCCATAGAATGACGAGGACGTCTAGGGGGTTACTCCACGTTAGGATTGCCCCACCCGAGGGAGGCCACACAAGAGACACAGTGCAGCGTGGCCCAGGGACCCCCCACACGTGCAGGCGCGGCCCAGCACGCCCCCCCCCCAGCCCCTGTCCCCTGGATGATTGACCGGCTGCACCGACCACCCCACGACCGTGCACCCTGGTCGCGTGGCAGCCCGCAGCTTCGCCTCCCACTGGTCCCAGTGCAGAACTGCCTGCTCCCTGGGGCAGGGGCTTTGTGCCTCCGATGCACAACCCTGAGTCGGGAACTGTGCCCTGCGCGCACAGGCCAGGTCACTGCCCGGGCCCGGCCCGGGGTCGGTCCGTAGACAGGTGGCCTGACCCTTATGCTGCAGCCCGCTCCCCCGCCCCTCCCCCCGGCTGGAGAGCCCCTTCCACGTCTGGAGGGCGCCTGAGGCAGCCCCAGGGAGACACCTCACTGTGTGTCCTTCCACGACTGGCTGGCAAGGGGGAGAGACAAACCAGAAAGTGCAGGACAGGAAAAGACCAGAGGCTCCAAGTTGGACAGGCTGGCTAGATGGCCCCCAGAGGAGGCAGCATCTTAGCTGAGGCCTAGCGGGTAGGCACTGGAAGTCAAAGAGATGGTTCTATCTGTGCTCAACCCCAGGGCAGGACAGTCCAGCCAAGCTACACAGCCACACCTTTTCCTCCACAGGACACGGGCACCCAAGCTGACCTGGGCACTAGGTGACATGTGAGGACCATGCCCGCTCCAGCCTGAGTGACCTTCAGTTGACTTCAGCTTGTCACCTCCTGCTCCTACCTCCCCAGTGGAGGCTGAAAGTGGCCCCAGTCCAGCGCTCCTAGGGGGTGGCACCTGCCCCGGGGAGCCGACCAGGCATCACTATGGCCCGTGTCACCCCTGAGGTGCCGGCAGGTGTCTGGGGAGGCAGCTAGGATGGGCGGGCACAGGGGGACGCCAGAGAGGGGCTTGAGATTCAGGGTGCAGTGGCCCCAAGTCTGGACACATGATCACTCCCCTCCATGGACACGAACCCCCCCCCACCCTCGCCTGTGTCCTAGGGCTGTCCCTCCCACCCTTCTCTCGGATTCCCCCAGCAACAGCAGCCCCGATAGGACACGTCTCTATGTGTGCAGACATGAAGCTCCAAAGGAGTATTTCAAAAACAAAGAAAAGGCGCCTCTTGTTTTGGGATACCATTTTCTTGCTCCACATTTGGACCAAAAACGTTTCTATTTTCCCTGAGAAGGTTAGTTCCTTCCATGTGGGTTTGAATTCTACGCAGCTCGGGCAACCTGTAATCCAAAGGAGGCGGTTGGGGCACCAGAGGGCTGTCTGGGAAGGGTTTCCAGCCAAGCACAGAATTTCTCCTATTCTTTTGGCCAAGCAGACACCCCCACAGGGGCCCCAAGCCCTTGGTCCCCTTGATAGGCAGTGCCCAGATCCAATGGACCACTTCCCTGTACATTCTCTGACTTCGCATGCGTCTGGGAAGGGGTCCCAGGAAGGGGCCAGGCAGGGGACCCAACATTTTTCCCAAGTTGCGGGAGATATGTAGTAGGGGACAGGTGAGGGGTGAAGAGCCCTGAGAAGCAGAAAGGGCCTGGATCACCTCTAAAACTCCTCCTCATTGGACTTCGAGGCCTCCTCCCCGAAAGATGTTGGAGTTTCTGGAGCAGCCAAGCCCACCTCACCCACCAAAGGCCAGGCCAGCCATGCCTAGACAGAGCCAACCAGGCTCCCTGTCTTCTCTCTGACCCAGTGGGGTGTCTCAGCCCTGCTGGCCTTTCTCCCTCCACCCCACCCCCACAGCTGGATGGTGGGGTGGCTCACTCCTCCCCCTGTCCCACTGCCACTGGCCAGGCACCAGGCTGGCAGGCAGAAGGTCCAGTCCACGGGCAAAGCCACATCGGAGGGCAGGGACCCACTACACCTGTGCCCCCGCCCCGGCTCACGGTGTGGGCAGCGGGCTGTGTGTGTTCATATCTGTGGGACTTGTACCCCTGCAGGCACAGGGCTGAGTGCTGGGACCAACAGGGAAGGAGAGCAAGTTCTGCCCCACGTGGCTTCCACCTCCTGTGGCCAAGGATTGACACATCGGCCGGCAGAGGAGCGACATCATTCGGGTCCTGAGGAGGGCTTGAGAGGCTGGGAGCTGGCCTTGGAGCCAGCAGTGTTCAGGGTCAGAGGTGAGGGCACTGGCAGTGATGGGGGGGGGGGAGGGGGACGCTCACAGGCCCAATGGGGGAAAAGGGCTGGAAGGCTCGAGGCAGCAGCCCCGACAGAGAGACCCCAACAGACGGCTTCCTGCTTCCCCGAGTGGACCAGCCCAGTCCTCCCCAGCTCCCACCTGCCCCCTGCCCCCTGCCCCCTGCTCCCTGCCCCCTGCCCCCTGGGAAGTGGAAGAAAACACCTGGTTGAAGCCAGGCACAAACTGTCATTGTTAAGAAAGTGCTAAGATGCCATTTTAAAACCTTAACCTGGATGAGGCACCTGCGTGGCTCAGTCGGTTGAGCATCTGACTCTGATTTCGGCTCAAGTCATGATCCCAGGGTCATGGGATTAAGTCCCGCATTGGGCTTCACGTGCTGAAAACTCCGATCCTGCTTGGGATTCTTTCTCTCCCCCTATTTTTACCCCTCCCACGCTCAAGCTCACTCTCTCTCTCTCTCTCTCTCTCTCTCTCTCAAAAATAAACATTGTTTTTAATATGGAGAGGAATAAATGAATCGTGTGGTGAATTGGAATCAGCAAGACTTCCGTGAACCGATAAGTTGCAATGTTTATAAACAAAGAGAAAAATTGTAGATGTAAACATGTGTTTGTACAAACATCCATATAATTTGCAGCTCTGTCTAGTGAGAGGGCCTGAGAGGAGTGACACCCCAACAGCAGTGAGCACACTGAGAACACACATCCTGGTTTCTAAATTCCATCCTCCACAGAAGGAACCAGAGTTCTCTGGCAAGATGTTCCCAGGGCTTGGGCAGGGAGAGGACAGGATGCGCCTGGGACACCTTCCTGTGCCCAGAAGTACTGAAGGGCTCAAAGCATAACTGGGACATGTCAAAGGGACATTACCAGCTTGAAGCTCCACCCCCCCACTGGCAAATCAGAGGTCACAATTATTGTCACAAGTTATAATCACAGAATAAAATAGGAAACCACAAGTCCACACATATTCAGATACTTACTAGGATAAATTATTTGTAAGTTGAAAGTTTGATGAGAAATAGTCTATTTGCCTGGTTTTAAAGTGCCTCACGCAAGGTTCCCATAATCACTAAGGGAAGAAGAGTGAGTCCCCAGGGGAGATGCGGGCAGACACCACGGTAACCAAACAATCTAATCGGACACCATCACTCGTTGGCTCAATCGTAGTCCTGCACCGCTGACAGGGTGGGCGGGCAGACGGCACGTCAGTTGTGCGATTCTCCTGCCGAAGAAGCATAGCCTGCCTCTGATCACGAGGAAAACTCAGACATCCACGTGGAGGGACTATGTACAGAAAGACGGGCCCAGAACCTTCACAGGTGTCAGGGTTTCAGCTGTCAGGGAGAGGCCAAGGAATGTTTTGGATCTTCAGAGACTAAAAAGATGATGGCACAGTGTGATGTGTGGCCCTGGGTTGGATCCCATGCACAGTACTGGGACAACCAGAAAGTCTTGGATGTAGTCTAAGACCAGATGGCGATGACCCTACTTTGGACGAGGTGTTATGGTTATGTCAGAGAACAGCCTTGTTTGGGTGCAGGGTAGAGCCCTAGGTCAGCAATTAATTCACAAATGCTTCAGGGAGAGGTCCTGTATCATTCTTACAACTTTTCTGTAAGCTGGAGATTGTTAGAAAACACGAAATGTATTTTTTTTTATTATTTTAACGTTTATTTATTTTTGAGACAGAGAGAGACAGAGCATGAACGGGGGAGGGGCAGAGAGAGAGGGTGACACAGAATCGGAAGCAGGCTCCAGGCTCTGAGCCATCAGCCCAGAGCCCGACGCAGGGCTCGAACTCACGGACCGCGAGATCGTGACCTGAGCTGAAGTCGGACACTTAACCGACTGAGCCATCCAGGCGCCCCCAAAATGTATTTTTAAGGATGTTATGGGAAGAAGCATAAATTCTCTCTTTGACCCCTCTTAGCTTGAACTGCCCAGCGGAGCAGGCTCTAGCCTGAGGCAGCCGAAAGTCTTACCATTGTGCCTGTAGGTTGAGGCCTGAGGGGACACTAGGAGGACACCAAGAGCATCGGCTTCTCTTTCAAACAAGAGGGCAGAGGAGCTGGCCCCCTTCCTTGTGTAACACAAACGTATGCCAGAGAGTGGAGGCCACTCTTTAAATGTTCTGTGAAAATGCACAGGGAAGGAAGTTCTGCAGAACTGGAAACATTGGAACATGAACCATAGTGGTGAGCAGTGTGGAGACAGAGCAGCCTACATGAGGCCTGGAGCTGGCCTTATGCCTGTTGTGAGCTGAGAGTTCAGGCCGGTGTGGGACACAGTGGAGGTCATAGGCCTTTCTGAAATGGGAGTTGGAACCAGTCATGACAGCACAAGTTAGGAAGGGGCTGTCCACTCTATGAAGGGGACTTGGAGACTCTGCCCACCAGCCTGGTGGTGGAGCTCAGAGAGCAGCCATCCCAGACTGGGACAGGACAGAGAGTTCTAGGAAAATGCAGAACCAATGGAATATAGGATGCATTCTACTAGATCAAAAACTGTACGGAGTGCCTGTCGGAAGATGTAGGAGGCATTAGCTATAGGTACAGAGGAAACTCAGCAGGTGAAAACATAAAGGCAAATGTTAACTCCAGGAAAAACAAAGAAAACAATCTAAACAGAGTTCACTACTTGGCCCAGCAGTGAATAGTATTTATATAATTATAATAGTGCAAACAACAGTAACAAAAAAAAATGAAATAGTTCACTTGGGAAGGTGAAAGAAAAGAAAGACTGGGAGCTGAGGGTGCTGGTGAGAGCTCCTTCAGTGACGTCTCATAATGTCTAAATCTGGTTTAAAAAAAAAGCAAGGGCATGTAACTTAAAAATGTGGAGAAACATCAGACAAGAAACAGCTGAAAGAATTGAGAGAGGCTGACACCAGACCCTTGGACCCAGGGTCCAGAGTGGGACTCAGGGACCACTACGGACTTGTTGAAAGTGGCCTAACTTTTTGGCTCCTTCTGTTCCTTTTATCTATGTATCTGTCTTTCTTTGGTAATAATTAAAACAAACAAACTGGAACTCTAAACTGAAAATAACAAAGAAAAATGAATTCATATCCCCACCATAAAATGCCACAGTTTGGGACATTAAAGAACAGACTTTGACTAAGACATTGATTAGAAAAGGAATTAAAATGGAATCACAAAATCTTTTAATGAGAATGATAACGAAAACACTGTTAGTCAAAATTCCTAGATGCAGCTGACGTAGTACTTAGACTTTTATAGCCTTCGGTTCCTATATCAGAAAACAAGATAGTGGTTTTTGCCGAGTGAGGAAACTATAGATATTTTTAATTTCTTCTTTGTGCTGACCCGCACTTTCTAGTTTTCTAAAGAAGCTGCTTTTGATTTTGTTGACCTTCCCTGTTGTTTCTTCTGGACCATTCCGGCCAGGAAGAACGCCCCCCCCCCCCATTCCCCATAGGAGCTTCTGTGGGGTCAGCCTTGTGGGCTATCCAAGAACTATTCATTCCACGTGGCTGAGATTGTGTGTCTGCCTTCCCTGGGATGGTCAGGGGCCAGGGTCTATGCAGGGTCACCCATGGGTCCCAGCATTCAGCAGGCAGTTAAGACCTGCAGAGTGGGGGTCAGCCAAGGTGACGCTTGGGAAGCTGAGCAGAGCACCTGGCCACAGGACACACGAGTCCCACTCTGGCTGCCATTGGGAATGAGGGGGCGAGCCCAGCACAGTGCTGCAGGGGCTGACTGCCTCACCCTGTGCCCCGAAGTCCTGCTTGTCACCCCTATGTACCCGTCTCCTGCCCAGGAACTGCCCTTGTCTTCCTCCAGGTGGGAGGAGGGAAAATCAGGGGCCCCTTGCCCCAACCACCCACCCCGTGGCTCCATGGCACTGCCGGCTTGGTGGGTCCCACCGTGGCAGGCCTGGTCTCAGCTGCCGAATGAAGCTGGATGGGGCAGCACTGTCACTGCCCAGCCCCTGGGAGCCTGGGCAGGGCATTAGGGCCGTCGCGCCCAGGAGCCAGGTGTTTGCTATGTCCTGCCTGTGAGCCCACAGCCAGGGAGGGAGGGGGCCTGGCCCAGGCCCCAGGCCCCGGGTTGGAGAGACCAAGCCGGCTCTGGAACCCTTTCCTCTGGGAGAAACAGCTCGGCCAGCACAGAGCACATTCGGGATCCAGGAACAGCAGCAGGAAAGGTGAGCAGGGGTTGGACCCAGAGCAACCCACCCCCCCCCCCCCGCCGACCCCCAACAGGGGCTTTGAGCTCCAGGGCTTGCTGGCGTGCTCTGGGGATGTGTCCTCAGCTGGTGGGGCCCTCTGGAGAGGACTCAGCCTGGAGGAGTGCAGAGAGAGCCTGTGTGGGCGCTCTGCCCTGCAGCCCCACCCCTGCCTGCAGGACCCCGTCCCCCGAAGCATCCTGTGCTGCTCTGGAACGTACACCTTGCCGGGCATGGCCTGCCCGGGGCCCTGGCCATACCCCACAGATCACAGGGTGGCCGCCTCATGCCTGTGCCCTGTAGCCCTGGGCCAGCCGGGGGCCCCAAAGTCAGAGCGTGTGGCCTCCACGTAAGCCAAGAGGGGTGGGGGCACAACACTGCAGGGCGGAGGGGATATCAGGGCCGAGCCGGGGCCTGGACATCACCAGCATCCTTCAAAGACCTGCCCCCACGCCCCACCCCCGCCTCTTCGCCCTACAGACACTGCTGAGCCGGGTGGGCACTGGGGACCCGATGGGGGCAGGAAGGGCAGGTTCTTGCCTGCAGGAAGTTTCCCACCGGCACCTTCCAGAGTCGGTCCTCCCGGGGCTGGACTTACTGCAATGCGCTTATGACCGTTGGGCCACGTGGCCAGAAGTGGGATCTGGGTGCCTGGGGCTGTACGCACACCCCAGTATCGTACCTTCGAGGCACTGAGTGGGGAGGTGCTATGGTCCCCGTGTCAAAGCAGAGCACGGCGAGGCTCAGGGTGCCCCCGACCTGCCCGGGGCACCGTGGGGTGAGCCGGTGGGAGCCTGCCGCAGGGTTCAGACAGGTGATGTGGCGGTGAGTGCTCCGAGCGCCCCGGTGAGTGCTCCCAGCATCCGGGGAGGGGCAGCAGGGAGCCCCTTGAGACAGCCATTTCCCCAAGCGGCTGTGTTCCCTCCCCATTGTGGAGGGAGAGTCCCACCTGCTGGGCCCCCACCCCCACCGAGGTGTCCCCTCTCTCTCCTGTATCTGCCCTTCCCCACAGCAGCAGGACACAGCCTCGTCTTCCCTCTCTCGGGCCCCCAGCCCCTCCGGCTGCCTCCGTTCGGCCCTTCCAGCCACACGTCCCGGGCGCCAGCACTGTCCTCCCCCTCCTCCGCCCCCCACCCAGGCTCTGGAGTGAGCCTCCCCTTGCCTGGTGCCATCTGCCCTCTGCCTGTCACCTGCCCCTTGCCCGCCAGGGGCCCTGTCACTCTAGCAGCGAGTGGTGAGTAGACAGACTCTCATTAAATCCTGGTGAACCGACTGACCAGCTGACAGAGGTCCGAGGAGGCACGTTGCCTCAGGCCCAGCCACTGGTCTGGCCAGGTGTCCCCAGGTGCTTCCTCTTGTCTGACAGGCACCGCCCTAACGGCCCCCAAACTGCGGGGGCCCTAAGACCTCTACCTCTCTGGGCCCGAGGTAGCCTCTCCAGGAGACAGAGAGGCCAGGTTGAGTTAGGGTTCGAACCTACTGCAGAGGAGGCGAGAGGACACCGCACACCCCAGAGGTGAGGGGCCACGGCGGGGGGGGGGGGGGTGCTCCGGCAGGGAAGGGAGAAAGGGGAGTCATCCTCAGAGCGGCAGAGTCCCAAGATGAGGAGGGTGGCTGGCGCCCCCCTCCGGGGCTCCCTCAGTGCTCCCTATAGGGTTTTAGATGACTTAGGAGGGTTCTGTCAGCACCTGGCTGGTCGGCGGCGGGGGGGGGGGGGAGTAGGGCCCGCACCCCAGGCCTGGTCACAGCACCCAGCCCCTCCAGGGCCTCCTCCCGTGCCAGGGGGACCCAGGTCTGTCATCTCCCACCCCAGGCCCCTGGGCTCCTCTCTCCTGGAAGCAAGGCCACAGGCTCCCCTCCCTGAAAATCATAAACTGTAAATCGGAGGCATGCTTGGTTCCCCGAGCAGGCCCCCTCCCGCCCTCCTGCCGTCATTCCTGGCAGGCGGACCAGTGAGCTCACTCATTACATAAGGCATGTGAGCTATTTCTTGGGGGCAGGAGCTCCCCCTACACGGGGCTCCGTTTCCCCTCTCCAGCTCCAACCACAAGCCAAGGGGGTCTGGGCCTAAGACGCAAGACCCCCATGTTCCCAGGGCCCCCTCACCCCGTGCGGGAGGAGGGGCTGCTCAGCCCAGGTCCCAGCCCCCACCCCTCCAGGAACAGGAGACCGAAGGTCCTCCCTGAGCGGCACCCGGAGGGCGGTGGGCAGCGACCCAGCCCCAGCCAGGTCTCAGGCATAAGGGAAGGGGTCCCAAGGGCATCACTGGCTGCTGCGTTTCAGTCATTGCTCCCAGGACGGGCACAGGCGTTCCTCTCTCTCTGGATTGGGGGTCGCTCCCGCTGGCACCCCCTCCCCCCCCCCCCCCCGGCCCCATCTGGTGCTCTTGGCCCCTCCGAGGACACCTGGATCATCCGAGGGCCCCAAGCCCAGCGACATTTCAGCCAGGACGTGTGCTCCTGGGAGGAGAGGCAACCAGATATCACTTTGCTCAGAACAGAGGACCCCCAGGGAAGGACCCCGGGGGTGGGGTGGGGGGGTGGAAGGAGCCCCAGCAGGACAGCCATGTTTCCCGGAGGTGGGCCCCAGCCCAGGGAGCCCTCCGCTCGCTGCTGGGGGTCCTCCCAGGAGCCTCCGGCCTCAGCTGTTGGGGGACAGGGGCCCAGGGACCTCGGACCCCCTGCCGCACTTCCATGACCGACCTGGAACCGGGGACTGAGGGTGACCCGTGAGGACACGGCTTGAAGGGACCGACGGCAACATGTGCAGGGCATCTGGGGGGCAGGCAGCGAGAGCAGGGCAGGGCCGCTCCCCGCTCCCCGCCTGGAAGGGGGGCCGTGGACGCAGGTGGGGTGGGTGTGCGGGCCGCCTGCGCTGTCTGCCCCGTGGTGGGGGGCTCCTCGGCGGGGGGGGGGTGGGGGGGGGAACACAGGGTGCTAAGCCCCTGTCCTCCCCACCTGCCCGCTTGGCCCTGCCTGGAAGGAGAAGTCGGGAGGACACCCAGCCACTCGCCGCCCTGCCCGCCCCCGGAGGGAGGCCTCTGTGGCGATCGGGGCTTCCAAGGCGCCTCGCTGCGCCCTGCGAGGGGACAGGGGACAGGGGACAGGGCTCTCGGGCGGCGGGGACGCGGGGAGCCCGCAGGCCGGAAACAAGACCACGGCTCCTTTCTTTTCAGAGACTCGATTTCTTGGAACGCACACCCTTCGGGTTTGCTATTTTTACCCGCCCCAGCCTTCCGGTCTCCATGGCGACGCCTCCAAACAGCAGATTCCAGGCGGCAATGACGTCACCTTTCCCCTTCCTGCCGCCCAGGCCTCCGGGCGCTGCCGGGCCGACCCCGTCGCGCGCCCCCCTGCGCCCCGGCCGGGCCCCCACCCCCCTCCCCTCCCCCGGCCGTGGGGTCCCCCGCGCCCCCGCGCCCCCGCGCCCCTGCCCGCCCGCCGGCGGGGCCTTGGGGGGCCGCGCGGCCCGTCCCCGCAGGGCGGCTGTGCTGGAGCCCCCGTGGCAGAGGGCACGGGCCCAGGGCGGCCCTCCCTCCCGCTCCGGGATCCCTGCCATGCGGGCCGCCCTGTGGGAGCTGCGCGGGCCCTCGCGGCCGGGGAGGCAGGGGCAGGCCGGCGCCAGGCCTCGCTGGCTGCGGGGGTAGCAGCCCGTCTGGCCTGGGAAGCCCCTGCCGCTCCCTCGTCGGAAACCGGTGACCTACGGCAGAGGGGCTCCGAGGTGGCGGGAGAGCCGCAGGGGCCCGTGGCCCGGTCGGCTGAGCCCCTGCCGCTGTGCCCCTGGGCGTCCGAACCCCCTCCCGCATGGTGGCAGTCCTGTCCGGGCCTGTCGTGGGCCATGCGCTGCACACCTGGGTCCTGATCGGCAGTGGAGCCGTGCGGCCTCTGCTCCTGGGCCCGGGTCTCCTACCGGGGGTCAACCGCCGCGCCCGTGTGGGCCAACACTTTGCCCAGCTGTCCCTGTAACGCCCAGCCTGAGCTCAGTCCTCGGCGCAAACCAAGCACAAGGACACTTGGGGCTGGAGGGCCAGCCATGTGCGACTGGGGTCGGGTGGGAGCGTGGGCTACCCGGGTCACCGCCCCCCACCTCCCGTGAAACACCCTCCCCCCTCCGGGTGCTAGCGCCACACTGTGGACTCACTTTCTCCACAGTGGTTGAGGAGTCTCCTCGGTGGCTCGTGGGCTGGGAAGCGCTGCGTGGGGTAGGGGGCACCACACCCCTGCTGTGGCCTGCTGGGGTGCGGGGGTGCGGGGGTGCGGGGTGGGGGGGGGCCCACCCCGAACCCGAAGCAGGGCCCGCCCCTCCCCGGCAGCCCAAGGGGCGGAGACAAAACAACCCCCGGCCCCACCCCCAGCAGCCTCCCCCACCCAAAGCAGAAGCTGGGCCTGAGGTTCAGAGAGGGGAGCAGGACAGGCAGGGCGGAGGGTGGGGGCCGGTCGGAGAGTCGGGGCCGCGCTGCATCGGGCCAGCGTCCAGAAGGGCAAAGAAGGTGCTCATAGCAGCTACCCCGTCGGCTGCGGTCTCTGCTCCCAGAAACGGTATTGAAACAAGGTGGTTTCGAGGCTCACATTCCTGCCCTCCTGCTTCATGTGAGGTACGAAGCCCCAACTCGCCCCTGTCTGACGTGGGCAGGCGCGCTCGCAGGCCCGGGCACGAGGCAGGCAGGTGGGCCGCCCGTCTCCGGAGCCCCGCACAGACGCGTTCACAGAAAGGTGTGCAGGGAAGCAGCCAGCCCTGCAGGTGGGCCTCGTGACGCACCCCACCCACCCCTGCGAGCCTGTCTGTCCTCAGGCTGTGTCCCAGGGGCCCTGCCCGTGCTGGGGGCCCCCTGGAGTGGGGGCGGCTCTAGCCGGAGGTGGACGGGGTTGTCCGCTTAAGCACCAACTCCAGCGGGCTCTGTCCGGGCGGAAGACAGGAAGGGGTCACTGGGTCTGGGGAGCTGTTGGACACTGAGGGGCCTGAGAACAGGCTTCATGCGGAGGGTGTGAAATTTGAGGACAGACGGCTGGTGGCCCTGGAGCAAACGGAGTCTGGGCACCCCCGGCACCCGCAGGCAGTCCTGTCCGTCTGCCCTTCTGCCTCGCGCTCTTTATGTAACAACGCAGGCTCCCGGGACCGCCACTGCCCCTACCCTTTCCTCCCGACCTGACCGTATGGGCTCCTGCCAGGCCCCACGCGAGGCCCCTGGTCTGAGCTCCGGTCAGCCAGACGTGTCCTGCCCAGGCTGAGATCCAGGAGGAGGTCAGGGGGCTCTGGCCCTGAGGGGCGGTGGTGTCCACGGGGGAGACCCCATGCCAGGCATGAATGTGGAATCGATTTCTTCCACCTAGTTTATCAAGGACCTGTATTTACTGAGAGATGAGCAGGAAAAAGTTCTTGTTCTCAAGTGCTTACAGTTTCATGAGAGACAATGAAAAATTAAATTTCCATATGTTTTATACGAGATGGGGACACACAGTCCTACAAAGAGTAGACCAGAGTGAGGTAGATGGGATGCTGAGGGGGCTCCTTATGAAGTCCATTTCAACAAAGCCCCAAAATGGGTAAGGAATGAGCATTCTGGGAGGAGAACAGCAGGTGCAAAGGCCCTGAGGCAGCAGCTCTGGTCAGGGTCCACGTGGAGGGTGGAGGACAGTGAAGTAAGGAGGAGGAAGAGGTGTTCACCCCCAGCATTGCTCCCCCAGGGACAGGGTCCTAGGGGGTACTGTGTCGAGCCCGAGAGCCCCCCCTCACCTCTGTCACTGACAGGCTGGGCAGCACAGCTTCCGGGTGGGGCGAAGGGAAGTTCAGCAAACAGCACCCCCTGCCTCCACTTTGCTGCTGGAAACACTGAGGACTGGATACGGACAATAGATTCCGAGTGGCCGAGGCTACTTTTCTGAATGCTGTGTCCCCAGGCTGGAGTAACAGCCAAGAGGAAGTCCCTCGCCTGGCCCCGGCCAGGCCCCTCCGCGGTCCCTGGGCAGCCCCTCCCCACCCTGCCCAGGGACCCCCTGCCGGCTGCCCTGCCCGTGACTTTAGGAGTTGGCCATGGGGCCGAAGGGCCTGGGTACGGGGCGCAGGCTGCCTGGCCCGCCACCCCCAGAGCCACCTCCCACAGCCCCACGGACACGGCAGGGAAGGTCCCGCGGCCACGGGCCTGGCATTGGCCTCTGCCCAGCACCTTCCACAGACCGCCCCACCTCCAGGCCGAGCGCTGCCCAGAGGCTCTCATCTCCGTGAGTAATGTTTAACTTGGAAGGGCTGCCGGGGAGAGGTTAACAAGTTTGGATTGGGATCTGCTTGCAGGAGGGGGAGAGGGAGAGGGGAGGGGGAGAGGGCAAAGTTGAGAGGGAGGAAGGGGGGCAGGAGGCGGGGCTGCGGGCCGGCTCTCACGGCCAGGGCTTGAAGGGCCCCTCCCTGGGATCTCCCCCCTGCGAGCCGAGCCGGGCCTGCCAGCGGCTCCTCCCCGGGGAGGGGGGCTTTGAGGCTGAAGACACACCCTGGGCAGCAGGCTGAGCCCCTCTGGGCTCGGTCTCCCCCACGGGAACCCCGCGGTCAAAGCTCCGGGGGAGAGAGAGCACGAGGAGTG
Organism: Neofelis nebulosa; assembly: GCF_028018385.1. Lineage (NCBI taxonomy): Eukaryota > Metazoa > Chordata > Mammalia > Carnivora > Felidae > Neofelis > Neofelis nebulosa. The sequence goes on from NC_080783.1 coordinate 221,406,553, forward strand.
CACACACACACACGGGCCCGTGTGCACGCACCAACACACGCTCAGGAACACGGGCTGTGGGCGGAAGGGCCCCCTGCGGAGCCAAGGCTTCGCCGCGAGGGACCCAGGGAGCAAGGATGAAGCCTGGCCGGGGTGGGGGTGCCGGGCAGCAGGAACACCGAGCTCCTGTCCTGCCCCCTCCGGCTCCGGTGTCCACCGGCCACACCTGAGAAGGCCGAGGGGCGCTGGGGAGGACTCCACTCCAAGCGACCAAGGGGAGAGGCCTTCTGTTCCACCCTGTGTCAGGGACGGGCCACCCCGGGCCGCCATGCTAGGCGGGGTCTGCCCGCCTCCCCCACCAGGACCCTGCCCGGGCTCGAGCTCCCTCACACCAGGCAGAGCGCCCCCCCACCCCCCCTTCAGCATCTGTAAGACAACGGATGCCTTTTCCCGAAGATGGCTCTTCAGGGAAAATGCACCCCTCTCCAACTCGGGTAGTTTCTCCTGACCGGCTTTACCCCTGGGGGGCCCAAACACCTGCTCTTGGGGAAGGGCCTACCCTGGCTGGTTGGGCCCCCCGGCACCAGGTGGAGCAGGGGTCTCACCCTCACGGAGTAACAGCAGTTGATGGAAGATGCTGGAAGGGAGTCCCTTTCCCGCCTTGGCCAGCCCGCCGGCCAGCCGCTGTTGTTTCTCTAAAGATAAACTGTTTCACTTTGAACTTCCTCCTTGAGAATTCTGAATTCGTGACCTGTCTTGTGAGCTTGGCAAAGGGCCTGGACAGAGTAAGGATATTCCGCCCCCCCTACCCCGGTGTGCGTGTGATTGCACGTCAGAGCCTGGGTCTCGGGGCGCCCCCCGCCCGAGTGGTGGAGCCTGGGTCTCGGGGCGCCCCCCGCCTGAGTGGTGGAGCCTGGGTCTCGGGGCGCCCCCGCCCGAGTGGTGGAGCCTGGGTCTCGGGGCGCCCCCGCCCGAGTGGTGGAGCCTGGGTCTCGGGGCGCCCCCCGCCCGAGTGGTGGAGCCTGGGTCTCGGGGCGCCCCCCGCCCGAGTGGTGGAGCCTGGGTCTCGGGGCGCCCCCGCCCGAGTGGTGGAGCCTGGGTCTCGGGGCGCCCCCTGCCCGAGTGGTAGCTGGCAGGGCACCTGGAACCCAGCTGGCGTTCTGCAGTCGGTGTATTTGCATCCCCTAAAATTCAAGGTTTCACCTTGAAACCTAAGCCCCCACTAGAGAAGTGAGGACTTTGGGAGGCGAGTAGCTTACGAGGGGGGAGCCCCATGACGGGATCAGTGGCCTCGAGAGGGGACCCCGGAGAGCTCCCTCGCCCCGTCTTCCATCTGTGACCCAGAAGAGGGTCCTCAGCAGACCCCGACCCGCCGACACCCGGATCTCAGCCTTGCAGCCCCCGGTCTGCGATAATCTGTGAGCAGCCCAGACGGACTGAGACAGCGGGCGTCAGCACCCCTGCCGGGGCGTGCGGGCTCTCAGGCCAGGCTGGGGAGGAATGGAGAGGCTGAGGCCAGAGGGACCCTTGCTTTCCCCGGAGGAGGGCGTTCTCGGGGCCCAGGCCCCTTCTGTACCCAGCTGGGGTACAGAAGGCCCGGGTGGGGGGACGAATCTCTGGGGTTTCTCCCACCCTTAGCAGTGTGTCCAAGCACGTTGATAGGGGATTTGGGGACAGTCAGGAGCCCCTCGCTGGAGCCTGCAGCCTCAATGTGGCAGGAAATGCCCAGAGTGGAGACCACGGGCTCCTCAGGCCCCTGCCCCCCAGTCCACGGTGCTGCCCACCACACGTGGCCCCCGAGCACTCACTCTGTGGCCAACGGACCCTGCACTTGGTTCCAGACATCTAGCGTGACCAGAGAACGTGTGACAACACGCTCATCACGTACGTGCAGGTTCCTCGTTGAAATGTGACGTTTTAGGGATGTTGGGCTCAAATGAAACACGTTATTACAGTTAAGTTCGCCTACTTTCTTTCACACTTCCACGGGGGCTACTGTCATTTACAGTGACCTGGGAGGAGGGGCCGACAGGGGGACAAAGGCCGCGATGGCAAGGGCAGGTCTGAGGATGGGCGCATCAGGGACAACTGACCAGCAGAGAGAGGACAGTGCCTGCAGGTGACAGCAGGGGACGCCGGCGGAGGTGGTGAGGCCCAGGTCTGTTTCACAGGACTCCGTGCTGCGGGGCATCACCACCACTTGAGTACAGGTCCCTCACCAGCTATCCCCGGAAGCCCCGGCCTGTGGGGACAAGGGCAGCTGGAACCCACCCCAACTGTCACTCTGCCACGTGCCCACCAGCTCCAGGCCACTCTGGGTGGTCAGGGGGCCTGGGGCTGTGGCCCTCAGGGAAGGCTGCCCAGCAGTGGCAGGCATCTGGGGTCTCTCTTTGTCCCCAGGGGGCCCCTGTGGCCTGAAGTCCTGGCAGATCTTCCCTCCCTGTCCACATGGCTTGGTGGCTTTTTCTTTGTACTGCCCACCCCCCAAAGCCAGATGCTCTCGTTCCGTGGGGAGGAGGTGCTGCTTGTTGGCGGCTGTTGGGGGGGGGGGGGTCTGGCCATCCTAGGAGGCGGTGGGGGGGCTGGCCATCCTAGGAGGTGGGGGGGTTGGGCATCCTAGGAGGCAGTGGGGGGGTTGGGCATCCTAGGAGGCGGTGGGGGGGTTGAGCATCCTAGGAGGTGGTGGTGGGGGTTGGGCATCTTAGGAGGTGGTGGGAGGGGCTGGGCATGGGTGCAGAGCAGGGGGGACAGTCAGCTCCCCAAGGGTCTTGGGGGAGGCGGGTGCAGCAGAGGGCTCTCCAAAGCTTAGGAGCCCCCAAACGGGAGGAGTGGGCCTCACGCTCTGCCCGGCCTTGGGCACCCAGCTCCGCCCCTCGCGCTGTGGCCCCAACCACTCCTATGCCAGGCCCCCGGCTGCCACTGAGGCAGCGAGACCAGGAGCCCAGACAGCAGTGAGGGGGCGCTGCGTTCAAGCCCCAGCTCTGTGCTCACTGTCCCGTGGTCTAGGACTAAGGGACGGATGGCTCCTGGCCTCAGTAGGCCCGTCTGTAAATGGGGCCGAATGAGGGCACCTCCCCCGCGGGGCTGGACACGGGCGAGCAGGCTGGTGCCCCCGAAGCGAGAGCTGGGCCTGAGGCCCCTGGCCCCTCAGTGGGGCTGCTCGCAGGGCAGGGTGTGGGAGAAGCACACACTGACACAGTCTCACCTCTGTGGCAGAGGGTTAGGGCTCTGAGAAACCAGGGACCTGTCCCTGCCTCCACCCCAGGCAGGGCCTCGGGGGTACCATCCCCACAGCTGGGAGACCGGGGGGGGGGGGGGGGGGGGAGGGGGGGGGTTGCCGCTCAGGCCCCAGCTGCCTGCCCTGCCCTCCACGAAGGGGCGGACGATGACCGAAGGGGCCAGGCACGTGTGACCCATGTGCGCCGAGGCCGCTGGGCCGCCTGGCGTCTGGCGGGGGCGGGGTGGCCAGCAGCAGAGACTTGCCCAGCGATGCGTTAGCAGAGTGCGGGCCACACGGAAGCCCCCACACTCCCCGTGGGAACAGAGGGAGGCGGCGTGGGAGGAGAGGGGCTGCTGGTGGGGCCTCCGCGGTGGCCAGCTGGTTCTGCCCTCCCAGCTCCACCCGGGGGGGGGGGGTGGACAGGACCACCTGCGCCTCCCCGCATCCCCAACAACAACCCAAAAGGAGTCCTGTGTTCCAGATCCCAGTGCCCTTCTCCCTCCCCAGCCCCCTCCCTCCCCCCTGGGTGTTTTCAACCATCATGCACCCCCTCCCCAGGCTTCTGAGCGGCCAGCTGGGCCTGAAGGTGCCTCAGGGACTGGGGGGGCCGGCTGTCTCCCAGGGCTGCCGCTCCAGCCAGGACCCCTCCCTCCGCATCCTGGACTGAGGGCTGGAGAGGTGAGGCCCCGGGGGAGACAGCGTGACCCAGGCAGCGGGAAGGAAGGACAGGCCCATTTCAGTGGCCCAAGGGGACTTGGGGCGGCTGCCTACGTGGGTGCCCCCCCTCCCCCGCTGCTTGGCCCCGGGCGGGTGTGCGGCCAGTTCAGACAAGGGATTCTGCAGGCCGGTGTGCCAGGGCTCCCACCGGCCGGACGGCCCCTGCAGGCCTCAAAAGGGACCCTCAGGAACCAGGGCTGCCCTCTGGCCTGTGCAGGGGCGAGGGGGTGTTGCCAGGCCCTGGAAGGTCCAGGCAGCAGAGTCGGAGAAGCTCAGCGCCTACCTGAGGCCCAGGCCCCGGGGCAGCGGTAGCGGGCGAGGCTGGGGCTCCTGCAGCTCCGGCTTCCGGAAGGGTGAAGCTGAGGGGTCTCAGGTCAGAGAGCCAGCCTGGCCCCTCCTGCCGGCCCCCTCGCCGGGCCAGGCAAAAACCCTACCAGCTTCCCGCTCCCAACCTGGCAAGCGGAGACACAGACCCTCTGCTGGGGACTAGTGTCCCTCACTGTGCCGCGAGCTGATAACCCTGTGACCCCTGGTGGCAGCCTGGCCCTCTGGTTGGTCAAAGGGTCCCAGTAAGACTCAAAGGCTGAGAAGTAACTCCAGGTGCCTGGCCCCTGGGGGTAGGGGTAGAGGAGAGAGGGGGCTCCCCCTGCCCGTGCCCAGCAGCCCTGCCCCCAAAGACCTCTACCTGTCATTGCCAGGGAGGTCAAATAACCATCCACTGACCCCTGACCCAGCCTCTCTGCCCTCAAATGGAGGAGGGGGCCAGAGAAGAAGGGTCAGGGTTGGGGCAAAAAAGGAGGAGGGGAAGAAGGAGAAAAGGACAGAAAGGAAAAGAAGTCAAGTGGGAGGAGGTGCATAACGGAAAGGGGAGGGGAGGAGGGGTGAAGGAGGAGGGAGGGGAGGAGAGAGGGAGAAGGGGAGGAGGGCAGGGAAGGGGAGGAGGGGAAGGAGAGGAGCACGGAGAGGGAGGAGGGGGAGGAGGGGAGGAGACGGAGGAGGGGAGAAGCGGAGGGGAGGAGGCAGAGGAGGGGAGGGGGAGAGGGGAGAGAGAGGAGGGGGAGCAGGGAGAGGGAGGAGGAGGAGGAGGAGGTGGAAGGGTAAGGGGAGGAACAGGGAGAGGGAGGAAGGGGAGAAGGGGAGGAGTGAAGGCCCAGGCTGAGGCCCAGCAGCTCCTCTGACAGAGACCCCCCCCCCTACTGTGGGCCCCAGCAGGTGCCCCAGGAGCCAACTCAAGGACACCTCCAGGGAAGCGGATGACAGCTTTCCAGGTCAGAGCTCTTTCACAGCGCCAGGCTGGAAATTGGCCTCACAGAAACGGGGGCTCGTGGTGGCCGCGCAGCCATGGCTCATGGTGGCCGAGGCCGGGGGCCTGGAAGGCACAGGGACCTGCCGGCATCTCAGGAAGTCAAGGCCCCGGCAGGGTTGTCCTAAGGAGGCAGCAGGTGGGACGAGCGGTCCCTGTGGAGAAGCCACGCCCACTCGGGGGAGGCCGGGGGGAGGCCCCTCGCTCCTGGGAGTGGGTCTGACCCCTGTTGCCCCGGCCTGGGCGCCCCCCGGGACATTCGTGAGCTTGAGGCTGAGCTGGGCCTGCTCCGGGCCATACTCTCAGGCGGCAGCGGCCTCCTCTGCTCTGGGGGGTGGTCAGCAGGCAGGGGGTGAGACAGGCGGGTCGGGGATGCCCAGTCGCCCCCGACTGACCGCACCGCACCGGGCGCTGAAGCAGACGGTGTCCCGACGCTGCCGCACAAATGACTGGGGGCTCAGAACCACAGAACTAGTCCGTGCTGGCACAGTCTGGGGGCCACAGTCCCCACTCAGGCTGAGCAGGGCCGCCGTCCCTCGAAGGCCCCGGGGAGGACCTTTCCTGCCCCCGGGCCGCGTCGCTCTGGCAAGCTTCCCTCTTCCCACAAGGACACCAGTCGGGGTGGACTGCGGGCCCACCCTGACCCAACGCAGCCTCTTAACTTGATTCCGTCTGCGGAGACCCGGCCTCCAGATCGGGTCCCATTCGCGGGGTCCCAGCGGACGCAGAGTTTGGTGCAACGTGGCTCGACCCCCTGACGTGACCCCCGCTCCCCACAGGAGGAGAGCCCACAGCGCCGCCCACCCCCGGCTCACACTCAGGGTCGGCCGAAGAGTCCCGTCTGGGCCCCCTTTTGGCCGGCACCGCCAGAGGCTCTGGGGACACGGTGGGGGCAGACGGCAGGCTGGCCCTCCGGGAAGGCAGCGGCACCCCCCGGCCTCCCGCCCCCACTAGTGCGGTAGGAAAAGCCAGCGGCGGCCACCCGGTGGACGGAGGGCCTGTGGAGGAGCTTCAGGTGGCTCAGGAAGGCTTCTTTGCGCGGGGACGCACCGGAGCAGAGCCCGAGGGTCAGCAGGAGGAGCCGGTGGGGGACAGAAGCCTGAGCCGGAGACACAGGGACACAGGCAGGGCCGGTGTGACTGTGCAGAGGGCGTGGGCGCAGGACGGAGCAGGGGGCGCGGGACGTGGGACCTCACGGCAGTGACAAGGTTCTACGGGACGCCGGGATGGGGTGGGGAGGCTTGGAAGCAGGGCTCGGAAACTTGTCCCGGAGAGAGGTGGGGGCTTGGAAACGGGGCCGCGTCTCTCCCGTGCCAACGCCCCAGCTGTTTCTTGGCTTTTGGGCTCGTAGAGCGGGGGCTGCAGCCCGCTGCTCGCTGCCGGGTCCCGGCCGTCCACGCCCATCCCTCTGCGGCCGGGAGGGGACGCCTGGAGGAGGCCGCGCACGCCCTTGTTCCAGAGCCGGTGAGCGGGCCCCACACACCCGCTGCCGCCCGACAGATCCTGCGATGTTTCCCAGGCAACTGCTTCAATCTGGCCCGTCTACCAGGCACTCCACACGCCCACGGATGCCTCTGCCTGGCTGCGGGCAGGCTTGCCAGCCTGGCACACGCCGGCCGGCAGGTGTGGTCCAGCGGAGCCCGCCGCCTGGCTTCGTCAGAGGGCCGAACTCTGGGGAGGAGGCGGCCCGGCATTCCGGGCCGTCCTCACCTGGAGAGCAGGCACGGCCGGGGCGCCCCGAGCGGGAGCCCTGCTGTCCCGTCACGCGGCAAGGGAGGCGGCGGCCGCCGCCGTGAACACGCGCCGCCCACGGCCAGCGTCACCTACGAGGCCGTTCCGCTTTCCAGGGCTTTCCAGGTCGTGCCCGCCAGCTTCGGCCCCTGTTCCGCCCGTCTGTGCCGTCCTGACCCCATTTGCACGGTGGCCCGCGGGCAGAACCGGCCCCCCCAAAATCCAAGGAGGGGGCGGGGGGCTTAGACGGCCCCAGCTTGTTCCGGGCCAGGACGTGGCTAGAGGCCTCGCGGGGCTCAAGCCCTGTCTCGGAGCAGGGTCTGACTGGGAACCTCAGCCGGGCTCCCGGGGACATCGGCGCCTGCGGGAGGTCGGTCTCGCTCCCCCAGAGGGAGCGAGGAACCCGCACCCACCTGGCTCTGAGAGCACCAGGAGCCGAGACCTGTGCTCCCTGGTGGCGGAAGGTGGCGGGAGCGAGGGGCCCCTGACCGCCCGGCCGCACATGTCCCACGCCGGACCCGGCACCCGGGAGGGGGTGGCACTGGCCCATCACGCACATGCCAGCACTGCCCTGCGGACGGAGCCGGGGAGAGCTCGGAGTGGGCCGCTGGCTGCGGGCTCCCGCACCCCTGCCCCGCACTTGCTGCTTTGCCCGAGGGGGCCTCTTCTCGCGGAGACGGTCTCCGTAAACACGAATTTGGCTCGTATGGAACTTGTCTCCGCAGGGCGGGCATCCGTCACACTCAGAAATGATCTTCCAGTGAAGCTCCACTCGCTGCCTGTCACCGCGGTGGGCGGCCCAGAAAACGTGAGCCCTTCAATCAAGTTCAACGTCCGACCTTCTCCTGTCCCACACCGCCGCTGCGTCGGGGGACCCGGCGCTTCCACTCCCCGTGCGAAAGGTCCCTGTGCGGGCAGGGGCAGCGGGCAGCTGTCTGTCGGGCAGGCGGTGGCAGAGAGGGGGAGGGGCAGGGCTTCCTGACAGGCGCCAGCACCTGCCCCCCGCCTGGCGGGTCACCCCGGCTCCGTCGTCTGTGGAAGCGTCCCAGGCTGTAGGCGCCGGCGGGATGGGGGGAGTTGATCCCCGGGAGCCGGATGAAACCAGGGAGGAGGAGCCCCCAGGAGGACGAGTTGTACGCGGTGCTCTGGCTCCCGGAGGGCCTCTGCTCCCCCGGCGGCGCCGGCTTGGCCTGGGGACCCGGGCTTCTCCCTTGGCAGCCAAGGGCAAGCAAGGCCCCCTGGGCTGGAGAACGGGTGCCCCCCGCCCTTCTGGGCCCTAGGCCACAGCCAGGCTCTGTCAGGCCCTGACTCTTTCCCTGGGCTCGTCCTCACCGGGTCACCTGCCCTCACCGGGGGCACCAGTCCTTACCAGGGTGTCACCTGCCCTCACCAGGGGTCACCTGCCCTAACTAGGGGGTCACCTGTCCTCACCGGGGGTACCTGTCCTCACCAGGGGCACCTGTCCTCACCGGGGCACGACTGCCCTCACCAGAGGGTCACCCGCCTTCAACGGGGTCACCTGCCCTCACCAGAGACAGCTGCCCTCACCGGGGGGTCACCTGCCTTCAGGCCAGGGCAGTAGTCTCCCCGCCAATGCCTTGCTCTGCCTTTCTTTTTTTTTTTTTTTTTAAATTTTTTTTTTTCAACATTTTTTATTTATTTTTGGGACAGAGAGAGACAGAGCATGAACGGGGGAGGGGCAGAGAGAGAGGGAGACACAGAATCGGAAACAGGCTCCAGGCTCCGAGCCATCAGCCCAGAGCCCGACGCGGGGCTCGAACTCACGGACCGCGAGATCGTGACCTGGCTGAAGTCGGACGCTTAACCGACTGCGCCACCCAGGCGCCCCGCCTTGCTCTGCCTTTCTTGGTCAGGAGCCCAGGCCGTGCGAGGTCTACAGAGGAAGGCACTGGAAGGGGCAGGAATAGTTGGGACACTGAACCCCGGCGCTCAGCTCCCGGGGAGAAGTCAGCGCCTTCCTCTGCCTCAGGGAGGCGTGGCGCCGGCCCTCCCGCGTGTCCCCGTGGCCCGGAACGCAGAAGTGCTGGTGTTTCCATCAAAGGCTTCGAGGCTGTGGAGGCTGAAGCCGGGCGCGTGGGAACCCCTGACACGAGCCGCTGGGCAGTCCCGGGGCTGCTGGGCTCCTGCGGCCTGCATGCCCGGGGTCCGTCTGGGCTTCCCCACCCTGGGAGCAGGCCCCACAGTAGGTCGCCTCCTCTAGGGACTCCTGGGACCACCTGCTGGCAGCTCTGCTGGCTTATGCACGTGGGGTCTGTTTTCCATCGGTGGGCAGGCTCTGGGGGTGAGGACCCTGCCTCGCTCCCCCGGGGGGCGTTAGTATCTACGACAGTCCCCGACACAGGTAGACATTCAGGGAGCATTGGTGAACAGGCCCGTCCCCCCCGGTGAAGGTCTGTCCTGGCAGCTGGATGAAGGGTGACCTTGACCTCGGGATGGGGGGCCTTGGGACTGGAGTGTGCAGTGAGGGGGGGGGTGCTCAAGACCTGGGCTTGGCAGAGGGCAGGACCGTGAGGCGCAGAGGGGCCAGGGTGAGGAGGGTTGGAACTGGGCCGTGGGAGCCCTGAGGAAGGGGGTGCAGGAGCAGAGCCCCAAAGCCGCTGGGGTCCCAGCGGCTCAAGTGACATCCACGTGTCCACGGAGGGGAGCTTCCGGCCCCCCGGCTCCCTGTGCACTCCAGCCCCCGTGAGGTGGGGGGGTCACCCAGGGGCCTGTCTTGGGGCCCACGGGGCACAGGGCAACGACGGAGCAGCAGCGGCGGAGGGTGCCTGGACGTTTGCTGCCACCAAGTGGTGGGCTGGGGGCTCGCCAGCGAGAGCCTCCCGGCGAGAGTCTCCGGGAGCCCCCACAAGCCCTCCCCTAGAGGCCCCCTCCCCGCCTTGGCTGGCCACCTGGACCTTGTTGCCTCACTTTTCCCCCCCTTAATTAAAAAAACAAACAAACCAGGTTCCTCCCTTTATTAGGAAAACTCGATGGTCCTAAGGAGGCTAGTCCCTTTCTCCGCCTGGACTGAGAGGGAAGCTGAGGGTCCGAGCTGACCCCTGCGGTGGGAGGTGGGAGAGCCAGGGCGGGCCCAGGCGATGGGGCAGGTGGGCTTTAACTGAGGGTGGCTGCCGGGGGCGGATGCGGAGGGGCCCCTGGCCTGACTTCATGTACAGTTTCTCCTCCCAAACCTCTGCAGACCCCAAACCTACCGGGAGGCAGCCCGAGATGGGGTCCCCCCACGCCCCTCTGCTGCTGGAAATCAGTTCCCTCAGTCCCACCTCTGGTTAGAGGAGGGACCCCTGGCCTCAGTCTCCCCAAATGTTGAGGTCAGAACCCCTTCCTCCCTGACGGTGTCCCAAAGGCGAGGCCGCCTCGGGGCCGCGAGGAGCAGGCTGTGGGGCGCGCTGGGGCGGGTGCAAAGCGCGGCTCCCAGCGCGCACAAGGGCGGGGTGGGGTCGGGTCGAGGAGGGGGCCCGGGTCCACGGCGCGCAGGCGGGAGGTTGGCGCGCGGGCCCGGGGCCCGGGTCCTGTCCCCGCAGGGAGGGGGCGGGGAGCCGGCGGGGGAGCCCTGCGGGGGCCGGGGCCGGGGGCGGGGCCTGTCTCGGGGGCGGGGTCCGCGGCGGGCCGCCCACTTCCGCCGGACGCGCGGCTCAAGACGAATGGAGGCGGCGCGGAGGCCGCGGTTGGGGCTGCGCCGCCGGAGGCCGTCCTCGGGGGGCGGGTGAGGCTGGGGGCCGCGGGACGGGGGAAGGGGGCGCGGGGCGCAGGCCCGTGTGTGCTTCCCGGAACCCGGCTCGCTCCGCCCCCTCGGGGTTGTCACCCTCCCCCGCGCCCCCCTCCCCGCTCCCCCCCCCCCCCAGCCCTCCCGGCCCACGCCAGCCGCGTCCCTCGCGGGACGCACGCTCACTAGGTCTCCCCGCTCCAGCCCCCCACCCCCCCGCCGAGGTCTCCCCGGTCCCACCCGCCCTCCCCGAGCCCCCTCCCCCACGGGCCCCCTGCGGAGCGCCCCCCACTGAGGTCTCTCTGCTCGCTCAGTGGCCGCGCGGGGCCCCCCCCGGAGGACGGAGGCGAGTGCGCGCGGCCGTGGGCGGAGCTGCTGCGCGCTGCGAGAGCGGATCTGAACCCCGACGGAGAGCTGCCGCCGCTGCCCGCCTTCCCCGGCCCGGTGCGTCGGGGGGACCCCCGGGGTGGCCGGGTGTGTGTGTGTGTCCCTGGCCCCGGAGGCGCCCAGGCACCAATGACGCGGCCCGTCGACCCCATTTGGCAGGAATCTGGACGCGGTCCCGAGCGTGCCGCGTCCCCCGAGGTGTTCACCGTGGGACCGCACACCTTTTCCTGGACGCCCTTCCCACCGGCCCCGAGCGGAGGCGGGGGCTCAGGCCGTTGCTACAAGCCGCTCCTTGGGGCCGGGGGGCTCCCGGGGTCCCCCGCCCGGTCCCCGCAGCGATGTCTGGGGCCTGAGCCCCGCGGGACCCCCGGCGCCCGGGAGCGACCGTGGGAGGCGGCGCCGACCCTGCGGACCTGCCCCATGTGCCAGACCGACTTCGCCCCCGGGTGAGTGCGCCCCGCCCTCGGCCTCCCTCCGCCTCTGCGGACCCCAGCCCTGTTTGGAAACCACAGCGGGCTTTAGGGGGTTAAGGGTGCCCGAGCTCAGTTGTGGGCGCTTCAAACAGTAGTTCGTGCGGGCGGAGTGCGGGACTGCACGCCTCGGGAGACGGGCAGGTCTGGGGGTCCGCCGGCCCTCTCCTCCCTGGAGAGGACGCCACGGCCCGGGGGGCACCGAACCTCTTCCCCCGCCTCTAAGCCGGTCCACCCTGACACAGGGTCCCTGTGGTGACTGCCAGACTGTGGGGTCACCAAGCAGTTTCCTGTGTACATAGTTCACCGGTACCTTCCCAGTGGTAGGTTGGAGGTTTTAAAAATGATTTTTTGTGTCTAGAGGTGTTTTGTTCTTTAAAAACTCGATGTATACCTTTTATCTTTTTTTCTTTTTTTTAAGTAAGGGGAGTGGTTCCAATTTTGTTAAGATATTAATCTCCAGACGCCCAGCTCGTGGGCCGTGTGTCACACAGCTCAGGACACAGACGTGGGGGTCACAGGGGTCAGGATTATCAAAAGGATCCTGGTCAAGTGAAGTGAACGGACAGCAGGTTCAGTAAGCGGACCAGCGCCGGACCTCGCGTGGCTGGGAGAACGGTGTCCTTAAGTCGCGGGTCACGTCCCTGGTCCCCGGAAGCAAAAACAGCCCAGGACGGTGAAGGCAACGGAGCCGCTGATGACATAGCAAACACCAGCAAACCTTATCGAAATAAGCAGCGCAGAGCCCGCACCGGAAGGTCTTTAGACCCGACCTTTTAATCAGAGAGACGATGTCCCGTCTGTGCTCAGCTGTCTGGGCTTCTCCAGGCTGCGCTTTGTATCACAACAAGCCTTTGAGAGCCTGGTGTTGGGGGTGGGCCCGGCACCCCCGTGCTCATCTCCTCGCGGAGCCCACAGGTCGGGCGAGGCAGTGGGTGAGGTCTCGGCAGGGGAAGCCACCTGCCGGGCAGGGAGAAGGGAGCCCGGTGGCCCACGGGAGGTTCCCTGGCTGTCGTGTGAGCGCCAGGTCTGCAAAGCGTCTGCGGACCCGGCCTTTCACCGTCCTGCCTGCCTCTTGCCAGAACCGATGTTTGGGGCTGGCTTGGCCGTTCTGACAAAGCAGTGAGCGCCTTTAAACCAGGGGTGCTCCTGATTTCCTGATTCATCCCCATCCACAGAAACCCAAGGGCCGGAGGTACCATCGGGAGCCCCGGAGGGAAATGGTTTTCTGGAGAGCTGATGCGGTCGGGGTGGCCCAATTGTCCTCCTGTTCTAGGGGGTCCTTTTTATCCTTGGCATGCTGGCATTTCTGCACAGTCTAAAAAACAGACTTCAGCGACGGAGACGTTACAGAAAAGTTCCAGTTTCGAGTTTTGTAAGCAGTTGAAGGAAGACTTGGGAGCGCGCCTCATTTTTCCCAAAGTAGGTGTCGGCGCGTTTGGGCTCACGTCTCCGCGCATTGGAAACGCTGTGGCACGTTCTTCCACTTGATGAGGGAGAGGGTCCGTGGGCCAGAGCACAACCCTCAGGTTGTGGCTGTGACTGGGGACAAGAGACATCCCGGGTCACTGGAAGCGAAGGCTCACGTCCTTTGTGGGATGTTCGGGGCAAGGAGACAGACTGGGCCTTGGGAGAGCCCGGGTTAGCAGGTGGACACGGTGATCGAACTGTCAAATTGTCTTGTGACTTTTCTAGAAAAGCGTGGGCTTTTAGTAATTCTTGGGAATTTTTTAAATGTATTATCTTTCATTCAAAACCAAAAATTTTTTTTAAAGTAAAGTCTACACCCAACGTGGGGCTCGAACTCATGATCCCCGACGCCAAGAGTCACACGCTCTTTTGGGCCCAACCAGCCAGGCGCCCCACTTGGGAACTTCTCCCCCGGAAACTGAAGTCCTGCATTGCTCTCCGTGTTCGTCCCCGGGGGGGACAGACGCCCGTAGCGATTCTGGCGGAGTATGTGCCTCGGGGAGACGGCGCCTGAGGACAAACTCGCTGATCTTCTCAAAGCCTTAGCGTTTTCCAGGTCACTCGGGGCACTGTTTTATTCTTCAGTGTGACAGACAACTACGTACTGGGTTCGCCAGACCAGGTGTGAGCCCTGTGCCCTGAAGATGTGCCTGTTGCCGTGCCTGGTGCCCCGTGTACTTTCTGATGCCCGTGAGTCTCTCACACACACACACACACACACACACACACACACACACACACGGTTGGGAAAACAGGCTCCCATGGAAACCGGAAGCTGAGCTGTGTCCCCTGTGCTCCACGAGAGCCTGGCTTGTTGGCATCTTGCGGCTCCGAGGCCCCTCAAGCTGCCAGACACGGAGCCCGCTCTGTTTGAGTCGGCAGCCAGCGGAGGATCTCGGGCTGAGTCTCCTCTCGTGCAGCCGGGCCAGCTGTCCACACACTGGGTTCCCGTGTGACAGCGAGGCAGGCCTGTCTTGGGACAAGCTGCTGCAGGGACTCTGTAGAACTGGTTTGGCCGAGACGAAGCTCGGTGTACCTCCCGGACACCCCAGACAAGGTGGCCTGGTGCAGACCTTAGAATCTTCTGGCAGCCTCGGAGAGAGCCTGCAGGGGCCCCAGGGACTTCAGAGCACACCGAGCCGCCTACAGGGTCTGAGGGCGGCCGACGGCCACCAGAACGGGCATGGGCTCCCCGGGCCACAGGGCGAGGGCGGTGCCGTGGCCCTCAGGGCCTCGCGGTGATGCCCCGGGAGAGGGCCTTGCCCCTCTGGCCGGTGAACTTGACCAGCTGACCAGGAGGGCCCTAGATGTGGGCAGGGGAAAGGTCCCATCTTGGGAGGTCTCTGCGAGTAGAGAAGCCATCTGGACAAATCCCCTCAGAGGCCATGTCCCACAGGCGTCTCCGGAGGTCCCGACAGGACTCAGGACGTTGTATGAGGCGGCCGTTCTGTCAGCCACTGATGGAGACCTGGGGAGCCCCCGGTGGGGAGGGCTGTTGGGGCAGGACCCGCGTCTTCTACTCTGTGAGGTGCAGGTGGGGCCTCGGCCGCCGTGACACGTGCCTGGGCTGGGGCAGAGGTTGTGGGTGACGTTCGAGTCCCAACGTGAAAGGGGTCGTCATCCAGGCTGCCGAGCCCAGGGAGACGGAGGAGGCTGGGCCCGTCCGGAGCATGAGCAGGGCTGGACGAGGGGGGCCTGGTCCGGGGGCGGCCGATAGCAGGGGGCCCAGGAGCTGCGGGCCGGCCAGCCACCAGGTAAGGGAGACCCCACGCTGCAGTGGACACAGGAGCTTTGCTGCTTGCAGTCGGGGGGGCTCAGCCCTCTGGGGGTGTGGGCACGAGGAAGGAAGACCGTGAGGCCTGACGGAGGAGCCGCTGACCCGTTCTTGCACCGCTGATGGTCTCTGCCGATCCCCTTTCTGGGGACGGGCTTTCAGGCTCCAGCCCCGGCAGTTGGCTGGGAGCCGTGAGGTTCTCAAGCCGAGTCGGGGCCAGAATCCCCTGGGGGGTTCGTTCAGACACAGGGTGCCCCCGCCCCCCAGCCTCAGAGGCAGGAGTCTGCGTGAGCCTCGAGAACGTGTGTGACGGACCCGTGGCAGGTGCACTGAGTGCCTGGGCCCAGAGAAACCTCCCCAAGGGACAGGATTGGGGAAGGGCCCTTTCCGGTTGGTGCGCCACCCCCCCGCCCTCCCCCGGACCTTCCCCTGGGTTCTGACCAGCTGTGGAGACCGGGTCTCTCTCTGGCTGACCTTCGCTGTGCTTGTCAGCAGAGGGAAGGGCGGGAACGTGTGTGCTGGGCACCCTTCCCTCGGTGTGAGTGACCATCTCCCTGTCGCAGGCTGGCCCAGCTGGACATCGACAACCACCTCGCTCAGTGCCTGGAGGAGAGTGCAGAGGACGTGGTGTGGTGACTGACCTGCGTGAGCCCCGCGGGCACAGAGGCCCTGACTCCACCTGCCAGAACCGTTTTGGAAGCTGCCTATTAAAAAACGTGTCCGTGTGGACTGCTGGCGTTGTAGGTGCTTCGTCTTGAGGCCGAAACACAGGATCCTTTCTGGCTTTCGGGAAGCAGGGTGCTTTCCTGGAGTCAGAAATGGGCGGAGCCCCTCGGCGGGCGGGCCCAGGCTCGCGCAGATGAGCGGAGATTCTCGTGAGCGAACTAGGCATCTGTCCCAAAGTCGGCCATGTCTACAGACAGGTGGACAGGCGGGGGACAGTGCATTCTCCCGCCTCCGCGGACTCCGCTCGCACCGTGTTTTAATTCCCCGGATGAACTTGTTCCTTGCACAGCGCAGACTGCTACAGGGTGAAGAGAATCACTGTGAGGCACCCCGGACCTCGCCGACGGGCAGCATCTCCTCCAGTGGGGAACTTCAGGGCAGGGAACGGGCCAGGTGCCACCGGCAGTGGGCAGGCCAGTCTGCCGGAACATTCTGCACCAGCCCTGTGTTCTGGCTTCCAGGGCAAGTGGAAGATGGGGCACGAGACTGTATAGGTAGTTTTCCTTCTGGTGCTGGTGGCCCACGGGCTCTGGTGACCTCTTCGTCCCCACCACAGCCACGTGGCTGTAGAGCACCAGCAGCAGGAAGCGGGTCACACAAGCCATGGAAAGACCACGGAGGGCCCGGGTGACAGACACCACTCTGAAAAGACTACATGGGACAGGACTCCCAAGTGTGGGAGCTTCTGGGAAAGGCAACGCCACGGAGACGGGAAGAAGACCACTGGGGGCCAGAGGATGGGGGAGGGGCACGAATCGGGAGCCCGGGGGTCTCGCGGGGCCCGAAGCCACTTGGCACGAGCTAAAGTGGTAGATGCGTGTCCTGAAACGTTCTGTGCCAACCCGCGTGCTGCCCAGCACCGAGACGTACACGTGGCACCCTGGAGACGATGCCGCGTCCCTGCAGCCTCTCGGAGGGGGAGGGGGACCACGAGGGTGGGGGGTGCGTGGGGGGCTCTGCAGCTGCCCCGCCATTTTCATGCGAACCTGAAACTGCTCTAAATAAAGCCTGGTTTTGAAAAAACCGCCGCTTCCTAGAAACATCCACCGCTGACGAAAATAACAGCAAGTGTGTCCGCTACAGCCTGTGCTAGACGGGCAGAGTCCGACGGCCTGGGCCCGAGGGCAGCAGCATCGTCTGCAGGAGGCAGGCGGCCAGCCGCACGGCTCGCTAACCGCACAGACCACACGGGACAGCGTGGCGGCTCCAGTTTCCTCGGGCCGGCAGGACGCGCGCCATACGGGGCCCAGAGCTGTTGGCAAGTGTCAGGACGGCTGTCTCCGACCCCTCCTTCAATCTGTCCCGCACCTTAATTTATACTTTGGCCACAAGCAGCACGCTGCACACGTGAGCGGCCACGCTGGTAACTGGGAAGCCGGTGGCACCGTGGCAGGGAAATACGTGCTGTAAATGGGGACACATCCGGGGCCCCTGCAGACGTTGTCCTTGTACCCACTGTGGCAGATGGCCCCCATCAGGACGAAGGGGGCTCTCAGGGGACGTTATCCCTTTCCTGGGCACGCCGGGGGTCTCACCCTCCCCAGGTGACATCCGCTCGTCCCCGGGCGCTGCTCACCAGTCAAGAGTGACCGCGTGGCCCTCTGACAGGAGCCGTGCTACTGGACGTCACCACCGGCTGTGACCCTGAGACCCCGAAGTTGGCTCCCGCATCTGCTCTGCGGTCCTGAATTTCGGTCTTCGGAGGCAACACTTCCGGGTTGCGGTTGAGGTGCTGGTTGGGGCAAGTGTCCGTGGTGTGTAAAGGCTGCTCTGCAACCGGGGTGGGAGGGTCCAGAGGCCACGGGCGGCCGGGGGCTGTGGGTCGGTGGTGCCTCGCCCTGAGCACGCGAGTCGGCTCATCTGCCTGAGTCAGGGCAGGACGGGGGCACTGCCATGCAGGTGCCCCCTCGTTTCCACTTTTCCTACCACCATCTCCCGCCCCAAACCCCCAGCCGCGGGGTGCAGAGGCGAGCCCCGGTGCGCGGGGGATGCGGTGCGTGTGGTGACGGAGCGCAAGTGGGCAGAGGGACACTCGGTGTGTCCCGCGGATGGAAGAGGAGCCCTCCCACGCCCTGCCCGGGGCTCGAGCCACAAGGAGCGTGTTGGGGGCGGCTCACCGCCTTTTAGAAAACCTTCAGTTTGGCATCCATCCGAGGAGGAGGGTGATGGGCGCATGCCACCCGGGCAGGTTATGGGGGCAGGAGGTGGGCTGTGTCAGGAGCGTGCGTGTGGGTGTTCCAGACTTATTCCAGTAAGCGGACGGCCACCCACACAGATCTGTTCAAACTTCCCAATTCTGAGCATCATTTTTACTGATACAAATAGTTTTTAAAAAATGTAATACGTAAGACATCATGTAGGCGCTGCTTAGTGTTTTCAGAAGTATTTTGTGCGAGTTTAGTTCGACTTTCTCCCTTTTCTGTGGTCTTCAGGAGCTTCGGGGAGCAGCGTTAGAATCTAGGATCCTGGGGCGCCTGGGTGGCGCAGTCGGTTAAGCGTCCGACTTCAGCCAGGTCACGATCTCGCGGTCCGTGAGTTCGAGCCCCGCGTCAGGCTCTGGGCTGATGGCTCGGAGCCTGGAGCCCGTTTCCGATTCTGTGTCTCCCTCTCTCTCTGCCCCTCCCCCGTTCATGCTCTGTCTCTCTCTGTCCCAAAAATAAATAAAAAAATGTTGAAAAAAAAAAAAAATAATAAAAGAATCTAGGATCCTGGCCCCTTGCCATCCAATGCCCCACTCTGGGTGAGGCGTGCCCTCTGCATCAGCCTGCGCCGCTGTTCAAGCACCTACGTGTTAAGGGGCTCATGGGGGGCTCGGTCGGTGAAGGGTCCGACTTCGGCTCAGGTCATGATCTAGCTGTTCCTGATTTCAAGCCCCGTGTCGGGCTCTGTGCTGCCAGCATGGAACCTGCTTCGGATTCTGTGTCCCCCTCTCTCTGCCCCTCCCCCACTCACTGTCTCTCAAAAATAAACATTAAAAACAAAAGTCAAACAAAATATGTGTTAAATCTCAGCGACAGGAACTTACCGAATCCAGCCTCCTGCAGGTGCACGGCCCCGCCCGCTGGCGGCCCGCCCGTGTGATGTCACCTGCCAGGCCGGGCAGGCGCCCCTGGCAGGAAAAAAGGCACCGAAGGCAGGCTTCGACATCATGGGCACATTTTATTCCTCAGGACGTTACAGGCTAACTCTCCTGGCGGAGCAGGTCAGTTCTGTTTCTGTGGAAAGTGTGCACCTTCGAAATCGTGGGGCAGTTTGTCCCTCGGACACGGTCACCGCGGCTCCTCCGCGGCGCAGGCACAAGAAGCAGGTTCCTCCAGCACGAAGCCGGCCGCGCGGGCCCAGACGCGAGACCGGTCCGCCCCGAGAAGCGCCGGCGGGACGCCCCCGTCCGCGGTCTCAGCGGCAAGCGTCCCTCCCTGGCCGCGCCCGGAGCCCCGCGCCCAGCCTGGCATGCATGCGCTGTGGTTAAGGATAGAGTGAAGGGGTCATTCACAGACGTGTCCATGACACAGAAGACGGCCTCACACGGACTCCTCGGTGGACAGCAGTAACGGGTTGATGTACTCAAAACCTTCAAACTCCGACTGGTCGATCCTCTTTATGACGTCCCTGGGTGCACAGAACAGCGCGGGCTTGGGTCAGCCCCGCCCCCGCCGGCAGCTTGGCACCCCAGCAGCCTCCGCCCCAACCCCAATGAGGCCCCTACGGCCCCGCCCCCAGCAAGCCCCGCCCCTGCCCGTAGCCTCCTAGCCCCTCACAGCCCCGCCCCCAGAAGGCCCCGCCCCGCCGCGGCTTCACCTCCTCAGACCCCGCCCCCAGCGGAGAGCCTCCTAGCGCCCAACAGGCCCCGCCCTAGCCTTCCCCCTGTCTCGCCACGCCACCCTCCCCAGGCCTTACTCGTCGTCAGGGGTCAGTTGCACGGGCTCGCTGGTGAACTGGGTGTCAAAGTTGTCCAGACCGTACTCGTCGGTTATCTGGGGCTGGAACGGCGGGAGGGCCTGCTTCTTCTCCAACTGGGAAGGACAACGCGACAGGTCAGAGCCGTGTACTGTGCGTCGTCTCCACCGGATTTGGGTTTTGGAAGGGACTTAAGTCACAGAATGGAATAGGAAGACGGGGTTTAAACACGTCCTGTATCTGAATGCCAGTTTTCCATTCCCTTAAACACAAGATCTGGGAAAACGTATCCGAAGCCAGAAAAGTCCTGACCCGAGTTAAAAAAAATGCTGGCTGTACCCGGGACAGAGCTACGCTGGGCCCAGTGGTCCTGCCACTGAACCCGAAGGAGGCTGCCCTTGGGAGTTTTTGTTTCTTACATCTTGGAATCCTGGTCATAAAGGAGCGGGGACTTGGCAGGGGCACCACTGCCCATGCCGGTGCCTGGTGAGTGCCCATCCCGCCAGGCCCTTCCTCCCCATAAAGCCATCGTTGACCTTCTGACTTTCTAATCGCAGTGCTCACCAGGTAGGAAACAGGACTCCTCAGGATCCAGACTCTGACTTCCAACTCACCATTTATGGGGCTGGGACATACTTGTGCCACAGGGCAGAGACGAGTGCCCAGGACAGGTGCCATTCAGCAGCATGTCACATGGGCGAGGGTGGGGAGGGCCTGCCGGCTCAGTCCCTCAGTTACACGCCCAGTTCCCTCCCCCCTCACCAGGTGTGTGCTGTGCACCTACCAGTGCTGGGCCAGGCACGTTCCCCAGAACACTGAGCCGTAAGTGAGGGACGAGGGTCCCTGCTCCATGGATCTATCGCGTTGGGTCTCCTCCCTCCCATGTAGCCACACGTGGAGCCAGCCCTGTGCAGCCCCCACCCCTCAGCTCCCGGGGCCTGGAGGGCCCTTGGAAGGGCTGAGCCCGGGACCTCCTGCGGGGGCCGCCACATGTCCCCGAGCAAGCCGTGGGACTGTCCAAGACCAACGTGACGGGGAGCTGTTCCGGGCACGGGATGTGACAAGCACGGGCCCCGCTTGAGCCAGTGAAGGACATGAGGGTGTCTCAGACGTGAGTCGTTTCCGGCGGCTGACCAACACGCACAGGGACGTGGCCAGCATGGCAGCCAGTCACAGGGCAGAGACAGGCGTCTTCTGTCACCCAGAGGAAGCCAGGAGGGGTGCGTGGCAGAGAGAACGGCCGTCCCTGCAGCCAGAGCGGGTCAGCCGTGTCCAAACGCACGGGGGCCACGGGGCTGTGCCTGGGGGGAGTTTGCAGCTTCTCACCTTTGCGCAGTTACCCAGATTCTTTGGTCAGGACGAAGTCTTTTCCCCCAAGAAGTGGGAAGGGGGGCATTTCTTAAACTAGCTGCCTACCTTAGGTCTTGGCTGCTATAAGATTTAAACAGCAAGTCACGGCGGATCAAGAAGCGAGCGCACCTGGGTGCTCACCTGGGATCCTCCCGGCCCCCCCCACCCCCACCCTCCCTCGGACCCCCTTTCCTCAGTCAAAAGCAGGAGCGAGAACGGTGCACCTGGAGTGCCTCCCGGGGCGGCTGCCGATTGGCCGCACCGGGTGGGAGCAGAAGGAAGGTGCTGGAAGGGGCTCGCCATGGCGGCCGGGTGGGTCTGTTCTGATGGGCTGAAGGAGGTGGACGGCCCTGCAGAGTGTGCCAGGGGCATCGAGGGGCTCAGTGCCGCCTGAGAGGAGGCTGCCTCTGGCGAGGCCGGGCAGGGGACCGCTGGGAGGGCAGCGGTGGGGGCGGGGAGAGGCACAGGCCCCGGAGGCCGGGTCCCCGAGGACTGGGCAGAAGGGAGGGGCAGAGCAGGGTCCAGCTGACCGCAGGGCTCCAGCCCCAGCCCGGCGGGAGGCTGGTGCTGTACGCCGTGGCGAGACGGGGCCCCGGCCTCTCTGAGCGGGGCTTCTCTGGTCTCCACTGCTCCCTGTTTCCCCAGCTCTGGGCTATGACCCCCCAACAGCAGCACGTGTGTGGAGCAGGGACTGGCCTGGGGGCCATGAGGCAGAGGGACCCTAGCACCCACTGCATCAAAATGCTTCTTCCCTCCACTAGCTCATAGTGCTCTCAGCGAAAACGCCACCCCCTCAAGCACCGCGGGGGTTCCGGGCCCTGGACCCCGTGTCCCTCTTCACGCAAAGCACGTGCTTCTGCTCAGGCAGATGTGCATCTGTAGCAACGGCGGCTGCCGGCCAGGCTGTCCCTCACTCGGTAGAGCCAAGGGCGGGCCCACATGCGCCTGCCTCGGCCCACTGGGGTCTGAACGTGGCTTATAAACATGGACTCTGATCATAAAAGACTAACCTCCTCACTTCATATCCACGCCCCCGACCCTCTCCCTTCTGATCTTGGGAAAACCGTTAAGGTCTAGAATGAGACCCAGGCCAACTAGAGACAGGAATGGGGCTTTCGGCAAGGACGCACTGGTCAGAATGAGCAGGTGCCACCTTCAAGGGATGCGGCATCAAAGGGCTCTCGCCGAGGCCGGACATCTGGCCGGAGCCCCAGGGCAGTGGGCGAGGTTTCCACAGAGGCCTTTCCTGTTTCTGGGGCTGCACTTCGTGGAACCTAAGTCTGCAGGGCGCGAGGGCACTGGGCACTGCCATAGCTTAGCCAGTTGGCACGTGGGCCATGGGCGGTCCCTCCAGGGGTTCTATGGGTGCCTGGGTGGGGGGACAGGCCTGAAAGCAGAAAGGGGCCATCACTAACCCTAGCCTGGGGGCAGCTCGTTCCTCCAGCGTGTCCCGAGCTGTATGGATAATAGAGACCAGCCAGAATCTAGATCTCCTCCCCACTGCTGCTGGAGTCATCAGAGGCAGTTCCTTTTTTCTTTCTTCAGCTTTCCTTTTTTTAAGTAGGCTCTATGCCCAACGTGGGGCTTGAACTCACAACCCTGAGATCAAGAGTCACAAGCTCCACTGACTGAGCTGGCCAGGCGCCCCTCAAAGTCAGCTTCTTAGTTAAAAAGTGCATGTGCTCTGAATATTGTTCTAAGTATTTGTCTAATAACCCCAAGGAAGAGGAGGCTGGATTCTGTCTTGAAAACAGCTCAGCCAGGGCCTGGACAGGGCAGCGTGTGGCAGGGCGGGCGACCAGGGTCTTGAGAATGGGGTTGGCCCTTCTCCCCACAAAGGCACAGATGACTGTCCTCTGGAAAGTGACAGTGACAGTGACCAGGTGGAGCGGACAAGAGCTTCTCTGTCCACAGGGCTGGGGGTCGTCCTCGGCGCTGGCCGTGGGGCCACTACAGCAGCCAGGAGGGGGGGCACGACACTGCCCCAGAGAGGGGCTTTCACCTGATCTAGTTCAAGCTCAAGTTCAACATGTACTTAGTGAGCTAATCTCCTTTTCCTCAGAGGAGCATATTTTCCAGGTTATATTTCAGTAACTTGCAACCATCTATGTATTTCAAAACAAAATTGGTTCAATTCCCCTTTAGCACCAGAAACCACGGCACGAAGGTCGGAAGGGCTTGCACACTTTGCTGTTAGCAGCAGCCCGGGACGGGAACAAGAAAGGCAGCTCTGGAAAACCAACTATGAAACCAGAGAAGACGCCCCTCGCTGGGCTGGCTCCCGCCACTGGATTTCGGACCAGGCGGTGTGGTCACAGATCAAGGACATCCCCAAGGCGACCCGAGGCGGTATAGCGTGTGCTAGGGGACTCCCAGGCAGGACTTCTCCTAGGACCACCTGGGACCACCATCCCAGGGGCTGATCACGGCCCCACAGGGTCCCTGTCAATTATAGGTGAACAGGTGAGTTTCCAAATCGCTTCCGGGGCCCAGATCCTCACGACGGCAGGAACCATGCCCTTCACCCCCATCCCTGCCTTGGGGGCGAGGTGGGGTGGGAACTGGGTCTTTTGTGCTTTACCAGGTCCCAGTCGATGCTGCGAAAGAATGCATGAGACTTGATATCGGAAAATCCAGTCTGTGGCCGGCAGCCGAGCCTCTCTTTGGGGTCCTAGGGGTCAGAGATCAAATAAGGACATGTCAGCATTGAGCAAAGAAGCCCCAAGTCATGGCAAGAGAAAACCAGCTTTCCTTCCCTCCAGGATAGAAAGAGCTTCCTCGAATCATCTCCAGCCAGTCTTAACCAGCCCGGTGATGAGCAGACATTCCCTTCACTAAAAATTCTACCCCTAACACCGGAGGCTTCGTTAAATTTCTCTTTGGCATGATTTCGCATTTCGTGTTTCGGCAAGTGTGACTAAAAACTGATGATTCACGGGACAGAGGTCAAATAGGGAGGCAGAGATTCACACCCACCCCGAGGCGTCCCGCAGCTGACCCTGGAAACAAGTGCCCGCGGGGCCCCGGTCAGCCCAGGCAGCCACAGACGGGGCGGGACGTCAGGGCGGCCACAGTGTACCTTGTTTAAAAATCCTTTCAAGACGTGGGAGGCTTTCACCGAGAGGAATCGGGGGATCCGGATGGGTTTCTCCAGGATTACTGCAACGATCGGGGCCCTGGTGAGGAGTCTGTGTCCCTCCCGACGCTCCCTACTGTGTTTGCTCTGCCCAGCTACCTGGGAGCTCCAAACCCTTTCTGAGCAAGAGTGTCCAGGGCGCTCTTAGGGCCCTGGCCCCTCCTCCCTCCATGCAGCAGGGCCTCTCGCCCACAGAAGGTCCCCCACACCCCCCATGTGCACATAGTCACACGTGCCCAGGACCACACGGGAGCCAAGAGCATCCTCACAAACGTGGGCGCCTCCACACACGACCGCCAGAGGGCGCCGTGGGGACCCGGTGTTCCTGGGCATCAGCATCCCGCAGGCAGGTGTTCTGCACTTCCGGATGGCCCCGCCCACCCAGGCCTCCAGGGCTCACAGCTGGCAGGGGCAGGGAGGAGTCTGGGCTACAGCAGGGCAGGCTGTCTTTCCTGGTGGGGCTCCCACTTCCCACCCCAGCCTTTGCCTCCCCGAGAGCCAGTCTATGAGGACGTGGCTTCTGTAGCACTGCAGGGGCCAGCCCGGGACCCTTCCATCCATAGCCCCCCAAAAGAGGAAACACCTGCTCCGTGAGGTGGGGACAGACCTGCGCGCACAGCCTGGGGGCGGCACCTGAACCCTCGGGAGACGCCCGGTGTCCCACGTACCTTGAAAAAGGTAGTCCTCTGTGTTCATGTCGGGGTTGTCGGTGATGATGTCAAAGGGGGAGCGCCCGGCCATCATCTCAAACATCAGGACGCCCAGTGCCCACCAATCCACGCTGAACCCTGGAGGGATGGCAGAGGCCCGGCACACGGGCGGTCGGCAGGGGCACGGCTGCAGGATGGGTGTGCTCCGACCGCTGAGGGAGGCAGCCGAGTGGGGCGGTGTGCACGTCTCTGACTGGCGCTGTGACCCCTCTGCCCACCATCGTGGGGCCCTTGTCTTTTTCTTTCTTAACTAGTTGCAAAGCTGTTTTCACACCAGGACCATTAACTCTTTGCCTGGCACTTTGCTGGTTTTCCAGATTGTCGTTTGGCCTTTAATCCTGCTTGTGGCCCCTTCGACCACACAGACACGTAAAACTGAGCACACCTGTTGGGCAGCCGTTTTCCTTCGGTTCACCTGAGCTTGAAAAAAAATCCCTTCTCTAAGCCTGCATAAACTCAGGGGCACCTGGGTGGCTCGGTCGGTTAAACGTCCAACTCTTGAGTTCAGCTCAGGTCCTGATCTCATGGTTCCTGAGTTCAAGCCCTGCATAGGCCTCTGTGCTGACCGTGGGGAACCTGCTTGGGATTCTCTCTCTCTCCCTCTCTCTTGAAAAAATAATAAACTTGAAAAAAGAAACCCCGTTTTTCACATCTTTCTATATTCACTGTTTCAGTTAATCTGACAGGGTTAACAATTTTACTGCACAGGGCAGCGGGAGTGGGAGAGCCTGGCTTCAGTCGTGCCTGCAGCCCCGAGACTGTTTGGGACAGTCGCCCCCATCCCGTCCCGGGCCAGCTGCTAGGCTCTCCAACCGGCCTGCCCATCTACCGGCTGTCCTTCCCCGTCTGGCTACTCAGCGACTTTGGTTGTAGCAGCCTCCTGGGCGCCTCCTGCCCCAGAGGACAAGCGACCTACCCGCCCAGCCAGCCAGCCCCCATTTTCACGGCAAAGAAACGTTTAAAAATACTTGGTGACATATTGGTGATGTGCTCCACTGCAAACCCTAGGACACAAGGGTGTGGGGTGTGCACATGTGTACAAAGATGCATCACACGTGCGAGCACACACACACACGTATCCGGGGCACACACGTGAACACAGGCACGCGCACACACTGTAATCTCGTTTTCATTTCAAACCCGGAGAACGGAGAGGTGCAGACACGCTCTTCACGGTCTGCAGGGGCTGCAGGGCATTCTGGGTAACCTACAGCTGCTGGCTCGGTTTACAGCCGTGTGTCTCCCACTGACTGGGGGCAGGACACCAACTGGGGCTCCAGGCCTGGGGGCTCGTGGTTTCGTGTGGCTTTTCCTCCTTCCCAACCCCTCAGGGCTCCTCGAGACAAAAGGAACCCCACGCAGTGTCCTCCACCAGGGGACGCTTGAATGGACACCCGGGACACGTGGGAGCCACACAGGTTCACATAGGGCGGAGGCCAGCGGGTGACAGGAGGGAACCAAGTGAGGGCTGTGTTTTAGGTGTAATTTGGTCAATAAAACCGCTCTCCCCGGCTGTGGGGTCCGTGGTTAGGTCCCCCAGCAGCGTCAGCCCCAGCAGGTCAACCTGACCCTCTGCATCGTGCCCACATCCCCGAGGGGTCAGGGGTCCCCTTACAGGGGTGGGGGGCTGTGCTCGTCCACACCCGCCTGCTGTGTGCCTGTGAGCAGCCCCGTCCCACAGCCCCGCTCACCGTACTCCTCTCCCCGCAGGATCTCCGGGGCGATGTAATTCGGGGTCCCGCAGAACGTGCTGGTGGTGTCGCCAGGGCCCAGGCCTTCCTGCGGGGACACAGTCAGTTACCAGGAAGGAAGAAAAGCGTCTGAGGTCGGTTAGAGCAGGAGGCGCCTTGCCTGGGCCCCTTCGGGCTGCGGTGACCGGCCGGTCAGCACCTCCAACCCTGAGGGGCTGAGACGGCCACGGTGCTATGCTGACCGTGAATTCCAGGGGCAGGCGGGGTGGCCCTGGGGGCCGGGTGCTCGCCTTGCACATGCCGTAGTCCGTTAACTTGATGTGGCCGTCCGCGTCGAGGAGGACGTTGTCCAGCTTCAGGTCCCGGTAGATGATCCCTCTCTCGTGTAAGAAGTTGAGTGCGATGCAGATCTCAGCAGCGTAGAATCTGGGGGCAGCAGAGCAAAGTCAACGAGGCGCCTGGACGAGAGGCCCGGGTCCAGACAGAGCGGGAGCTGGGGGGACGCCCGACGCCCTGGGGTCCTCGTGCTCATCCAGCACGTGGGGCCAACCAGACCACCAGAGGCGCTCGGCGTCCCAGACGTTAGGGGAGCGCAGATCGGGACCACCACACACCCGCTAGGGTGGCCACTCTCAGAGACGGGCGGGAAGTAAGCCACGCTGGTGAGGACGCGGAGAGCGGACTGTGAGAGCACGACCGGTGGGCGCTCCCGTGGAGAACAGCACGGAGGGTCCTCAGTAAGCTAACACGGGAATGCCACACGATGCAGCGTCCCGAAGGGCCCGGTCACCGGGCCACCCGGTCACCTAAGCCAAAGGCGGGAGCAGTGTCAGACAGGCGGGTAAGCAAAACGGGGTCCCTCCATACAAGGGAACGTTCCTGAGCCTGCTGCAACAATGAAGCCTGAGGACGTCGGCCAGTCCTCAAAGGACACATGCCTAGGATTCCACTCTCGAGGTCTCTTGGGAGGACTGGGGAGACGCTGGGGGCCAGCATTTCACAGGGGCAGAGCATCAGTTAGGGAAGATGGAAAGTTCTGGAGGCGGGCGGTGGGGATGGCCGCATGACTGTGTGGATGTGCCTAATGTCCCTGAGCTGTGCGTTTACACTGGCACAGCTATTTGGGGTTACGTCTGTTCTACCACAATCAAAGAAAAAGAAAACGTGAGGCGCCCGGGGGGCTCAGTCGGTTAAGCATCTGATTCTTGATCTCGGCTCAGGTCCTGATCTCACGGTTCGTGAGATCAAGCCCCATGTCGGGCTCTGCACTGACAGCGCGAAGCCTGCTTGGGATTCTCTCTCTCTCCCTCTCTCTCTGCCCCTCCCCCACGTGTGCCCTCTCGATCTCTCTCAAAATAGATAAACTTTAAGAAAATAAAAAATAAATAAAAAAGAAAAGGCCACTGTGTGGGGAGCGAGCCATTCCTGGGTTAGTACCTGCCTTTCCCCGGAAAGGATGTAAGGTGACCAAAATCACTGTAAGGGATTGACTTTTTTTTTAATGTTTATTTATTTCTGAGACAGAGACAGACAGAACATGAGTGGGGGAGGGGCAGAGAGAGAGGGAGACACAGAATCTGAAGCAGACTCTAGGCTCTGAGCTGTCAGCACGGAGCCTGATGCGGGGCTTGGACTCACAAACTGCAAGATCATGTCCAGAGCTGAAGTCGGACGCTCAACTGACTGAGCCACCCAGGCGCCCCTGCGTGGAGTTGATTTAAGGGAGGTGAGGAGGAGCAGGGAAAACCATGGAAAACAGGAAGGAGGTGGAGAGGAGATTCACACTTAGGGCCCAGGCTGCGGAGGGCGGGCGGGGTGGGTGGCCCCGAGAGTCACTGTCACTTCAATAGAAATGGGTTATTCTCCTCCGAGAGCCATCGCCCTGCATCCGTGAACCAGAACCAGAGGCGGTGGCCATGATGCCCACTCAGGTGAGTTCCCAGCAGGAGTGTGCCCCCCCCCCCCCATTTTGGAAACAGGAAAAAGGCAAAACAGCTCGGCGGTGTCCCTGTGAGCACATACTCGCCTAGGAAGCACCCACTTCTCCGGGCGACGTGCCAGCTGGCTCTGGAGTCTGACACTCGGCAGGGGACAGCGACGTCCTCTTTGCTGTGCCCCCCCGGGCCCCTCCCAGCTCATTGCCGGCCTGTGCCCGCCTGCCCACACCCACCTGGCATGGTCCTCTGGAAGCTTCCTCTGTCTCTGCATGTGGAACATGAGGTCCCCGCCGTTGACATACTCTATGACCAGGAACAGCCTGGAGGGAGACAGAGGGTGGTTGGGGCTGAGACGCCAGGGCGGCCCGTGCGGACCTCACCAGTGGGGGTTCAACGTGGGGAATCCCCGGGGCCAGGAACGCTGAGCCAGGCTGCGGGCACGTCAGCTCTCCTCCCATGAGGAGGGAGGCCCCTGGGTCACCTGACCCCTCTCGCTGGGTGAGGAATGCGGCCCAGCCTGAAGAGCTGGGTCACTGAAGCAACATCCTGGGGGGCGTGTGCTCAGTTCCAACAGAGAACACCGTGACAATCCCGTTCAGCCGCTCATGTCCCTCAGCACAGGAGCAAGAACTCCCCCCACGGGGCCGGCCCTAGGGTAAAGGAGGTGAAGGTACGGCAGGGGCGGGGGCGGAAGCCACTGCGGGTAGGGAGGGCACCACGTGCACAGGTGGCTGGGGAAGGTGTCCCAAGAGGGCAGACGCAGGTCATGGAGCTGCAGGGCCACCCCGGAGGCAGAGGGGACAGGAGAGCGGTGTGCGGGTGCACAGGCCAGGTGAGGGGTGACGACGTCCGGCGAGTGACCGCTCTGGCCGCCGAGTCCGGGTGGACCCCAGGGAGGCACAGGAGGTGTCCTGTTGCCGGGCGGGAGCCCAGGAGGTTTGGATGGGGGCGGGGCGGTGAGCAGGCACCAGGGACAGCGGGCGAGGTTGCGGGGGGCTGGCCACCGGACGGACAGCCCCGGCGCAGGGGTGACTTCATGGTGAGAGGCCCGGGGGCAGCTGGGCAGGGGGGCCCGAGTGACCCTGTGTGACCCTGCGACTAAGGAACTAAGACCACACGCTGTCCCGGTCTCCAGGCCAGCTACCGCGTGGTTCCTACTGCGTGACCTCTTTCTCGAGTTCGGTAAGATGCCGTTTTCAAAGTTAAATTCATGCACAATCTTCCAGAAACACCCCGTTGAGGGCAGATCATGGTTCCTCCGGGCGGGGAGTGGGAGGGTCACAGGTACCCACACGACTGGAGAAGACGGGCTCCAGACCACCTACCAAGGTTCTGACACACACTTTACACACTTACAAGAGCAACGGCCCGAAATCTGTGAATCCGCAGATGGAAACAGGCCCGAGCAGCCCCGGCCACCCGGCCCGAGGCGGGGGGCAAGTCAACCCTCACTCCGCTCCCCTGCTCCAAAGGGCACATCTGGTGCAGAAACCTGGACCTCCCCACGGGCTCGGCTGCGTCTGTGACGCTCCCCGCCACAAAGCCTCGCCCGCTCACGTGTGTGTTGTGTGTTGGCATTCACGCTGCAGCAGAGACAACAGGGTTCACGCCACCATCTGGCTCTGACAGTTTGCACAGGCGGCCACCAGGGCGGAAGTGTGGCAAAGGTCATCGGACCCCTGGGAAGTAGACCCCCGGACCTCTAACCCCGAGGGTGACTTCAGATGCAGGGCAGAGATTTTCCACAAGGACCAGGAATCACGTCCCCAGGCGATACGGCTCCCTTGACAGCCTGCACCCCCAGCAGCGACGTTCACCCCAACGCTGTGCTCCCCGGGAAACGCTGCTGGGGCCCGGCCCGCCTGCGGTGACGTCAGGTGATGATGCAAACCCACGCCGTGGCCAGAGAGAATAACGGCACGCTAACTCTGGGGAGAGCATCGGGAGCTTTAAGGAGCCGAAAAACGGAGGGGACGTTTAAAAACGGAGCAGTGGAAGCAAAGGCAGTTTCCTTTTTCCACCCAGAGAAAAGCCGTGGGAATCTGAGGGGAGGTGGAGCCAGGCTGGGCTGCTCTGTGGTCCTGGGGTAATTCCCAGGTCAAGGGGTTTGTTCACTTTGCAAAGCTGATCAAGCCCCAATCCCAGCGGAGGAGGAACTCTGCTTTCTTTGCGAAGGCGGCGGCAGACCTATGTTTTTCCCCGTCTTTGGTCTACAGATAAACCTAAGACTGCTTTCGGCGTTTCCTCAGAGCAAAACTGCACCAGAGTCACAGGGCTCACCTCCCGCTAGTGGGCGCCTGGCACGCGGGGCGGCTCCCGTGTGGCACGAGTCCCTTCACCCACAGCCCCTCCCAACCCAGAGGGGGGCCGGCGACGGGTGGAGGAGGCCTGGGGCGGCCCTTCAACATCGGATGGCCAACCTCTGCCCAACTCCCCCCAGCCTGCGTGTCCGCCACCGGGAAGGGAAGGAAGCAGGACTGAGGAGCCCAGGTCAGCGCCTAACCCTGCCCTGACCCCCCCAGAGGGGGACCGAGGGGCTGTGCCCCGCCGGCTGCAGTAAACCCGGGCATGGGACCCCCACGGACCCCCACAGACCCTCAGAGCGAGAGCCCAGCGTGCACTCACTCCTCAGAGCCGAGGACCTAGCACCCCCTCCCCCACGTCTCCCCACCCCTGGGGAATAAAGCCCCCAGCCCCCCAAACCAGTCAGACGGAAACACCGATGCCACAGGATAGAGCGAGCTTGGGTCAGGGGGTGAAACTATGAACTAGGTAGGGGCCGGCACGACCTGTTTGTAAATAAAGCTTTATCGGGACACAGGCGAGCGTCGGTGTCTCCGTGCTGTGTAGGGCTGCCTGCACCACGGCAAACACTTCCGACACGAACCGAGCGGCCCTCAGAGGTGAAAATCCTCACTGTCTGACCCTCTGAGAGAAGGTGCAGGCCCCTGGTAGGAGAAATAAGGAGGGCTCGTGCGGCCTCACCGAAGCTCGGGCAGTGACCTCAGCACATCCGCGCCTTCACGGTCCGCCCGGTGACCGAGAGGCAAAGCTCTACCCCTCCCCTACTTCACACGCGGGAGGCCGGGGCCCTGCAAGGCTAAAGGACTCCCTCGGGGTCACGGTCGCTGTCGACGAGACCTGACGTCACACGAGGCCGGGGCACCGAGACCCCAGGCTCAGAACCCCCGCTTGCAGGTGCCTTTCCCACACCACGGGGGCTGTCGTCCTCCCCCCCGCCCCCCCGCCCGAGAGAACGGTCCCGGGAGGAAGGAGAAGCCGCTCGGGGGACAGAGGAAAAGAAGAACTCGTGGTGAACGGCAAGGAGGGGAGGCAGGAGGCAAGGCCGGTGAGCCCCGCAGGACCGGGCAGGTCGAAGATGGCATAGAGGTGCCGGCAAAAGGCGGAAGCTTCCGGAGCGGGAGACACTGCAGAACATACCCACCCGTGGCTGGGGCCTGGAGGCTCGGCCCGGGGACGCAGGGGCCGAGCTGGGGCAGGCGTCCTCACACGGGAGAGGGACACACAACCGCTCAGGAGGCCACCTGCGCACGGAACGGAGCAAAGCCAAGCAAAGCAGGAGAGGCCACCGCCGCGAAGCGGCCGCAGGACGCCGGCGGGAGCGCGTTCCCGCCAGGAAAACGTAAAAGTCATGTGAACAAAGCTGGCAGGCAGAGGGGGAGGCGGCTCCTTCCACAGCCCCAGCCCCAGCCGTCTCGCGAGGTCCTGCCAAGAGACGCCAGCGCAATTGAGAATGTTCTAGAGAATACAAGAGAAAACTCAAAAATCCAGCGAGGACGGCACAAGAAGCGTACGGAACGGATGTTGGTGAAAACTCCCAGAAGAACCATCCACAAACCAAATCTAAAAGCACATTAGCAATAATGCACGACGTGGCCTTGTCCCCCAGGGAGTCAAGCAAACGTCAACCCCACGTGTACCTCGTGACGGCACAGCTCAGGGGCTTAGTAACGGCTGCGTCCCGACATGGTGGGGACACTGACACGCCCTTTCTCCCTTTTACTTTTATTCTTCATTTTTAAAATGTTTATTTATTGTGTGTGGGGCCGGGAGGGGCAGAGAGAGACTCCCAAGAAGGCTCCCAGGTCAGCACGGAGCCCGACGCGGGGCTCAAACTCACAAAACAGGAGGTCACGACCTCAGCTGAACTGACTCAGGTTGCTTTTCAACCGACTGAGCCACCCGGGCACCCACGGCCACGTTCTTTCTGGACGGTAAACTAGAAACAAGGCCACTATCCCTGCTGGTTACTGGCCTGTCCGCTCTCAGCCTGTCTGGAACCTTCATGCAACTCCTGGGGCTGGGAGCCTGCAAACTGTAGCCCAGGTTCCCGGGGGAGGCCCCGGAGGAGACCAGGTGACAGTCGTCCAAGCGTCAGGAGGGGACGGCTCCGGCAGGCGAGGCACCCCTTCTGCAGATGCAGAGCCCGGTGTGATGGCCGCAGGTGGGGACACCGGCCTCTGCTGTCCCCCACCTCCCCAGCCTCTTGCGGGAGCAGGTGTCTGTGTGACACTCGTCAGGTGGCTTGGTGCCACTTTTCCCACAGCAGCTGCCGATGCGCTCACAGTGCAAACATCAGAACACTCCCACGAGGTCGGGAAGAGGCCAGGCTCGCCCACTGCCACGCGCCGCCCGCGCGAGGCAGCACGGGCCGCGTCATCAGAGAAAGAGGTGAACCGACGCGTGCACGGGAAGCGAGGGGCGGCCTCCTGTCTACCAGCGTTCTAACCACATGTCTGAAAAGCCAGGAGGGCGCGAAGCTTAGCCGGCCGCTCTGCGGGGAGGAAAGAACTCGGGCCAGAACGACACCAGGGAGTGGAGACTCCGCACGGAGAAAACTGTACCCACGTCAAAAAGCAAACAGCAGAGGGGCGCCTGGGTGGCGCAGTCGGTTAAGCGTCCGACTTCAGCCAGGTCACGATCTCGCGGTCCGTGAGTTCGAGCCCCGCGTCAGGCTCTGGGCTGATGGCTCGGAGCCTGGAGCCTGTTTCCTATTCTGTGCCTCCCTCTCTCTCTGCCCCTCCCCCGTTCATGCTCTGTCTCTCTCTGTCCAAATATAAATTAAAAAAAAAAAAAAAAAAAAAAAAAAAAAAAAAAAAAAAAAAAAAAAAAAGCAAACAGCAGAAAGGAAAAAATAAGACGCAAAAGCGTGACAGTGAAAACCCAGGGCGCTGGGGGTCCGCTGAGTTGTCTCCCCCGCTGGCGTTTCTCTGCATTTTAAGACTGCACAGGGGCGCCTGGAGGGCTCAGTCGGGAGAGAGTGTGGCTCTTGATCTCGGGGTCGTGAGTTCGAGCCCCACATGGAGATGGCTTAAATAACTAAATAAATAGAAAAATAAAATTGCATAAAGTTTTTAAAAGAGGCTACTCTTTTCTGTGGCCTCTGAGGTCACAGTCTGTCCTGACAATTTCCTGGACATGAGGAGCCCTGGGTTTGTCTGAGCCCGAGTGAGAACTGTCCTGGGCCAGGATGACTTGGCCTCATGGCCTCATCCGAGTCAGGTCCCCAGGTGCTGAGGGGACAGTCCCAGGATGCCCCAGAGCATGGCCTGCGCCCAGGCTCCTCTGTCCTCAAGCACACGGCGATAACGTGCCTGCCCCCAACTTGTCCTGGCCCCGAAGCGACCGGTCACCTCTGGATGAGGCAGACACAACCACCCGCTTGCACACAAGAGCAGTGTATGGTCCCCGGTGGTGGGAGGGCTCGGCGCTGAGGCCCTGGGGACGTATGCTGGTCCCTGAGGGCCCCTCACCGTTCGGGGCTTCGAGATGGTCCATCAACACGGCCCTCGATGTTTCCAAAAGCAGTGCCGTCTACCTGGGCTTGTGAAGGTAAAGCGGAGAGCCCCCCTAAACCTCCTGCAGGTGGGACTGAACGACCCTCCCCCCACTGCGCCCTTCCTGCTGGGGGGGTCCAGGGCCCAGGCAGTCCCACCCTGGGAACCGGGTCAGGGCCAAATCTTAACCCTTTCGGACGGTCCAGGTACAAAAGGAGCAAATGCATCGATGGCTCTGCCCACCCCCCCACCCCCCCCACCACGTGGCACCTGCTTCTTTAATTCCAGGCTCACATTAAATCATGACTCTGACAAGCGTATTGTAATTTGAATGCGCGGTGGCTCACGCGCTCACAGGGGAGGCGCCCATGCTCCTGCCCTGCTCACGGCCTCCCTCTGATCCCACGGCTCCGAGGCAGCCTGGTTTTCCCCCAGCCCCCAGGGACACGGTTTGCCTCTGCTCAGCCGCCTCTCGCCTCGCCAACCATCCCCCGGCCGCCACCGTGTGCACAACCAGGTGATGCACGGGAGCTCTCCCCCACTCTCGGGGCTGCTTGGGGATCCCGCCTGGCATCGGGCAACACACTTCATCCCCAGCTCCGCTCTGAGCCTTCCCTTCAGGCCTCCGTGTGCCCACAGGGCCTTTGCTCATGCCCTGACCCCACGCTGCCAACCCTCCCGGGGACTGGGCTTCGGGCTTCCCTAGCACAACACCACCTCGCTGGGAATTGCCGTCGCCTCGGTTTCCCCGGAGCCTAAATGGTTGTGCACAGCTTCGGGACGGCCCCTTACATCTACAAGTCGTCTCCTGCTCCTTCCTGACACACACCAGCTCGCCTGGGACCCATCCCTGCCACCTGCCCCGCGGAGAGGCGCTAGGGCCGAGCTCCAGCCCCCTCCTCACCCCCGCTCTCAGGGCCTTCCCGGGCCGTCGCTCACGCACTGCGGTCCCTCCTCGAGCCGGGGCCATCACCGAGTCCCGGCTGACATCTCTCCAGAGCTGCAGGCAAGTATTCGAGTGCAGTTTATAAAGAGCACACAGAATAACACTGGCTAAGTGGCATTTACTACCTAGACACCACTTTGAACCAAGAGCAATTCACTCGAGTGTCTAGGTCGGCGGAGAGCGCACGAGGCTCTTCCGTAAACAAACAAGGGTGGAACAGGCTCCTTCTGTTTCCCAGCGAGCTCGCCCCCCACGCGGAGTGAGGGTACGACGATAAACCGAGGCACACGGAACAGCCAGTTAACTGCGAACGGCGTAACGGCAGCGTGCTCGTCTGAGATCTGAGATCCCGCGAAGTGAGAAAAGTGTCCCCAGACTACAACTTCATGGGGGGGCTGCTAAAAATAGCCACGTTAGCCCATTTTTCCTGGAACGGCTCGAACAGAAGCAATTCCTGTTGAGGCAATTTTGCAGTTGATTTTGGCCGCTCGCTGGAAGATGGGCGGTCGGTGCAGCGCTCACGTGGTCCCTCCGCGACGCAGGTGTTTATTTTGTATCACGACACGACTGCAGTTGTTTCGTGACGTTCGCGGCGATATTGTTGCCGAGCCGTAAAACTTGGGGTTTCCGCGTAGCCACGAGCACGGACGCGGCCGCCCCGAGAGGCAGCCACAGCTCCGGTGGCTGATCATCCCGCGGTGTCTGCGGGCGCTGCTGCCCCCAAGGGTCCTGTCCCCGCGGCCGCCCCCACCCCGCACGCTGGGGCCTCGGCACGGCTCCTGACTTCAGTCCCTGGGGGGGTCCTGCTGGCGGGAGGGTTTGTGGGCACAGTGCTCACAGACACCTGACCGCAACAGGGAGGCTGCTTGTCCCTCGGGGCCCCGACACCCCGCTGGCGGTGCCTCTGTTCAAAGGCACAGCACCCACGTGGGGAGAGGCCCTCAAAGGGGCCCACGTCCATGCACAGGTGGCCACGAGCTGGGCCCGTGGCGACGGCTCCGTGTCCTACTAATCCCACAGGAGCCCCACGAGGCAGCAGCCCTGCAGCCCCATTCCCAGAGGACACCGGGGCACAGAGAGGCGACCCCGTGCGAGGTCGCACCGCCGACAGCAGGGCTGGGCCTCCAGGCAGAAAACCGGGGGCTGCGTGCACGAGTCCTCCCAGCTCTCTGCTCTAGGGGGTCTCTCGGCGAATCGGGGTGACCTCCCAACTGTGTAAGCGGCTTTGCCAAGGCCGACTTGCGAGGCAGCCCGTCTGCCGGAAGGACCCCCGGGCCCCCGGGCCCCCGGGCCCGGAACCAGGCGGTTCTCCCCTCGTGAGTCCGCATCTCTGCCGTGGGTGGCTCAGGTGCGCGCGGGAACTGGAGCTCTCCTCCGAGCCGGCTGTGACACCTGTGACCCCCGCTGATGTGTGAGTCGCGTTCTCTTATCCCCATACCAGGGACTTGATTGTACCTTTACAAAACATGCTTTAAACTCCACGCCTGCCTACGAGGGGCCAGGTGTTAACCAAGTGCTCAGGACACAAAACCGCCCAGCACCACTGCTGCCCCGGAGCCGGAGCCAGTCGGGGAGGCAGGTACGTGAACACAGCTCAGGACAGACGCCCCAGCCCAGGCAGCCAAGCGTTTGGTGCTTCCAGACAGACTGACAGATCCTGTGAAAGTGAGAGACAAACCTGTCGTGCACGTTAATTATTGCCCCCCGCCCCCGAACACTGTAAACAGATCTTCTAAATGTCCGTTTGAAAAGCGGTGGGGCATGAGGTTGTGCCACAGGGGTCACAGAGACACCGAACGGACAAGCAGTCCACCTGGGCACATGACACGCCAGGCCATCTCCGGGGGCAGAGAGGGCTGTGCTCCAGGCAACAAAAATGGGAGTGAAGTTGGAAGTCCGGCCTCCCACATCCACATCCCCGCGGTTCGTACAGGGAAATTAACCAAAACACAAGTCTTTTGGAATCTCGCCATTCGGGAAGGATATGGTTGGGATGGGCTGTCTTCCCCTGGGCGTGTTCCATGATTCCCAGAGGCTGCGGCCAGCCTAAAAGGACACATGGAGAGAATGTACCGAAACACAACAAAGGGAATCTGTGACTGCCGGGCGTTTCCAGAAGCTCTCGGGCAGGAGGGGAGGTGGGAGGGGCTGGGACCACCTGGCAAAGTGGCAAAGGGACGGGGCGGGGGAGGGGAGGGAGCCAGGGAGGAGCCCGGTCACAGCAACCTCATCCACATGCCGGGGAGCCCGGATCGTATCGCAGAAGCAACTGGGAAAGTAGCCAGAGAAGCTTCGAGGCAGGAGAAAGACACTTTGGATCTGTGTTTTCCAAACATGGCTTGAGCGCGACGTGGGGGAACAGAGACCCGAGGCCCCAAAGAGGCCGGGGCTCAGGCTGGAGAGAACAGAGGAATCTGCGACACACTGAGGAGGTGCGATCAGTGAGACCCAGGGAGGGAACAAGGGCAAGGTCATTTATCCCAGGTGCTTTGGACACACAGGTGGCAGCCAGTCCAGGTGGGCCAGGGGACTGAAGGTCAGGAGGGAGTTGCGGGTGGACGTGGGACTGTAGGAGTCGCCGGCCTGACTTACAGCTGAGCTGAGTTACCACGAGCGGGACAGACGCTGTTGTCCTCAGAAAGGCCTGCTTGCAAGGCTGGCCCTCGGCTGACTTGCCCGGTAGCAGCTCCTGCCACCGATCAGGGAGGGCGGCCCCGCTGGGCACCCACAGTATGCTTTCTGCTCAACACCTGCTCGCCTTCCGGCAGCCCAGAGTTCTGCTCTGTGCCAGGTGGAGGGCGCTCCTTTGTCAGCCCCCAGTAGACACCCCAAGCTGTCACAGTTCCTTGCTGGACGAGCACGGGCATCCTGTGTGACTGCCCTTAGAATCTCCCGCCTGCTTTTCTCCTGACTTGGCCCCAGGCGTCTCTTTCCTTTGCCAGTTTTGCTTTATACCCGTTCACAGCAAGAAATCTTCACCTTGAGTCCTACTGTGTGCCAGTCCCATGAGTTCTCCTACTAAATCACTGAACCTGGGGGTGGTCTGGAAGACCCCGACACAGAATGTGGTCAATAATTTTTCAAATAAACAAACTGGGCGAGTTCAAGTCAACTGGCTGAAAAGAATTCTAAATATATATTGACTATCCTAGACCAGTAGTTTTCAAGCGTTTTGTTTTAGTTTAACTTTTTTTTTTTTTTTTTTTTTTACAGAGAGAGTGAGCGAGCACGAGTGGGGTTGGGGCAGAGGGAGAGGGAGAATCTTAAGCAGGCTCTGCGCCGTGGAGCCCGATGCAGGGCTTGATCTCATGACTGTGAGATCATGACCTGAGCTGAAATCAAGAGTCGGCTGCTCAACCAACTGAGCCACCCAGGCCTTTTAAAACAGTAGGATTCCTGTACACCTAAGTTTATGAGTGAAGCCGTTGGTATTTATTTATTTATTCTGCTTGTCGGTAAGAGCTATGAGCACAGAAACCCACCTCCTGCCCACAGTGGCATCCCAACACCTGACCCAACGCCTATACGCCTAGACTCAACTCAGTGGGATGTTTTCGTTAAATATTTTATAAATGCAGTGAAATAATTTAGGTTCAAATGCATGAAATTTACTTAATATGACACCAGCTAATGAGAATAACAAAGCTAGTCTGATGAGCCAAAGAAGAAGCCCCATGCTTGCAATTCAGAGAACCTCACATACGATAGTGAAAACCTTATGCCAACTCAGTTTCCACGTAGTTCAATTCAGAAAGCGGCACTCTTAGAAACATGCTCGTTTTCTTACCGACTTGTTGTCTGGAAGCAGGAATGTAAGCCGACCAGGAAAGGGTTGCTGGATGCCTGCTCAAACACATGCTTCTCTGTCTGCACCCAGTCAATATCCTGAAATAGAAACCAGGGTGTGTTAACGAGGCTCCCAAACACCCTTCATCCTGGAGAAGGGGGGCAAGAGAGACGTGTCTCTCACCTCTGCTTGTAAGAAGACAGTGCACACAGGAAAGGAAAATGCCCACTAAGAAATGTATCACCATCACCATCCCCACCATCATCACATCTCTGCCTCCACCACCAGCTCCGTGCTGGCCTCTGGGTTACAGGCTCTCCATGCACTGCCTCAAGTGCTCCCCACGGCAGCCTCGGCAGGTGGGTATTATCATCTCCGCTTAAGACGCGAGGAAACAGGATGGATGCTTAAGCAGATTCCCCGGTATCCCATCCCATGTCTCGCACCAGCTCCCGCCACAGGCTATCTGCCTCCCAGTCCACGCTGGAAGTGGGGGGAAAGCTGCAAAGTCAAGTTACTCTAGAGCCACAATGATTCCACAGCACTGATTCCATTCCAACCCCAAAAGCAGAGGTAGATGAGGTTCCCAAACTTCCAGGTTAAACCTCTCCTCCTAGGGGCTGAGAAAGCGAGAGGGAGAGGAATGTGTCCAGAGCGGCGCCGCCTGTCCCTGAAGGTTTTTGCAAACAAAAGAGTGCACTCTTCAGTGGACCAACGACCATGTCGGCTTCGTCCTCCTTGGGCTCAGTCTGGAGCCCCCTCTCTCCCCCAGAAGACCCCCTGTGCACACCGGCTGCAGACCTGACGTCCATGCAGAGCGCTCCCAGCCCACCTCTCCCTGAGCTCCAGACTCGCTCGGGCGATGGGTGCTGGGTAGCCGCAGCGGGCGTCTCGCACTGCAGAGGAGGCCTCCCGCAGCGCCCGACCAGCCTGGCCATCCGTGCTCCAAAGGGGCCTGGGTCCCCAGGTGCTCAGGCGAAAACCCTCGTGAGTGGCCGAGACTCCCCTCCTCTCCCCCCCCCCCTCCCCCCCCCCCCCCCCCAGAGTCCAGCCGCCAGGGTCTCCCACTCCACTGCTGCCAGGCTCCCGAGTTTCCAGGGCCCGGAAACTTCCCCACTCGTACTCTCTGTTCTGAGTCAGAAGCCTGACATGGGGGTGGGCCAAGGGCGGGGGGGGGGGGGGGGGGGGGGGAGGGCCTCTTGACTCTCCTGTGCCTCCATCACCACATCGGCTTCCCTGGGTGTCTGTGCCGCTTCTGTCTGTCTGTCTGTCTCTTTCTCTAGGACACCTCTCATTGCATTCAGGGCCCACCCACATAATCCAGGATGATCTCCCCAAGATCCTCAACCTAATTACATCTGCCAGGACCCCACTTCCAGATTCACAGGCTCCAGGGATTAGGATGCAGACATATCTTTTCAGGGGTCACCATTCAGCCCACTGCGGTGCCCCTACGCCTGATGTCCACAGCCCAGACTCACGGTCACGGACACCGGGGTCTCCCTCAGACGCAGACATGCACACAGGCAGCCATGTGACACGAAGTCTTGCACACACACAGACACGCCCATGACACGGGCAGACACGTAGCGACACGCCCGTGACACACGTGGACGTGCACACACACTCACACACATTCAGCTCCCACTCACTGACTCCCAGAGTCCCGCTCTTCTCGAGAGACCACCTAAAAGTCCCACCGCCACACCTTGGGCCACAGGGGATGATCTGAAAACGCCAAGCATGAACCAAAGCAGTAAGTCTCTCCTGACCTTTTCTTTCAATTCTACAAACTTGACCTCACACATTCCACTAACTTTCCAGTTGGCCAGGGTGCTGGGAGGGGGCGTCTGGAATCATCCTGCAGTGCTGCTGGCCAGCAGTGAAGGTGGTAGCAAGCCGCTGCTTCTCTGAGCCGCAGTCTCTTCACCTGTGAGCTTAGCACTCAGGGCCAGTTGGGCAGTCCGTGCACTGCACGAATGCACCCTGCTGGCAGAGCAAGTAAAAGCTCCAGTTCAGCCCCCCTTCTCCCTCCAAACCACGAGTCGGGGCCCGGGCAGGGCAGCCTTCCTGGGTGCTCTGGCCCCACATGCACCGAGCCGCCTCCTGCGCTACAGGGCTGGCAGTCCCAGGACCACTGCTACCTGTGAGCCAAAGACGTGGAACCCGCACTCAAGTGCGAGGCAAAAAGACCCAACGTCCACGAAGCCAAGAGGCCCACGGAGGGAGTCACCACGGGAATGCAAAGCACACTGCCGTCTCACACCTGCCGGGACAGCGGTAATCGAAAAACAGGAAGCAGCAGTTCCTGGAAAGGGTGCGCAGAAAGCGGGAGCCTCACGCGTGGCTGGTGGGAACGGGAAATGCTGCGTCTGCCGTGGGACCGCTGCTTGGTGACTCCTCGAATAGCTAAGCACCAGGAACCCTGGCGCCCCGGCGCCCCCGCTCCCGGGAAGACCCCCAAAGGCCTGGACGCAGGGCCTGGAGCAGATGCCCGTACGTGGACACTCACGGCGGCACGAATGACAGTCGCCAAAAGGTGGAAGCAATCCCGATCGCTGCCAACAGGTGAGCACATAGACCACGTGTGGTCTGCTCACCAAACGGAGTCTTGCTCAGGCATAAGAGGCAATGCAGTTCTGACTACACGCAAGGGCCAGAGACAGGAGGCCGATGGGTGGTGCAGGGGGGGGCGGGCGCGGGGCTTCCTTCTGGGGGTGCCAACGGCCCGGGACGAGACGGCGGGGACGAGGCACCGAGTATACACAAACGTGTACTTGGACGTGGCCGCAGCGGTGAATTTTGCTACGAGTGTCTTGCTCCCCTTGACGGGACAAAGCCCAGGAGCCCGAAGGTCCCCACGAAGGAGGCGCGAGCCCGCGCCGGCCCTCACCTCGTCGTCATGGACCAGCTCCTTCTTCACCACCTTCATGGCGTACATCTGGTCGTTCTTCTTCAGCCGCACCAGGAGCACCTTGGCGTAGCTCCCGCGCCCAATGACCCGAATCAGGTCAAAGTCCTGCAGCCCGAGCCCCTGAGATATCTTGATTCCATCCATCCCGTCGATAACCGGCTTGAGGTCCTGAGGACGAGACAGAACGTGGGAAAGGGCGGGACCCCTCCCCGCGGAGGGTGACGAGTCCCTGCGCGTGGCCTGGAGCTCAGGGCACGATTCCGCTCACAGGCCCCGACTCTGTGCCCCGAAGACCACCCCAGTCCCGCCACTCCGAAAGCCCGTCATTTCTGCAGACCGTGGCCCAGTCGCCAGCCACAGGTGGCCCTCTGTGGGCACGTGGGTGACGGGGGCCGGCCTCCCCAGGACAGGCTCCCCCGGGGGCTACAGAGCAGAACTAGCTGAGATCTGCAAAGCCCCGAGTTCGGACTCCCGGAAATACACAATGAAAGAGAAAGGTGATCCGATTAAGAACAGAAGCCTCCCTCCTAAGAACTGTCTCTGGCAAGGGTATCTGTAGGGGAAGCAGGGGGTAACTAAGTGCTCCTGACTCATCCCAGACGGGGAATGACCAGCAAGGAAAGTCAGGAAGTCTGGGCGCCATTTATCAGGTACTCTGGGAGAGCTGTGGTCCCAGCAAGGCAGAGCTGTCCTGAGGTTTTGTGGACGGAGGCTGCAAACTGGAGTCTGTGTGACTTCTCCTCACTCACTGGAATCATCTGATGCCCCACCGACCGCCCAGAGCCGGCCGCACACTGGGCCGAGCCGAAACTCTCAGTCCAAAGCCGGGGTGGAACACAAAAGGGCAGCAGCAGGCTTCCCGGGACAGAAGGAGTAAATCGTGACCCTGGGATTTATACTGACAAATATGTTGGTCTCAGCCCCATTCCTGGCACAGAGTTCCCAAACACCCCTGGAGCTCCCTACCTCACAGAAAAGGCATTTTTTTTTATGTGAATGAGACAACTTTTGAGAAGCCCAGGCCACCTAAAGATGGGGGTGATTACCAACCCCTGCTTATTATAGAGCGCCAGAACTCAGCCTCACCCCCTGACCTCCGGGGAGGGGAGAGGGGCCAGGGTTGGGCCCCTTCTCCAATGGCCAAGGACTCATCGACTCATCAGTCACGCCCCTGTTACGAAGTCCCCACACAAACCCAAAAGGACCACGTCTGGAGAGCTTCTGGTTGGTGACACGGGGAGCTGGCCTGGACGGAGCACGGACACCCCGCCCCCTTCCCCCAGCCCTGGCCCCGTGCACCTCCTCCATCCGGCTGCTCCTGAGCGATCTCCTCTTATCACAAACCAGGCATCCAGGAAGCAAAATATTTCCCTGAGTCCTGTGAGCCGCTTTAGCAAATTAACTGAACCCCAGGAAAGGGTCGTGGGAACCCCGATTTACAGCTGGTTGGTCAGAAGCACACACAGGTGGCCACCGGGATGCATGAACGGTATCTGAGCCCTTCCCTTTGGGGTCTGACACTAGCTCCAGGTAGAGGGGGGTCAGAATTGTAGGACACCTGGTCAGGGTCCCCCAAGACTTGGAGAATTGCTCGGTGGTGTGGAAACAGTACAACAGACAAATCCAGGGAGGGTCTGATGCACATAAAATCCGACAAAAGTTGCAGCTCAAGAGCTGTAAGCCCTGGGCCCACTCTGCTGTCTGGACGGAGAGGGGGCACTGGGGAGACTGAGCCTGCAGCAGGTGTTGCCACATCTGCGCCCCAAAGAGCCTCTGGGGGATTCATAAAAGGACGTGCCCCAGCAAGACTGAGCCATGACAGGCCAGCAGCCCGTTTTCGGCAGGCAGGTTCTGGGCCGGCGCCCACCCACTCCGCACTGCCCCCCAACACACTGACTTCGCCACACTGCATACCCCGTCCCCCAAAGCCAGAGGCCCCGTGCCCCACGCGGGCAGCGCCAACATCCTGCTGCTTCCTGAGGTACCAATTTCCCAGTGACGGGAACGCCTGTCCTGTGGCAGGAGACAGGAGAAAACGCGACGTTTGAACCTTAGGAGTGAGGGGAGAACAAGTCACTAGCAAATTCGGCAAGAATCTATCAATCTACCTCTGACCCTGGACCGCCCAGCCATAAACACGCCCGAAACAGGACAAAGGGCAAGAACAACCCAGGGTGATTCCTCCACGTGGACCCCGGGAGACAATAAAAAGCTAGCAACCCCACCCACCAGGGACCAGCTCTCCCTCCTTTTCTCAAAGCCGAAGAGCATGGGGGCTCCCTTGTGGGGGCGGGGATGGCCTGTGCCACCCTG
The DNA here is from genome assembly GCF_028018385.1 of Neofelis nebulosa. NCBI lineage: Eukaryota > Metazoa > Chordata > Mammalia > Carnivora > Felidae > Neofelis > Neofelis nebulosa. The sequence continues at coordinate 221,450,533 of NC_080783.1, forward strand.
GACCGATGCGGAAAGAGCCCCGCACTGATTGGTGTCGTGGAAAGCTTCCTGTGTGTGCCAGGAGTGATCATTATCCAAACTGGACAGAAGAGGATTCTGAGGTCAGAGAGGCCCCCTGACCCAGGCTCACACCAACCCGTGGCCTGGGCTCACACAGGCCTGGCCAATGACACCTCATCCCCCAGTTCCCCGTCGCTGAGAGAACCATGCAGTGAACGCTGCACCCTCACGCCTGCGACTGAGCCGTGGCTCCTGTCAGCCGCACACGCTCGCTCTCTGTCCACCTAATGCTCTGGAGATCCCTTCTGCGCGAAATGCTAGAACCTCCGTGGGACTCCATCCTGAAGCCCTGAGTGAACATCACCCTAGATGTCCGCAGACCACTCCCTCGCTTACGGTGAGGTTAGACAGGTTAGCATTCCCAAGCCTGTCCAGTTCCTATTTAAATTTCCATAACTGGGGGCACCTGGGTGGCTCGGTCGGTTAAGCGGCCGACTTCGGCTCAGGTCACGATCTCGCGGTCCGTGAGTTCGAGCCCCGCGTCGGGCTCTGCGCTGACGGCTCGGAGCCTGGAGCCCGTTTCAGATTCTGTGTCTCCCTCTCTCTCTGCCCCTCCCCTGCTCATGCTCTGTCTCTCTCTGTCTCAAAAATAAATAAATGTTAAAAAAAAAAAAATTTAAATTTCCATAACTGCCCCAGAAACGAGCTAGTGAACTTATAAAAAAAAATTGGAAACACTAACGAGCCATCTCATTTACTCACCTCAGAATCATCTTTAATGTTGTCATGTTTCCGGCTTGAAGAAATATAAGCAACTAGTCAAGAGAGAAAGAAAAAACAGGGCATATTCTAGGCATTGTCAGGAGTGTAGCCTGACACACAGGGGAACCCAGGGCCCCCCGATCCTCTGGACACACCGGTGGCCCAGGCCAAATCTGCAGCATTCAGGGCGAATCACGGAGTGGCCACAGCTGACCGCACAGTCATAAGAAAATGCAGCTTCCTGGTCCCACCCAGACCTGCTGACTCTACACCTCTGTGGGTGGAGCCTGGGAACCTGCATTTGTGACACATGTTCTCAGCGATTCATGTGGAAGTAACGTCAAGAAGACTGTGGTATTTAGCTTTCCAGACACTGTTCTTAGAGTGTGCAGATGGATGGGTGGGCAGGCGGGCAGAAGAGGGGATGGTGGATGGATGGATGGTGGATGGATAGATGGATGGATGGATGGGTAGGTGGGTGGGTGGGTGGATGGAAGGAAGGAAGGAAGGAAGGAAGGAAGGAAGGAAGGAAGGAAGGAAGGAAGGAAGGATAGATGGATAGGTGGGTGGGTGGACTGATGGACTGATGGATAGTTGGATGGATGGAAGGATGGGTGGATGGATGGGTGGTGGATGGATGGATGGATGGACTGATGGATGGTTGGATGGATGGACAGAAAGATGGATGGAAGGATGGATGGACAGAAGGATGGACGGATAGATAAGTGGATGGATAGGTGGGGGGGGTGGATGGATGGATGGTGAGTGGATAGATGAGTGGACAGGTAGACAGATGAATAATAGGTAGGTGGATGGGCAGATGGACAGATAAGTGGATGGATGGTTGGATGGGTAGGTAGGTGGGTGAGTGTGTGGGTTGTTGTCTGCTTTGTGTGAGCTGTTATGCTAAATGCTTTATCTTCTGTGGTCTCATTTCATCCTTCAAGGACTCTCAGGGTGCAGAGCTCACATTCACCACTCGAGGGCAGGGACTCTTCCAAGCTCTCATAATAAGCCACAGACTTTGGGAGCTCAGAGCTAAGCTATCAGTCCAACTAGTATTCAAAATCATTCTCCGAATGCTTCTTACTATTAAACAAAAGTCTCTCCCCCACCCAAACCCCCACGAAATCCTACAGAAACTCAAGAACCACCTTGACAGCAGGCCTTTCCACGGATGGAGACCAGCTCGACGCAGCAGCCTGCCCAGGGTGGGTGCCACCGTAAACAACTTCTAGAACTCCCACGGTCGGTGCCGAGGGAAAACGCCCACCCCGACTCCTATGGCAGCCACTCACAGAGATGTGCGTGTCCACAGAAGGCCACCCCACCCTGCCATCTCTGCCCAGGATGAGGGAAGGCCCTGGGGACATCCCCAGCCCCGCAGTGAGGTGTGGTCAGAATGGCGGGCAAGCAGGGATTCCGGGGCGGAGAGCCCGGGCTCCACGAGTGGGAAGAAAGCAGCCCCTACTTCCATCGGTGTTCTCAGAAGGAAGGTCCACGTTGTCCTTGTCGTCTACTGCAGGTTCTTGGGAAGGCATGACAGAATCCTGCCAAGACATGAGCATTACAAAGTGACCAGTCAGGTGTCACGGTGTAGCTTCTGGAGATACCCTGTGACTTTCTAGGATCACCTCTTCTGGTATACACATTGTAGCGTGTGTGACAATACATGTTACACAAGTGTACCTGGTAACATTGTTGCCCTGGAGGTGGAGAGACCCACATAGAAATAATTACGTGATTCCACAGGCAGGGTGATCACTCAGCACCTCACACTGTGACCTTTCCAGTAGGTGCTTTAAAAAGCAGGGCATCTGTTCATAGTGCTTGGTAGTCTCCCTTGCCCCCACGGCTGCATCAGAGTCCCAGGAGGCTGAGGTCACCCCTGCCACAGCCCCCTATTGGCGGACACCGGGCTCCAGGCATTGGCATCGTTCGGCCCCCGACTGACTACATCTGTGGGGCTGGCCTCGTTTCTTAGGCCGACGCGGACCTACGGGACCCCACATCCCAGGGCTCAGCAACATCGGGGTGCGACAAGGTCTGGACTCTGCTCTTGTCCCATCAGGGGTGACGGCCAGAGGCCCAGGAGCACAAGCGAGCCCGGACGCTCAGTAAGGAAACGAACAGCATCTCAAAGGGCTGGGAGCTCCGACTCCAGGATCGCGGGCTGGCGGTGAGGGTCACACGGCGCAGGCCCTGGCGTGCGGAGCGTCATGGCGCTTTCCCCTCTGCTCTGCTCGAGGGCTGCTTCGTGCCTGGGGTCCACACAAGCCTTCCCTGCCCCCGCACCTTCGTGCCAGAGCGGCAGCGGGCACCGGAGGCCCCCGCCACGAGTGCTAGGGGTCACAGGGCTCGGAAGAGGGGCCCCGTCCCAGCCCCTCCTCTTGCCCTGCTGGCGGCAGGACCCTATTTGGACAGAGGGGGACTGAGGGCCGCCAGGGTCAGCGTGGGCAGTGGGCTCGAGGCTGCCCCCCCCCCCCCCCCCGCGGGCCCCCGGGGCCCAATCTGGGCCACACTCACCATATGCCTTTTGCAGGTCAGCGGGACGAGCACGTGGCAGCGTTTATGGACCAGCAGCTTGCAGTTGATGCATCTGTAGCCCTGCCCCGCGAGGCCCCATATCCTCTCGCTGCACCGGCCGCAGTACGCTCTCTGCAAGGACAGCGGCCGTCACGCCGAGGGCCTGGGCACCCCTGAGGCCCGCGCCTCACTGCAGGGGACCCAGCTCAGCCCTGGGGCACGCTGCACCTTCCCGGATGTCCCGAACGATGATGGGAGCTAGACAAGAGGTGGCCCAACCAGTGGGTCACGTCGGGCACCAGGCTCTGCCCAAGCCCCGGGCCCCCTGCTTGGGTCCGCTCCCAGGCTGGGGGAACCATGGGGTCCCGCTCCGGCAGGGGTGACAAGACCCCTCCCCGGGCAAGGCCCCCCCTTGCTTGCAGGGACCGGAGGGGATTCCAGCCCTTGCCGGGTCGTGTGCCGAACAGGGTGGCGCCCCGTCTGGTGCAGTGACCCAGGCTGAGTGGGGCGCGGGGGGGCATCCACACACCTCCCCCGCACGGCCACAGAGAGACTAACTCTGCCTGGCATTACGTGTCGTGTGTTGGCCGCTAGGGGCGGCCTGCGATTGCTTGGGTTTTGGTAGTTTTAAAGATTTTTCCGCGGTCAATCTTCGTGCTTCAAGCTCTAAGTAGCTGAAATTAATGGCAATCGTCAGCTGGTTTGGTGATGTTTTCCTCACGTTGGGCTGTTGAAAGGGCACGAAGATGAGTGTGTTCAGAAAGCCGGTCACACGCGTGGCCGCACGTCCGCCGGGTTCCCGCGACCATCTTTCCTGGCTTGAACTCCTTGGCAGGCTTTAGCCTCTTTTGCCGTTTTTAACAAATTCCCTTCTTTTGAGAGAGTCTCTGCTCCTGGAGACAACCGTGAAGGACCACACTGTACTGCAGTTCATTCACGACGGCTGATGGAATCCTCTGATGGGTGGACTCGGGCGGGGGCCGGATCGGGGTGACACGGACAGGCCGTGGGCCTGTGCTCAGGGCCACGGGCACCAAGAAGCCGACTCCTCACCAGCGAAGCACCGAGCTCGGAAACCAGGGCCTGAGGGGGCAGGTCCTGGCACACAGGTGGTGCCCCAATCACGTTTGCTAAGGTTAAGCAAACACACACTCACACACCCCACGTCACTTTTAACTTCGGAAACAGGAAAGAGAAGAATTTATTCCGAGTCCTCCGTGTTGCCTAAAGCGTCTGTCCCACGAGCTGGCAGGCACAGAGGGTGGGCCCGGCGGGGAATGGCCTGGACGGGGCGCAGTGGACGGCCATGGGGGCCACGGTCTCATGCCGAGTAAAAGCCCAGCTTCGCATTCAAAGGAGGAGCTTCAGGTATGAAGATGGGTTTCACTCTCTTCTGCGCGTGTGTCTGTCAAACACCATTTATGAAGCCATGAAACAAAAGCACCTTCTTACGTAACCCACCAACACGCACAGCCTTCCCATTGTCACCCCTGAACAACCTAATCTGCAACGCTTGGCTCGCGGATAGGGGCAAACTCATAGCCGACCGGTGCCTTTGCGAGGTAACACATTCCTTCCCAGAGGTGAGCAGGGGCCGGGCCGGGCCAGCCGCTGACCAGCAGCAGCGTGCCCTCGCTTGTCCGGAGAGGCTATCGCACGTTGGCAAGGGCTCTTGATCTCAGACCTGTGTTTGACTGGTTAACACTTCAGGAGACATCACGAAGAAATAAATCAAAACCTAACCCCCGAGCCACGATTCTCTGAAATTCACATGAATTAATAAGTTAATGGGGTAAAAACATTTTAAGTCTCCTTACACACCACTGAATCTGTCCCTTGCTCGGATTTCGCATCATCCGTTCTAGTTTTGGGCCATATTGAGCTCATCTGAGGTCGGAGCCTTTGGTCTGGGTTTCTGCTGCTTCTTGCGGGGTGGGAAAGGCGGCTCCCGCCAGGCCCCAGACCTGCTCCTCTCGCGGCCTGATGGTTCAGCCAGTGGTAACTCCAATCCCTAGTCCAGGGGCAGGCCAATGAGGACCACCACCTGTCTTTTCCAAATAAAGTTTTACTGGAACAGGCCCTCACTCGTTTGTCGACCCACTGCCTGTGGCTAGTACACTATGACGGGGTGGTGGCTGCGACAGAGGCCTTGTGGCCCAGCGAGTCTAAGGTATCTACTCTCCGGCCCTCAACATGGATTTAACAGGAATTGCTTGCTAACCCCCGTTCTAGTCGCTGGGACCAAGAAGCTTAGGAGAAATCCTCGACGGGCATTTGCCAGAGACGCTCACGCCCCGGGGCTTCCCAGGGCGGGACTCTGACCATCAGTCGCATCCTGCAGAGGGGGCCTCGCCCTCGTGCCCCCCCATCCATGCCGCCCGTGTCTCCTGCTCCAGGACAGAGGTTTTCATTTCTTCTCCAGAAACTCGCTGGATCTCTCCCTTTGATTCACCAATGGAACCTTTTCTCATTGTTCTAGAAGAAACATCATGTCGAAGGCAAATAACGATCCAGGCAGGTGCCTCGGGAAGATGGCCGGCGGTGTCACTGAGTTCACTCACTTTCCGCCCTTGAGTTGCCGAGGAGGACGGAGGAAATGACCTCCGGGGGCTTTTTGCCTGTAGGTCTTGCCGATTCCTGTAGAACAAAGCGCGGGGCTCTGCAAACATCCTTTCAAGTGACAGGTGGAGTTGAAGTGCACAGCCCTGTGATTAACACGGTGAACGGCACAGCGCCAGCCGCCAGGGCTCAGGCAACGGGACGTCGAGCCAAGGACAGTCAGGCGGGAAACCAAAATCGGAAACAAATTGCGCACACATCTGCCTCCTCATCTGTGAACGACCAAACGATCTGAGTCGAGGGTCTTTGGGCAGGCTCCCTTCTCCCTCCCCGTGTGTGGGGAAACCCACTCTGGGGCTCTGGGGACAGCTGAACATGTATAACAGGGTGGGGACGGGGAGGGGCAGGAGGGGCAGGCAGGGGAAAGCAGAGTCAGGGTCTGCACCCTGCAATCAGAAAAATGGGGTTTTCTCCTAAAATCTGCAGGGGGGGACAAGCCGGGCCCCGGCCTGTCTTGCTGGCTGGGTGGGCCTCGTCTCGGACCGGTGAGTGAGCTGTGATGAAGAAACGGTGTTTCACCAGCAGTCAACATGGGGGAGCGGGACTCCTAGAACCTTCTGTGATACCCCGAAGGGTGGCTGGTCCCGTCTGGCCGAGACCCCTCTCTGTCCAGGACCAAGCTGGTGCCCAGATGTGCAGAAAGAGAAGCCTCCTGGCCGCAAAGCTGGCTGGTAAAATAAACACGGGGCGGGGGCGGCAGGTGCTTCGCACCCTGGGAGTTGGGATGTTTCCATTTCTTCGCGTTGTCACTAAAGTTCCCGTCCACACCCAGTCAGTCGGCCCAGGGATGTGACAAGCGTTCATTATTCATGCAGCCACACCTCTGTCCTCAGGCACTGGCTTGCTGGTGATGCCTAACCTCCCCCAAGACACCCGACATTCCCTGGAGCCCGTGCTCTCCTGCCACCCACCTCGGTTCCCAGGGTCTTCCTCATTCCTCACAGACGTGCCCCATTCTTCTTGGTCCCTACACAGTGCCCTGGGTCTCCCCTGGCCGACCTTCCTCCAATCATCGGGGAACCCACGTTCAGAGTCCCAGTGACCGGAGCACTGCACCCAGTGGGGGGCAGCAGGTGCATATGTGACGGGGGCACAGAGGAGGAGCTGGATAGTCGTCCAAGCCAAGAGACAGAAAGTAAGACAGAGCACGTGCTCCGAGAGCATGGGGGCGGGCGCACCGGGCACAGCACTCAGCACGTGCAAAGGCCCTCAGGTGAGCACGCGTGTGGCTGCTGGAGCGGGCTGAATGGTGTCCCCGAATTCACGTCCCCTTACAACCTCCAAATGAGGCCTCATTTTGAAAAAGAATTTCTGTAGAGGTACTTAGTTAAAATGAAGTCATAGTCAATCAGGCGGGGGCTAATCCCGACGGACGTCCTTACGAGAGAAGAGAGGCCATGTGAGGACAGAACAGACATCGGACTGCAGCAGCCACAAACCCAGGACCGCCACAGCCCCCGGGAGCTGGAAAAGGCTGGAAGGATGGTCCGCTAGAGCCATCAGAGGGAGCAGAGCCCTGCCCACGCCTCGGCTTGGGGCCTGAGGCTCCGCAACTGGGAGAGAAGGACTTGCTGCTTTAAGCCCCGTCTGTGGCGCGTGGATCCGGCGGCCCCGGGACGTGAAGGGCCTTGGCCAGTGAGGCACCTGCAGCCACCCCCTGCCCCCTCCCCCACTGTGAAGCGGACCCACCACAAAGCCACACAAACCGCATCATTCCTGGAGAATGGGACAGCGTCCTGAAGAGGAACGATGGAAACGAAGGGCTGGGCAGCGGGCCCACCTGGGTGGCAGACGCGGGCCGTGAGGGGACCCCGGGCACACAGGAGGTCCTCGCGGCCAAGAGCACACGCTGCGGCTGGTGTCATCCCAGCAGAGCAACGCCGAGATGCACAGACTGCATCCGTCAAACAGCCACCACATGCAGAAAAGGCCTGACCTGAGCCTCACCACGGCTCATTTCTGGAACCCGCCGGCACGGCCTCCGCGGCCCCGCCCACTCTCCGCGGAAGGGCCCCGCTCAGGCCGGGCCCCGCGTCGGCGGCACTCACCCTGTTAAAGCGCTTGGCCTGGAAGAGGTGGCCGTTGGCGCGGTGCAGCTTTCTCCATCTTCTGGCTCCGCGGCGGTAGACGGACTCTAGGGAGGATAGAAGACGGGTAAAGGACAGCCCCGCGGCCACCAGCGCCCCCCCCCCCCCCACACGAGGACAGGAGCCCGGTGGCCGTCAGCCCGCGGTGACGGCCGCTCCGTCCAGGGGCTGGCGCGACGGTGTGCCCGGCGGCCACCCTGGCAGGGAGGACAGCAGCCGGGCGGCCCCCGAGAGGGTCCGGCCAGAACGTCACTGGAGGCCCGCCCACTTCCAAGCCCTCCTCCTTGTTTTCCTTTCCACCCTCCTTCCTCCGGGCGCGGAAACCAGGCCCCCTGTTCCACACTGGGATGTGGTTCAGAGGGGCCGTGAGCTCACGTCTCACCGTCCACAGAGGGGCTGCGGCTGCCACGTGGAGTCCACGGTCAGCCAGAAACACAGCATTCGGCCGGGCGACCTGCCCACCCGGACACACAAGACCCCCTCCCGGTGTCCCCGGCCTGACACATCTCGGGGCAGAGGTGGGGCAGACAGGCCGGGAGCTCGCGCTGAGTCGAGCGTTACCCAACACGTCGCTTTCAAGACACACGTTCAATAATGTAAACTTGTAAGAAGGACACTGCTGATCAAAAATGCCAGAGCCACTTGGGGCACTAGAACCGCTGGTTTTCTTCTTCCCTAAAAATGCTCATAACTCGCTCCTTCCAAACACTCTGAGGCAAACGCTGGTGCAAACAAAACACTCAGGATACAGCGGGAAGCTTTGTGCTTTTATGAAGTTCCGCCGCGAAAGCCACTTTCATGAGCCGTGGAAGCGCCACGAATGTACACCGGTGTGGAAACTGTAACGGAATGTTTTTAAAACAAGCAAATTGGCAGCTCTGGCTGGACGGCCACTCGGAGCCTGCCTGCCTCCCTCCCTTTGAGCGGGAGACCAAGAAACAAGAGGTCGGATCCCTCTGCGGCAGGAGCCCCACAGCCGGCGGGCAGCTGGGGCTTTGGCGGAGGCCCACGCGCTGCCCGAGGAGCCCTCAAAGGTCTCCCGCCACAGGCTCTCAGCAACTCCCGGGCGAGAGCAGGGCCCGGAGGGAGGTGGCAGCAGCCTCCACCTTCCTGCTCTCCCCCTGCGAGTTCACGCCCGGGCTTCAGGCCACAGGAGGCAGTACCACCCTCTATGTGTCCCTGCCCTTGAGGAGTCCCCGGTGGCCTCCAGGGCCTTTGCCCGGCCGACAAGGCGTGCCCTGCCAGGCCCAGCCCTTCCGGGCCACCTGCCCCGGTTTGAGGGATGCCCGGCCGGCGGCGGGTCGTTGCTGATGTCCACAGGTCTGGCTGTCCCCACGCATGGTGATCACATCCCCTGAGCCTCCCTGGATGTGGCATTCACAAGCCCCAGGTGTCCTGAAGAGAGAAAGCACTGAGTGACAGACACAGACCAGGGGACACAGAGATACAGAGGGAACTGAGCCAGCCTGACGGGGACACACCAGCACCAACACTCTGGCTCTCTTGATTCCGGCCCACTTGCCACACGGAAAATATGCCCTAAAATATGTCCGAAAATATGCCCAACTGGACATCCTTCAAATTTGGTTAAAGTCGGCCAAAGTAAGACACACGAAGATGTCCTAGCAGAGGCCAAGGGGCATGAGGGAATGCACAGCAGGCAGGCACACTCACCGAGGGGACAAGACCAAGGGCTGCACGTGGCCCGCATAGGCCTCACTCCACACACAGCTCTGTCCCCTCAAAAGACTAGAACTTACACATGAGGAGCAAAACGACAACAAATTCTATAAGGAAACGCAGGAGAAGATCTTACTAATATGAAGGCGAGAAAAACTCTGAAAACACAAAAGGCAGTAGAAAAAGGAGCAAGTGCACCCGAGTGCATCAAAACAAGCAGGGATGCTCAGCCAGAGGCCACCAGGGAAGCCAAAGAGAATCAGCACACACACGTGGTGAGGCTTCGTGACTTAGGATGCACACACAAGTTCCATAAGTTAACAAAGGAAAAACATGAACAAAAGACAAGAACAGGCATTCCACAGAAGACAGACAGTGAATGAAAATGACCAGAAGCCCCACCTCGTGAGTAATCAGGGAAACCCAAAGGCACCTCGGTATCCTCGATGCCTGAGCGGTGGGCCCAGGTTAATCTCCCACAACCCTGACGTACAGCAACCTAGAAGCTGCTTATTCTCCGAGAGGGGGGGATAACATAGCACCGATATTTGTGGGGAGGAACATTTGCTTCCTCCATGACCTAGCGATTGCATTACTCCTTGATCAAAGCCCAAGAGAAACCGTCGCACACGAGCTGGGGGACATTCAAGCGCGTCTGAAGATGCCCAGGGTCACAGACAAGAGGATGGTAAATGGACGCGGTGAGCGTGCGGCTGCACCACAGAGACCCGACTGGCGGTAACACCTGACTTGAGCCACCCACAGCATGACAGATACATCTTCGAAAATCAAACTACCTAAAAAGTCAATAGAAAATGATATATTGATACACATATCAATATATCAATGGCTTTAGGAAACGGTGCCACTCTTACACAACCACAAAATAGACAAAATCAACAACAAATTGTTTTAGGATCCATAATCACGAGGTGAAATTGTTCTAGTAAGTGAAAGACCAATGCCAAGTTCAGGACAGTGTGGCCTCCGGGCGACAGGTCACGGGGGTGGGTGCGGGTTAAGCTCTATCCTGGCTGGAGGCTATGGGCACAGCAATTTACAATTTCAGACTTGGGAGGAACGGTGCAGACCGCAGGCAGGCCCGGTGCCCCTCTGGTTGACATCGGACGAGTGTGTGGAGCCTTCGTTACCGCCAACGAGCTGCCGCGTCAACTAAGGCACACGCTCTGCCCCACTAACTTTTCCCTGACGCGCTGGTTCTGGCCCAGACAACACCCTCAATCCCACACGGCATGCCGTCCTTCCGCGGACCCGCTGGGGGTGGTGGTTTCTCAGCCGGCCCTGGTTTTCGTGACGACCTTGCTGGCCTTGAGGAGACCTTGCTGGCCTTGAGGAGCGCGGTCAGACTCGGGTGCCCGCCTGGGGGTTTAGCCTGGGGCTTCTCTCACGACTGGATTGGGATTAGCACTTCCTTAACTTCTGAACCAAACTGAGAGCCTTTCCTGGAAAACCCAAATTCCCACAGTGGCAAACACCAAAACGCCCAACGCTTTCGAAGCTGAGTCTTTCCTGGAATGTTCCCCAAGTGCGGGGCCGGACGCAGCTGGATGGAACCCGCTCTGCCCTCCTGAGCCCCTGATCTCAGAGGTGACGATGGAGGCTGTGGGGGCCCAACGGTCCCCTCCCCTCGGAGGCCACGGCCACCGACCTCACGGGCCACCGGCTCGGGCAACGGTCGCGTTCGCAGGTCCTGGGTTTCTGCCCGGAAAGTCACGGCCCTTATTCCCGATCCGAAGTGACAGGCACGGTTCACAAAGGAAGAAAAGAGCACGTGTCCTCGGAGAGCACGTGCGTGCAGAGGCGCGGCTGCTCGGGGGAGAACACGGGCCCCGCGCCCCCACTGCTCGACCACCTCGTCCCCCTGATCCCAGTGCCCGCGGAGCCCGCCCACAGACGCGTGGGGGGCCCGCGCGAGGCACGCGGAGCTCGCCCACAGTCCTGGTGGCTCCCAGGGTCCCGTCTCGGCTGTGCGGTCAGGGCCGAGCTCCGGGCTCGGGGTGTGCCCTCCGGGGCCCGTCCTGGGCGCCGCAGACGTGGCATCGCGGCAAAGCTGGGCCAGCTCCGGGCGGCGCTGGGCCCGCGTGGGCTGCCCCCACCCCCCACCTCAACTCCAACCCTCGGAGGAAGGGCTGCTCGCCTTTGAAATTCTATAATTAGGAGGCTGTGGGGAATTTTAACGAGCTCGGTTTCTATGGCAATCGAGCGTCTGGAGGGCGCCGACGAGAACGGCCGGCCGAGGAGCCGTGAGATACGCCCTGCGCCCGCAGACCCAGGGCATGGCGTGGGGCGTGCCGAATGTCCCGGCCCCTCTCGTCCCCGGGCAGCGGACCGCCGCCCCGCGCGGCGCCTCGGAACCGGGTGCGAGTGGCCGCACCACGTGGCACACGTCAGGGCACAGTGACTGGATGGCCCGATGCCCCCGGGGAGGGGGTCCCACGTTGGTGACGAGGCCCCAAGTGAGGCCGAGGTGGCTTCGGGCCGCGGGGTGGGAAGTGGCGTGAGGTCGACACCGGGGTCTCAGGGCAGAAGGGGCGCTGCTCCGTCAGGGAGAGCGACCTCCCCTGCGCCCCGGCTCTGTGCCCCCGAGGGCGGGGACCGCCGGGCTTGGTCTGTGACACAGAACAGCAATGACAAAGAGCATGTTTTGGGCTAAGACGTCTGAGATGCCCTGGTCACTCGGTCATCCAGGACTGTGTGCAGAGCTGGTGTGAGGGGACGGAGGCGGGGGGCCGGTGGCCCTGCCGGGCCGTTCTCTGCGCCACATCGCCCGGCCAGCATCTGGGCTCACAGGACACTCCCCCCAGGTCACATCCCACTGAAAGGCTCCTACTGCGTCCTTCACGTGACCTTGTGTAATAGCAGCTTGGGGGTTCGGGCGGGATGTCAGCCCGGCTGTGGGGAAACTGTGGGGCTGCTGCACAGTCTGGAAGGTTCTGAGGGACGAACACACGGTCACCGTGCCAGGGGCTGGGGCCGCGGGGTGGGACAGGCACAGGACACAGACCTCGTGCACCTGAGGGGTGTCCCCGATCACAAGGCTGCCTCTCAGCATCTCCTTCCAGCTCGAGGTGTGGGTCAGAGGGTGCTGAGCCGTGGAAGGTCGGCGAGGAACCACAGGGACAGACGTGGCCATGGGAAAGGTCTTGGGACCACACAGCCGGAAACCACGTGATGAGGGAGGCGAGTGGCCTTCTCGGGTCACGTGAGCCGCAGTCCTTGTCCCCGCGGAAAGTGTCGTACCTGCCTGGCTTCTACCTGCACGGCAGGGGCCACCTCTTCCCCACAAGGATGCAGCACAGGACACAGCCTTGTGACAACAACACCACGAAAGGTCTAGGTAAGTACACGGAAAACACAGGTGCTTGACTGGCCCACACGGGAGCGAAGCCGCTGCCCGCATCTCCTCATCCCTGCAAGCAGTCGGCACCCTCGGGGGGCACTAGGGACACACACAAAGAGGACAGAAGACTATCCTCCTGGAGCTGGCGGCAAATGATGATAAACACCATGAATATTTAAACCAGGGGACGAGGGGACGCGGAGGGGACAGCTGGGCAGTGACGTGCCATGGGGGGCGGCCCAGTAATCATGGGGTCAGCCCTCAGGACAGGTACCCGGACGTGCCCCGGGGCAAGGCTTCCTGGCCCATGGTGTGTGTGAGGCACTTGTCATCGTAAGTCCTGGGTGCCCTCGCTGGGAGCACACGGGCACGGGGCCACCCCAAACCTTGTCATTGTGCAGGCGGGGAAGGGCGCTGACGAAAACAGAGCAGGGCGACCCCCAGTGATGTCCTGGGTCCCGGGCAGTCACATGACCGAAATGGCCCGACCAGGCTGCCGAGAGGGACTCCCCTTCCCGGGGCAGGAGCACCAGGCCGGGTCACCACTGGCTGGGTGGACATGACAGGGACAGCAGACAGCATCCACACGCCAGGAGGCCACAGGAGGCAGGAGTGAGCCGGGTTCGACCGGGCCCACGCGGGCACCCCCCGCTCTGGGCACCGCCCCCCCCTTCCGAGCAACCCGCGGCCACACCCGCTGGCAGACCCTGGTTTTAAAGCTTAAATTGTGTGAGGGCCGCACAGCAGAGCCTCTCCAGCAGGGGGAGTGGGGACGCACTCGGGCTGGGCCGCCAGCATCTGCCAGCATGACATCCCTGCCACCCCCTCTCCCCATGGCCAGGCCAGCAGGGCAGAGAAAGCCGGGTCACCGAGGAGGGGACGGGGAGGCGCTGCCGTGTCAGTGGCCGGGGCAGGGGACGCAAAGCGCTCCTCCTCCAGAGGGAAAGGCGCCGCGGACAGACGCAAGCGACCGGGACACGCAGGACGCCCGCTTCGGAACCGATCTCTGATTGGCTCTAAGGACCCAGCGAGGTGCACGCACGTCAACCACGGTGATGGAGCACCCATGGGGGCGCAACCCCTTTACCGCCGGGAGGACAGGGTCGCGGGCCGCCGAGGGGTCCTCACAGCCGCCCTTCCTCACCGAACACCATCCACGTCCGTGAAGAAGACCAATCCTAAGAGGTGTTTTGAGCGAGAGGAGTTATAACAGTTCAACTTTCGAATAATTTTATCACAAATATCTTAATGTTTGGTGGTACAAATCAGCGTTTAATGAAACAGCTGACCGGGGGTCCCTGGGTGGTTCAGTCAGTTAAGCGTCCGACTTCGGCTCAGGTCATGATCTCATAGTCCGTTGAGTTCGAGCCCCGCATCGGGCTCTGTGCTGACAGCTCAGAGCCCGGAGCCTGCTTCAGATTCTGTGTCTCCCCCTCGCTCTGCCCTGCCTCTGTTCGTGCTCTCTCTCTCAAAAATAAAAAAAATAAAAATAAAAAAAGAAATGGCTGAGCGAAATTTCTGAAAGAGTCTATGGAAAGATGTATACCAACTTCCAAGTAACCTACTGCAAATACACTCATGCGGAATGCAACTCTTCCCTGCGTGGGGGTTTTCCTCTGTGGATTCACTTTTACAAGCTGCTCACAGCTGCCCGGCGCCCCCATGGCTGCAGCAGGACCAGCCGCCCCTCCCACGACACCTCCCACGACACGGGAGGCAGAGCCAGGCTCACCAGGGAAGCGGCAGCTCCAACCAGGAGAACGGGCACCGCGGACGGGCACCTGAGTCCAATCCTGCCTCCAAAATCAAACCACGACAGCAGGAAAAGCACCATGGAAAGTGCCAGGGCCTCACAGTCAGACACATGAGCAGATGAGACGATGCCAGGAGGAGCGCTGTGTCACCAGGGCCACCTTGTGTCCTCAGGTTTTTTTTTTTTCAGTGTTTATTTATTTTGAGAGAGAGTACGGGGGTGGAGGGGCGGAGGGGAGGGCGGGGAGAATCCCAAGCAGGCTCCGCACCGTCAGCGTGGAGCTCTAACTCACGAACCATTAAGATCCTGACCTGAGCTGAAATCCAGAATCAGACGCTTAACCGACTGATCCCCCCAGGCGCCCTGTCAGGCTGCTTGGTGAGTCCTTGGAGGCCAAACAGAAAGGCCTGCAGCTCCTGGGCAGCCATCAGGAGACAGAAGCCGGGGCTCAGCGTGCCCAGGAAAACCCAAGCCTAAGGAAGGGGCGCAGCCAGCCTGGACTCCTGTGACACAACACCAGAGACGAGGAGGGGGTGGGGAGCAGCCAACAGTGACTCTCGGTCTGGAGGGTGGAGGTCTGGGCAGGATCAAGGCGCAGGTGCGGCGGTCCCCGAGAGGCCTCCTCCTGGCCCGAGGATGTTCTCGCTGTGTGTTCACAGCAGAGACAGCTGTTGGGCTCTCAGAAGGGCAATGACCCCATCATAAGCGCCCCGCCCCGTGACCTCAACTATCACCTCCCCGAGACCTCATTTCCAAACACCATCGCGTTAGGGGTTAGGGCTTCCGTATAGTTTGCGGGGACACATTCGGTCCCTGACATTCTGCCCCAGTCCCCCCAAGTCTGTGTTCTTCTCACATGCAAAGTATACTCGTGCCACCCCACCGACCTCAGGCCTCAACTCATCCCAGCATCAGTTCTTGCCGTCCACGGACTCGTCTCCATGAGGCACAGGTGAGACTCTAGGTACGATTCACCCGGAGACAAGACTCCCGTCCAGCTGGGGACCTGTGACTCCAAAACAAGACGTGTGCTTCCAAAATACAATGTGGGGACGGGCCTGGGATGGCCGTTCCCGCTCCAAAAGGGAGAGACAGGAAGGAAGGAAAAGGTGCTGGGGCCCGAGCGCGCCCACAACTTAGCAAGGCAAGTCCCATTAGATCTTAAGGCTGGAGAATAAGCCCTTCTGGGCCGATGCTTTGCCCTCAGGCCCACCGGGGTGGCATCGTGGCTCTGCCCTGCGAGGCCCCCTCGAGACCCTGCAAAGAAGGGAGCCTGCAACCAGCCTGCAACCAACCTTCGGGGCATCCAGTGGTTCCCGAGCTGCACAAGTTCAAGGCCAGAGGCCAAGAGGCCAAGCAACAAGCAGCTGCTAAAAGAAAAAAACAAAACCCAAAAGACAGCCCAGGTAGACATTTTGGCCGGCTCTTGGTACTGGGGAGACAAGAGCTGGAGACTGGGGTTCTGCTAACCCCCGGACCTTCTGGGTTGACATTACTGAGAGACATATATGCAAAAGGGGCAATGGGCCAGCCTGAGCTGAATCAAGGTGATTTGCCCAAACTCCGTCTGCCAAAATAAAATTTAATTATCTCATGAGGAAAATAACATCATTCAGAGTGCCTACCTAGTTTTTCAAACACAATATCTGATATTCAACCAAAAATTACCAGGCAGGCCAAGAAAGAGAAGCATACTGAATAGTCTACAGAAATAGACTCAGGTGATTCAGACATTCAAATGTATTTAAAAAGATTAGATGAGAGAATTTCACCATCAAATGAGACCCAGAGAAAAAGAAGCCCTAAAAAATCCTAGGATTTCAGAAATTTAAAAGCAAAAAAGAGTAATTGATGTTAATAATTCAGGAGAAAGATTTAAAAGCAGATTATACCAAATAAGACACATCAGCAGAGAATATCCAGATTGAAGCACAGAAGGTAAAGAAAACCAGGATGGGAAAAAAAAAATATACAGAAAAGAGCATAAGAGACAAATGGGATATAGTGAAAAAATGTGGGTATGCAGTCCTGAGGGAAGAAGGCGGAGTGAATGGGGCAGCAGTTGAAAAGATACTGGCTGACATTTTCCAAAAAGACAAAAGACATTATACCCTAGATCCAAAAAGCTCTATAACCTCAGTTGGGATAAATTCAATACTTCCCTCTCGTTCACAGGGCTGCTGAAATAGAAGAACAAAGACCACTTTAAAAGCAGCCAGGAAGAAAAAGAGAGAGAAAGAGAGAGAGAAGCATCACCTTCAAGGGAACAAGACTGACAGGTGACTTCCCGAAAGAAACAACGTACTCAAAGTGCTGGGAGACCCCTGACTGCCACACTCGTGCACCCAGTGGGAAACAGCCCTCCAAAATGAACGCAAAACACATCTTCGCACAAACAAAACCAACTAATTATCAGCAAATCTGTGCTAACAGAAATACTAAAAGGGATATTTCAAACAGAAGAAAAATGGTCTCAGACATAAACATGATCAGGCAGGAAGAAATCAAGCACATCAGAAGGTTATAGAAACAGGTAAAACTGAATGAGCACCATTTAAAACAATTATTAATGGGGTGCCTGGGTGGCTCAGTCGGTGAAGCGTCCAACTTCGGCTCAGGTCATGATCTCATGGATTGTGAGTTCGAGCCCTGCATTGGGCCCTGTGCTGACAGCTCAGAGACTGGAGCCTGCTTCGGATTCTGTGTCTCCCTCTCTCTCTGTCCCTCCCCCACTCGCACTCTCTGTCTCTCAAAAATGACTAAACGTTAAAAAAAATTTAAAACAATTATTAATGATGATTTCTGGGGTTTAAAATATATGTGATATCCACATGCATGACAATAATAGCATAGAAATTGATAGGGGTTAAATATAACTGAAGTGTTCTAAGGTTCTTGCCTTACCTGGGAAATAGTACAAGTATTTAATTTAAGGTACATTCCAAGAACATGTTTTGTAATTTCTAAGGCAGCCAGAATATTTAAAAAATGTATTTTTTGAAGTATTTCTAAACAAAGCTAATAAAGGGGGGAGAGTTTGGAATACTAACACTTGACTGAACCTAGGGCAGGCAAGAAAGGAAGGTGAAAAAGAAACAGATGGGTAGGTTGTAAAATGAATAGTAAGGTGGCAGATTTAAACTGTAACATTTCAGTATCACATTAAATGTAATTGGACTAAATGCTTCAATTAAAAGACATGGACTGTCAGCCTACACTAAAAGCAACTTCTGCTAGTACAACCTGTTGTCAAAATATGATACAGAAGAGTTGAAAGTAAAAGGACACCATGTAAACACTATGTTCTCCTCCCCCTTGGCATATACAAGTGCTAGTATAGTTATGTTGATGTTGGACAAAGCAAACTCGCAGGCTAACGGTATTTTTCATCTTAAAAATTTAAAGATGGTGAAAGTATCAATCCGAAAAGCAGATATCATGATCCTAAATTTGTATGCACCCAATATGACACAAAACACATGATGAAAAACTCACAAAATTAAAAAGAGAAAGACAAACCCAATAATTTAATAATATCTATAGATATTAAAGATATTTTAAAACATAATAAAGCTATGAACTTTCAATAAATCTTTAGACATTTCGAAGTCCTTCAAAACATGACTAAAGATGAGAGAAGAAATACAAAATTTCAATATTTGATTTCTATTTTAAAAATTAAACAGCTTTTAAAACTTTCCCACAAAGAAGACTCCAGGTTCATAGAGCTTTACTGGTGAATCCTTCCAAATAATTAAGTTAGGACTAATATCATTTTACGTAAAATGTGCGTAAGAATTAAAAAAAAAAAAAAAAACATTTAATTTTATAAGGCCAAACTACCTCGGTGTTAAATTCTGATGATAACGTTACAAAAAAGGAGAATAATAGGCCAGTCTCTGTCACAAATAAGGTTGCAAAAACACCAAACAAAATGTTAGCAAAGTGAATCCAGCAAACTATAGAAAAGGTAAGCATCACAATCAAACGGATCGCATAAAGGAAGTGCAGGGGTGGGTGACGTTCAAGTCAATCAGTTAATTTGCCTTATTAATAGAAAAAAAGAGAAAAGTATGTCAAGAGACAAAGGAAGCATTTGATAAAATCCAACACAATTCGGGACAAAAACTCGACTAGGAATAAGATGGAACCGCTTTAATTTGATGGTGGGGATTTTCAGGAGGAAAAAAATCCCTTCACAAACATCCTTAATGGTGAAATTTTGCAAGCTTTCCCCAGATCAGGAGCAAGAGGCTGCTGGTTGTCACCACTTCTGTTCCACATCGTTTGGAAAGGTAAACACGGCCAGTGCCAGAAGGCAACAGGTGCAGGGTTGGGGAGATGGAAATAAAAGTTATTCCCTGACAGAATGATTGTCTAGGAAATCGAAAGGTGTCTGCAGATGAAGTGCCAGCATTAATGTGTGAATTTATCATATTCACAAGGTTGCTGGACAAAAAGTCAACGTGAAGCAACTAACTGCATTTCTCAATACATTTCTATCAACAAATAAGTTTTATGGAGAACTATAAAAGTAACATCACTTAACATGAAGTTAAATACCAGTGAAGTGCTCTACAAACAACGTGCAGGGCTGCTGGACAAAAGGCTATAAAATGTTACCGAGAGAACGTGAAGACCGCACAAGTATATGCTCAGGGGTTGGAAGCCTCAATATTGTAGAGATGACAGTTCTCCCGTGTTGATCTATAAATTCAATGCAATCCAAACTGAAACCAACCAACCAACCAACCAACCAACCAACCAACCAAACAGCCTCACTGGGTTTTGGGAATTTATAAGCCAATTGTAAAATCTGTATTGAAATTGAGAAGGCAGAGAGGAACCAGGAAAATCTTGAAGGAAAACAAAATCAGAGGACTTACAACGCACGATATGAATGGTTATCATCAAGCTGAATTAAACCAGTGTGATGTTGGTATACGAGATCAATGGGACAGAAGGCCAGAAACAGGTCACCACACACAGTCACCTAATTTATGACAAGGGTGCCACTGAAATGTGGTGGGAGACAGACGGGCTTCTCAAGAAATGGTCCTGGTTCAACTGGTTGGTTACCAGCAAGGATGCAAACGACCCCTACCTCACACCACACACACCAAGCTCACTCACAGGAGTCACAGGAGTCACGAAAGCTTGCAATCGTGGCATGAGAGAGCGTGTTCAGGTCCTTGGGGCAAAGAGGCATTTCTTCAACACACTACCAAAAGCACTAACTGTGACATAAGAGTCCATTTTCTGTTCATTGAAAGAATGAAGACACAAACCGCTGGGCGTGGGAGCAAATTCGTGGTAATCAAAGACCTCACAACCAGAATACACGCAGTGACCCTACAGATCAATAAAAAGGACGCACACCCCAACTGGGTTGTTTTTAAACACCCCAATTTTGGGGCACCTGGGTGGCGCAGTCGGTTAAGCGTCCGACTTCAGCCAGGTCACGATCTCACGGTCCGTGAGTTCGAGCCCCGCGTCAGGCTCTGGGCTGACGGCTCGGAGCCTGGAGCCTGGAGCCTGTTTCCGATTCTGTGTCTCCCTCTCTCTCTGTCCCTCCCCCGTTCATGCTCTGTCTCTCTCTGTCCCAAAAATAAATAAACGTTGAAAAAAAAAATTTTTAAACACCCCAATTTTGAAAGTACGCAGAAGACGTGGGCAGGCACGTCACAAAAGCGGGTCCTGAGGGAAGTCCAGAAGTATGCGGGAAGAGGCGATGAGGAATGCAAACCGAGACCAGAATTTCATTTCATTTTACATCGGCTCCGCTGGCACACCGGAAGAGCTTGGCGACACCCCCACGTGCTGGACACCCCCCGAAAGCCTGAAGGGGTGCGATGAATTCACACTCATCACAGGGGTGGGCTGGTGCACACGTCCTAAACCCCTGCACTCTCCAGAGTGACAGAGGGAGGGTCTTTTGTACACTAAGGAGAGGACTCGGTAGCTTCAGAGAGAGTGAGGCGTGACTGGAGGGCTGGGACCCCACACCCAGCCTCTGGGGAGGGGAGAGGGGCTGCAGGCTGAGTTAATCACCAATGGCCGAGGATTTCATCATCACAGCTCTGTAAGGAAACGTCCCCAGCCAACGAGGTGTGAAGGGCCTGCAGGCTCGTGCGCCCGGGGAGGTCACGGGCGTCCACAAGCCGAGGCCCGCGCCTCACCCTCTGCAGCTCCCCCGTCAGGCTGGTCCCGAGTTGCACCCTTTACGATACACCAGCAAACTGAGGTGTCCTCCTGAGTTCTGTGAGCCATTCTGGCACATTCCTGAACCTGCGAGGGGATCTTGGGGACACCTGGCTGACAGTGGCTTGGTTGGGAGTATCGTGGGACCCTGACAGGTGTCTGAAATCGGGGCAGTCTTGTGGAAGCAACCCGTGGGGCCTGCACTAACCCCGGGCAGACGGTGTCAGAACGCAGTTCAATCGTACGACACTCGATGGGTGTCACGACCGGTTGCTGGTCTGGAAAAAATCCACACGAGTGATGTCCGGAAACAGGGCGGAGCGTAAACTGGGGCAGCCGCTTCAGGGAAGATGGCAGATGAAACACGGCTGGCCAGGCCCGGGCCCCGAGGCTCAGCGCACATCCACGTACACGCACGTGTGCAGCAGCTAAAAACCGGAACCTCCGCGAGCGCAGCGGATAAAGTCGCGGTGAATTCACACAGTGCGCCCGACAGGGCAAAGGGAATGATGAGCCAGAACCACATCCGACACTCTGGGGAAGTCACACTCACGGATGCTGACTGAGATCCTGTAGGATTCCACAACAAAAAGTTCGAAAACAAGCAAAAACTATCTGCCGGTGGGGGGGCGGTGGGGGTGGGGGGAGGCGCCTGGGTGGGGGGTATCCCCTATTCAACTGGAAGCTGACAGGGACCTTGTAAAAACTCATTCCGTTGAACACTCCAGACTTTACAGTTTCTGGAATGCTTTATTTTGGTAAAAAATCAGAAAGAAAATGGAGAATGGAGGCACCAGGTCATTTTCTTCCATGGAGAAAAGTTAAAACTCCCAATATCAGCACAGGCCCAAGAGGGGACTCCCGTGCTGCGTTCTTAACCTTGTCTTTGGCTTTTTTTTCCCCCTCTAAGATGAACCTTCTGGGGCCCACACTCAAAACACAACCTCTTATTTGGCCACCCTTGTAAG
This sequence comes from Neofelis nebulosa, assembly GCF_028018385.1. NCBI lineage: Eukaryota > Metazoa > Chordata > Mammalia > Carnivora > Felidae > Neofelis > Neofelis nebulosa. The sequence continues at coordinate 221,472,490 of NC_080783.1, forward strand.
TACCCTTGTAAGTCACATAAAAGCACCTCTGAAAAGAGCTCACGTCTACTGTATTCTTTTAGTGCAAGGAAGGGGGCGTCTCTCTTGTTCCAGACGCGTCTTCGCTCACCACAGTGCATCGATGGCACTGCCATGAGCACAGACACCCGGGACGCACACAGAAAACCCGCTCCCGGGGTCCCCGAGGCACCTCTGTCAGCCTGCGCTTCCTGTCCCTGCCGCGAGGGGCTGAGCAGGCTGGTTCTCTGCCTGATGTCTCTGACTCCCCAGCAGACACGTGACAGTCGTGCAGAGCCCCGGGTCATGTGTTTCTCTCACACCACCTGCAAGCCCCCTCTTCCCCCAAAGCCAGCCCCACGGGGCCCTCGACCTGGCATCCACCTCCCAGGGCCGGGGATGGCGGGCGGGCTCCCCGCGACCACTCCCTGCCCCTCTGCACGCGTCAACACCATCATCTCCCCACCCTCAAACATCTGGGCACTGGGTCACCTTCTCTCCATCTCAACACCAATGAATGACCTTGACCGTCCTCCTCCTCGGCCACACCACAGACCTGCCATCCGTCAGAATCACCTCCGGGGACTGGACCACAAGTACTTCTGTGCCCGCACCCCCCGCCCACACCCAGCCCTCCCCCTGCCCCAGATGCCAGCCCAACCCCTCAACATTCCGCATCTAATCTAAGAGGCCCAAAACTGGAAACACCACTATTGTGCGTGCCCCCAAGGGACACACAGACCTGCAAGACGCGCCCGGGCCTCAGGGATGCCAGCAGTAAGAGGCCTGCCCTCCAGCTGCGGGAGAACAAGGAGGGGTCTGCCCCAGCTCATCTGTGAGAAAACCAATGGTGGTCCTCCCCTCTTGGGTGGAAATTTGCAAACCTCGAGGGACAGATGGCTGGATGGTGGCCGGATGCACATAGGTGCCAAATTTTTGTAAAGTCTGTGTCTGAGGATCAAATCGTAAGGAAGAAAGGTTTTGGGGAAAGGACCTGGACCCCCTTGAACAGGAGCTCAGAGAGGGTCTGGCAAGGGTGGGCTTTGTCCCAGGCAGAGCCGAGGTTGACACAGTGGCTTAAGGGAGTCCAAGGCTGAAGCGTGAGTGTCCCCAGAATCCTGCCAACACGCTGGCGCCTCTCTTACCCACCCCATGCACACTTACTCCCACCTGAGCGCCGGCATGAAAACAGTCCACATCTCATAACCCGAGGTACAGTGTGAATATGCCCAGAATCTGTCCTTGGGAGTCGGGGTGGGGGGGCGCATGTGCTCTCCGGGTTTGCGTGACGATGACAGGTGTGGCACCCCGAGGAGAGGACCCGCATGGCCACGTCTGAACAGGTGCTTGTACCCCCAGCATTGTGGGGCTCCACTCCCCACCTACACAGTCTGCCCCCAGTTCCCGTCGGGCCCAGCCCTCCCCATCCCCGTAGGGCGGGGGGTGGGGGGTTGGCCAGTGAAGGGTTTGTGAAGGACCAAGGGCATCCAGGGGACAGTGGAACCTCGGAGTCAGGCCAGAAGCTTTGTTCCCCGAAGATGTGACCCAATAGACGGGAGGCTAGGAAGTCACCTGACCGGGGGTGGAGCCCCTCCCAGGAAGCTGGTGCTGCGGAGAGAAGCCGATCTCTGTGCCTGGGCCCATCTGCTTCCTGTTCTTGGTCACTCCTGGGAGCCCTGAATAAATCACCCTGTCCCGAAGGTCCCTGGCCTCTTCCTGGGCTACCCTGGCAACAAACCCACACTCCCCCCGCACCCCAGCAGGTGACCGAGCCCACCAACCCTGCCTCTGGACATTTTGGACTCACCCTCACCCCACCATCTCCGGCCTGCCCTGGTCGGCCGCCGGACATCAGGCTGCCGGCACCAGCAAGATCAAGTCTCAGGGACGCACTTGGACCGCAGGCCTGTGTCAGGACATCCCCGAAGCCGGCCTGAGTGTGAGCCGACATCAACCATCAAGGTCACTGCTGTCACCTCCCCTTCCCTCCGACTCACATTCCAGGGGATCGGCTCCGTGCGGCTGGCACCTGCTGGCCACCTGGGGTTGCTCAGTGCAGGTGTTGTGATTGGCGTGTTTCAATCCATTACTACCTTGGATCAGAAGAAGCCAGATAGGAGGAAGGGGTAGGCATCATGGACTCCACTCCACAGAAGCCAGTGGAGGCCACCCAAGGCCAAGGGTCCCCTAGGGATAGCTAGAGCTGGCTCTCAGGCTCCCACTCCAAGAACCCCACCAGTGGGGACAGAAATCCCCACTTACAGGCCTAGAAGCTTCCATGTTCGGCTGAACGACAGCCCGCAGAGACGTCCCCATCCTAGTCCCTGGAAACTGTATGTCACCTTACAAGGCAAATGGGACTTTGCTGCTGTGATCAAGTTAAGGGCCCTGAGATGGAGACAATGGGTCGGCCCAATGTCATCAAAGGTTCCTGTAAGAAGGGGGGGTGGGGGGGATGAGAGAGATGACAGAAGCGTGCGGGGTGTGCCCCTCACTTGCCTCAGCCCCTGGCGTCCTGTCTGCACCAATCACGTTTGTTCCAGAGACCCAGCATGGGGTCACGCTCAGGGGGCCTCAACTCAGGGGACACCCCATCTCACCACGGTCACCAAAGCCACCGCCAATTCCCTCACCTCCTCTGTTCAAGCTGTCACGAATGCCGGGGACACAACAGTGGTCTGCCAAGACCAGGAACCCAGAGGTGACGACAACATGGCCCCAGCTCCAGGGACCCAGAGGCGGTAGGAACATGGCTTGGCCTCCAGGAGCCACCAAGGTCAGTGCCTGGTCCCAGGGATGGGAGACCCCCTAACCTGAGGTACGTGGAAAGCACAGAGGTAGGCGGGGCCAGGCAGGCTTCCCGGAGGAGGGAACATTTGCACTGAGTTCTAAGGATGAGGTGAAGAGAAGATCGGACGAAGGGCGGGCTCGGCACAGGCTTCCGCCAGGCCCAGGAGGACCACGGGCCCCGCAAGAGATCCGCAGGAACTCACGGAGGGGTCTACCTTGATCCCTTTTTCTCTGAAGCGGTACTTAAAGTATGGCTCTCCCGCTGTCTCAGGTCCGCCGTCACGGAAGGACAGCTCCGTGCGGGCACGGGAGGGCCCGACGGCGGGAGTCAGCAGCACCAAGCATAACCACACAGGCACCCATCACGTGACCCACTGCCAGGAATCGCTCCCAGGGAAGCCCCTGAAGGAGCAACGCGGGTGTGGTGTCTGCGTAAGGATCCTGCTGCGGGCGAACCCAAGACCCACTGGTGAACGGCACCCATCCACGCGGGTGTTCGGTGCTGCTCCAGGGAGGAGTGGCCGCTGGTCTGGGGAGGGTCTCCAGGACTCGCTGCAGGAGGGCGAGGCCATCTGCCACGGGACTCACACCCACCACCCACTGGTGAGCAGCTGACCAGGGCATGTGTGGCCACACCGTGGAGCGCTACACGGCAGGAGAAAGGAGCGCACACACACACACACACACACACACACACACACACACACACACACCTCCCTGGGTGAGTCCCCAGACGCTGTGCTGAGTGCCGACACCAGTCCCAAAGGACCGCACACTGAGCACATACTCACCAAACACCAAAATAACGGAGATGGAGAACAGGTGTGCGGTTGGCAGGGGTTAGGGATGGTGGGGCGGGGCAGGGGGCCCAGAAGAACAACCCCGGGGGGACCCTGGTGCAGATGGAACGTTCGGCACACGCGATAAACGACACGGACCAAACAGGCATCCACACGCGCGATAAACTGCGAGGTACGTGCCTTATTGATTACAGTTCATTTTCAAAAGCAAGCCCTCTTTTAAAAAACTGAGGCAGTTTGGGAATTGGAATAGTATTTACCAATTTGGCGATATTAAAATGTGACATTAAAGGTCCTTCTGTGTTGGTGGGACAACGCTATTATGGGATGCTTGTCTGCTGGAATGCGGAAGCTAGATGTCCGGGATTTGGGCTGGGAAGGGTGGGGCACTGGCTGGCCGGAGGTCACTGGTGGAGCTGTCTTCAGTACACAATTCTACTTTTGTAGATGTTTGGAATTTCTCATGACAATTTTCTTTAGAAAAACAAACAAGAAGCTCATTTCCATTTTTCGGCTCTGGCACCCACTCTGAGTCGGAGCCCTGGTCTCTCCAAAGCCAGCTCTCGGGGAAGAAGGCTCTGTGATCATGAGAATCAGAGATCAGTAGGGCCACTGAGTCAGCTGGGGGGCAGGGGGCTCGAGCCTCCGGAACAAGTCAGGTGCAAATGAGGCCACAGAGGGCCAGAGCAACAGCTCCCCTCCCACGGAGGGCCCCCCCCCGGGGCTCGTCCCAGCACGCTGTCCACCCTGCAGGAAGGACTCTTGTCCCACGACTACTGAACATCTCAAAGAAATCCTCCCGAAGTCGTCCGATCATGGCCCCCAGAGCAGCACCGAGAAAGGACCCTGGGGGGCCCTCGGGCTCCTCTTCGAAGCTCTTAGCCACGTGACTGCCTCACCCCAAACCCACTTCACCTGGACATTTAAAAAGACCTCACGGGACACTGGAACAACAGCTTGCTGCCCTCACTTCACTCTCAGACCAGCCGGAGGGAAACGAGCCTGTTGTCAGCAGTGAGCCCCCCACATGCTCACGACCACCTCCCCACACCTCCGGCCCCTTTGGGGCTCGCGTCTGCCGGTGCCCTGTGTCCCCGGCCATCTCTGGGCTTGGAGGACCACACGGGACAAGCGCAGACACGGTGCCGGAGACAGCGGGCAGGGTCAGTGTGGCCGTGACACAAGTGTATGTGCCTTCGAAGCCCCCTGACAGGAGACCCCAGGTGCAGAGGGCACTGGCACTGTGACGAAAAGGAATGACCTTCCCCACGAACGAGTGTCCCAGCGTCCGCTCGGACAGCACCACCACTCTGGAGGTACCGTGGGGCCGCAGGGGAGCACAGATAAGCCAGAGGCCAATGGGGTGCCGTCCCGGATGCGGGTGGACCCCGTCGCTGAAAACAATGGCTGGATGCCGCCGGACGGTCAACAGGGGCTGTGCGGGAAGGGTAAACCTTGTAATCCTGTGTGCCCCTCCCCCGGAGACCTGCCCACGTCCACCTGTCCACGTTCCTCCCTCCACGCTCACTTCCCGCTCCCACCCATTCACAGGGGAACCACCCCCAGCCCCCCCAGGTTCCGCCAATGTTGTCCCAGTGCCGGACTCCTGCCCCTTCTCCCTAACCCTCTCCTGGGCAGCAGTGGGCCCATTTGGTTCCTATATCATAGGTCCAATCACGTCCAATCCCGTGGCTCCCACCTCTCAGTGGCACCTCCCCTCCCCTCACCCCCAGTCACCCCTGTTCCTCTGCGCTCCTGCCTCACCTCCTCCCACCTGGGCAAAGCTGGCTCCCTCCATGCATGGAGGCAGCCCCCAGCCCTCCCCGCAGCTCTTCCAGCCATCGTGTGGCTCCATGTGCCTGCGGGCTCACCTGTCCCAGCTTCTCTCCCCAGAGGTCTGCAGGCTCACCTGTCCAATCTTTCTCTCCCCGCCAGGACACAAACTCCGTGTGGACATGTGGCGTCATCCCAGGCCCTGAACCAGAGGCGGCCACCATGGGCCCTGCGCACAGTGACCGAGTCCACTGTCTTCCCTGTCCCTCCAGGGCAAGGGCCCCGCGTCCAGGGCCACCGTCCTCTGCGGGGCTAGAGATCCTAAGAGTCCGGCCCCAGTTTTGATGTTCAGCTGCGGATGCTGTAAGCCCCACCTTCTCCTCTCTTCTGCCCACATCTGGGCAGGCCGATGAGGAGCCCCAGAAGCACAGGTGCGCACATGGCCAGGAGCAGCTGGCACCCGCCGCGCTGACCATGTCCCGCCAGACCACCATTTACTTCGCTGTGCCGGCCCTCGCTTGTAACCGGAAGTTTCCTGAGCACAGGAATCACATTCCCATTTCCATTCTCACCATGGGCCTCAGTAAGTGTGCATTAAACAGACAAATGGCTGCGGACTTTCCACTACTTACACCTCGCCTCATTCTAAAAGGGACCGGAGAAAGCCAGCTGTAGCTCTATCCACTGAGAAAGGCCTAGAATGGTCGCGATATTAAAAATTTATCACATTGATGTGATTTGAATTCAAGAGGCGGTTAGATAGGGCGCTGGGAGCAACCAGCCCCAGGCTAGGGAGGCAGCTGTGTTCGCAGAGCGCCCTAGCACATGTGGGGGTGGCCGGGGGTCAGGAAACAAGTTCCTGCGGGCACCTCCTTCACACCTTGTCTTCCTTGAAGAGAAGCTTTGCGCCTGCCCAGAGAAGAAAACATCACAAGAAAAAGAGGGGAGGGTCCCGTGATCCCCTGGTGGGGCCACTTACGGGTTATCTGCCCCCATGGTTGGCCATTACATTTGCTTCTGGACCCCCAGTGAGGTGGGGGGGGGGTGGCTGTATTTTTAGACTTCTCTTCTACAAAGTTGAAATAAAGAAAAAAAAAAAGACGAAGTTTCTAGGAATCTATGGTTGACCCACACAAGCAAAAACAGAACAAAAACTTGCAAGCAGGACTTGCAAAGCCCACAGAAGACTCTGGGGGAGAAATACAAATTAAAACAAAACAAAACTTCAGGCAGAGCTAAGGGACGGGTCCGGGGTGGGGCTGGAGTCGGGGTCAAGGCAAGGACTGGATCCAGACCACCCACCCACTCTGGCCTGAAACCCCGCCGGGCATCAGGGCCCCCTCAGAAGTTAGGCTCCCCCACCGGCCGGGACAGGAAGAGTGGCTGTTCTACGTCTGGTAACGTGAAAAGACGGAAAGGAAATTGCACTGTTTTTCCAGCCCTTATCCGCAACCCTTTCTGGTGCAAAGGGCCCTGGAATCATTCCTGATGCACCATCAGTGTGCTGGGCCTGTTATGTATCTACTACGTGTCTGTTTTAAGGTCTGGATTTACCAGGCACCTGTCACAGATGCAGTTCTGCTACAGAGCCATCACCCAGGTGACCCTTGAACACACCCTGGTTGGGGGTGTCGACCCCACCGCACAGACAAAAATCCACGTAGAGCAGTAACAGCCTACTATTGATCAGGAGGCCTTATCGATAACATCAATAGTCGATTGACACACATTTTTTGCGTTACCGTAATACAGTATCGCAGCACCACAACAGCATTACAGTAGGCTGTACTGTACTCTTAGAATAAAGGAAGCTAGAGAAGAGGAAATGTTGCAAAAATCGTACGGAAAACATTTACAGCCACGCACCGTATGGACAACAAGCATGTGTAAGCGGATCCGTGCAGTTCAAACCCATGTTGTTCAGGAGTCCTCTGCGTACCTACTCCGCGTCCGTGGTACGCACGTCTCCACTGTGTACTTGTTACACGTCTTTGCATCTGTCACACGTGTTTCTGCTGTGTCACACATCTCTGCTCTCGAGACACATCCACTGTGTGTCCACCACATAAGTGCCTCTGATCTGTTTGTCTTACGTACCTGCCCTACGCCTGTCGCATACGGAACAGGTGTCTCCTGTGTGTGGCAGGTGCTGACGTCCTCGGTTTTCCAGGCCGGACTGCAGGGCCGGCTGTCTGGATTCAGGTCAGTTCTGTGTCTCTAAAGTCTGCCCGGTCCTTAACCTCCAAGTAGCAGCAACAGACAGGAGAGCAACACAGCAGGCAGGAATGCGTGTGCATGCACACACACACACACACACACACACACACACACCCGGGCGGGGGTGGGGGGCTGGCTGAGGCTCAGATGTGCATCCGCGGGCACACCTCTCCCTTCCTGGGGCCTGTTCTAGTGGGTGAGGGACAAGAGGAATCCCGACCGCTGCCAGCACAGAGCACGGTGTGGCCCCTCACACCAGCCCCACCTGCCAGCCTAATGGGCAGGCAGTCCTACCAAGAGGGAGAAACTGAGGCACGAGGAACCTGAAGTCTTTGCTCTGGGTCCCACACCCAGTGGCCAAGAGGCCAAGTGCACCTGAATTGCCTGGCTCATGGTCACAACAGCTGAGCTTGAATGAATGAATGAACGAACGAACGAAACAAACCGAAACTAAAAAGAAAACAAGTAAATTAGCATCGGAGCCTCCCCACTGAAGGTCATCCCTGGGCTTTTGTAACAAGGTCGAAGGAGAGAAAGGGGTGGGGGTGTCAGCAACTGCACGGGGGATCCAGGGTCCCACATAGAAGAGTGAGGGTGGAGGGTGCCCCCCAGCATCCCGCCAGTTAGAGGACTTAGCCAGTGCATTTATTTAGATTCTCAAATTCTGTGTGAGATTCAAAACAGCTTTAGTAATTAAACACACAAAAGGGGCCTGTTTCTCCTAGAAATTAAGCCTTCTGAAAGGTTTTAAGAAACTACTGTGGGAAAGCTCGGGGTTGTCAAAACTAAAACCAGAAGGGGGCACAGGTGGATTTCGATATTGCCAGCGGGACTCCAGGGTCAGAAAGTAGCACCGCCCCCCCCCCCCCCCCCCCCGCCGCCACCCTGCGAGGGGCCAGGCCAGTCCCAGAGGAGCCCCTCAGGATCCCTGCACAAAAAATCATTTTATTTTTTTATTTTTTATTAAAAAAAAAATTTTTTTTAATGTTTATTTTTGACAGAGAGAGACAGAGCATGAGCAGGGGAGGGGCAGAGGGAGAGGGGGACACAGAATCTGAAACAGGCTCCAGGTTCTGAGCTGTCAGCACAGAGCCCGACGCGGGGCTCGAACTCACAGACTATGAGATCATGACCTGAGCCGAAGTCGGACGCTTAACCAACTGAGCCACCCAGGCGCCCCAAGCATCATTTTAACAAAATAAAGTAACTATTTCCTCATAGTCCTGCTTACTTTAGAAAGGCAGCCGTCAGGAAGCAAGGCAACCCACCGGAGCCCCCAGCCTCCAGGAAGTGAGCCCCATACCCCCCACCCCGCCCACCCGAAGTGCGAGACTGTGTACCAAAACGACAAAGTAAAAGTGTGATCCTTTACCTGATGGAAATTCTAGCAAGACCAAAACCTCCCTCCAAAGAAGTGTCCCCGCCACAGGGGCCTCTACAGAACCCCCCACCCCGCCTCCCCTCAATGAGGCGGGCCTCGACGGCCCCTCACGGCCACCAGCCAGTGTGGCCGTGTCGGTGTGCAGTGCGGTGCTGGCCCGTCTGTGCACTGGCTCATCCAAGCTGATGGAGTTCTCACCCCGTGCTGGTCACACCAGAGTGGGAAACTGAGGCAAGGAAAGGCCACGTGACACCCGCTGGCCACCGAGAGACGAGGGAGGTGCCTGGAGAGAGGCTGCCCACCCCGGCCCCGCCTGGGATCCCCTCCTTATCGGGGAGCAGTCTGACCAGGGCACCTGCCTCCTGGGTGTGGCCCCGGTTTTCCTTGAGGTGAGTGGAGGCAGTGGGGGCACGAGAGGTCAGCTGGGGTGTGCCCTCAACACACACACTGGGCAGCCGGTCCTCAGGGCAGCAGAGGAGAGGGCAGGGCTAAGGGCGGACCGCCGGTGTGCCTGTTCCTCCTTCGTCCCGTCCCCCATCCCCCTACATTCACCCCAAACGGCCGCCCGGGATCCTGAGCTGGGAGGAGGTCCAAGAGCCCGCAAAGAGCCCGTGGGCTCCCCATCACTGGTGTCCGGGCGAGGCTGTAATCAGAGAGGGAGGGGTGAGGCGTTCAGATCCAGAGACAGAACCCTGGGGGCAAAACCCTGACCTCGGAGACAAGAAGGAAGGGGCAGCCAGTCGGGGCCACCGGAGGCAGGGACAGAGAGGAGAGGTCCCGGCTGGCAGCTGGTGACCGTCAGGTGAACAGGGGACAAGACGAGATGCGCCAGCACAAAAGTTGCTGCCTCTGTGGAATCTTCGCGACCGCAGATGGTTTCCCCTGACGCACACGGTTTTCCACGTGGCACATTTAGAAATAACTTTAGCAAAACAACCTCTACCACTGCAAGACGGAATCGAACCGAGGGAGGCTGCACTGTGGGTCACAGGGAGGAGCGGGCGGGTCGGCCAGGGGAGGGGAAGGTCTCCGCTTCGCCTCTGGGCTGGGGTGCAAAGACTGAGCGGCGCCGTGTTGAGAAGACACGGGGACAGTTAACAGTCGACAGGGATGGGGTCCGGTTCAACGAGCTGGCTCAACACCGGTGCCCCCGTCACCCCGGGACAGGGGTCGTCAGCACGGGGTGCTCCACACCGAGCGGCACCTTCTCCCACAATAAGGCATCCCCGTCTTACTTTTGTCACCTTGAAAATGTATCTCAAGATTTTTCTGCTCCTTGCAAGTCCGTTTCAGCCAGACACGGACAATGCATGTCCAACCTAATGAGAAGAGGAAGCAGGTCACGCCTAGGTTTGTCGCGTTGACTCCTTACGGGCTCGAGAAATGCAGCGGCAGCAAATCAATCACCAGGGACCCTGTGCAGCTCCCCCAGCGTCGCCTCTCACAGCTGCTCTGCCAACAGGGCCTTTGCACATGCTATGCCCCTACACCTGCAGGCCGCCCCCCACTCCTTCCCCGGAACGTCACCGCAGGGGCCAGGCTTCTGCGGGCCGTCCTGGGTGCGTGGGCCGGCCGACCCCACCCAATGTCTCCGTGTTGGCTCCGCCGTGGCAGCCACTTACACTAATTATAACGTAGAACTTTAAATTACCTGTTTCTGCATGTTTGCTCACTAACAAGGGGGGATTAGCAGTGCATCCTGCAGGTCACTGCTCTCCCAGCGTCTCCCCAGCCCTGGCACGCAGGGACGGCCACTAATGTGCATGCAAAGCACACACGAATGAACTACTGAATGAATGAATGACAGGGCCCTGGGAGGGGGCCTTTCCAGAATGCCGTGCTGAGGGGCCATCTTAGAAAGGGTAAAAAAAGAGCCCATTCGCTGGGTACCTCGCACCGCCCTTCACACTGATCTCCTAATTTACGATCCCACCAGTTCGGGGGAAGGGGCGTCCTTCCCTGTGCCATAATGGGGGACCAGGAGGTTTCCGCTCACACAGAGCTGTGTGGCGCCAGGAACAGATTTCTCCCACGAAGCCCCAAATCACAGCGCACGTGAAGGTGGCTGTGTTACCAGCTTAAAAGCAGTAAAGCCCCATTATCCTGTCCGCGAGTGGCAGCACGGAGGCTGTAAGTCCTTGGAGGCCAGGACGCACGGCCGCGGTTCTCCGTCACCAGCCTCAGCACTGGCCACTCCACTTCTGCCGGGATGGACGGTCGAAAACCCCCCACCAGCAGCAGACCCACCAGAAGCTTCCAGGGGGGTGGTGGGGAGTTGGTTTTCCCGCTGGTCGCCGACCCCTCCCAGCTGCAGTCCACCCGTCCTCAGAGAGGTTCCGAAGTCGCGGTCGCTGACTCCAGGAGCCACGACACCCCCCTGGGCGCAAACAGCCCCACCGTGCAGAGAAGGTCCCAGGGCCCACTCTACTCAGAGGCAGGGTCACAGCCCATGCTGAAATTCAGCACACCTCGTGTTCCCATTTTCGCAGACGTGTCTGTTTTATTTAACTGAAGCATCTGCTACATCTAGGGGGCCGGTCTGAAGGCCTCTGCACATCCCAGGGCCGCATCCCCGTGAGAAGCCACGCCCTGGACGCCCCGGGGTCCCCAAAGCCAGCCAGTGAAGTGTTCCGTACTCGTGGGACCTCCTCTCCCATGGGCCCCTGCCGCGGGGAACCTGACGTGCCTCCCACATCCTCCAACAGCCCGGCTCTTCCCAGCCTTCTCCCAAGTCCCCCGAAGAGGCCAGAGAACGTCACACCAGGGTCCTCGGTCGCACCAGAACGTAAGACAACCAGTGCTCCCCGCAGCCACGTGCCTGACACACGGGTTGACACACAGGTGACCCATGAGTCTGCACAATCCCGAGAAGCGGGAATCTCGGCCCTCCCAGAAGTGAGTGGGAGCCAGGCCCACAGCCTGTGTCAGCCGGCCCTGCCACCTGTGTCCACTGCCCACCTGACAACGTCTCCCCCAGAAGCTTCAGCACTGGGGGGGCCAGGATGGGTCCAAGTCCCCCCCAGACCCAGGCCTGTGACGTCAGGGCATCGAGCCTGAGGGTCAGAGAGGGCTTAGGACCCCGGAGGATAACCGATGTCAGGGCAGAGCTCGGGGTCTTTGTCAAAACGGAGAGGAAGAGAAACCGCCTTGTCCCCGGGGGGAAGCAGATCGGCGGGGGCACCAGTGGAGCCCACAGCCCCTGGTAGGTCTGCGGCGTCCCAACTGACCTTGACCTGGCCCCAAAGCCACCTTTGTCACCATGCCAGCCAACACGCAGCCTTGCTGTCCTGAGCCTCCTGTGCGTGGGCGCCTCGTCTGTCAGGGTGCCGCCGAGTGATGTCGAAGGATGTGCTGGGTGACAAACACCGTCGGGACCCGCCTTTGTTACGAGAACTTACACCAGCTCTGCACGCACGCGAGCTGATCAACCTTTCTGACGGCTCTCTCCCCCGAAACACGGCAAAATCCGACACGAGCGTAAGTAATGGCTTCCAGCGTTGAAGGCTCCGCGTGCTGTGGGCAAACACCGTGTTCCCAGGTGTGTGTGTGTCCAGTGACACTCAGGCTGAGGTCAAGGTGGGCCCCCCCCTCCCATAGCACTCCCTCAGTCTCTGCTACACGAGAGCCAGCAGTTGGCAAAGATTCAGGAGTCTGACGAGCAAGCCTGACCGTCCGCGGAAGATGCTCAGCTCCGCCTCCCCAGGCTCACGACCTCCAGCCCGGGACCACTCGCTGCTGACTCTCGGGCGGTGGCCGTGGGAGCGGCCGTGCCCCCCTCCCGGAGAACCCTCACGCACCCCAGGGAAACACGTTACCAACGCCGGTGCTGTCCCGTACCGGCCACCGCCTCCGAGCACCTACAAGGGGCGCGTTCAATCCTCTCAAACTTGTGAGATGAAGCTCTTTGTGTCCACATCTGCCCCCTGCGGAAACTGAGGCCCAGAGAGCAGAGGCCGGAGCAGGACACGGGGTCTGGGGGACGCTGCCACCCAAGCTCGGAGCCTCCTCCTGGCAGGCAGGCGTCTGGGCGCTGAGGGCAGCCTCCGGTGCTGCCCTGATGCTCGGTGACCTAAGGCTCTGGCAGGAGTCCCTGGGGCACGCACAGGACCCACCTGCCTCAATCACAGGACTCAGAACAAAGAATGGGAGGGCATCTTCGTGACCACCGCCAACACCCCACCAGGGAGGCAGATGCGGGCGGGACAGGCGCCGTGCCGCTGAGCCCAGCCAGGGTCCTCCGGCGGCCGGACCGCCGAGCGCCTCCCTGGGAGGAAGGGCCTGGGCCGACCGGATGGCCCAGAAGACTGAGCTGGCCCCTGTGTCCACGCACACCGCCGGGGCCCCGGGACACATGCTGACCAGGTAGTACTGACCACGTGGGCGCCAGGGAGAAGAGAAGCTGGAGCGGGGAGGCTCAGATGTGGGCACAAGACTCGTGGCGCTGGGGACTGGACGCCACCTGGAGCACCGACAGCGGGCAGGGGCCCCAGAAGGCGCGTCCCCAGAGGAAATGCCCAGACCGTGAACTGCCCTCTTCCTCCTGAGAATCTCCTGAGCAACTTGGAAACCCAGGCGCTTTTGGGAGGAGCGTTTTCTTTGTTCCTCCGTGAGGGGCCTGACTCCCGCAACCCCGTGGTGGGAACCAAGTACTGACCAGCACACATGGGCGTCGCCTCCTGCACCAATATGCCCCGTTCACAAGCAGCGCGTCCTCCCTCCGAGCGCGCCCAGCCTGCCACTGTGGCCACCAAACCACAGGCGGACCATCCATGCCTCGAGAGCTGACCACACACCAGGAAAGGGCTCCCCCCAGGAAAGCAGAAGGAGTCCAACAGGACAGCACGAGTCCCGGACGTTCAGGACGCAGAGCTGGACCATCACAGAACCAAAGGGGCTCTGCAAGGCAAGCCAGAGAATGTCACGGACTGTGTGAAACAGGAACACTGGGCACACGGCACGCCTCCGGGGACGGTGTGGCCAGGGGCCTGCAATCCGGGGGCGATGTGCACGGATCCCCGGTGACCAACAAAGCAGCAGCCCCAGACCCCAGGGGAAGAGTTCCCACCCACCGGGCACCGCAGGCCAGGGCACATGACCCTATCTGCACCATGGCTCAGGCGGGGCACGGGGACACCACACTAATGGGTGGGGAGCGCAGGGGAACGGGGACAGAGCTTTCCACGGGCAGGAGAGTGAAGGCGACCACTGTCGAGCTTTCAGAAGCGTGACAGCGACGGCAGGAGTTAAGTCGAGGCTGAGAAGAGCGAGGGGAGCTGGGGGACCACTGAAGAGCAGAAGGCTCGGAAGAGGTGACACGCTGAGACTCCACCACAGCCACCGCCGTGTCCCCCAAGGGGCCGGCACGGGCACGCGCCTGCGTGATGCTTTCACGTAGGAGGGGGGGTCCCTGGGGCCACACAGCCTAGTGCAGCCAGGCTGTCTCGCCAGAGATGGGGTCCAAACAGGGGCTGCTGCTCCAGATTGGGGGGGGGGGGGCAATGGTAAAGGGAAGCACGCCAAAACCGCATCAGGTAGAACATTCCAAGGACCCGTGGCTTCCGTGGGAGGAGGCTGCACAGGATGTGGAGGGCACAGGCGTGTCCAGAGAGAGACGTGGCGATAAACATGGGGACCGGGGCACCCCCCCGTCCGCCCTTGGTGCCCTGACACAGGCCTACACTCAGGAGTCCCCCACAGAGCAGGCCGGGGTCCCACACCCACAGTCTGACCTGCCCAGGGACCCGGGGGGTCCAGAAGGTACTGGGCTCCAAGTGGGTGCTGAGGCAGCAAAGGAGCACGCGGGGAGGCCAGGGAGCAGCGAGTCGGCTCATCTATACCCGTCTACAGTGTCCATACCTGTCTACACCGCATCCATACACACCCACACCTGTCCACCCTCATCCACATGGCCTCTGCGCCTGTCCACACCTGTCCACACAGCACCGTGCCCATCCATGCCGGCGGCACTGAGGAAGAAGCCAGGAGTCCCGGTCTCCAGCTGCAAGCCTCTCTCACAGCAGGATCCCCCCACCCCCCGCCCCCCACCCGCTCTGGCAGGCCCTGCACTTTCTCTTGTGCTTTGGTTAAAATAACCCATCACGCATTTCTGTGCCAAACCGGGTCTCCAGACGCTGGAGCAGCAGGGCGGCGCCTGGGCTCCCCCACTCGGAGGGGAGCGTGGCTGCGTTTCCCACGCACACACCAGGGAGGCAAGAGCGTGAGGGGCACGGGTCTGGGGGCCCCTCGTTTAAGATGTCAGATCTGTTTAATGTCCTGGCTGGGGCTGAAATCCAGTCCCCCCCCCCGCCGACTCCCACGCATCAGCCAGCCCCCAGCTCCTCACAATCTGAGCATCTTGAAAATCAGGGCCTTGGCTTCCTCAGATGAGCCATCGTTTAATGCTGAAAAATAATTAAATTTAAAAGTTCCCTGGGGCGCCTGGGTGGCGCAGTCGGTTAAGCGTCCGACTTTAGCCAGGTCACGATCTCACGGTCCGTGAGTTCGAGCCCCGCGTCAGGCTCTGGGCTGATGGCTCAGAGCCTGGAGCCTGTTTCCGATTCTGTGTCTCCCTCTCTCTCTGTCCCTCCCGCGTTCATGCTCTGTCTCTCTCTGTCCCAAAAATAAATAAACGTTGAAAAAAAAAAATTAAAAAAAAAAAAAAAAAAAGTTCCCTGTGTACAAGAACAGACCAGCTAAAACCCATGAATAAATTATGTCTATTTTGTTTGCTTGCGGGAACATCAATGTGGCGTTCCAGAAGGTTTCCTTCCTAAATAAACTGGCAGGACTTCCAGTCCACCTGACCCCACGGCTTCCTTAAAATCCAAAAGCTGGGAAAATGAAGTTGGTTTTCATTCACCTGTGACTTACGCTTACAGGGGCCCAGCACTTGCTGCCAGAAGGGAGGAGGGCAGGTAGAGGGCCAACCATTTAGACCATGTGTTTGCTCCGGCAGGGGTGTCCAGGGCCTCCTGCCCCAGGCAGGACCGCGGCGGCCCCCCCCTCTTCGTGCTGAACTGGGTCTCCCCGTGTGTGGCATTATCCTAGGAAGCACTGGGGACTGTCACTGTTGCCCTCACACAGAGGGGGCCAGAGACCCCGGCTGGGCTGGGCTGTTCGAACTTTTCCGGTTCTCATAGGGATTCACTTGGTGCAGGGAAACGTGCTGGGGGCGGGGGGAGGGGGCTGAAATAACTGAGCTTGCTGGGGAGGGCTGGGCACAGACCCAGTGACAGGCTAGGCTGGAGCCCCACAAGTGTCCGGGGGAGAAATGAAATGCAGGCCAACAACTCACTGCACTGCTGGTGGTGAGGAGGGGATCAATCCACTTACCTCCCTCAGGGCGCTTCTCAAACAATGGTCTCTGCTCTACACAACCCTTTTTCCTTCGGGTGAGTTTTTCTGCTATATAAATAATCCGATTAAAGGTCTGAACAACATCAAAAGAAAGCAGAAGAGGAGGAAAACAGTCACCCACACTCAGCGCCGACACCACGGACGCTCACGTGTTCTCCACCCCGGAAGACAATGCCTTCAGAAGTTTCCTGCTTCTACAACATGTGAAGAGCAGTGAGACCCAACAGACCAGGTAAAGATCAACACGGTGTGTGGTCCGTCACCGAAACCCAACCAGGACAACTCAACAATAAAAAAGGAAACACTCGACTTAAAAATGGGCAAAGGACTTGAATAGACATTTCTCCAAAGAAGACACATGGCCAATACACGGAAGATGCTCAATGTCACTAATTATTAGGGAAACGCAAATCAAAACCACAAGAGACCATCTCACGCCCATTACAGTGGCTACTATAAATACACAGCAAATAACTGTGTATTCCTGAAAATATGGAGAACCCGGAAGTCTGAACACTGTGAGTGGGAGTGCAAGATAGCGTAGCCTCTGTGGAAAAGAGTTCAGCTTTAAATACATTAAAAATTTTAAAGCACCTGGGTGGCTCAGTCTGTCGAGAGTCTGACTCTTGATTTCCACTCAGGTCATGATCTCATGGGTTCATGAGATCGAGCCCCACATCTGGCTCTGTGCCGAGCATACAGCCTGCTTGGGATTCTCTCTCTCCCTCTGTCTCTGCCCCTCCTCCTGCTCATTGTCTCCCCCTCTCTCTCTCAAAATAAATAAACATTTATAAAAAATAATAATAAAAACAAAAACAGAATTACCATATGACCCAGCAACTCCACTTCTGGGTATGTGCCCCAAAGAACAGAGAGCAGGGTCTTAAAGGGACATCTGTACCCCTGTGTTCACAGCAGCCAACAGGTGGCAGCAGCCCAGGTGTCCCAATGGATGAATGGATAAACAAAATGTGGCATAAACATAATGTGGAATATTATTCAGCCTTAAAAAGGAAGGGAATTCTGGCACCTGCTACAACATCAATGAGTCTTGAGGACAGAACGCTGAGTGAGGTAAGCCAGTCACAAAAGGACAAATACTGCGTGACTCTACTTACGGAGTTGGCAAATCCAGAAGAGACGGGGGGCGGGGGCATGCGGGATGAGGGAGGTAGTGTTTAATGGGGGCAGAGTCTCAGTTTGGGAAGATGGAAAGTTCTAGACATGGATGGTGGGGTTGGGTGCACAACAATGGGAATGTACTTAAAAATAGTTAAAATGGTATGTTTTATATTATGTGTATTTTGCTACAATTAAAAAACCCACAAAAAACAATGCTGAGCCATAATTCTCTGACCATTATTTAAATATATCCATATCAAAGCGCCTGGGTGGCTCAGTCGGTTAAGCGTCTGACTTCGGCTCAGGTCATGATCTCACGGTCCGTGAGTTCGAGCCCCGCGTCGGGCTCTGTGCTGACAGCTCAGAGCCTGGAGCCTGCTTCGGATTCTGTGTCTCCCTCTCCCTCTGACCCTCCCCCATTCGTGCTCTGTCTCTCTCTGTCTCAAAAGTAAATAAACATTTAAAAAAATTAAAAAAATAAAATAAAATAAAATATCCAAATCGTGTTACACTTGGCAGGTTTTGAAAGTGGTATTCACTAAGTGTATTCAATAATATCTCAGATCATCATACCAAGAAAAATGAGGTTCTGCAAATTGTACAGAAAGTTAAATTAATATGGTTAAAATATTTGTATGGAAAAAAGTCCAAAAACAAGCCACAAAAATGACAGCCCCTCCCACAGCCAGGTCACTGGCGTCATGGATGGACTCTATCTCAGACCCTTCCCCTGATGCTAGGAGGCAAAGGCCGTCACTCTGGTCACACCAGGTCTCACGAACAGAACCACAGACACGGGGACAGGGACGCGCAATGCGATGAACACTCAGAGCTTCGTTTCTCCATGTGAAGCGCCCCCCCCCCCCATGGCCCCGAGAAGCACTTTGGGTCGCATCCTCTCTGCCAACGCACCCACTCGCGGTCACCACTGTCCCTCCGGAGACAGTCCCTGCTGGGGGGAGAAACTGTGACGGCTCCCAGACAGCTGAGCTGTACACGTGACCCCAGGCTGTTCAGGGCTCCCGCAGCCTGACCCAGAGAGGGGAGGTGACCTTCCACGCAGGGCGCAAGCAGCCTCCCCTCCCCCCACCAGTCCCGGGATATGGGGACCTTTGGGAACCCCCTCGACAGGAGCAGGGGGAGTTGAGTCGTGAGATCCATTGCTGTACTGAGGGACAGCTTCACTGAAATTTGTTTCGTAAGCGCCCATGGGGGCCACAAGGGTGGGGTGAGCTTTCGTGTAGGGGGAGGCCTTTGAGCAGAGACTGGGGAGGGAAGGATGGTGTGGAAGGGGGATGGGGAGAAGGGGATGGGGGAGGGACGGGTAGAGAGGGGAAGAGGGAAGGGGGAGGGGAAGGGGGAGGGTTGGAGGAAAGGATGAGGGAGGAGGGAAGGAGGGGAATGGGGAAGGGGGAGGGGTGGGGAGGATGAGGGAGGGGAGAGGAGAGGGGGTGGGGGATGGGGAGGGGTGGAGAGAAGGATGGGGGAGGGGAAGAGAGGGAGGGGAGAGGGGGAGGGGTGGAGTGAAGGATGGGAGGGAGGAGAGGGGAGGGGAGAGGGGGAGGGGTGGAAGCACACAGGGAGACAGCACAGGGACGGGGGGAGGCAGACAGACCCTGAGGACGGCTGTCCAGGCGGAGGGAAGCGGAGCCTGGGCCAGGTAGATGAAGAAACAGGAGAGTGACCTTCCCAGGTCACCCAGGGCGAGGTGGCAGAACCTGGATGGCATCTACGGAGAAGCGCCCCCCACCCCCTCCCGGGGTGGGCAGAGAAAGCAGCTATTCAGAGCCAGCCCTGCTCCGGCCTGAACAAAGGATGCCCTCACACCAAGCGTCCAGGCGGCCGACACGTGCCAGTCACCAGGCAGCCTGCCCCTCACGCCTGTCCCTGGGCCCCACCTCGAGGCGGGACGGGGCTCCGCGCCCCACGCCCGAGCTGAGCCGGCCGGCCACCTGCAGGACCCTGTCCCCCCTCACACTACGGAAGAAAGCCCCTTTAGCTTCTTCCGGTCACGGTGCATCCCTCTGACCACATAATAACACGCCGCTTGGATATCTTGTTTTACTCCTGGG
Organism: Neofelis nebulosa; assembly: GCF_028018385.1. Classification (NCBI taxonomy): domain Eukaryota; kingdom Metazoa; phylum Chordata; class Mammalia; order Carnivora; family Felidae; genus Neofelis; species Neofelis nebulosa. The sequence continues at coordinate 221,491,998 of NC_080783.1, forward strand.
GAGACACAACATGAAAACCTTCCGCACGATGGGTAAGGCCCAAATGGGTCCTGCAGAAACGAGGGCGCCATCGACACCCCCGCGAGGGGACGCCTCCCCAGAGGCACCTTGGCCGTGAGGGCCACCCGGCAGCTCGGGACGCCGTCCACAGGTGCCGGCGGTCCGGCTCTGTCCGCGGGGCTGGCCTCTTCCCAGCTGTCCGCCCGGGGACAAAGCCGCCTCAGCCCCGCCCGCCAGGGCTCCTGCGTGCTGGGGCCCAGGAGAAAGCGCTCTAGGTCTGTCGCACACACAGCCAACGCCTCTGAACCACACACTGAAATGGCTAAGCCGTGCCTGCGAGAATGACCAAATTCCAGAGCTCTCACACCAAAACCTGGGACCATGAGGAGCAGAAGCATCACTGCCAGTGGGAACGCAACACGCTGCAGCCACTCTGGGGACCGGTTTGGTGGTTTCATGGAAAGTTGGATGTGGGGCGCCTGGGTGGCTCAGTCGGTGAAACGTCTGACTTCAGCTCAGGTCATGATCTCACAGTCGGTGAGTTCGAGCCCCACGTCGGGCTCTGTGCTGACGGCTCAGAGCCTGGAGCCTGTTTCGGATGCCGTGTCTCCCTTGCTCTCTGCCCCTCCCCCACTCTCTCTTTTTCTCTCTCTCTCTCTCAAAAATAAAACATTAAAAAATTTTTTACAAAAATGAACTAGGGGCGCCTGGGGGCTCAGTCGGTTAAGCGTCCGACTTGGGCTCAGGTCATGATCTCACGGTTTGTGAGTTCGAGCCCCACGTCGGGCTCTGTGCTGACGGCTCAGAGCCTGGAGCCCGCTTCGGATTCTGTGTCTCCCCCTCTCTCTGCCCCTCCCCCACTCATGCTCGCTCGAGCACGCTCGCTCTCTCTCTTCCTCAAAAATACAGAAACATCAACAAAGCTGAACATACTCTTTCCATGCGATCCAGCGGTCACACTCCTCAGGATTTACCCAAAGGAACTGAACGCTTCCGTCCACATAGAACCCGGCACACGGAGGCCTACAGCAGCTTCGCTGATCACTGCCCAAACTTGGAACCAACCACAACGTCTTTCAGCAGGTGATGGATAAATTAACTGCGGCACACTCAGACAATGGGTGTTATTCAGCGCCAACAACAAATGAGCTCTCAAGCCATGAAAACACAGAGGAGCCTTGAATGCATGTCACTAAGTGAAAGGAGCCAATCTGAAGGCTACACACTGTAGGATTCCAACTACGTGACGTTCTGGAAAAGGCAAAACCATGGAGACGGTAAAGAGATCAGTGGTGGCCAGGGATTGGGGGAGGGAGGGGTGAGCAGGTGGAGAACTTACAGGGCAGCGAAGTCCCTGTAAGATACCACGATGGTGGACACATGTCCTCACACTGTGTAAACCCTCACATCGTACGACGCCGAGAGTAGTCCCAACGTTAACTGTGGACGGTGATGTAACAGGTCCCTACAGGCTCATGGACGGTCGCGGAGGCTCAGACAGTGGGGCAGGCTGTGCGTGTGTGGGTGCTGGAGACATACGGGAATGATTGCTCTGCGAACCGAAATAGCTCTAAAACAATAAAAGCTTCATCAAAAGAATAATTTAAAAAAGATTAAGTGAGGGGCGCCTGGGTGGCTCAGCCGGTTAAGCGACTGACTCTTGATCTTGGCTTCGGTCTGGACGTCAGGGTTGTTAAGTTCAAGCTCTGCTTTGGGCTCCATGCTGGGCATGGAGCCTACTTAACAACAAACAAGCAAGTAAATAAATAATAAGTAAGTAATAAAAAAGGTTAAGTGGTAAATTTTATATTAGGTGAGTTTTTAAAACCATAATTACCAGGGAAGACGCGTGAGGGGGAGGGTGGCTGGATGCGGGCATCGTGCTGTCTGCCAAGACGCTTTGCATGGCCAACGATCACCACCCACCTGCCTCCTGGTTTCGAAGCACAAGCAGTTATTCTGAAGAAAAAGGACAACGAATGATGACGGCGGATGACGGCGAGCGGCGTGACCTAGAACGCGGGAGCGGCACCGCCCATGGTGGCCGTCCTCAGCAGGGTGACACCAAATCGGGCCCAACACCTCACACACCTCCAGGGCTTTACAGCGTGGGTGCAGAGAACGTAAAATTCACACAATGGGTGCCTCCAACGAGGGCTCTGACGACAACATAATGGGGCAAGCTCACTCCAAAGAGCAGTGAGACCGGTCCCCCACAAGGGGACCCAGAGCACTCTGAAGCCCGACCCACCTCAGATGAAAGCAATGGGCTGAGATTCTCCCCAAATTTCAAAACAATCCTCAACATTTATGCGGCATAACCAGTAATAATTAGGAGGCTGGAAAAAGAAAGGATTTTGTCAGTGGCCAAGAAGTAAAATTCCGTCAACCAAAGGACAGGGGCATGGAGGTAACGGTCACTGAGGCTTCTCTATAGAAAATACCGGAAAGCTGCCGTGAGAAGGCCGAGTGTTGACCCTTCGAAAATACTGCCGAGAAAGAAGTCTAGAATCGTGCCCGAGAAAGAAGTCTAGAATTTACTGCACGGTGTAACTTGCGTTGTTTTTCTGGATTTGGGGGTACTTGTGGCGATCGTCGGTATTTAATTCATCATTTACTTTGATCTCTGTTCTCCTTCTAAAGACACAAACATGATCCTATTACTAAAAAGGTGGGCGCGGGTCAGACATTAACAAGGGCATACACACACGGAGACCCTTCGTAGGAGAACACGCACTCACGCTCCCGTGTTCACGAAGAGACACACGGGAGCGATGGAACCGCTTAAAGGGGACTGAGCAACCTTTTCATGCAGCTTTTATTTCTGGATCAGGTTAATGGTTTATACAACCCGCACGTATGACAAACGAGGATGGCAGAAATGCCCTAAAACTACGCGACCAGGACAAACATAAACCCAGGCGACGGCCAGGCTGACACCAGCTCTGGGACAACTCCTGAAAACGTGTGCCCCGGGCGGGCACACAAAGTGCAGGGAACAGAGGCACAGAAGCCCCGCCCCGCGTGCGGAGGCCTTGGCTCTGGCCACCAGATCTGGACCCCTCGTGTCTGCCTATGCGGGCTGCACGGCAGGGGGGGGGGGGGGCAGGGCTGGGGCTGGGGGCTGCGTGGGGTCTGGGGCTTCCTGAGGAACACCGCCCCGGGCTGGCCTGCAGAATGAGTGGGGGTCCCGGAAGCAACTGGGCCAGGAAGCAGCGAAATGCTCAACAACTCGGAAACGTCAGAGCCCGCGGAGCCCGCCGACCCCGCGCTCGATGTGGGAGGCTTGGAGCCTGAGTATCAATCACAGCACAAGGGGAGTTTCATACACTCGAGGGTTAGGAAACCCTCCAGTCCGTGTGGGTCCTGCACATGTTTTTGTAACCAGGCTGGGCAGGAGGCGCTCTCCCCGCAGCATGATGCCAGCCAGCGCGGGGGAAGGGTCCCCGGCATCCCAGCACCTGAGTCTGGCAAAGCCACCAGTCGATGCCGAAACCGTCTGCGAGGCCCTCGTGCTCGAATGGAAACCACCAGCGCATCGGCCGGGAGCATCTGCAGATACTAAAGTGTTTCCAAAAAAGTACAATGAACAAAAACCTGGTTTGGCAAAGACTGGGGGTTTCGGCCCCTGCCGCCGGCCGGCCGCAGGACCACAGGGATGGCCGCCCCTCGGAGCCCGGTTCTGAAGGTCTGCGGACACGTCTGGCAAAATGCCACCATAAAGGCGCCCCAGGTGTTGGCTACGAACCCCCAGGGGCCGTGGGAACACAGGCCAACTCCACGTCCTCATCTTCACCTCAAATATGCAAAAAAAAAAAAAAAAAATCAAAAATATCATCAATGAAGTTTTCGTTAGAAAAACACCATCCAAGGAAGTACAATTTAAGGGCCGGCTGGCGGGACCCACAGGCACAGCGACGCGGACCTGCCTCTCCCTCAGGACCCTCCTGCCACTCCCACGACTCCGCCCTCCTGCCACGCTGCAGTGCCCACCTGAGCTGGTTCAGACAGCCCGGGGGCACCTCTGTGCACTCACCTGGCTCCCTCATCGCTGGCCCAGCCCCACCTAGACTCACAGGGCAGGGTGGGGAGAGCCCACAGCAGGCTCAGGCCGGTCACCGTGGGGTGCAAGCCCCACAGCTGTGAAAGGCCCCGCCTCCAGTGCCTGGCCCCACATCTGACCTCCACTTGGTGACGCAGTGCAGCCATACAGGCCCAACTCTGAGTGACCTGCGTGGCGGGGCACCCAGAGGTAGTGGACCCCGAATGTCCTCAGCACAGACAGCAGGGCTGCAGACCAGCCAGCCACATGTGTTCTACCATGGCGGGGGTGGGGGGGGTGTGGGGGGGGGGACAGGGGTAGCTGGCTAAGCCCGGTGAGGCCCGGGGACAGACCCCAGGGTGCCGGGAGCCCCTGCTGGAGAGCCCTGGGTACAAGCTATCCCCACAGTTAGACCGTCTCTGCCTCCTTCAATCTCTCAACTGAGTGGAGGGGTTCCCCGAGCCTCTCTGGGAGAGCCGCACAGCTCAGGGACAAAGCACGCTTGGGTCACGAACACCCTAAAATCAAGACAGACCGAAGGATTTTAACCTAAGATTCGGTTTCCGAGTCCTCATGGCAACTGACCTGTAAGAAACAACCACTTTGTGCACATGTATCTGAAAAGGCTATTAAAACCCTCCAAATTGTTTGATATGCTAACTTTCCCCCTGCGTTTCAGCGACGGGCTGACCTCGAAGCAGATGGGCTTATCCAGCCGGCTGCCCCACGCCCGACGGTGCCCGATGGCACCCGACATCACCGAGGTTGGCAGTGGAGTGGCCACCCTCACCCTCAAGGTTTTGTTTTGTTTTTTTGGACAGGAGTCATTAGAATTAAATTTAAATTTTGTCATTAACATTCCGTATGTTAACATGTAACAGGCTTAAAACGCTTGAATGAATTACTATTTCCCTTTTTAAGTTTCAAATGCAGTCAATGCTAGATGAAGACCACACATCCAAAAGGTCTCAGATCCTCAGGTTTTCGTGAGTGTGGGGAGGGTGCTGCGGCTGCTGACCAGGGCGGCAGGTGGGCCAACGGGGCCGGGGGCTGGAATTGGAAAGGAGGGGTCCACGCGGCCCCTCCCTCGAGACAGCGTGTTCTCCCTAAGTCCTGTCCCTCCAGGGTCCCAGGGCAGGGTCCAGTCCAAGACCCAGACGCTTCCAGAGAGTGAGGCGGGACAGAAGCATGCAGAACTGATGTCACTATCTCCATGTCACTTCATTGGCAGCCCTATTAAGATAGAAGGAGGGGGCGCCTGGGGGGCTCAGTCAGCTGAGCGTCCGACTTCAGCTCAGGTCATGATCTCACGGTTCGTGGGTTCGAGCCCCGCGTTGGGCTCTGTGCTGACAGCTCGGAGCCTGGAGCCTGCTTCGGATTCTGTCTCCCCCTCTGTCTCTGCCCCTCCCCTGCTCACGCTCTTTCTCTGTCTCTCAAAGGTAAATAAACATTAAAAAAAAAATTAAAAAGAAAAAAGACATGAGGAGAAGAGGAGAGCGGAGGGGATGTGAGAGGCCGGCAGGCGCAGCATGCTGTCCCTCCAATGCGGCCTCCAGGGTGGGCTGCCCCAGAGGCTGTTGTCACCAGGCTCACCATCACACGTTATGGGCCCTGCGCTGAAGGGGGACAGCCCAGGGCCAATCGGAAAGGTGTCCTTTTCAGAGCTGCGGCGACTAGCCCACCAGGACCTGGTCACCTGTCACCTCCCCGACCTCCTTCTCAACGGGGGAAGCCCCTCTCCAGGGACACCTGCAGGGCTGTGCCCAGTTCTCAGGAGCCAATCGTGCCTTCAGCAAAGTCCTGGTGGTAGCTTGGAATCCGTCCAGGTGAGAGTGTCTACACCCGACCAACAGGGAAAGAGACAAACCAGGTCGGCCCTGTCCTTTCCCCAGAGAGCGGGCGGCTGAACGTTCCCAGCACACCACTGCTTCTAACTCAGGATCAACTAATCTCAGATCCACAAAATGATCAGCCACAGTCTCCATACCAATTCATGTTCCTTCCTGGCTAAGGTAAGCGAAGCGTTACCGGATCTGCAGACGGTGAGACGGATGCTTGAAAGATGCACGTTACCAAGTCTGCCCTGAGTGGCCGCTCGGGGAGCCCCCCAAGCCCCCGCCGCGCACGCTTCCGCCTCACGACAGGCACAGCACCGGAGTGGAGACAAGGCTCCCAGGACGGGTGGGGCAGGTGGGAGCACCTTCCCCGGTGCAACGACGCAGTGTCCAGCTGGGGACTTCAGTTGGAACCACGACAACCTTGATCAAGCCTGTTTTAATGTCACCGTGGAACAGAATCACACGATGGAAGAGAAGTGAGCAGGCTTACCAAGCAGAGGCGTCCCCATCGAAGCTTGGCTGCTCTGTCCAGGACTGAGCTACCGTGAAGGCTGATCAGGGCACCGCCTTGGTCTCCTGAGACTAAGCAAAAAGTGCCATGTGTCCCCGAGAAGCTCCAGAGGTAAAGGGACGTGAGGGAGAGCCTGTGTCCGGGGCGGGCGACTGGGCAGTGTGTCTGGGCCTGTGGGTCCGGGCCTGGCTCCTCCTCCGTCCTGGCTGGAAGGGGGCGCAGAGATCCCCCTCCTTGCCTGCCCCCTGGGGGCCGCAGGAGCACCCCCCAGGCCCTCATCGCTCCCCGGAGCCAACTTGCAGCAATGAGAACAGTGCCAGCTGTGACACCCGCACCCATGAGCCCACACTGACCGAGACAGACGTTGGTGTAGAAATAAACAGAGCCAAGAGTCAACCCTCGGTGCGGAACCCAGGTAATTCATACAGACGTCCCTCAGAGAGGGGGTGTGCCTCCCTGCCCTCAGGTGTGGACTGTGCAGTGACATCTTTCCCAAGAGGGAGCGGGGTCGGCGGCAGACACAGCCCAGCCGGGTGATCGGGGCCACGGCACAGTGACAGGCCGTGTTGGGAGTGGGGACCGCTGATTCGATGAGAGAATGCTCCACCTCTGGGGTTTCCTCTCCAAAACCCACACCCTGGTCCAACCACGAGAAAAAACATCCGAGGAACACAAATCAAGAGACGCTGTGACCAGCAAAACACCTGACCAGCAACCCTCAAAACCGCCGCGGTCATCCAGAAAAAGCAAAGTCTGAGAAACTGTCACAGCTCAGAGGAGCCCACGGAGACGTGGGAACTAAGTGCCCGTCATGTGGGGTCAGAAAGAGGATATGGAGGAAAATGAAGAAAATCTGGATAACGCGTGGACCTTAGCTAACGGTAACCTATTGAAATTGGTTAGTTCCCTGCAACATACACACCAACGCAGGCATCAGTAATGGGGGAACTGTGGTACTCTGTGCTATCTTCCGAGTTCTCTGAAAATCCACAAGTGCTGTAAAAAATAAAGTCTATTCGCACACACACACACGCACCCCGGTGTGGCCGAAAACACCTGGGTGTCCACCCAGCTGCACCTTCTCAAATCCACTCAGGGACAGGGGTGTGAGAGTCACCACCAGCCGACAAAGGGAAATGAGTCACAGCCGCTCCTGGAAGGCCCTGGCCTCGTCCTGGTCCCGCGGTGATTCAGGGCCCTCGGGACGTGCTGATGATGCACAGCATCCACGCACGCCCACGTCCGTCGTGAAGACGTCTCTGACCCCAGTCCTCCTGCATAATTTAGCCTCAGGAAGGTATAATCTAGATGGTGTCCAGGTAAACACAGCAGCAGGGACACATTTACTCACATTCCCTCCCAAGACCAAAGCCAGAGGGAGGAAAACACCAATAAAAAGAGCAGCAAAGGAGGGAGCAGCCCTAGGTGGGGACCTGGAAAGCAGAAGGCCCGGCAGTCAGCAGGGGACCGGGCAGAACGGGACACCAAAAAGCCCGGGAGTCCAAAGCTCCACGTGCCAGGGAGTGGGGTGCCCGCGGCGCAGGCTCCCAACCTCTAAAGGGGAGGCCCCGTCCTCACCCGGCGCAGCGGGTGGACCGTGGGCTCAGCCCGAGGGATGGCGGCGTCCCCTCACCCAGGTGGGGCACCCGGGCCCCTGCCCAGGCAGGGTGCCCCCCTGGCCACCATACTCTGGCCTCCCCCAGCTCTGCAGTGCCCCCCGTGTCAACACAGGCAGACAACGAAAGGTCACCCAGGGGCTGCGGAAACCTTCCCAGGCCAAAACGAAGGGAGGAAAAGAACTTTGGCGGAAACAGAGCCGTGTCGGGAGCCAAATGAAACACCGGACGAGACTTCACCACTCACTCAACTCCACAACTGTCATTCCTGTCTGTCACCACTCCGAGCTCACACCGCGCTGCCCTGACTCCCCCAGTCTTCGCGGCGATGGGGAGTCACGCCCAGGGTCTGGACCGCAGGGTGGACAGGGCTGTGACCTCGGTCATGTGGCTGGCAAGGGGCAGAGTGGGCACTTGCACTGCAGCAAAGAGCATAAACTCGGGCCCAGCCGTGGGGCACAAGTCTCAGTTCCGTGTGGCTGTGATTTGGGAAAATCGCTTGACCTCTCTCTGCCTCAGGTGCCGTTGTCACAGGATGGAGACAACAGTGTATCCTTCACTGGGCCATTGTGAGGGTGACTCCAGCTCATACGTGGGAGCCTTGAACCAGCACAGTGCTCGAGAACGTGCACAATTACATCATGGGGGCCCTTGCCATAATTAATAACCTCAAACAAACGATGTGATCTCCCACCTCTGAAACAAGAGAAAGTTACTATTTTAAAAAGGAACTTTCGAGGGCACCTGGGTAACTCAGTTGAGCATCTGACTCCTGATTTCAGCTTGAGGTATTGAGTCCTGTGTCAGGCTCCACGCCTGTTATTAAAAAAATAACAACAACAGAAAAAAAAAAAAAAGAAAGAAAGAAACTTTCAGGACACAAAAAAGAGCTCTTGGAAATTAAAAACTAAGGACAAGACAACAAACTTAAAGATGGTTAAGACATGAAAAATGGAAGATATCTCCTAGAAAATAAAACTTCTCCTAGAAGTGGAAAATAGACAAGAAAATTAGAGGATCAGTCTAAGAGTGCCAATGAATGACCCACGGTAGCTCCAGGAAAAGATGATAGCATGAGAGGAAATCATCAACGAAATAAATAAAGCCTCCCATGCCTGAACGTCTTCAGTTTCCATACAGGAACTTCCCAGCACAAGAGACAAATAAGGCCACATCAAGACACATCATAATGAAACCTGAAAACACTGAAGACAAAGAAAACACTTTGGGGAGTGAAAAAAAGACACTTTCAGGAGAAAAGAAAACACACACGCACACACACACACAAGTCGAAATGGCTCTTGACTTCTCAATTGGACTGGAAGCTAGAAGATGCTGGTGCAAGCCCTTCAAAGCTCTGGGAGGGGTGCCTGGGGGCTCAGTCGGTTAAGCATCCGACTTCAGCTCAGGTCATGATCTCGCAGTCCTTGAGTTTGAGCCCCGCATCGGACTCTGTGCTGACAGCTTGGAGCCTGGAGCCTGGAGCCTGCTTCAGATTCTGGGTCTCCCTCTCTCTCTGCCCCTCCCCTGCTTGCGCTCTGTCTCTCAAAAATGAATAAACATTAAAAAGGCTCTGAGAAAGGGGCACCTGGGTGGCTCAGTCAGTAAGTTGTCTGACTCTTAATTTTGGCTCAGGTCATGATCTCAGGGTTCGTGAGATCGACCCCCCTGTCAGGTTCCACCCTGAGAGTGTGGGGCCTGCTTGGGATACTCCGTCTCCCTCTCTCTCTGTCCCTGCCTTGCTTGCTCTTGCTCTCGCTCAAAATAAATGGATAAAAAAAATTAAAATGCTTGGGGAAAACGGTTTCCAATATGGGATTCTATACCTAGCTCAACTATCATGAAAAGTACGGTTAGCGCAAAAGCACTTGTAAACCAGATCTCAAAACATCTACTTCCAGGCTGCCCTTTCTCAGAAAGTCTGTGAAGGATGTCTGAACCAGAGATTAAGCCAAGAGAGGGGATGGTGGAGCCAGGGACGGAGGAAGCAGGCAGAGAAGAGGGGCAAGGGGTTACCCAGGATGATGGCAGAAGAGGCCCCAGGACAGACTGTGCCAAGGCCCTGGAGGCATCAGGAGGGATATGGTGCAGACATCAAGGGGGTGGGGGCTACCCTGCTGGAAAAATTACATGCAAATTTGAGATAAGACTTCTAGAAAACTCCATGAAAACAAGGCAATTATTATTTCCAAGAAAAACTAAAAGTTGTACTAAAAAAATGTTATTCTAGTGGCTCATGACTATCTTTGCAATCTGTCATAATGTGAACACTCAGTGATTAAACAATAAATGGTGATCTAACACCATTTTGGGGGCAGAAGAAGGGAGAACTCACCTATTCCAGAGACAGAAGGGAACAGGTAATGTCCCAAACAGAACAGTCTAGAAACAGCAGCATAAACGTGTTATTTAGAAATCTGGAAATAAATGCCAAGAACCCACTCAGATTGAAAGCGAGCTCCTCCAGGAGGTGGAAGGGGCAGAGATACCTGTTCTGTCCTTTTAAACCACAAAGGACTATTCAACACCTTAAGACAGAAATATATCAAACTCAAAATCAAATCCAAAATATGAGAATAACATACAATACAAATTTATACACAAGCCTTTAGTGGTAACGGCATGGTTCCCTCACCAAGATAAGGCACATCCAACCTATGCCCGACGTGACTTTGTTCAGTTCCTTCCACAATCCCAGCTCACAAATGGGTAAACAGAGGCAGGGCACCAGGGCGCCATCAGGGGCCAAGTGAACAGGCAGCCCTGGTGGGTGCCGACCACCCACCCACTCTCCACCTGGGACCCTTCACCCCGGCGACGCTCCATATTGCTACAAATCAAATCATTTTAAATTTCCCAGAAGTCAAAAAAGCAAACTGAACACACACACACACACCCATTCAAACCACCAAACTGAACAATAAAACATAAACTCAGGGTCCCCTCCACCCACCGACATCGTGGATACTGTCTCTCGTTCACCCAGCGAACGCACAGGCAGCAGCGTGGGGCTGGGTCAGCGGGCGTCTCTGTCCGACTGCACGCAGAGCGCCTTTGAAAGATTCCTTAGCTGTCAGCTAGGCATTCCTGCCTCTCCTGGTTCTGAACCTTGCTCAGGGGAAGTGGCAGAGCTGCCGGGTCACAGTCCGGCTGCCTGGGGTGGGGACAAATCGGCTGGGTCATCCTGGAGGCCTCAAAGACACAGAAGGAGACACGGAGACCAGTCATAGATGAAGTGCCCTACTCTACCTATTTAGGATAATCCTAAAAATAAGCTGCCACTCCAAATACACCTGTGGGGGTTTTGCGGCGCTGTCTTCTGTGCTGTAACTTTATTACCAAAAACAATCCCAATGCTGGATGAGAAATTGGTTCAGAAGGCTTACTTTGCTTTTCTGTCCCTCCCATAAAGCAACACAAACTTACAGAGTGGGCTCCCTGGGCCTAGAGCTGGGGCCCCACAGGAGCACAAAAGGACCATCCAACTCTTAGGGGGCAGTGGTTGTGGGGACAGTGGCCCTAAGCGCCACTCACTCTGCAAGAGCAAGGGAAACGGCACAAGCAAAGGCCCTGTGGCAGGAGGGATTAATTAAGCAAGACCAGCCAGACCCACCCAGACCCTGGCCCCTAAACTCCTCTTTGCCATGAGCAAGGAAGGGGGAGGCACAAAAAGTAAACTTTCTCGGGATGCCTGGGTGGCTCAGTCAGTTAAGTGTCTGACTTCGGCTCAGGTCACGATCTCACGGTTCACGGGTTCGAGCCCCACGTCGGCACGTCAGGTCCTGTGCTGACAGCTCAGAGCCTGGAGCTGCTTCGGATGCTGTGTCTCCCTCTCTCTCTGCCCCTCCCCCACTCACACTCTATCTCTCTCCATCTCTCAAAAAATGAATAAACATTCAAAAAATTAAAAAAAAAAAACAACTTTGTTCATTGGATATAAACACCAAAGACACGTCAAACCTGGAATAGAGGTTTATCCTCAGTAGGACTGGGCTGGCTCCCCCTCTCCCCAGAAAAGCGTGCCCCTGAAACAGCTCCCAGTCCTGGGAAAGGAAACCCCTTTGGCCTGGTCTTTGGACCCTCAGGAGTCTGGAGCCTGACCCCAGGCACCCGCCGCCCTGATCTCCGACCCGGTGGCTCGACCCACAGGGGCTCACTCTGTAACATGTGGGTGGTCAGACGAGATGTGGCCTTTGCCACTACACAAACAGCAGAGGGGACAAGGCAGGAATACGGACGGCTTCGGGGACAGGGAGTGTCCACTGGAGCTACGGACAAGCCCACGTCCGCACCACGGTGACACCTGACAGGAGGGGCTGAGGGCGGCATCCACCGGGCGGAGGGAGCCGTCCAGGGCTCTCGGCTGCTCTGGGTGACCGACTGGTGTCCAGGCGGCCCAGAGCCGATGTCTGGAAGGTCAGCAGGACCACACTCCCCGCAGAGTTGGGCAAACGGCACACACAACTCCTTTCGTGACTGTCAGCGGCTCTGAACTTTGTGATGGCACCTTGTCGGCGGCTGACGCGCCAAGACAGGAGGCATACGAGACCCCACGCGGATTTGACCAGGACAGACACAGGTGAAACACAGCCCAGCCCCCTCTGACGACAGCAACACACACTGGGGTCTTTTGGGGGGTTCGCCTCCCCAACCTGTCCCTGCTCTTTGGCTCTGACCAAACCCTGCTGAGGCCCCGGAAGCCACCTGCTCAGGCTCAGCTCCGGGTCCCCCCGCAATGGGTCAGCACCGTGAGGGTTCACATCGGCCGCACACTAGCAGCACGTGACCACACGGAAGGAAAGAGGCCAAGATGTCCCAGACATCCCAAGAAACTATGACACAGCTAATTTCTCCTCATTGGCAAGCACACACGTGAGCCGACACCCCTGCTCCCTCTCCTCTCCCACGCACACATCAGCACACCCTGAATTTCCTAATTCAAGGACCAAAGCTAACGAGTTACCCCTGTGACCCGGGCTGGCAGCACAGAGACGATCCCTCCTGCTCCTGGGGGAGGGGTGGGCTTGCTCACAGGCCTCCCCATCACCCCGGCACCGTCCACACGAGGGGCCATCCCATCCGCCCCGGCAGCCCGTCCCCCCAGGCGGTCAGCTCCCCGCCAGCCCCAGGGAGGGGGGGTTGCCTGCTGTGGTTGTTTTCTGGGGTTTTTTGTTGTTGTTGTTGTTTTTTACAAAAACACCTTGCAAAATGGACGTCAGAAATCACCCCCGTTCCCACATCCCCACCGGCAACCGAACGGCCCCTAGGCGCATCTGGGTCTACCTCCGACCATCTCAGCACGGAAAACCGGACGCTGGCCCCACACTCATCGCCGACACCCGAGGACCCCGCTGGAGCGAGCCGGGCACGTCAACACCGGCCGAGCCGCCCAGACTCCGACACGACGCTGTCGTCAACGCGAACACGGGGCCGGGACCGGCAGGGGCACGCACAGCGGGAGCAGCCCTGCGGGGCTCGGTGCGGGGAGGCAGGTGCTGGCCGCGGCCGGGGGCGGCGGCCCCGCGGAGCCCTCGCCCCGCAGCGATGCAGAGGGAGCAGCCGGCGGCGCTCACGCACGGTCACGGCGGACTGGAGTCGCCAGGACGAGCCCCCCGCCGCAGCCACGCTTCCCGCGGCCAGAGCCCCCCAAGGACCGCGAGGCCGTTCATTTCCCGGGGCCGCCCGGCCGCGCTGACAGGCCGCGCTTCGCTTCCCGGGGATACGTTTCCTTCCGGCACCCCCCGCGTCGGCAGCTCCTCCCGGGCCTGTTTTGCCGAAAACCTGTCAGCGCGGAAACAGGAGCCTCCGGCCGCCCGGCCGCCGCATCCCTGCCCCCGGCGCCCGTGGCTGGAACATCTGTGCGGCGCCGAGGCTGCGGGCCAGGCCGCCGGCCGGGACCCAGCCGCCGGGCAGCATCGCCGCCTCGCGCGGGGCCTGCAGCCCCGGACAGAAAGGCACAAGCGATGTGCATTACTCACCGGGCTTTCTTCCCCCCCCCCTGCTCAGCACAGGGTTCTTTATGCTCTACGGAGCGGTGGGCGTGAAGGGAGGCATCTTCCTAACCCTCCCTGCGCCGGCGCTGCCCTCCGCTCCCCTCGGGCCCACCGCGGGCAGGGTGCGCTCAACGGCGGCGAGGAGCAGGTATTTAAAGGCAGGCTGGCCAGCCCGTCCCCCGCCTCTCACATCCCTGCCTCCTCGTGTCTCCAGGCCGGGTGGTACCCGGCTCCCCTGGGAAGCTGGGGCCGGCAGCTGAGGCACCAACTAAAACACGGCCTGGATACCGAGGAGCTGACGTCACATGAAAACAAGCATCTCTGCATTAGGACGGTCCTGAAAGAGGACGCGGGGCAGCGGCCACAAGGAGGGCAGCTCGGCCTCAGAGCCTTTGGAGTGCAGTGTCCGTGGGGACAGGGCCCAGGCGGCTGTGCCGCGCCCCCCCCCCCAGGTCAGGCCCCCGGGCAGGGTGCGGGAAAGCAGGGGCCGCTTGAGTGCGAGTGCCCCCCCCCCCAACCGCCCCGCCGGGTCCAGAGACTCAGAACGCGTCCCGAGGCCTGGGTGCCGTGGCCCCAGAAGGGAAGGGGGACAGAAGCCACGGTCCCGGCCATCGTGGCTACAGGGGAGCCCACCCCCAATTCCCTCCAATTCCCAAAAACCCCAGGAAAAAGACACTGTCAGCCTAGGCCGGGGAGCTCGTCCAGCCTGCCTGGAGTCACCAGACTTGCAATGACCCTCCATGGCCGGGATTCACGCTGGGGGCTGGGGGCTCAGGGGGGACCTCTCCCCTACCAAGCACCAAAACACACCCTGCCCGGGACCTGCACACGCCTGGTTCGAACACCCCCACCCACCACTTACAAGCAGGCGCCGGGGCTCCCACATCTGTGCTCGCTCCTGCACACGAACAGGCTCAGGGCCAAAGCTCTGGGTTCAAATTCCAGCCCCGTCAGTCGCTCACAGTGGGGCCTGAAGTCACTTGGGGGCTCCAATCACCCTGCCGCTGAGTGGCCACGGGAAGGCATTTCACACACCGCGAGCCGTGAAGGTAACACTGAGGCTCCCCCCGAGGTCCAGGGCTCCACCACAGGGAGCGAGGGCTGGGGGACACAGGCTCGGGGCCTCAAGCATCAAGGATGGCTTGTAATTTCTCAAGAGCGTGGAATTTACACAAAACACGCATTTGAGAAATTTCAGCCCCTGCGGCTCATCTGTCTAAGGCAGCTGAGGCGCTGGGGCACAGACCGCTTGATTACTACCTGGCCTTTCCAGAAAGTGTGCAGACCCCTGGCTGAGACTACAAAGTCGTAAAGTAACCGAACCACCACGTCTACACAGGGCTCAGCAGGAAACCCCAACGTAGCCCAAGTCCACTGCAAGCAAAGCCTTGAGCTTTAGGGCACAGCCCCTGTCCTCCAGCCAAGCGCACACTTCAATCCAGACCAGAACATCCAGTTTCGAAGATCTCAGAAAACCCAGGCTCAACTGGCCGGCTGCTAATTCTATCTATCGGAAGCCTGAAGCCCGTACTAGTTGGATGACTAGCTTTGAGTTTGTTGCAAGTAATCTGAGACAAAGGTGAATGAAACACCATTTTTACGAAAACAATAGACACACCTATAAATAGCAGGGAATGGGCATATTCCAGAAGGACTCCCAGATAACCTGCCCTCCGGCACCTGGAAGATGCACCCGAGGGCTTCAGCCCCCAAGTCCCTGCTCCACCAACTGGTCCAACCTAGAGCCCCTCACCCCCGGGCTCTTCCCTCCTCCCAGTGTCGCCAACAACCCTCCTGCAGGGCCCAAACGCACCCACAACCGCCCGCAGGGCCCTAATACACCTGACCAGCTGGGCGGGCTCGGGGTGGGGGCAAGCCGGCCTCACCGCAGACTCAGCTCGTTCCTGGAGCCCCCACGCAGCCCCGCGAGGTGGCCACTAGTACAGACCCCTTTACAGGGAAAGGAAGCCCAGGGAGGCATGCCCACCTGCCTGAAGCCACACAGCAGGCTCACCTCAGAGCTGAGGTTTGGACCAGCAGCACTGTGACCACCGGCGTGTTACAACCACCACCTTCTCTGGTCTCCCGAACACACTTCTCACACCACAGACTCTACACCCGGCTTCCAGCCGGTGTGGCTGTGTGGGTCAAGCCCAGCCAAGTCCCCCTCCCTGAGTAACCCTGCCTCCAGGCAGCCGTCCAGCCTCAGGGAAGCTTCTAGCCAGACAGTGCCCTGGGCCATGGGCGGGGCAGGCAGGAGCCAGAAAGCAGGGCCAGGGGAGTGAGGCTGGGCCTGGCCCAGGGGTCCTGCCACGGCCCAGCAAGAGGTTCTGCCACCCCCTTCCCTTCCCGTCACCACAGCTTTTCCCCACCAGCCCCAACCCAGCCCCTATTTTGGGGCCACTGCTCCTCTGAGCCTCTGGACAGATGTGTCCAGGTGAGCCCAGCGTCCCCCCACACAGGTCAGCAACATTTGTCAGCCTGTGTCAGGACACCCGCCTTTAACATCTCAGTCTCAGGCTGTGGAAACCTTCCTTCCCGGGAGTGGAAGTGGAAATGGCCTGGGGCCGGGCCTGTTACCACCCGCCCCACAGCAGCTGGTAGGAGGAGGACTTCAAAAGCTCCCAAACGCCTGGGGCTCCCGACAGGTGAGGAAGCCTGTCCCAGCCCACAGGGCAGCAGACAAAGGGCAGATAAAGGCAAGCTCACATCGTCTGGGCCAACCCCAGACCCACAGGGTCACGCTGGGAGGTGGGTCTGACCTCTCAGGGTCCTGACCCAGATACAACCTCCCTTCAACCACAGAGGCCTTGCCCCGGGGGCCAGGCTCAGGCCCAGAAGTCACTTCTGCTGCCCCTGCCCAAGAAGGGAGTGTGTCTACAGGGCCCAGTCCAGCTCTAAGTCAGGCGAGACTCCTCCTCCTCCAGGAAGCCCCCTTGGGACATCACAGAGGCCCCGGCCGGGAGCCTCTCTCACTGTCAGGACGGGCCCCTCTTGTTAACCGCATTGAAGTCCACCACCTGGGCCTCAGTCCTCTACGGACATGCTGAATAAGCACTTACTGAGCACATACAATCCCATCACTCCCGTTGTTTTACAGACAGAGGCGGAGTCACAGACACTCGGGGGAGGAGCTGGAGGGAAGAGGCAGCGCCCACCACCAGGAGCCAAGAGTCCGAAGGCGCCCTCTTGGAGCCCCCTGCTCAGACTTCAGGCCTCAGACCCAGGTGGCCCTTGGCTGCAGCAGCCCTGGGGCTGGGGAGTCAGAGAGGGGCGGCCCCTCCCAGGAAGGGACCTTGGACCCTGCCCACCGTCCAGCCCACGCAGCCTCCGCTGTCTCGCCCTCGCCCTCACCAGGCCGGTCCCACCCCCTTCACCTGGTGACACCCCCAGTTAAGAGCACTGCTCTGCTGTTTGTCACAGTGACCATCTGCTTCCAGGGAGCCATGGCCCAGGCGTGTGTGATGCATTAGTAACATCCCCCCCACTCCCAAGTGAGACAGTTGCTGCATCTTGCAGGTAAAAAAGCCCAGGTTCCCTGAGCCCCAGGTACAAACCAGAGCGAGGTGTGCTGCATCTCGGGCCCAAGAGCTGGGGCCCCTTGAGACGCATGCACGTTCCAGACGGATCAAAGACCTAAACGCAAAAAACAAAAGTCTGCCCTTTGGGGTAGCCAGAAAGGAAAATATTAACAGATTTGAACATGCAAAACTCACAACAATAACATTTCTGCGTGACCAGAGGTACAAAAAGGCACGAGACAGAGGAGCAGCTTGGGCGACGACGTCTGCCTTGCACACCAGTGCCGGGAAGAGCCACCCGAGTGAGAACCGGCGGGCGTGGCTGTGAACGGAGCTGCGCACGGGGAGTGAGGCCCAGCCACTCACGAGGCCACAGAGCCCCTCTGTGCAGCCGCCACCTTCCTCTCGGCCTCGGGTGGCCTGGAACGGCAGGTGGGCGTCCCACACTGTTTCTGGGCCTCAACAAACTGCTAGGGCCGCCCCAGGCCTGCCTCACTGCGGGTCCCCTCAGGGCCACGGGTGGCCTGCTCACCTCTCCCACAGAGCCCTGGCCCCCCAAACTGCCAGGATTCTTAATTCCTTATTGTGCCACAGGCCTCGTCCCAGAAAGCCCCGGAAACGTGCTGCCACTTGGTGGGAGGGACCCTCCTGGGTCTCTCGGCTCCTGCGGGGCCCTCATTGCTGAGGGCAGGGAGCCTGGCCTCGCAGCCGAACCCCCAGAGCACATTCACCCCATCACTTGCACCCGACAGGCAACCTCAGGCTACTGAGGTCAGCTCACACGGGACCCGGGGCTGGACTGAAGTCAGGCCGCCTCTAAAGGGGGGACGCTCAGGGGACCCTGCTGACAGTTCACCCCGATGATGCCTCAGCAGGTACAAACTGTACGGTGTGGCCAAAACCAAGCTACCCGTTCGGGACTTTCGAAGCCTGGAGCCCGCGGGAGAATGTTCACAGCAGGGCTCTCCAGAAAGAGCAGCCGGGGAAACAGCCAAGTGCCCACCAGCACGCGAACGGATAAACACATTGCGGGAGATCCAGACAGAAGGTAATAAGGACACAGAGGTCTTCACACAACAACCCAAGGCGACCTCACAGACCCGCACAACGCTCCGCTCAACAGCCGCACCCACGTTCTCAGGCGTCCGCGGGACATCCTCGGGGACACCACAGGTGAGGCCGCGAGTCTCAATGGATTTTAAAAGATAAATGTCACACAAAGCGTCTTCTCCGACCACAGCAGGACGGAGTCGGAAGCAAATCACAGAAGGAAAACTGGAAAAGTCGCCCCTGTCCACCAATGAGACAGCGGATGGATCAAAAGAGAAATCACAAGGGAAATAAAACAAACTTAGAGACAGATGAAACCAGAGGCGCAGGGCGCGGGGGGGCGGGGGGGGGGGCCCTGCCGCTGTGGAGCCAACACCGGAAACCAAGGACGGTCGCCCGGTCGCCCGCCCGCCCGCCAGCTAAATTCTCGACTTACGGAACTGGAAGAAGACGATGACCCGAAGCTAGCAGGAAGAAGGAAATAACAAGGATTAGAGCAGAGATCAACAAAATGGAAAATACAGAAACAATAGAAAAAAAAAAATCAATGAAAACAAGAGTTGGTTCTTTGAAAAGATCAACAGAATTGACAAACTTTTGGGGCTCCTGGGTGGCTCCGTCGGTTGAGCGTCCGACTTTGGCTCAGGTCACCATCTCGCAATTTGTGGGTTCCAGCCCCACGTCAGGCTCTGTGCTGACAGCTCAGAGCCTGGAGCCTGCTTCAGATTCTGTCTCTCTCTCTCTCTCTCTCTCTCTCTCTCTCTCTCTCTCTCTCGCTCTGCCCCTCCCCCACTCATTCTCTCTCTCTCTCTCTCTCTCTCTCCCTCTCTCGAGAATAAACATTAAAATAATTAAAAAATAAAATAAAATAAAACATGGCTTCTATAAATAAATAAATAATTTTAAAAAGGATTTCTCTTTAAAATAAACATTAAAAAAAAAGAAATAGGAAATATAAACAGACCTACAATCAGTAAAGAGACTGAATCAATAATCAAAGATCTCCCGACAAAGAAGGCCCTGGCCCAGACAGCTTCACTGGTGAATTCCATCCTTCTCAAACTTCTCCAAAACGCTGAAGAGGAGGGAAATCTGTGAACTCATTCTAGGAGGCCGCCGTGACCCGACGCCAAGCCAGGGAGAGACACTACAGGAAGAGAAAACTACGGCCCAGTATTCTT
The DNA here is from genome assembly GCF_028018385.1 of Neofelis nebulosa. Classification (NCBI taxonomy): domain Eukaryota; kingdom Metazoa; phylum Chordata; class Mammalia; order Carnivora; family Felidae; genus Neofelis; species Neofelis nebulosa. The sequence goes on from NC_080783.1 coordinate 221,511,750, forward strand.
CTGATCACTGACGCGAAAGGAAACAGAACTCAGCAGCACAGCGCGTGACCAAGTGGGATTTGCCCCAGAACGCAGCAATGGCTCCACAGGGGAACGACCAATCAGTGCGATACACAGGAAGAGAATGGAGGGAAAAGCCACACAACCACACGGTCGGCTCCACGGACAAAGAAAGGGCATTTCATGAAGAGAAAAATCCTTTCATGGTCAAAATACTCAACAAACAAGGGAGAGAACAATATGGCAGATGGGGAGGCGGAGAGAAGGAGAACAGGGGAGCTGCTGGCTGAGACGCGGCTGTCCATGGTGGGTGTGGGGACACTGGGGACTGGGAAGGTCTCAGGAACCATGTAAGGAAGTTCCTGGAGCACTCCGGACCCTTCACACACCCTGACTTCCAGCCGAGCACCAAATCTCTCCAGTCTTTGTCAGATTCACGGAAAGTTCTAGTCACTGGAGGCGGTGGCTTAGGATGGGAGCTCCTGAAAAGTCCGGCGGTGTCCGGTTTTAGGCAGATTCACGTTGTAGACATGCACACTGTAGATGTTTCCAATCTAAAGAGGCAGTTTTTATTTGGGCCTAGAGATGCCAGAAGCCCTCAGGTGAAGCTGCTGAATTTCTGCATGTTAGAGTTCCCAGCTCTGTGGAACGTAGTTCCATATCCTCTTGACAAAAGTGACTTCTTTTATTTACTTATTTTTTTAAGTTTAGTTATTTTTGAGAGAGACAGAGACAGCATGAGCTGGGTAGGGGCAGAGAGAGAGAGAGAGAGAGAGAGAGAGAGAGAGAGAATCCCAAGCAGGATCCATGCCGCCAGCACAGAGCCCACACGGGGCACGAACTCACGAACCCGTGACATCATGACCTGAGCTGAAACCAAGACGCTTAACCGCTTAACCGACTGAGCCACCCAGGCCCCCAAGTGACTTCCCTTTTAAAACAACAACAACAAAATCCTCGGCAAACAAGGAACGGAAGGCACCACGCGTGGCTTCTCCCCCTAGCGCCAAGCAGTGAACTCAATTCTGACGCTCTCTACCTGGTCAGCCCCAGATCCCACAGGTGAAGGGTTCGGTCTACAAGACCGCCGCCTCCCCACTTCAGAGGCCAGTCACCAATCCAGGCTGTCAACTGTGTGCTGTTGACCGAATGGCTACAGATGACGCATTCCCTCAACCCCTCCCAGGTGGGATTAATTTGCTGGAGTGACTGGATTAACTCGGCAACAGACGGACGGAAGAGATCCACAGGGCAAGGTGTGGGGGAAGGGCGTGGGGCTTCCACACTCTCTAGACAAGCCCCTGTCCCCACATCTCCCTGTGTCACCGCCAGACACCGCCCCCACCCACCCTCCTCACGGGGTTTTAAGGAGGCATGATTGATTCAACCTCCAGCCCTTCTCTCCTCCCAAGAGGTCAGGGGTAAGACTATAAACCGCTCTAGTCACTAGGCCTTTCTGGTCACCGCCCCATCCTGAGGCTATCTAGAGGCCCCACCCTAAACCCCCTCATTAGCATAAATTCTAATGTGTTCGAAAGGTACTCTTAAAGAATGACACTCCCATGACAAAGAATGACAAAAGACACTCACCTTGCTCAGGAGATTCTGAGGGACTTAGGAGCTCGGCCAGAAATTGGGGACAAAGACCATATACAAGTCTCATTATGGCAACAAAGGAAACTACGCACCTCGACGTGGTAAAAGCCATATATGAACATCCCCTGCAAGCATCTCCCCGAGTGCTCAAAGACTGAAAGCATTTCCTCCAAGATCAGGAACAAGACAAGGATGCCTGCTCCCCTCTTCCACACACTAGAAGTTCTAACAGGAGCAGTCAGGCAAGAAAAAAGAATGAATAAAAGCACATCCATTGGAAAGGGAAGAGGAAAATGATCTCTTCACAGATGACACAGAAAACACTAATGATTCCACAAAAAAGTTGTCAGCACTAGGACACAAATTCAGCAAAATAGCAGGATGCAAAGCCAACACCAGAATCGGCTGCATTTTTATACACAAGCAACGAGCAACCCAAAAAAAGAAATTCAGAAAACAGTTCCATCTCACAATAGCATTAAGAATAAAGTACTTACTAAACCCACGAAGGAGGTCAAAGACTTGCACACTGAAAACTACAACATCGTGCTCAAAGTGAAGACAATAAAAGTAAACATCCCGCGTGTCCGGGCTGGAAGGCTTCATGTTGTCGTCGCGTTAATACCACCCAAACCGACCAAAGATTCCATGCAACCCCTAGCAAGATCCCAATGACAAGTTCTTGCAGAAACAGAAATACTCATCCTAAAAATCATCTCCAGGGACCCAGAACGGCCAAACCATCTTGCAAAGGAACAAAGCCGGAGCCCTCACACTCCCCGATTTCAAAACTTACTACAGTAACCAAAACAGCGTGATGTTGGCATAAAAACAGACTTTCGAAGTCCAAGAGAACAGACAGTCCAGAAGCCAACCCTCCCACGCCGGTCAGGTGACTCTTGAGAAGGGCCATTCAATGGGGAGAGGTTGGTCTTTTCAACAAACAGGCACTGGGAACACTGGACGTCCTCATGCCAAAGAATGAAGCTGGACCCCTACACCTCACGCCATATACGAAAATTAACCCCAAATGCATCAGAGACCTCAATGTAACGCCTGAAATTATAAAACTCTTAGAAGAAAACGTAGGATAAAACTTGACCACATTGTAGTCGACAGTTTCTTGGATGGGATACCAAAAGCAGAGGCAAAAACAACAAAAACAGACAGACTGGACTTCATGAAAAGTTAACAGTTTTGTGCATCAAGAGACACGATCCAGAGCGGAAAGACGACCCACAGAGTGGGAGAAAGTATGTGCAAACCATACAGCTGATGAAGGATTAAAACCCAGAACGTAAAAGGACTCCCCAAACCCAGCAGCAAAAACATTAACAACCGCACTCAAAAACGGACCAAGGACACAAACGGACATTCTCCAAAGAACACACCGCGTGGCCAAGAAGCCCAGGAAAAGATGCTCAGCGTCACTCACCCTCAGGGAAATGCGGGTCGGCACTACGAGAGGCCCCCTGACACCCATGGGGATGCTTCAAAAAACGGAGGGGCACCTGGGCTTCTCAGTCGGTTGAGCATCTGACTCTTGATTTCGGCTCAGGTTAGGATCCCAGGGTCGTGGGATGGAGCCCCGGGCTCTGTGCTGAGTGTGGAGTCTGCTTAAGATTCTCTCTCTCTCTTCCTCTGCCCCTCTCCCCCACTCGCTCACTCACTAAAATTAAAAAAAAAAAAAAAAAAAGGAATTGGAAACTGGTAAGTGCTGGTGAGGATGTGGGGAAATTGGGACCCTGTGCACAGCTGGTGGGAACATACACCGGTGTGGCTGCTGTGGAAACCAGTGTGGAAACCAGTGTGGCAACAGAGACACCGTATGACCCAGCAGCTCCACTTCTGAGTATATACCACCACCACCACCCCCCCCACCCCGCCAAAATTGAAAGCAAGATCTAAGAGATATTTGTACATCTGTGTTCACAAGAGCTGAAGCAAGGAAGCGACCCAGTGTCCACCTGTGGCTGATAAACCAAACGTGGTCCGTAGATACGATGGAATATCATTCAGCCTTGGAAACACAAGGAAATCCTGTGATGCTACAGGTCATACGCTATGTGGATGAACCTTGAGGACGTCCTGCTACGTAAAATAAACCAGTCACAAAAAGACAAATCCTGTTTGACTCCACTTACGTGAGGTACTTCGACCAAAGTCATAGAACGGAGAGTGGCAGGGGCTGGGGGAGGTGCCGGTGGGAACAGAGCTTCAATTTGTTTTTTTTTTAATGTCTGTGTATTTATTTTGAAAGAGGGAGAGAGCAAGCACGAGCAGAGGAGGGGCAGAGAGAGAAGGAGAGAGAGAGAATCCCAAGCAGGTTCCCTGCTGTCAGTGCACAGCCAGACGTGGGGCTCGAACTCACGAACCGTGAAATCACTACCTGAGCTGAGATCCAGAGTCCAGAGCCCGGGAGATGGATGGTGCTGACTGTTGCGTAACAGGGTGAATGTGATTAACATCAACGAACCAGCCACTTAGAAATGGTCAAGGGGCACCTGGGGGGCATCCAACTCCTGATTTCGGTTCAGGTCATGATCTCATGGTTCATGGGATCGAGCCCCACGTCAGCGTGGAGTCTGCTTGGGATTCTCTTTCTCCCTTTGTCCCTCCCCTGCTCACACCCATGCACTCTCTCTCAAAATAAATAAACTTTAAAAAATGGTCAAGACGGCAAGTCTTACGCTGTATGTAATTTACCACAGTAAAAAACCGGGAAAAGAAGCAACGTGGTTTTGACATGCACCATAACAGGGATGAAGGTGGAAAATGTCATGCTAAGGGACAGAGGTCAGTGACAAAGTGCACCTCCCATGACTCCATTTACAGGAAATGTCCAAAGCAGGTAAATCCAGAGCCGGAGCGACAAGCCGTGGCCGTGGGGGGCTGGGTGGAGCAGGGAATGGGGAGCGGCCGCCGACGGGCGGGAGGGAGAGGTGGCACAACACTGGATGTCCTAACTGCCACAGAGTCACTCGCTCCACAGTGGCCAAAACGGTGCATTTTATCTTATGTGTACTTTACACGATCTTGTGAAACTCTATAAAAACGACTAAGTTCAGATTAACAACCCGAATAGAATGTGCTGGACGGTGTTTTGCTGAAAGTGGACACAGGCCAGATGGTGCAGGGTGGCCCTTCCAGCTGGACGTGCCCAGGTGCCACCGCGGGACTGCACTTCTGCCGCCTGTCCGTCCATCAGTCCGTCCAGCCCTCCTCACGTGGTCCTGACACAGCTCCGGGGCGCCACTCACCTGGCACCTGTCTGACCCTTCTCGCTCCCCAGGCATCAGGCGTGCTGACCAATAACACCGGATGTGAGTGCCCACACAGGCACCAAAATCTCACCGCACACCGTGGCCATCGGTGACCAGAACGGATTTTTTTTTGGCATTAAAATCAAGCCAAAAGAGCAAAATATTGGGGAGAAGACCAACACTCAAAGAGCCCAGAGCCCAGGAGACCCGCGTGAGGAAGGCGTTCTGCTCACACACCCCTGGCCAGCAGGTGAGGCAGCCCTTGTCCTGTGTGCCCGGTGCAGGGATGTGGGTGTGTGCAGCCGGAAACCGCGCGCAGGGGGAGACAGCACCTGTCAGCCAGCCTCAGCCCCTCCCTGGGACCGGCTGCCTCCAGGTGCCGGCGGTACGATCAGCAAGGCTGAGTGGTCATCAAAGCTCCAGAGCCACCCCTCGAAGCATCTCAAGGACAGTGCTTTCTAGAAGCTCCCTACATTCTCTGCATTCCTGCACAGTGACACAGCCACTGCCCGGCACTCCCACGTCTACCGCGCTGGGGGCAGAAACCCCGCACCCTCCTGCACTCCAGAGGCTGAGCCCACACAAGGCCAGGTCAACTCCCATCGACAGCTGGGTGCCCCTCTGCGGGGAGGCTCCTGTGGGAGGGCCCGCCCCCGCTGGCAGGTCGGCCCTCTGGCCTCCATGGCTCATGGGCCAGCCCCTCTCCCACCCCCTCCTCAGTGCGTTTCCTGGCCTCCAACTCTCAAGCTGCAGGCTCACCCACCCCGCCCTGCCCCCTGCTCCCCCTCTGAGCGTTTAGGTGTTTATCTGGCCGTCGCCTGCCTCCCAGCTGGGAGGTCCTGGGGCTCCCGCTGCCCGCACCCAGCCTGTGCAGCACCGGGCACGGAGGCACAGGCACGACTGAATGAAGGAACGAGCCCCTATAGCTTCTTCCGCTCTCCCCGAAACCGTCCCCCACATCCAGCACCCGCCCACCCACCAGGGCAGCATGTCCAGCCAGTCCCGCGGCAGTTCTGGCCCCGTCAGACCACCCTGTTCCACTCCTGCCAGGATTCCACAGCCTTGCTGGCCGCTCCTTCAGGGTCCCCAGTTCTCTCTGGAAGCCCCAAGGCCACTCCCCAATCACCAGCCACTCTCTCCTCGACACAAAGGGTCCCCGAGTCTATCCTCAGCCCCAGTGCTTTAAGCCCAACGCTCACGCACACAACCCACTCACTACCTCCACCGGGTCCGGGGGGCCACAGGAACTCAGCACAGACCAAGGGACCCGACAAGAGGCTGAGAGAGCCCGCCCCTGGGTCCCCTGTTGGGAAGGGGCCGAGGGGAGCCCAACGCGCAGGCACCCAGGCTGGCCCGGAGGTCGGAGGTCGGTGCTCACCACAACACAGAGGGCAGGGCACCGGGCCAGGGGAGGGTCTGGGTGGCTGGTGAGCGATTTACGCCCACGTGAGTGCCCTGTCTTCAAGGACAGGGCAGGACGGAAGTGCTCTGCCTGCTTGGGGTCCGATGGCCCCTGGGACGAGGTCAGAAGCTCTCCTCCAGCCCCACTGCTCCTGGGACTCCATCCCCTACCAACAGCCCCAGGAGGAGAAGTCCTGGGGAGGGGGCAAACGACCAGATGCGGGCGTGGCAGCAGCTGGGGCAGATGCCCCAGCCCGGCCCCTCCCTCCTCAGGGAGATCAGGGCTTTCCTGGACTTTTCCTTACGGCACCGTTGGACAGGCCAGCGCCGGGAGGGCAGCACTCGCTAGCCATGCACAAGGGCCACGGCAACCACGTGAGGCCGCATCAGCCACGCGCTCTGCCCCGCGTCGCTGCAGGAGGATAAGTGTTCCTAAGCCACGGGCCACACAAGGCAGCCAACTCCACATTCCCGACACGACGGGCCACGAATTCGAGCCAGAACACGCAACACGAGTCACAGGAAAAGGTACTCACTGTGTTCTCCCGGACAAGGCATGCCTGGCTGCTCGGGGATGCTGGGGAACACTGGACAGAGGGAGAGAGAGCAGTCTGTCACTCGGGGCACCTTGTGGAAGGTCCTGCTCCGAGTCGGGCTTCGCACACAAAGGCCACGTGGCTGACAAGCCCCCTCTGAGGAGATGCTCACGGGGGCACAACCGTGGAAGGCCAACCACACCGACGTCAAACCCCCTTTTACGGGACTTCAAAGTCCACTGAAAACTTGGGGGCGAAAAGCCGTCGGGGGACTCAGGCAGAGCCGCCCAAGGAAGCCGGCCGGTGCGCAGCAGTAAGCCAGCACGGACAGGGGAGGACACACACCTCCTTCACAGAGGGACTTTGGAAAGCACGTTAGATTCCACTTCGTACTCAAGTGGAATCAAAATGAAGTATCTTAAAATATACCCTGGGCTTCCATAATAGATTATTAAAACAGAAGCTTACAAAGTATTAAACCCTAGCTGAAACAACCCTTCCCTTAATCTAGAAAATAGAAGTGGCTTTTTAAAGCACCTTAGCAGCGTCCAGGCAGCAACTTAAGCGTGTTTACCGCCAGGAAGTGGGCGGGGCGAGACCTCCAGTTTCTAAACCACATTTGCATAAAGAGCCTCAGAATCGATCCTGTACCCACCCACTACCCCAGTAGCAGGGACAATGATGGTCCCACAGAAACCGCTGGTCCTGAGCTCCGGTCGCTGCCCGCTCGCCCCACGTAGAAGGGAATGCAGACGTGGCTGGTGGGCCACAGCTGCCAGAACCACGCTCAGACACCCTACAGAACCCCGAAAGTGCTGGGGGGGGGCAGCCTGACACCCCCAATTTACAGAGGCTATACTGCAATGATAACAGCTCACATTTACGTGACTCAACGTGTAACCCAGCTCTGAGCTTACTGGGCTGAGGAACGCTGTGAGCCAGGAGAGAGGCACAGGGAAGTTCTTGTCCCCAGACAGTGGTGCTGTGCACCGTCCGGGCTCCCCCACCCCCCCCCCCCCCCCGCCCTCCTCGCCGGGGACGGGAACAGATGGAGGCCAGTGAGCGAGCCCAGGCCTCTGATGTGCCCAGAGATGCTGGCCTCCAGGGAATGGGGACGATGAAGACCAGCAACCAGAACCCAGGCTCCTGTGTCCAGTGAGAAGGAGCTTTTCTATCAGCCACAGCAGTTTTTATTTGGGTTAATAAAACATAAGAGAAAAAACAAACCCAAGCTGCACTGTATCCGACATCCTTAAATTCTCTCTGGAATCCCGACATTTTAAACCACGATCCTCCACATGGCCTCTAGTCCCCCAGGCTGTCTGGGGGACGCTGGGCTCCCCATCTCCCCAGACCCCAGTGGGACCACCCCACCCCTCCAGCTGCCACTAACCGTGAATGGTGAGCCCTTCGTCCCTGTGCTGACAGGCCAGGCGGAAGGCCTCCTCCAGCTCCATCTGGGAGGACACAGTGCAGGGGTCGCCTAGGCAGGGCAAGAGACATCACTGAGGTCACCGCAGGCCTGCGGCAAAGGGGTCCAACTCGAGTCTGGAAAGGCCACGTCTCTCTGCTCGGGACCAGCCGCCCACAGCAGAGCTGGGAAGTCCAAGAACCAGCCAGACCAGGAATCAGCTCCGACCAGGGCCCCACATCAGAACCGGTGGATCCCCCAAAGGGAAGTGAGTTCACCCTGAGCCCCGAGAAGGCCACCTGGAGAGCAAAACCGTGCTAACTCTCGGTTGGGCAAGATAAAGGACATTCTTCTTGGCTCAGTCCTGGACGAAAGCAGAGACTCCCTACCCCCATCCTGGATAGGAACACAGAGATGCATAGAACCCATACCCCGGGAGCTGCCCCCCACCCCCCAGCTTCTCAGATGTGTGCACCGCGGGGCCCTAGCTACTCACCCTCCTGCTTTCCCTGAGAAAAGGAACATCAGAAGAGAGCTCACCTTTCCAAATCACCTACTGGAAAACCCAGAACACAAGAGAGGAAGAACAGGGAGGAAGGCAAGGGCTGGCCCAGGCGGGGCAGCGAGACCCCTGCAGCCCTCTCCCCGCTGCCCTGGGGGCTCTCCTCCCTTCCCAGCCCCCAAACCAAGCTTCCCTGAAGGCAGCCTCTTCCCGGAAATGACTTCCAGCATCCCCCCAGGGAAGCTGGCTGTTAACCAGCTTAATTCCATAGTTTTAAACCTCCCTGAGGCAGGGCTGACCTAACTTCCCACAAGCACACGTGTGGAGATTTACGGTCTGTCGTTGCCAGACCACAGACCAAGGGCTACCTTCGTTGTCGACCCACTTGAGGGTGAGCGGGTGCCCCTGGTGGAGACTGCACATCTCTCTCACTTCCTCACAGAGCTCCTCGAAGGTCATCGCCGCGTCTAGGCTGGTGATCAGGAATGTCCCTGGGGCAGAGGATGCACACGTTTCACCAAGGAGCACATTTAAATCAAATACTATTGATTTATTAATAACTGAGTTGATCAAATGAAAAATTTCCCAAACAAAATATTACAGGACCCCCAACAGAACCACTGACCAGTTTTATTCTTTAATTACTACCATGAATGCCTTTGCACAGAAAGATCTATTCTGCACCGGGACCTGCCTAACTGGGGGAAAGAACGAGGCAGGGGCATCGGGAAGAGCCAGGCAAGCACTTGCTCAGGGACCAGGTTATTTGTCCATCAAAGGAGGGGGTGGGGGGTGTGCCCAGTGTGTTCAGCTCAAGCCCACGGGCTTCATCAGACCTTCCCCCAAAGCTGACGGCAGGGACAGCAGCCCAGGCTTGAGCTGGAGAAAGGGAAGACCCACACGGCTGTTCCTGTGACCTCAGGAAAGCGGGCGCTGAGAGGCCACCCAGCATAGCGTCCGACTCGGGTCCACATCACCTGGGAATCTCCTCATGACACAGGTGCTGCCGGACCCTGCTGAGACCCTAGTCACAGCACATCTTCCAAGGCCAAGCTGGGGGCCCCCTATTTTTAAGAATGGCATCTTCGATGTGTCTGACCTCTGCCCCAAACAATCCTGCCAGCAAGGTGGCAGCACAGTCCCATCGGGGACAGAGCTCCACTTGGACCCCCTGCCGTTTGGATAAGTGAGCGCTGACCTTGGTGGGTGCTTTCCAGAATGCATCCTCGCTGCATTCTGAGGACTATGCCTCCCCAGTGCCCTGGGAGACACACGGGGCAGGCGCGGGTGGGGTGAGGAGCTGGGCTAGGCAGGAACTGTCTGCACAGCCTGGAGCACCACAGAGGGAGAAAGGAAGAGTGTGGGAGGGGGAGGAAGAGGGGAAGAGGGTGGGGAAGGCCGGGGAGGGGAGAGGTGGGGAGGAGGGGAGGGAAAGGAAGAGGGGAGGGGAGGGGAGGAAGGGAGGGGGAGGGGAGGGGAGGGGAGGGGAGGGGAGGGGAGGGGAGGAAGGGAGGGGGAGGGGAGGGGAGGGGAGGAGGGGAGGGGAGAGGAGGGGAGCTGAGGTAGGGAATGGGAGGAACGAGTGGGGCCACATCAGCCCAGAGAAAGCAGACTCAACAGGTCACATTACTGGCGGTAACCAAAGCGCTCTCCAGGGGCCAAAGTCAGGGGCAGGGTGAGGGGCAGTGGTGGGCTCAGTCCAGAACCCCCAAGAGCTCCAGTCAACTTTGCCCAGGACTCTCCTCGAGGGCCTCCATCCCCTGCCCTCAGTGCCCCACCCTGGAGGCAGGCTGGGGGGGGGGGGGGGGGGCGCCCAGGCCCCACCCACCCACCCACCCAGGCTGCTGGGGTATGGACTTCCTTTCGCGACACTCTGAGTTTTCACAAAGTGGCTGTTGATCGATCCCACCATTCCTGGCTGGGAAGAGGGCGTCTGTGTTGTGACAGGCCTTCCACAGTTTACTAACCAGCAAGCCAGGATGTTACAGCCTCAGAACTAGTTTTAATGGACAGACCACCCTTCCAGGCCAGAAACAGGATTCCTGGACCTCTTCGGGTGGACTGGCCATCCTTCCCCAGAAATCATTCCTCCCTGGAGCCCTGTCACCAACTGTCCCACACACACCCTGCTCCCAGGCAACAGCTGAGGATGGAAGGAAGGACAGGAGAGGTCTGACCCCACACCCCAAACAAGGTGCCCTCACGAGCTCAAGAGCCGCAAGCCCCTCCTCAGCTGGGACTATGCACCCTACTCTAACCCTAACCTTTGAGATGCCCCCGTGGCAAGCCACTAGGGCCAAGACGGCCAAATTCACGCGCCAGGCTAGCGATGCTCGCCCCTCCAGCGCCGGTACCGGTGACCCTCGGACAGCCCGTCCGATTTCAGGGCCCCTGGAGACCAACACGGATGTAAGGAAGCTCTCCCGCCAGCCTCGTCTACAGCGCTCCCGGGGCAGAGGCAGGATCTGGCCTCTGGGCACCGTCCCCGCCCGCCCCCCCCCCCCCACGCAAGCCCTGCCCCGCGGCTGCTGGGTGTGGGGCGCTACCCGAGCCGTACCGGGCGCTCCCGGGCCTCTGACCTCTGTGAAGAGCCCGTTCGCCCCCGTTTTTACAGCGAGCAGGTGGAGCCCCGGGCGACGCGCGCGGACGCAGAGCTGATCGGTGTCCGAAAGATCCGGTCCCAACAGAACCGCTCCCGGGACTTACGGGAACCCCCACCACGCCCCAATTCGCGCAACCACGGGCTGCTCACTGCCCCTAACCTGCGTCTGCACCCAGGACCTGGGTCATTAAACTTTTCTTAGAACTCCGGCCGGCTAAATTGGGGAAAGTTTAGGAAGCCCTGATTCTTACAACTCAACCAGGATTTTCACAACTTGACGAAAACTTTAGTCTTTACAGGTTTGTGGCCTTGATGTCCAACCAGCTTGTGGCGGGAATATGTCAGTGCGGGGCCGGGGCCGCCTCCGCGCCGCAAGTCCTCGGGGCGAGTGCGAGCGAGGAGGGACGCGAGCGGCCGCCGGAGCCCGCAGCGCCCCATCCTCGGCGCCAGAGGACCCCGCGACCTTTCCCGCGAGCGACGTCCAAGGGCGCCTGGAGCGCCCGTCCCGTCCACGGCCGCCTCTCGGCGAGGGCGCGTCAGACCTCCCCGGCACCCCTGCGCCCCGAGGGCCCTCGCCGTCCCCTCCCTCCCGCGCCGCAGCGACACGGCCCCCGACGGCGGGCGCGGTGCGGGCCGGTCCCCGCGCCTGGCTCTGCCCCCCGGTCCGGGCCGGTCCCCGCGCCTGGCTCTGCCCTCCTGTCCCCGCGCCTGGCTCTGCCCCCCGGTCCGGGCCGGTCCCCGCCGTCGGGCGTCGCGCGCTCACCCGCTGGAGTGCGCATTCAGGCGGACTCGGCAGCCGCTCCCCGTCCATCTTGGGGCCGGTCCTGCTGGGCATGGCGCGCTCCCCCCGGCCGCCGTCAGCGCCGCGCCCCGGGCGCTCGGGCCATGGCGCGGGGACCAGCGGCCGGCCGGGGCGCCAGGTGGGGCCCGCGGTGGAACGCGGAAGGGCGCGCGCGCGCGCGGCGCCGGGTTCCCGGGGCGCGGGTCCGGCCAACTCCGCGGAACTTGGGGGGCGGGCTGGGCGGGACGGGGGCACGGCCGGCGGGGGCGCGCGAGGTGTGCGCACGGAGTCCCGGCGTCAGGCCCGGGGCGGGGGGAGGAGGGGGGGTCGGAACATGGCCGACCCGAGGCCCGGCGGGCGGCCATCGGCGGGACGGGCGGTCCCGGGGCGGGGGCGGTGGCACCTGCGGCCAATGAGGGCGAGGCGGGGCCGCCACCTGGGCCAATCCCCGGGGGTCCCGGCGGCCGCGACCCAATGGCTCCGCGCGGGGCGGACTACCTGTCGGGCGGGCGCGGCCCACCTGCGGCCATGGAGGCGCGCGCGGCCTGGCCTCTGCCCGGCAACCGGAGGCGGCGCCCCGCGGGCCCCGAGCGCCGGCCCCTCCGCGAAGTGGGCTCCAGGGCCGCGCTGCCCAGGCGGGGGCCCCTGCGCTGCAGCGCCCCGGGGACCTGTTGGAAACGCAAGCTGTCTTGGGTGCCCCCGCCCAGACTCGCAGAAGCGAAACTCCTGCAGTCTGTGCGGACAAGCCCCGGGTAATTCGGAGGCGAGCGCGAGTCCGAGAGCCGCCTGGGCCAGGGGACGGTGGGAAGGAGCCGCCGGTGACTTGAGGGGCGGGAGCAGAGGCCCCGGCCAGCGTCACGGGGAGCGTCCGGCTCGGCTGGCTCTCCCGGCCCCGGCTGCCCTCCTCCCCCTTGCGGGTCCGTGACCCTATTGCCAGGAGTCTCGTCTACACTAGCTGGCGATTCCCTCGGTTCCAGCTCACGCCTCCGCCCAGGACAGGGACACTGCATTTGGCCACGTCGCCCATGACCTTCATGTCTGAATCCACAACCTCTCTGGGTCTTAATAACCCCGTGGCGTTTGGTCTGGAGAGCCTGCGCTGGCGCGGCCCACACCCCTCAGGGGCGGCCTCCCGGGCCCCATCCCTTACCGGTCGCATCCACAGGGCCTAAATCTGCTGTTTGTAGAAACTCACCCGGGCACCGGGTGGGCACCCCCAGACTCAGGTCTGCTGTCCCCCTCACCCCTGCCAAACCCCCTCCTCTCTGAGCCAGCCCCCTGTTGCCTTCCTCCCCCCCCCCCCCCCCCCCCCCCGCTGGCAACCCCTGACCCCCAAGCCTTCACTCCCCACTCGGACAATTGTAAGGGCTTCTCTTGCTCGGGCTCATTCCTCAGACACGCGCTGACACGTCTTGGTACCCTGCTCGCAGGTGAGCCTGGAGAACAAGGTGAACAGTCTTTATGGTCACGGACCCCGTATTCTGCCTAGACGTGGGCTCAGAGAACCTGTTGGAGGCTCACCTCTCACGTACCTAAGATGCTGTGAACTCTCCCTTCTGGAAAAACAAAAGGTTGGGGCACCTGCCCCTGCCCATTTCCCTTTCCAGCGTAACTTCCAGGAGGCCCGCAGCCCTCAGCTCCACTTTCCGTGTTGTCACTTTCTCTTCAGCATCCGGTCCCCCCCCCCAACCCCCCAGTGTCCTTCCCACCTCCTGTGTTTTAAATACATGGTCTGGCCCCTCTGAGAAGCTCTTGCCCTAGGATGCTGCCCTCTGCCTTCTCCCCTGCTGCTTCCTCCTGGTCTCTCAAAGGCTCCCCCAACCCGCTTCTCATTTCCAGCAAACCCCCCTCGGCCACGCTCCTCCTCGTCCAGTCAGTGCCGGCCCCATCTCTCCAGGTGCTCAGCTCAAAAACCTCCTTCCCCTCTTATAGCCGCACCCCTCCATCTGCAAACCCTGGAGGCCTGACCTTCAATGTGGTTGCAGATTCCTACCACAGCCCATCACCTCCACTGCTACCACTCGGTCCAAGCCACATCCTCTGTGCGGGAATTTTTCCAGCAGCCTCCAGTTTCCTTAAAACATAAGTCAGTCCGTGTCCACCTAGCTGGTGTTCAAAACCCCCAGGGATTCCCACTGCTCTCAGGAAAAGACCGTAGGCCCTCCAGGCCCTCCAGGATCTGGGACCCCATTCTTTTCTGTCTTCGTCTCCCACCAACTTCATCCCCTCCAATACCTGATCACTTTACTGCCTCTTGCCTCAGGGCCTTTGCACCTGCTGTTCCGTCTCCCAGAAGCACCTTCACCCAGACCCACACTTCCTTTGAGTCTCCACCTAATATCCCTGATGCCTGTATTACTCCCCCCGCCCCAACCCGATGGGGTGGTTCCTCCACAGCCCCAGCACGGGTACACAGAGGTCTGTGGCGGTCCGCCACACATGAAGGGGAATGGGGTACAAGGGTCTGTCATGTCAGGGGAGCAGCGTGGTGCTCATGGGGACGAGCGGGAATCTGCCACGTAAGCAGCACCCAGGAGACGAGTGTGTGGGACGCAGCTGTCCCTGAGTCGGGCCCCTCGGTCAGCCCCTGGGCAGCCGTCCAGAGCCCAGCCTGGACATGACCTCGGGCAGTGGAGAAGAGCGAGGTTGCACCTCGGTGGGCACAGGCCGCTCCGGCAGAGGGGGTCCCCCGAGACCCCGCCACACCTCCCTGGCGCTCTGATTGCCTCCCTCAAAGGCAGAGAAGGAGGCAGCGAACCCAGGCCTTGATCCCCACCCCCCACCGCGGGCAGGACGGGCCGGCAGATGTCCGACCCCATGCACACCAGCAGCCCAAGTGTGGCCCCACAGCCCTTTGTAACCAGGAAGCCCTTGCTGGGGTAGAAGCCTTGAGGGTCCTGGTGCCCCTGTGTGCCCTGGCCTTCCCTACAGATCTCAGCTGACATGTGAACCTCTCTCCTGGAGGCTGGCACCCAGGCCACTGCAGCACCCCCGGGGCCTCAATCTCGGGGAGGGAAGTCCGGAGAAGGGCCTGAAGCTTCGGAGCTTGGGGGCCAGGTCGGGGGGTGTTGGAGGGTGGGGTCTCTGGTCTCCAGCAGGGCTGGGGGAGGAGGAGAGGCCTACTCCAGGAGGAGGGCTGGGGAGGTTTCCACCCCTGGGTCTCGCCACCTCCTGCCCCAGGCCGGGGTGAGGGCACACGGGTCATCTGCAGGGCCCGGAAAACCTCCCTGAGGGCCTCCCCCGAGCGTGGGGGGCTTTGGCGTCCTTCCCGGCAAACAGCTCCTCAAAACATCGGGCCCCACCTGCCCCCCCGCCAGTGGACAGCCCCCAGAGGGTGCCCCCCGCCCCCCGCCCGGCAGTTAGGGCCTCAAGGACAGAGCGCGTGGCCCTGACCAAGCAGGCGGGTGGTGCCTCAGGCCCTGGGCCCCGGCAACGGGCACGAGGTGTTTGTTCCCAGATTTCCCAACCAGTCCCCACTCCACACGTGGTGGGGGTTGGACCCGGTCAGCAGAGGCCGCTGCCGCACCCCCACGGTGTCTCTGGCACATCCGGGAACGAGTGAGCGAGTGAATGAATGAACAGCTGCAGACCCCTCAGAACCGCCGGCACCAGGCCGACCCCCCAGCCCCTCAGGTCCTGCTCCGAGTGTCACCGGGCAGGGTTTCCGCCTCTCTGGCCCGCCAAGCGAGGGAGCTTGGGAGGGTGGGCAGGGCGGTGGCCGTGGACGCCCAAGGACAGACCTGCCACAGGCCCTGGGGCTGCCTATCAGCAGCTTCTGCGTTTCCCAAGTCTCCCCGCAAACACCTCACGTACCTTCGTGATGACACTTATATTTCCAAAATGAAAACGCACAAAGGGGCGGGCTTTTTACGCGGATTACAAAGGTGATGGAGGTTTGCCACACAACCCCAACAACACAGAAAGGTGTCAGGGGAGGCGAGCCCTGGTCCCCTGCGCCCCCCCCCCCCAGCAGACCCAGCTGGGAGGGTGTCCCTGTCTTGTCTCCCGGGCCCCCAGGGTCAGTGTGGGGCTGGTGGGCGAGGAGGGTGACCAGGCCCGGCGGAGGGCAGAGCAGGGCTGCAAGGCCTTGGGTCAAGGCCCCTCCCAGCCAGGCCCCACCGAGGGCACCCTCAGATCTTCAATGCAAGTTCTCTATGAGGACTCTCAAAAGACTCGGGGATGCCTCAGGGGAAGGGTGGAAGCAGGTGGAGCTTGCGTTCAGTGAGACTCCTGCTGCGGGAGGGACAGGACGTTTGCTCACACACATGGCTGCGGGAGGGACAGGACGTTTGCCGGGCGCATGGCTGAGGGAGGAATGGACAGCAGGTGTTTCCTTCCTTTGTCATGGATCATGGGATTTGGAAAAACTGGCTCAAGAGACAACATTCACTCCACTCGCTCATTAATTTGTTCAACGGATGTTGGCCAAGGGCCCGCTGGGTGCCTGGATACGGTGGGGATTCAGCCAGACATGGCTGCTCCCCGTGAACCTGCATGCCGGTGGGGAGACTGGCCACGGCCATTGGTCACACAGACATGGCAGTCTGTTGGAGAGAGGCGGGTTTGACCAGATCTCAGGAAGAAAGCCTGTCACCGGGATGACCATGTGTGTGGTGGAGAAGGATCGCAGGAGAGGCAGGTCGGGCAGCCTGTGCAAAGGCTCTGTGGCCCCAGGGAGCAGGGTGGGCCGGAGGCTGTGGAGGCGCGGCTGCAGAGCTGCTGGAGCTGACCCTGAGGGGCCTCGAGGGCCACATCAAGGAGGGTGGGGAGCCAGCGACAGGGCCCTGGGAGCTTCCAGAAAAGGCTGCTCCATTCACTGAGCAAGGCCCTGCCCAGAGGAAGAGGGAGAGGGATGTCTTCGTCTCCGTGGGCTTCTCGGCCCGCGTGTGTGTCGGTGTGTCCGTGTGTATTGTGTGATCATTCACATTGGGCGTCCGCATCGCGTGTGTGTCCCTACAGATGCTTCCCGTACATCTGTGTCTGTGGGCATCCGTGTGCATCTATGTGCCGGTGGCCAATTGGTTGCCTCTCTGCTCCAAATTCCCCCTTCCCTACTTGGGGGCCTAGATGCCATTCCTTCAGGACAAGGGTGAGGGTCTGTCGCCCTGGGCACTGCTGACATCTGGGCGGGGTCATTCATCACAGCGGGGCCAGCCTGTGCGCGGCAGGTGCCTGGCTCCGGGAGCCGCCGTCCTCCCTCTCTCCCAGCAGAGGGCGCCGGAGGGACGCGGCCGGAGGCGGGGCCCCGCGCGCGCGCGCGCGCGGCTCGGGCCCGGTGGGTGGCCGCGTGGGCGGGGGACGCGGCCCGACTCCGGCCTGGGGAGAGGCGGCCCCTCAGCCCACGGGTACCAGTCCTGCCTCCTGCCTGCGGTCACTGGCCAAGCTTAATCGCCCGTTATGTTAACTGGTCTCTGTTGGAAACCACCGACCGGACCCCGGTGGATACGGCCTGCCTGTGCACGTGCGCGTGTCTGTGTGTTCTGCGTGGGGTCCCTGTGCGTGCTGCACGTGCGCCTTTGTGCGCCACGGGTGTTCCTGCGTGCACGCAAGGAAGGGTGGCTTGCTGGGTGGGGGGCTGCAGGGCCGAACCGCCACCCGGGACACCGACGCCCGGGAGGGTTGGATCCTGCTGTGCCAGCGGCTTCCCGCATTCAGCAACTCTCACGAGCCCTGCAGTTGTCGTCCCATCGTACAAGCGAGGACAGCGAGGCACCGGCACCTGTAGGGTCTGCACCCTGCCCCTTGGCGGACCCCTAGGCTGTGGGCTTCATAGGCCCGTTTTCTGAACGAGGACACCGAGGGTCTGGGTGGCCCAGCGCTTTGTCCAGGGTTGCAGGGCCGGGATTGCCGGGGCCGGTGGGGACGCCCTGCACATCTCTGCCTTCCAGCTGGATGTGTCCACAGAGTGGAGCCCCTCTCCTTGGCGCCCAAGACAAGCAGGGCCAGGGCATCACGAGGGAGAGATACTTCCCAGCCTGGGAGATGGAGTCTGTCCCGCTTTCGATCCCCTCAGCTGCCTGGGATTATATTTAACACCCAAAACAAGCCTGACACGCATCTGAGGAGGCAGCACGCAAAACCCGCGGTCACCATGGCAATGCCACTCCGTGGGGGCTGCCAGCGGGTGCTATTTTAGCCACAAGAAAACCATAGTTAACTAGAAACATCACAGGGAGACACAGTGGCAGAGTGAGACAGGTCCCCAGCTGCTTGGCTGAGCCCCTGCGTGTCTTTGTGTGGGGAGCTGAGCTCGCCCCCGGGGGGGGGGGCCTGTCCGCGTCCGGCCAGGTGTCAGGGGACCCACTGCGCCCTGGTGCCTCCACCTTGCTGAGCTCGCCCTCCCCGGCTTTCTTTGCCTTTTATTCAGAGCCTGAGCTGGTGGCCCCCCAGGCGGGCCCCAAAGCCTACATCGTTTACAGACCGCTCCGCGGTCAGGCACCCGGTAACCCCGTCCTGGGAAGGGATTGGGAGGAGGTCCTCACACACCCCGACCCAGGGAGGTGCAGCTGGGACCGCCTTCTAGAAGGCAAGGTGACGATATGCATCCGGGGCCTTAAAGGTGTCTGCGTCTTTGGGTGTCAACGCTCCACTTCTGGAAATGCACTGTCAAGAGGGAACTGCAGGTACAGTCTGATGGTTGCAGGGTCGAGGGTGACAGGTGACGTGGCCCGCTGTGGAGCCGAGGCAAAGTCCACCGCAGGCCCCACCGCAGGCCCCGCGTGACCTTTGAGATCTAACGTTGCACACGTGGGCTCACGCTCACGCAGGCGGGGTGGCTTTGCCAGGACAGGAGGAGGCAGGACCCCTGCCCGTGGCCCCAGATGGCTGTGGGCAGGTGCCACCCTCATAGGAAAGCACCCCAGCGTCCCCGTGCGGGGAAGAGACTCCTTGGGACCTTGTCACCCGGGGTCAGCAGCTTCCTATGGGCCGGGCCCCGGGCTGCCATCCCCAGAGGCAACGCGCAGCCCTCGCTGACCCCTGACAATTCCCGTCACCCCCCAGCGACCCCTCCCCGGCAGGACAGCTGGAGAGTTGAGAAACTGCTCTCAGGACAGGACCCCACTGCATTCCTGCAACGGCCGCCTGGGGAAGGGCTAAGGCTTTGAGGGCTGCAGCACCTGACAGGCGTCCACAGAAGGTCCCCGGTGCCTCCGAGCACATCTGTCTACCTCCTCGTCCCAGTGCCTCAGGGGAGCCCCGAGAGACGTGTCTTCAAGGCTGACTGAGGGCACCAGCCCCCAGATGAAGCCAGCCCATGTGCCTGACGGTTCCTGGGTCTGCAGCTGGGTCTCCAAGCTGCCCCAGGGCTGTGCTGGGGGTGTCGGTGTCCTTGGCACCTGGGGAAAAGTGGGGCATCCCAGGCTAAGGACGTGAAGCCCACGGCCGCCCCATCCAGATGCTTGTGCGTCCGGGACCCCCTGGGAGGACCAGCCATCAGGTGTTTCCAAATGGAGTGGTACATGCAGGGGGGAGGCCCTTTTAGGGTGGAGCCAGGTGACCTGGCTCAGGAGGGCAGGAGGCACCGGCCTGGGAGACTCTCAGGACACGGGGACACGGATGCCCGCAGCAGCTGGGATCCTTCCCACCACGTGGTCTGGAGCTCTTTCTTGCCTGGCTGGGCCTCAGGTTCTTCTCCTGGGACGTGGGGACTCTGTAGGTGGGAGGGGACGACCACGGAAGGCACAGCACTGGCTCCTGGCTCAGCTCTCGGGAAAGGGCAGGTTGTCACCGTGGTTCTGTTCGCCCAAGGACGTCTCGGCACCCAAGGGGCACAGCTGGTGCCGCGGGGTCCCGGGCAGCCCCAGGGGCGCCCCCTCTGCTCTGGCGGCCTGGGGCAGCTCTCAGCCCCTTCCGGGAGACTTCGCAGAGGGCGTTCAACAACCTGGCGGGGAAGAGCACGTTGCTTCGGTACTTTTGCCCCCGTCCCGCCTTCCTCGAGAGCCCCGTCCACTCGGCAGCAGGAAAAAACACCTAAAGCTTTCATGGGAACCGTTGATGCACTCAGCCTCTTCAGTCCTGCCCAGTGTCCCTCCTCTCTTCATACTCGCCTCCCCCCACAGAGATGCGTCTGCGTGTGGCGGGAAGGGCCGATGCTCGCTCACGGCAGTGGCCTGAAGGGGCCCCGAGACCCTGGCTGGGCCTGCTGTGCAGTGACTGGCCCGGGGCCTGCAGAGTGAGAGCAGTCAGCTCCCCGCTGGGCATCCTGTCTGCAACCACAGTTGAGGGATCTTCTGGACTGTGAGCCCTCAGTGGCACAGAGGCCATCAGAAGACATGAGAGTCCTGGTTCAGAGACAAAGGACCTTATTACTCACGGCACAGAGAGTGGCATGGACGTCAGTGACTTGGCATCGGTCTGCTCGTGCCCCTGTCCCACAGGAGAACACGGGTGGCCCAGGTGGGCACGCAGGGAGCTCCATTATAAGAACCGAACCCTGAGCTCAGAGAACCCAGATATTTCATAATGGGCAGAGAAACACCTGCCCTTTCTCGGGAGGGGAGATAATTCCAAGCTGTTGGCTCAACAAGTCCAGAACAAAAGGCAATTGGCATCTTGCCAACAAGATGTACAGAAACACAAAGACTCGTAGAAAATGGTCTCCCAGTGGGTAATCAGGGTGCTGCTTCCTGACTCGGCTGAGCCCAGCAGCCCTCCCGTAAGGTGCTGGTTACTGACTCGTGCAAGCCTCTGCCTGGTTGTCCTTGGCCCAGGTGGAGCCCCAGCCTCTGTCCCAGGGGTCATGCCACCCAACCTCAGTGCGTCCTGGACAGGTACCGCAGAGGCTCAGGAGAGCAGGCTGGACAAGCTGTCTGACCCCCCATGCCCCCCTCTTAACTGTGTTGAGTTTAGAGAGGGAGCAGCCATGCCCTTGATGGATGTCTCTTCCCCTTGCGCGGCACACATCACGTGCCATTCTGGTAGACCAGCTGTCTGAAAACCAGAGCCCTGATTATAGTGTTTACTAAATTCCACGGCGTGAAGTCACTGAACTTGGAGTTGGATGTGCAGTCAGCTTCTGTGAGCCTGTGGGAGCCCCCTTCCTCTTCCAGCCTCTGTGTGCCTCCTTCCTACAGCCCCCCAGGCTTTCCCCATTTCTCGGGATCAGTCCTTACCCACCCCCCCCCAACGCACACACACACACACACACACACACACACACACACACCCAGGACGGCGGACCTTGGAGCCTGTGCTATGCCACGCTGAGGAGTAAATCTGAGTCTCCTAGAACTGCCCTTCCTCTGCCAAACGGGAGCTTAAAGAGGGAAATTTCCGAGGCACAGCTGGATCGTGAGGCTATTTTCTTGCTGCAAATCCTATTTTGAATATCGAAACCCAAATACTAACTCTGCCCTTCTCTTTGCATTTCTCCTTTAGCAAAACGAATCACCCCCCCCCCCCAACCAGGCAGGGTGGGTGCCTAGGACCAACCAATAAAAAATAATCGCATTTACTAAGTGGTACAAAGTATCAGGCAGTGTTCTAAGTGCTTTTTATTTTTATTTATTTATTTGTTTATTTATAATGTGTTTTTTTTTATTTTAATGTTTATTTTTGAGACAGAGAGAGAGAGACAGAATGCCAGTGGGGGAGGGGCAGAGAGAGAGGGAGACACAGCATCAGAAGCAGGCTCCAGGCTCCCACCCGTCAGCACAGAGCCCGACGCGGGGCTCGAACTCATGAACTGTGAGATCATGACCCGAGCTGAAGCCCAGCGTTTAACAGACTGAGCCACCCGGGCGCCCTAAGTGCTTTTTATTTATGATGATACCAGTTACTCCTCACGACAGTCCTGTACCGTCATTATCCCACTTTACAGATGAGGATGTTGAGGCCCTGGGATGTTAAATAACTTGCCCAAGGTTATGCAGACAGGAAGTGCTATCAGGTCACCCCGAGCCCACGCTCCTAACAACTAGGACTTCTCGACCAAGGGGAAGTCGTACTCAGAAAGCCAGGAGAGAGAGAGATGCACATTTACCTGCCCTCCCCCCAGCAATGCCTACATCTGATACACTGAAAATCCCTAACTTCTTGGTCGTAGGTGCTTTCGGTGTCCCGGGCTCACCTCTAATTTCAGAGCAGCGGGGTAGACGGTCCTCAAGCACACCGGCAGGGTCCTGTCCCCAGTGCTCTCCTTGCCACCCACTGTGCTGCCCCAGGACTTTCTCAGACATGGTCAGCCCAGGGCAGCCCGAAAGGGTGGGAAGTTACCGCCCTTGGGGGCAATTGTCAACCACTGGGGCATGAGAATTGGCTGATCCTTGAAAGATGGTTCCATGTGGCTCCTCAGAGGGTCTCCAGGGAGGTGCGGACCACGCACCCATGCACGTGAGCTGCCCCGCAAGCAGCCAGCTCAGGAACACGGACCCCACCCGCTTTTCCTCCTTTCCACCTCTCCCCACTGGCTCCAGGCGACCTCCCGGATCCCCCGTCGGGCGGCCACGTGCACGGGAGCTCCTGTAGCCGACTCCGCCGTCAGGTACTGGCCATGTGCGTGCGGCTGGGCCACTCACTAGTATGGTGACCGAGAGGGTGCCCGCCGGTGGGGTGTGGGGTGGTGATCACCGGCCCTCAGAGCCCTCACCGTTACGGGTTCCGAGCCAACTGCGGCGAGCTGTGAAAGCCAGGAGGCCCACGCATCTCAAGGAGCCCTGCTGCCTCCAGCCAGAGGGCAGATGGTGCAGAAAATTGGGCCCAAGATGCAATCATAAGGGTGACAGATCCCAGAGAAGAATGACAAGGGGCCCTGCCGATCTCCTATGCCGAGATCAGGGCCCTGACGGGAAGGCGTAGGACCTGACGCGGGTTTGCGGTCGTTACGAGCGAACCACCTGGGAACCGTGTGTCCCTGTCTCACGTCCCGCTTGTTGGAGGGGTCCCAGAGAACACCTCATCTCAGGGGGATACCTGGCAAAGTGATGCTTGCCCGACGCTGCTCTAACAAAAGACCATAGACTGTGGGGCTTGAACTTCACCGTCTCGCAGTCTGGAGGCCAGAAGCCTGAGACCAAGGTGCCAGTAGACTGGTCCTCCTGGAGGCTCCTGGGGGGGGGGGGGGGGCTGTGCCTTGCCCCTCCCCCAGCTTCCCGTGTTGCCGTCAGGCCTCAGTGACCCTTGGCTTATAGACACGTCAGTCCAACCTCTGTCTCTGTCTTCACACAGCCCTTCCTCTCTGCGTGTCTCTGTGTCTCCCATATAAGGACACCAGTGGTTGGATTTAGGACCCCCCCCCAACCCAGTTTGACCTCCTCTTTACGTGCATCCTGATTACATCTTCAGAGACCCTACTTCCAAATAGCATCACACTCGCAGGTACCGGGGGGGAGGACTTAACAAACCCCGTCCAGGTAGAAGGTACGGATGTCAATGCCAACCTCAAAGACACCCCCCCCCGCCCCCATATTCCCATTCAGTTCACCGGTGTCGGCTCTGAACAGACCAGGAGGAGGGCAGCAGTGGCTCCAGCTGCCGTGGTGCTGGGGACGGTGCCTGCCCAGCGCGTCCCCCGCCGCGGGTGCGCAAATTGAGCTGCTGAGGGTCTTCTCCGCCTCCGCCGATGAGGACCGAACATTGTGGCCCTCGCGCAGGCCGGGCAGCCGTCCGCAGCCACCGTCCCGCTCTCCGGCTATGCTAGCTCTCCCGCACTGTTACAATATGGCGCAGGGGGATCTCGAACAGCGCACATCTGAGCACCTTCTCCGGGGTCCACCTTATCAAGGATATTCTGTTCCTCCGACCTGGTGCCCAGGAAGTGGCCAGGACTCTGTGTGTCCTACTGAGACGCCTGCTTGCCAGAAGACAGAGAGATACTACAGGGACTCGGCAGGGGAGAGGATGACCCTCAGTTCCAGCCTCATGAACACCTGTAGCCGCGGGCGCGGACGATGGCTCCTTCCGCTTAGCTGGGTCGCCGCTGTGACAGCGCTGTCGGCTGCTGTGACAGCCACCACCCTGAAGAGCTGGAGGTGCCCTGAGCAGACGTGAGTCCCCACTGCTGTGCATCAGCCCCTGCCCTGCATCGACCGAAGCGGCAGCCCTTCTAGCACTTTCCGGGGGGGGGGTGGGGGGTGGGGGGGGGCAGGGTGGGCCTGGGCTTGCAGGCCAGCGGCCCTGGGGCAGGAGGTGGCCCTCACGCTTCAGAAGGACAATTCACAGAACATTCCACATGTTGGGCAGGGGCTCCCAGTGGGGCAGGGACCTGAGTGCTTCCGGCTGGAGCACCTGGCCAGCTTTCCTGCTTCCTCCTTTCCTGCCTCTGGGACATCACCCACCCCCCCCCCACAGGCTTAAACAGTGCCCCCCACCCCACCTCATGTCTACCCAGTCCTTATTTGGAAATAAGGTCTTTGCAGCTATAATGAGGTAGGATGAGGTCATACTGCATTGAGGGTCCCTAAATCCCATGACAGGTGCCTTTATAAGAAGAGGACACACAGAGAGAACGCCGGTGTCGTCAGGCAGAGACTGGGGTGCTGCCTCTTTAGATAAGAGACGCCGAGGGCCTCCGGCAGCACCAGGAGCCTGGAGGAGGCTGGGACACATCCCCCCACAGCGTCTGGAGGAGACGAATCCTGCCGACTCCTTGGTCTCCGATGTCTGGCCTCCAGTCTGTGAGAAGGTAGATTTCTGTTGTTTTGAGCCCTCGGTCTGCGGCGGCCCCGGGAAAGTAACCTCCCCAGAATAAATGCCCTGAACCGAAGTCCTTGTCCCAGGCTCTGCTTTTGCATCGGCAGGCTCGCCCTGCCCCCGCCACAGGCCGGAGAGTGGAGCTGGGCCCTGCCCCTGCCCCTGCCCCTCCGGCCCCGCAGGAAAGAGCCGTCCCGGCCCTCAGGGAAGCATCTCAGGGTCTGTGTTGCCAACACACTTTCCGGCCTCCGCCGGAGACAACAGACCAGGAAGCCGCCGGCCCCCGAAAACTGTCGGTGCTGCAACGAGGCGCATCTGGAGGCAGCCTCCCCGCCCCACACCGGGCCCAGATGCCTCTGTCACGGGAACTGCTGACACCCCTCTCCCAAGCTGGCCCCTCTCAGCTGCAAACCTTGATCCGCCCGGGCCTTCAATCTGCCCATGTCATCACCACCGGAATAGAACTCAGCGTTTCAAAAGCGCCAGCCCTTCCCGTCCCTTTTTCCTGGCCCTGTAAATATGTGGGCAGAAATAGCAGCCTGCAGGCTGGGGGGAGTGATTGCTGGTTGCGGAACCAGGCACAGGCTCCCGCCCGGGTGGGCCTCGCGCGTGGGTGCCCGAGGCAGTCACAAAGGCCGGCTTTAAATAGCTCCCTGTGGGTAAGCGCAGCGGAAAGAGGGCAGCCTGCAAGCAGCAGGGAAGGTGAGGAGAGGCGGGTGTGGGTGGGGCAAGATCCCAGCAGCAGGGGGCTTGCACCCAGGTGAGCGGGGGCAGCTCCATGAACTTGAACCTACCTGCCCCTCCCCTGGGGGCCCAGAAGATGGAGCTGACCCTCCCGGGCCCCCTCTGGTGGAATGAAAGACTTGGGACAGGACCCAGGTTGCCTCCAGGGGAGGGCGGGTGGCCCTGAGCCCAGCCTGGCACCTTCGGCACACCATCTGGGGCCTGAACACCTCACCCCCAGGCAGTTCTCCAGGCTCCGGGGAGGAGGGGAGCCGTGACCCCGCGTGGGGCCACGCAGGCCAGAGGGTGCCGAGGCGAGGCGGCGAGGGAGAAAGGGACCGCTGCCCTTGGGCGTCACCGCCCCTGTTCGTGGTGTTAGCCCAGCTTGGCCGCCCCCAAGCCCCCTGCTGTCCAGAGGCGGCCCGGGTCCCCGGCTGACCCAGATCCAAGCCACCTGCTCTCGGCTCGCCCCGAGGTCCACTCCGCTTGCAGCTTCTGGTCACGTCGGATCCTGGAGGTCTTGCTTCTTGGCCCATCCCACGGCCCGGCATGACTGTAACAAGCACCGAAGCCTCGTCTTTTAGAGCAGGGGCCCAAAGTGGCAGCCTGGTGCCAGAAGGGGTCTTTAGGGGGTAAAGGGCCTTGGAGCTAGAGGTGGAGGTGGAGGTGGAGGAGACAGAGAGGAGGAAAAGGGGGAGGAGGGGGAGGAGGGGGAGAGGTGCAGGTGGGGGAGGAGGAGGAGGAAGAGGAGGAGGAGGAGGAAGAGGAGGAGGAGGAAGAGGAGGAGGAAGAGGAGGAGGAGGAGGAAGAGGGGGAGGAGGGGGAGGAGGGGGAAGAGGGGAAAGAAAGGAGGAGAGGGAGGGGGAGAGGTGCAGGTGGGGGAGGAGGAGGAGGAAGAGGAGGAGGAAGCGGAGGAGGAGGAGGAAGAGGAGGAGGAAGAGGAGGAGGAGGAAGAGGAGGAGGAGGAGGAAGAGGGGGAGGAGGGGGAGGAGGGGGAAGAGGGGAAGGAAAGGAGGAGAGGGAGGGGGAGAGGTGCAGGTGGGGGAGGAGGAGGAGGAAGAGGAGGAGGAAGAGGAAGAGGAGGAGATGGAGGAGGTGGAGGAGGCGGAAGCAGAGGAGGAGGAGGAAGAGGAGGAAGAGGAGGAGGAAGAGGAGGAGGAGGAAGAGGAGGAAGAGGAGGAGGAAGAGGAGGAGGAGGAGGAAGAGGGGGAGGAGGAAGAGGAGGAAGAGGAGGAGGAAGAGGAGGAGGAGGAAGAGGAGGAAGAGGAGGAGGAAGAGGAGGAGGAGGAGGAAGAGGGGGAGGAGGAAGAGGAGGAAGAGGAGGAGGAAGCAGAGGAGGAGGAGGAGGAAGAGGAGGAGGAGGAAGAGGAGGAGGAGGAAGAGGAGGAGGAAGAGGAGGAGGAGGAGGAAGAGGAGGAGGAGGAAGAGGAGGAGGAGGAGGAAGAGGAGGAGGAAGAGGAGGAGGAGGAGGAGGAAGCAGAGGAGGAGGAGGAAGCAGAGGAGGAGGAGGAAGAGGAGGAGGAGGAGGAAGAGGAGGAGGAAGAGGAAGAAGAGGAGGAGGAAGAGGAGGAGGAGGAGGAAGAGGAGGAGGAGGAGGAAGAGGAGGAGGAGGAGGAAGAGGAGGAGGAAGAGGAGGAAGAGGAGGAGGAAGAGGAGGGGGAGGAGGAAGAGGGGGAGGAGGAGGAGGAGGGGGAGGAAGCAAAGGGGGAGGAGGAAGAGGAGGAGGAGGAGGAGGAAGAGGAGGAAGAGGAGGAGGAGGAGGGGGAGGAGGAGGAAGAGGAGGAGGAAGCAGAGGAGGAGGAGGAAGAGGGGGAGGAGGGGGAGGAGGGGGAAGCGGAGGAGGAGGAGGAAGAGGGGGAGGAGGAGGAGGAGGGGGAGGCGGGGGAAGTGGAGGTGATAAGCCGGGTTGTGGTTTGGGCAGATGGACCAATCCCCTCCGTTGCCCTTGGACGCAGCCTTGGTCTTCTGGGAGCGGCTGCCCGGCACCCCCGTGCTGGAACACCTGGACCTCAATGGTCCACTGAGCCCTTTTGTGAGCGGGCGTCCTCTAGCATCCCGTCCCCAGGGCCTGGAGACACTGCAGACCCCTGGGCAGTTTGTGCAGGCTGGAGGCGGGTGGTAGGACCACCCGATTCACAAAGTCCGATTCACACAGAGTCATCGTCATGCTCCCCTTGAGGTGGCTCGGGCTGGGGCCCACCAGGAGGGCACCGCGGGGCCAGCAGGGCAGTTGCCCGGCTGCCTCCTTGACCACAGCACGGCACGGACCTGGCTGACCTTGTCCGTGGGAGCCGGCTTCCCGGGCTCCACAGTGACCGCAGAGCGGTCTGGTCCTCTCACTGCCGCTTCTGTTTCCTCCGAGTGTGAAGGCTCACCTTGCTTTGGTGCCATGGAAAACCCGGACACCCTTAGTAAGAGCTGCCTGTCAGA
Organism: Neofelis nebulosa; assembly: GCF_028018385.1. Taxonomy (NCBI): domain Eukaryota; kingdom Metazoa; phylum Chordata; class Mammalia; order Carnivora; family Felidae; genus Neofelis; species Neofelis nebulosa. Next base: position 221,539,625 of record NC_080783.1, read on the forward strand.
TCTCCAGTGACTAACAACTCCCATCACCCTGCTTGCAACCGTGTCACCCCACGTGCGTGGTGGGGACTGGGGGCTCAGTGGCCCCCTTTTACCCATCGCCACATCCGAGAAGGCAGTGTAATGGCACCCTGGCCACGGGACCAAGAGACCAAGGGGGGAGGGGGTGACTCCTCGAGCCTCTCTCCAGGACCCTGCATCTCTGCCCCTCCCACCAAGGCCCAAGGACGTGGCCACGTGGCTCGCCTCCGGGACACAGCTCCAAACCCCTCTGTCTCGAGCCCATGGAGCCCCCAGCTCCAGGACAGCTCTCCGGGCAGCCAGGGTGCGGCCACGGCCCAGCCGCAGCAACAGAGAATGCAGCCAGAAGCCAAACGCTTTGTTTTATTTCATGCTGGGACCAAAGGCCCGTGGACGCCCTTCTCCACCACTTTACCAAGAAAGTAGCACCGCCCACTCCCAGCCTCCTCCCATGACCCGGTCCCAAGCCCACAGAGCAAGTGCCTGGAATCAGGATTGTTTTGTGAGTCAAATGCATAGCTTCCCAGAGGCCACGAGCCTGCCTGGCTCAGCCTTGGGTCAGGTGGACCCTGCCGCTAAGGGGGAGCTGGGCCAGGGGTCTGCAGGACAGGTGCGTGGGAAAGCCCCGGGTGGTCTTCCAGGTGATGGTGGGGACAGCGCCTGGGGTACTTAGGGAGGCCGAGGCTTTCCTCTTGTTTCACGCGGCCTGTTGTCACGGCCCCTTCGAAACAGGCAGAGGGGGCAGATCCACCCGAGAGCCTTTCGCCCGGTGGCCGTGGGCTCCAGGATAGGTGAAGCAGCCTATCCAGGATAGGTACCTGCAGCCTCACATGGTGTAGGCCGCCCAGTAGACGACATTGACGGCCACGAAGGCAGCAGGGAACACTGCGCGGGCGTAGATGTCGATGGTGTCTGCGTCGATGGGCTTGAAAAGCCCACGGAGGCCTCCCTGGCCCCCCGAGCGGTGCCCGCCCCGCTTCTTGGCCTCCCCCGTCTCCATCTCCACACACCTGTAGGTGGCCATGAGGTTCCCAGGCGTGCGGCAGGGCCGGCGGGACACTGCCAACTCCTGGGTGACGCCAGCGGCCGACAGGGAGAAGAGCACAATGGCATTCTTCACGTCCATCTGCACAGGGGGACGGGGCAGGGCTGAGCCAAGGGCGGGCTCCGCTCCAGGACCCCCCACCCGGGCCACGGCTGAGTCCCTCAGCAAGTGTCGCTGTGAGCAGCAGCAGGCAGGGCCTGCTCTCCTGTGCCCGGGGGCTGCAAGCGAACCCCCCAGAGCAGTAGGCAGAGGGTCCTGAGTTGGTCCCAGGAAGAGTGGCCCCACCAGCACTGCCCCCTCTGTGTCGGTGGCGGGGTGGGGGTGTGTGTGAAGGGCATGGGGGGGGGGGGGGGGCTGTCCTTGGTGCTGAACACAAGAGCGCCCACAGGCTCAACCTCACCTCTGTTCTCTGCTCTGTGGCCTTGACCTTGGCCTTTTGCTTCTTCCGGTAGTCAGCATTGAAGTGGGCAAAGGCATACTCCACCAAGGCAGCAAACACGAAGACGTAGCAGATCCAGAAGTACACGTCCAGCGCCTTGATGGCCGAGGCCCGCGGGAGGGAAGAGCGGGCACTCACCATCAGTGTGGTCATGGTCAGCACCGTGGTAATGCCTGCCGGGAATGGGTGGTGCCATTGCTGGGGCCCTTGCCACTTCCCTGCCCTCCCCACCCCTGCCCCAAGCCCAAGCGAAATTCAGACTCTTGTGACCAGGCCTGGCAGGCCACTGGCTTGGAACAAGGGGCTGGAAGGCAAAACATGGGCTCATGGGTAGCAGGGTTGGCGTCCTGCTTCTGGGCTCCCGCCCTTTCACCAGCTCCCTCGGAGGAAAGGTCAGGGCCCCGTACCTAGAGACACCCTGGCGGGCACCGCTGCCTGGCTGATCCAGAAGGAGACCCAGGACATGGCAACTAGGAGGATGGAGGGCATGTAGGACTGGATGATGTAGACGCCCCGATTCCTCCGGAGGTGGAAATGCAGGCTGAGCCGAGGGAACTGACCAGCTGCAGGAGAAACACTCCCTGCTGGGACCTGACCCACCACACACTGTGGCGCCGGGGGGCAGGGCGTGCGGGTGGAGAGGAGGGCTTGGCAGGCACGGAGGGGAGCACCACTTCAAGCCTCAGACCCCTGCCTTCCCCACTTTCGCAACACAGCTTGATGGATCAGGAGTCTCCTGTGCCCTGGGCCTTGTCCTGGGAGAGAGGCAGGGCCACCCGGAGGCAGGAGAGGAGAAAGATCCCAGTGCTGCACTGGCCCAGGGCACTCTCCCGGAGTGTGGCCAGCTCTTCCAGCCCTCCCTGGAGCCCAGCCAAGCAAAAGGAAAGAGCCAGCTGGGCTGGCTGGCACCAATGAGCAGGCAGTAGGAGCTGGGAAGGGGCAGGAGGGGTCAGGACAAAGGCAGCCCCAGGTGAGCCCCACACCCTTCGTGTCCCCCCCCCCCAAAACCGCAAGCACTGAGAGCCTGCAGGAAGCAACCAAGGACCGAGGAACAAGGCAGAGAAAGCCTGACCCATATCCGCACTGTGGCGCCCTGAGTCCCTCGGTCAGGTGCAGCCTGTGCCCATCAGCGCTTTTCCAGGGGCATCCTCAGGGGGTCCTCAGAGCCAACTAACGGCTTAGTTACAAGTGCTAGAAGACCGCGAGCCAGGCTCACGAGAAGAGGCCGCGAGAAGCCGCGTTACCCGATTTGAAGTTCATGAGCTCCGTGGCAAAGTGGTAGCTGGTGATGGTGAACTGGGCCAGCTGCAGCTTGTTCAGCCCGTGGATCTGCTCCTGGTTCTCAGACCAGTAGTACACGATGTCCTCGGATGAGTAGCCATCTGCAGGAGAGCCCCAGGTGGTGTCCCCCGGCACAGGGGACAGGGGACGGCACAGGACACCCAGCCAGGGTCGAGAAGGCCTGTGGCCATGCCCAACCTCCGGCCGGCAGACAGGACCAGGAGAGCTGGACAAAGGGCAGGCCTCCATCTCTAGGTGACTCGCAGGGGCTGTCACGCTGGCTCGGTGACACAAATACATGCCTCGTCTGGGCTGCACACCCGTCTGTGACCCGTGGGACGAGGGTCGGGCTGCCCAGGCCTTCCAGCTCCCTCTCTGCCTTCTCTTCAGCCCAGGCTCCTCGCTCCACGGGTCCTATCCCAGACGCTTCCCTGTCCCCGAGCCAGGCCGGCTGCAAAGGTCCCTGGCGGCCCGAGTCCCCTCTCCCCCCGCAGCACAGTTGCCGAGCAGAGCCCCCTGCCCGGCCCCGGAGGGGCACTCACAGCTCTCCAGATGCAGCATGCACTCTTGCTCGTCCATGGGGTATTTGGCCAGGTCCATGTCGCAGGCCACCGTGGAGGTGATTCTGCCCAGACAACATGCTGGTGAGGCCTCCAGGAGCGAGGCCAGCTCCCGAAATCCTGAGGTCCTCCTGCCCCACCCCCCAGATTTTTTTAATCTCCTGGTTTTTAAAATGTTGGCCGCTAACTCTGTTTTTAAAAGACACAGGTCAGAAAACACATATTCATACATGCACATGTACGTTCGGGACAGCTCAACACACAATAGCCAAAAAAGTGGAAACGGTCCGGTGTCCACGGACGGATGAGTGGATACCATGTGGCGGGAGGTTACTCGGCCGTAAACAGAAATGACATCCCGGTGAACACCATGACCCTCAAAGACACTGCGCTAGGTAAAGGACAGAAGGCAGACACAGAAGGTCACGCGCTGTATGATTCACTTTATCCGGAAGGTGAGGTCGGTGGGGCGGGCGGACGGATGGAGAGCGAGCACTAATGGGCGTGGGGTCTCCTTCCTGGGGAATGAGACCTTCTGGAGCCAGACGGGATGTTGGCACAACACTGAGAACGTGCTAAATGCCACCGGATCCTTCACGTTGAAATGGTGAATTGCATGTTATGTGAATTTCACCCCCACGTGAAAACGAAAAAGCCACCGTGTTGGCCACAGAGCTGCATCCGTGGGCTTCTTCCCACGGCCACCTCTGCAGCTGCCATTACCAGGTGGTGTGGGGCGCCGCCAGAGGACGGACGACCCATCCGGCTCCCGTCTGAGCATCTTGGGGGGGCCGGTCCAGGGCTCACCGGATGCTGTACAGGATCACCCCGTCAGGCTGCAGCCGGATAAGCTTGTTCTCCACGGTCACGTCGTGGAACCAGGCGGACTTGGCATTCACAATGAAGGTGTCCGGGAGCCACAGCTTGTCCACGAAGCGGCTGTCCAGGCCCAGGGTCTCGTTGGTGTGGTTGTAGGCCAGCCTGCTGTCCCGCCAGCTCTGGTGCAGGAACACGGTCATGGTGTATTCCTGCAGTGGGAGGCGGGAAGGGCCACTGGCCGTCAGCCCCGCTCCTCTCGCGGGGGCCCACAGCCAGGGGTGGGTGGAGGTTGACCAGCACCTACCATGTTCACCTCCGAGATGTGGTCGATGCTGGCCACCTCGATGGCGAGGGCCACGTTCACAGGAGGCCCTGCAGGGAAGAGGCTGAAGCCAGGCTCCCCACCCAGTGCAAGCCCAGGCAGGCAGGACAGGGGTCAGCCAGGGTTTTGCAGGGAAGACCATGTTGGAGAGAGTCTGCCACGAGACCCTTCTGAGAAGACCCACCTTCCCAGCTGTCTCCCGGGGGCGGGGGGCTACCGTCGAGGCGTGACACATGCCCTGGGGACCGCAGACGCACCCCTCGAGGGAGCCAGCCCAGGGCCGGCAGGGCTCACCCCCACAGCCGGACGCAGGAGACTCCCCCGTGCCCCCACTGGCCGCCCTCACCTCCAATGCCAGGCCGGAAGTTGCGAGCATAGCCCTCTATCAAGCCATCCAGGTTGGGAAGCCAGGATATCTCCAGATTGGAACCAACATAGTCCCCAATATCATTCATTGCTCTGGAAACGCAAGGCCCACTGGTCACAGGCAGGGCGCCAGGGACAGAGCCCAGCTCCCTTCCTCGGCACCTAAGCCAGGGGTGGGCGGGGGAGACCACGGCGAGAGTCCCTCCAGGCTGGACCTGGCCAGTCCCAGTGAATCCTGCCAGAAACGAGGAGCCCCAGGACTCTTCCACCTCACCCACCAGCCTCTGCTCAGCTTCCGCCGGCCCACCTAGCCTTGAGCGAGCCTTCCAGGTCACACAGAGTCCCCAGCCTCCCTCCACAACTGGTTCGAGGAGGGTGGCCAGCCCAGAGCCCCCGCCCCTGGTCTCTCTGGATGAAGAGCCTTGGAGGACCCTGACAAGGCACATGGCCCCCCTTTCAGCCTCTGATGGCAAAGTGTCCTGCAGGAGGTGACCTGGGAGAAGAGCTGCGTGACCAGGAAGGTGAGAACAGAGAGAAGGAGGTATGGGTGAGGTCCCACACCTGACCCAGGCCAAGGCTAAGGGCCCATGGGGACGCTGGAGCTGACCTCCCGCTCTCTGTGCCTTTCCAGGCAGGCCCAGCACTGGCGGCAGTGATCCCAAGTTGTCATGTGCTCCTGAGGCTTAGCCTGACCCCAGAGTGGCTGGGGCCGTGCCAGTGGCTGCAGACTAGTCCAAATGACAGCCTGTGCTGGTTGTCTCTGGCAGGGCTGCAGGGGCGTTCCACACGTGGCATCTTGTGGCCTGTACACACCAGACTGCCCAAAGCCCCCAGCAGCTCCACCCACCCACCCCTCCTTGTGCTTACCTGTCCTGGGGTGAACCGGGTCACCCAAAACTCATGTCCACCCAGAACCTCAGAATGGGACCTTATTTGGAAATTGGGCTATAATCAGTTAAGATGATACCATGCTTGATTGGGGTGGCCCTCAATCCAATGAGTGGTGTCCTTATAAGAAGAGAAAGCAGACGCACAGGGAGAAGGACGTGTGACAACAGAGGCAGCGACCAGAGACATGCAGCCACAAGCCAGGGGACACCAAGGGCTGGAGAGAAGCATGGAATGGATCCTCCCCCAGAACCCTCCGGAAGGAATCAACCCTGCCCTCGGACTTGATCTTGGGCTTCTGGCCTCCAGAGCTGGGAAGGAATAAATGTCTATTAAGCCCCCTAGCCTGTGGTCACTTGTTACTGCAGGCCCCAGGAAGTCACACAGCCACCCCCTCCCGCCCACAGGGCAAGGCCCATCCACAGTCAGGCAGGAAGTGAGGGGGGCATTCAGGAGGGCATTCAAGAATAACTCTCTTGTGTTATCTGTAATGACGCTGTACTCACAGGTGGGTTCTCAAACACCTGGAAGGCTGCCTGGGTTAGGGAAGCACCAGCAGCTGGGCACCCAGCCCCTCCTCTGTCCCACACGCTGGTCCTTGGAAGAAGGTCAAACTTGAACCAGGAGCTCCCTAGCTAAGGACACTCACAAACCCCTGACCTATCCCGTAGGACCACCTTAGGGCCTCTAGGCCACGTCCCGGTCTGGTCCAGGGCGGGGGTAGGGCCGGTGATTTGCTAACAAAGTATAAGGAGGAACTGAATGAAGTCCTGGACCCAAGTAAAGCACAATGAAAAGTGCAAATGGAGGTCACCCTAACGATCAGACGTAAAGGGACTCGAATTAGGTTTTATTTTTGGACTGGCCCAGCTGCCATCTTGCGGCAGCGGCTCGCCTGCCGGGAACAAGGCTGTCGGGAGACATACCATCCGTCCCCGGCCTCAGGGTGGTGGCACAGGCAGGCGCCCCTTCCCTCAGCTGGGTCCCATGCCCACTCCCGGGCACAAGGCAAGGCCACAGGTAAGCCCCCGGCCACAAAGTTCGCCTTGAAGTGGCAGGATGCCAGTGGATTTCCTAGACTTTGCCACCCCTAGAAGGTGTGAAGGGAACGGACTCCCTGCCCCGTGTCACTCCTCACCTAGCACAGGGGCTGTTCATTTTTCCAGCTGTGAAGAGATGTCGAGGGCCATCCAAGGAGGATGTACTAATGCTAGCCCGGGGAAAGCTGGAGAGCCCTGCTTTCCTCCCACGGTTTAGGTGGGCAGGTAAAGGAGTGGACGGGGTACACACTCTATGTGGGGGAGGTTGTGGTGCCTCTGATCAGCACCTTGCGGGAGAGGTTCTGCCTCATCTGGTCGCCTTGAAACCCAAGCTGGCCTAGAGTGGGGGCTCCCGTTGTGCAGACAGAGAAACTTGGAGACACATGCTCAAACTCCTGGGGTGAAGTGGGCACCATGAAACACTGGCGGCGGCTGCTTGGGCGCCATCAGGCCTCCCTCCCTCGACTGGGGCCGCTTGTCCGTGCCCCTCTCTGGGGCCAGAGAGGAAAGGTGGGTGCAGCTGAGCAAGGCGGTGGGGCCCTCCTCCCTGCAAGGACCCTTCCAGCGTGCACACACAAGCCCACAGTCCCTGGCAACTCTGCTCTCGGAGCAGCACGAGCTACGCTGGCCCCTCAGTTCCCAAGGATAAGAGGAACAGCACGACAGTCGCACGGTGAGCTAGCAAGGCAGGAGCCACACACACAGCTTCTCCAGGGAGGTGGAGGTGCCAGCAATCCAGAGGGCCACCCATGAGGGTGCAGCCGGCAAGCTCGGGCCCCTGCCACATGAGTGGGTCTTCAGACTCAGGGAAGGCACAGCTTTGACCCAACCCACAAACGCTGCACAGCACATTGGTTCTAACCCACCGAGACTTTCCTGCTGGGAAGCCCAGGATGTGACCTGAGCAGCGGCAGCCAGGACAGGCATCTCCTGTCCCCCTACCACTCCGGATGTGAGGACCTGGAGACCGAGGGAAAGGAGGGTGCTGACCTGCTTCTGGAGTGGAGGGTGGAGGGATAGGAAGCTGGCAGGGGAGGAGGTGCCAGGTTGACAGCACTGCACTGTCTGAAGGTCGCCCGCCAAGGCCCACAAAGCCCAGAGGCTCTCCTTCTGGCCGGGGCCACAGCCTTCCAGCCTTCCTGCATGGGCAGACGGGCACACCCGTTACCCCCACTTCCAAGCCAGATGTGGGACAGAGACCAGGATGTTTCAGTTTTTAGAAAGGCGATATAATGTACATATGGACTTGGGATGGGGGCGGGGGTGGTCTGGAGAATTTCCCAGCAGGAAAGTACAAACGGGTCCCAAAAGTAGGGTGAATGAGCTTCACGTCAGAGCAGAACAGGCTTGGCCACCAAATGAGTTTTGGTGTCAAACTTGGGCTGAGGCTTTGAGGTTCAGAGCAGCTTGGACTCCAGAATCACAGCTACGTGGCTATGCTGGACCAACAGCTGATCCCAGGCCTCCAGCCCATACATCCACGGCCACGCCTCAATGCTTTGCCCTTCCCCTTACCTTGAAGTAGGAAAAGGGAAAAGGGCCATGGAGCTGGATAAGAGAATGAAGCCTTCCGAGGACAGGGGCAGATCAACATTGCCTGTGACCTTCGGCACGATGACCACCCTATGGCCAGACTCAGACCTTCCTGGCTCTGCCCCCCACCCCACAAACAAGGACATTCTGACCACATGCCCCCACCTCCGTGTCACATGCTGCCTGAGTGCCTACAGCCCAAACACAGGCTGATGTTCAACCATTTCCAGTTTCTAAGGCCTTTGACAGCAATTGATTGCCCAGAAGTCCGGAATGCTGGGGGGCAGAGGGGTGTGCTGTATTTGCTCTGGTTGTCTGCAGCCCATGCACTAAGATGATTTTCAAAAAGGGCCACTCCCAGGAAGGTGGCGGGCATATGGCCATGGGATGCCAGACTACCTGGAGCCCATTTCAAGTTCCCAGAGAACAGAGAAGATGTTGGGGACCCTACTGGTCCCTAGAAGCCAAAGGGGGGAAGCCACAATCCATGGGGACCCTCCTTCTTAGCCTTTTCCTTCCTTGGGGAGACAGAGCCCTCCTCCCCTCCCCCAGCAGTTAGAAATCCTGAGTCTTCTCTGTCCTCCACCCCCTCACCGCCCCCCACCCCCAGAGGCAGCTCGCTCCTTCCCACCTGCATGCTCCAGAGTTGAGTGGCTGCCATTTGAAATGGCCCCTGGAAGGAGACTCCACAGCGTCCTGGGCCCGAACTTTCTAGCGACCACACACAGCCCTCATGCCGTCCCCCCAGCCCTGCGGGCTGCAGCGGAAGCGTGTCTGTGCAGCTCGGCTCCCATGGGGAAGGGGAGCCTCCTCCCCCGTGTCCGCGGGATGGTTCCTGTCTTCCTCCCTGCAGCTCGTGCCGCGCCGAGCGCTCAGCCCGCGCCTGGAGGGGCACCAGCAGCCAGGGACCGGCCAGGTGCCGCTGGGGCCGAGGACCCCACGCGAGCCCAGGCACCGGGGCGGGGGGGTGGGGGGCGGGAATTGGGAGCGGCTCCCACGTCCGCGCGCAGCTCGGCGGCGCCGGTTCAGCACCGGGACGGCGGACAGCACCCGGGGGCGGCCCCAAGGGCAGCGGTGAGTCCGGAGCTAGGGGCCCGCGGGGGACATGGGGTGGGGGTGGGGTGCTCGCGGGGAGAGGGGGGACGAAGACTGGAGTCGACGGGGGAGGTGAAGACGGGGGTAGACGGGGTGGGGGCGGGGAGGAAGACCGAGGGCGGCCCCGGGCGCCGCGCGGACCCGGCTCGCTCACCTGGCGCCGCGGTGCTGCTGCGCGCAGAGCATCAGGAGCGGGGGCAGCAGCCAGGCCAGCGCGTCCATGGCCTCGGCGCTCGGCGGGGACCGGGGGCGGCGCCGGGGTCCGGCCGGTCGCGGGCGCTCGCGAAGTTCTTCCCGGCGGCCGCGGCAGCGGCACAGGCGGGGCGGGGAGCGGGGAGGGCGCGCGGCGCGGGCGCGAGGGCGGACCGAGCGCGGAGCCCGGAGCCCGCCCCGCCCCGAACCGGGCCGCCCCGCCCGTCCGCCCCCACCTGCCGCCGCGCCCCCGCCGCACTTGGGAGCCGCGCCGATTCCTCCCCGCCCCTGGGCCACGCAGCCCTGCCCCGCCTCGGGCTCCCGCCCGGCCTGGCCGCGCCCCCCTCCCTGGCGGGCCGCGCTCCGGGCCCGGGGAGGGGGGGTCCCGCACTCCCCGTCGCACCACCGCTGCCAGGGAGGCGACCCAGGCCCACGACCCGCTTGGTCGCAGCCTCCCGCTGCCTGGCCAGGCGCCTGCAGACAGACGGGCGCGGTGAACGTCGTCCCGGGGCTGTTCGTGGGGGTCACAGGTCCCGGAGACTTGGCGGGTGCCGGGAGGGGGCTAGCGTTCCTGCGCCTTACCGGCTACTGGGAGAGACCCCCCGCCCTCCAACCCGCAGCTCCTTCCAAGCCCCTCACACTCGCGGCAGAGCCAGAGCCCGAGCGACCACTGCCCCCACTGGGTCGGCCTGACGGGGAGGGAAGTTGGGGGGTGGGGGGCAGTGCGGCTGCTCCTCTGGCTGAGGTCCTGGTCACAGGATGCAGCGACTTCTCTGTCCCACCTGGTCAGGCTCCGTCACACCTGTGCCCGCCTCTGGAAGGGCACTGCAGATGGCTGGGCTGTAAGGAAGGTGACATCTGCCCTCTGCGGCCCGCGAAGCGCTGAGGAAGTCAAGGCCCTAAGCATTCTCTATTTTAATTCTTTCCAACAGAAGTTGTGCGCAATTCCCCTCAAAAGACATCACAAACTTTAATCTCTGTTGGGTCTCATTTATTCACTTCTGGACTCCATATCAGCTGACAACAGAAAGTGAATTCCCATGCAAACACTAAGAACGGGCAAACTTGTCCCGGAGGGCATTAAGTCTGCTCCCATGACTGCAGACGCTGGCCAGAAAGGGGCAGGGAGAAAGGGCTTTGCTGCTGGGAATTTCCAGCACAGTCTTGAGTGCCAAGTGTCCAAGGATGGGGCTGGTTCCCAGCTTTCTATCCTGAAGCCAGGAACGGGCCCTAAGAGAGCCACTCAGTTCTCAGCGTGAACGCCTCCCTGCAGGGCTGTGCCAGCCCTCTTTGGGTATGGAAGCACTGATCCCAGAATGATCACACGCTGCACATATGTGCGTGTGCTCTGGACAAGCCTTGGGGCCTCCTGGCCTCATTCCTGGGGGTCCTTCTGCACACGTTTTGGGAGAGTAAGGAGTTCATCCCTCACAAAGTGTCCAGAGGACGGCCTGGCACGGAGCACGGGCTGTGAGCACCCACTGGCACTGTTATGACTCCCCCACCGGAACAGGGATCTTATCTGCTTGTTTCCTCACAGAACCCCTCACGTCTAAGCCTCTGGCACATAACAAGTGCTTAATAAGTGTAGGAAAGGACACAGGCTCAGAGTCTCCAAAAGCCAGCAAAATGAGCCTGGTCAGCAGCACCTTTGCTGCTCGGGGTTTCTGCCTTTCAGTCCCAAGCTTTGATCTCTGTACTGGTCAGGCAGCCAGGCGGGGCTCACCCACACACCCCTTTCTGTATTTGAGAAGGTCCAGGGGCTGACAGCCTCTGAGAAATAGTATTAACCTTGAATCACTTGATTCAATTAGTTCAAGGTGAACCAGACTCTATCGCTATTTTCTTCACTTGCCTCTATTACCTGAGGCATAAAATTAACCTTAAACCTTCCACTGCAAAGCTGTACTGGACGGGTACTTTAGCCATAGCTCTGGCTGTTTTCTCACCAAATCGCCTCATCTTCCTCAAGCCCTGGAGGCAAGCATGTTTCAAAGCCGTGAATAGAGAAAGAGGGAAGGAAGTGCCGGGCACACACCCGACCTGCCACCTGCCGTATGGTGCGCCTCCCGCAGATCTCTCTGGGAGCAGCTCTGTCCGGAGTAACCAGGATATTTAGTGACCTTCAGCCGAAATGCTTAATTTCTTCCCCAGAGTCTGCAAGCTTCATTCTAGTTCTCCATTGCCCCTGATTGGTCTGTTTGGATCTGAAGAATGGGGATTTTCATTATTCCTGCTTCAAGTTTTTTGAAAATTAGCTTCTGGCCACTTCTGGATGTAACCGGGTAGTGCCCCCCCTTTTTCATTCTCAGCCCCATTCAGACAAGCTCCAGCTGCCCCAGAACAGAGAGCCAATGCAGGGCAGCCCCACCAAAGGTCAGGAAACAGGCCCTTGGTTCTGTGTTGGCCAGCCACCGGCCTGGCTGAGGCGAGCCCCAGACTATAGCATCATCCACACCTGTGAAATGGAAACAACCTACTTCTCCCCTCCCTTGGAGGATTCAGGAAATGCTCCCCGAGTCAGAGGTCTGGGTCAGGCCACCTCCCTTCTCTGGAAAATATGTAGGTTACTCCCTGTGTTAATTCCATGCCTGTTATGGTGGGGGGGGGAGAACCCACCCTCCAAGTACGACTCTGATGAAACTCGAAATCCGTAAGAAGAGGTCTCCCCCAGTGGAAGGCTCTCTGTTTCAGATGAGGTCTGTGCTGTTTCCCCAGACGCCCCGACAGCCCCAGCCCCTTTCTTGGTACCACCAAGAGCACAGAACAGGAGGCCTGGTGCCAGACCACAGGAATGAAGATAAAAAAGAAACTCAAATTTCAAACCTAACGCATTTGATCCCTGCACATCTACTTAACTTCTCCATGGCCTCCCTTCGACATGGTGACCTCTCCGTCAGGCAGGACCCATGCAGAGCCCTCTGGTTTCAAGCTCAGGGCAGTGACGTCTGTCTCTTTCTCCTGTTCAGTGCAGGGAGGCGTCATGCTCTCCCCATATGGCGCTGAGCAGGACAATCATGCATTTGGCCCCGGAAGGTATGGAAACCGTCTCCTTAGTTAGTCCCCGGGAGTCACGGGCAACACTTCCCCGGGACAGAGCACACCAATGTCCTAGGCTGCATCTAGAAAAGCCACAAAAGTGTGGCCTGCTGGTCTATTTGGTTCTTGAAATCATCGGCCTGCAGCTTTTTTGTATTATTTGCCTTTTGGGGTAATCACTTTGCCGGGTGCTCACAGCAAAAGGGAAGGGACGGCACTAAGTCTACAGCTTGGGCGGAGAGCTGGCCTGAACCCATCCTGGCAGCAGGATGGGCCCCGGGAGGTAGAGGTGAGTCATAGGGATCCGGGAGGGGAAACAGCACTAGCTAAATTTAAAATCCCTGCCTGATATATTTGTGAGGTTGCTTTATTATTTTCCTGGGGGAAAATGCACCAAATAGAGAAATGGCAGGGACACAGAAGAATTTTCTCGAGCTCAGGATGTAATTATTAACGCTATGATTTTCAGATGGAATCTATTCATTTGAGAAGCTGAGGAAACTTGGCAGAAAAGATCAAAAGCAAACTACTTGCAGTCGCCTGAGGTTGTCTGTCTGCTTAGACAGAGGACGGGCCCACAGGAAACAGGGCTTAGCTGGGATGCTGTTCTCAGTAATCAAGGCCCTGAGAACCAATGCACAATCGAACTTGGCCACTCAGAATTTTTCTACACGAGTTAAATAGACACACAAGTACAATTGGTCACGTGTAGGGGCACCTGGGTGGCTCAGTAGGTTAAGCATCTAACTTCAGCTCAGGTCACGATCTCACGGTTTGTGGGTTCGAGCCCTGCCTCAGGCTCCGTGCTGACAGTGCAGAGCCTGCTTGGGATTTTCTTTCTCCCTCCCTCTCTGCTTTCTCCCACTCATGCTTTCTCTCTGTCAAAATAAATAAACTTAAAAAAAAATTGGTCATATTTAATGTGGAGAAGTCAGAATTCTATTCTTCTATTTTGTATTTTTTAAACTAGTGATTTGGGGATGCCTACGTGGCTCAGTCAGTAAAATGTCTGACTCCTGATTTCGGCTCAGGTCATGATCTCACGGTTTGTGGGATCGAGCCCCGAATTGGGCTCTGCACTGACAGCATGGAGCCTGCTTGGGATTCTGTCTCTCTCCCTCCCTCTCAGCCCCTCCCCCCGCTCACTCTCTCTCAAAAAAAACAAAGTAGCGATTTGAATTCTTTCACGTGGTAGCAAACATTAAACACAAATTAGCATTCCTAACAACAAAGGCTGTCAGTCCAGTGGGGAAAACATTCCACTTTGGATAGAGCCACACGGAATCAACCACATAGAAACTCTCGGGGAGCCTCTGGGGGGAAGGGGGTCCTGCTGGCAGCTGGGGTGAAGCTGCCCCCCGAACTCTGTGACAGGAAGACACTGTGCTTCCCTCACCTCTCGCTGGTCCTCCGTGCTGGTCCTCTGGACAGGACGCTGGAAAAATAAAAACAGTAATCTTTTTTATACTTAATATTCAATTACCTTCATCAAACTTCCTCAAGAAAACCCCACACACAGATCAATGTTCATTTAGCCAATATTAGTAGGATTATCCAGCCTGCTGCATGCCAAGTATTCGTCTAGATGTTGGGTGCGAAGAAGATATAAAAGGTCCCGATCCCCACTGAGCTCCCCTTCTAGAGGGTGGAAGACGGACCATTAGTAAACGAACAAACCATTGTGAAGGATGAAATGCCTGCTGTGAAGGGGGACAGTTAGGGCAGTCAGGAAAGACCTTGCGGTGAGGTAATATTTTAGCTGAAACTTGAATTATATCCTATCCCTCCTGGAGCAAAAGCCAGCCACATCAAGGCCCAGGTAAGTGCTCTAGGTAGAGAATAGAAAAAGCAAAGGTCCTGGGGTGCCTGGCTGGCTCAGTCGGTGGAGGTGCAACTCTTGGTCTCTGGGTTGTGTGTTTGAGCCCCACAGTGGGTGTAGAGATTACTTTAAAGTTTTTTTTTAATTAAAAGAAAGAAAGAAAGAAAGAAAGAAAGAAAGAAAGAAAGAAAGAAAGAAAGAAAGAAAGAAAGAAAATGCAAAGGTCCTGAGGCTGGAATGAGCCAGTAAGTTCAAAAAGAGACAAAGTCGGGGCGCCTGGGTGGCGCAGTCGGTTAAGTGGCCGACTTCAGCCAGGTCACGATCTCGCGTCTGTGAGTTCGAGCCCCGCGTCGGGCTCTATGCTGACAGCTCGGAGCCTGGAGCCTGTTTCCAATTCTGTGTCTCCCTCTCTCTCTGCCCCTCCCCCGTTCATGCTCTGTGTCTCTCTGTCCCAAAAATAAATAAAAAACATTGAAAAAAAAAATTTAAAAAAAAAAAAAAAAAAAAAGAGACAAAGTCAGGCCAGTGCGGGCTGTGACAGAAGACGTGAGGGAGGGGAGGCAAGTAAGGCGGGGGGGCTCCAGGTCAGGTCAGGCATGGCCTGTGGGGTTGTGGCCTGGATCTAGGTTCTGTTTCATTTTATTTCATTTTCCATCAGTTTTGTTGACATACAACTTACATATAATAAAAGCCACCAACTTTAAGTATCCAGTGTTATGGGTTTTGAGTTATGCGTAGGATTGCATAGCCACTATCTCCATCAAGACATTACACCTTTCCACCAGCTTAAGATGTTCCCTCCTGCCCCTTTGCGGTCAATCTCCCCCCGGCCCTGGTCCCAAGTGACCACTAGTGTCTGCTTCCTGTCACTCTAGTTTTGTTTTTCTAAAGTGTAATACAAATGGCACCCCACAGCAGGAGGTCAGTGGTGGCAGTCTCCTAAGTGATCCACGCCTCCTGATACTGGGCAACCCCTTCCCTGGCGTGGGACCCGCATCCACGGACTTGTTTCAGTGATAGGTCAACAGTGACAAAACATCACTCCCAGGATCAGCTTGTACAAAAACTGTGACTTGGGTCTAGCTGGCACGAAGTCAGCAGCCATGTTGAGAGCCGATATGGCAAGAGGCTCAGCGGGCGGGCAACGGGGGACTGTCAGCCCCTGGTCCAACAGAGCTGACAAACCTCTAGATGACTGTGGCCCTGGCCAATATCTTAGTCACAGCTTTGTGAGAGACAGAGCTGGGACCCCGACCGACAAAAGCTGGGTGATGACTATGCTGTTTTATCCACCCTGTCCCTGGCCATTTGTTACACAGCATGAATTCCTAGCACAGTAGTAACAAAGTAGACTTCTTTCACTTAGTACAATGTTTGAGATTCACCCACATAGTAGTGTGGATTGGATGTTTATTTTTTTATTGCTGAGGAGTGTTCCTTTGTATGAATATACCCCAGTTTGCCTCAACCCACCTGCTGATGGACATTCGGGCTGTACCCAGTTTTCATCCATTTGGAGTACAGCTGCTTTGAATGCTCAAGTGCAACTCTTTGTGTGGTCACACGTTCTCATTTTCTTGGAATAAATACCTACTTCTAGGATTGTGGGATCTTAAGGGGAATGTATGTTTATGAGAAACTACCAATCTATATTGGTGTGGCTGTACCATTTTGAATTCCCACCAGCGAGGGATAAGATTTTAAGATGCTCTGCTTCCCTATCAACATGTGCTTAGGAGTCTTTAATTTTGGCCATTTTTGTAACTATGTAGAGACATCTCATCGTGGGTTTAATGTGCATTTTCTTAATGACTGTTGACACTGAGCATCTCTTCATGTGCTTCTTCAAATCTTTTGTCAAGATTTAAAAATGAGATCGTTGGTCTTCTTATTGAGTTGTAAGAGTTCTTTGTATATTGTAGATACAAGTGCTTTGTTGGATGTATGTTTTGCAAATACTTCCTCCCAGTCTTAGCTTATCTATTCATTTTTCCTCCCTTTTTCTTTCTTTCTTTCTTTCTTTCTTTCTTTCTTTCTTTCTTTCTTTCTTTCTTTCTTTTGACAGAGAGAGAGTGCATGAACACATGCAAGCAAGCAGGGTGGAGAGGGGCAGAGACAGAGAATCTCAAGCATGCTCCACATTCAATGCAGAGCCCGACACGGGGCTCAATCTCACGACCCTGGGATCATGACTTGAGCCAAAATCAAGAGTCAGACGCCCAAGTGACTGAGCCACCCAGGTGCCCCATTGTCTATTCATTTTTTGCAACTATTCTTTCAAGAGGTAAAGGTTGGGTATGTATGTATGTATGTATGTTTGTATGCATGTATGTATTTTGAGACAGAGAGAGCACAAGCAGGGTAGGGGCAGAGAGGGAGAGATAGTATCCCAAGCAGGCCCTGCACTGTCTGCAGAGTCCAACTCACAAACCTTGACCTGAGCCGCAATCAACAGCTGGACATTTAACCGACTGAGCCACCAAGGCGCCACAAAGTTTTTAATCTTGATGAAATCCATTTTGTCAATTTTCCCTTATAGCTCATGCTCCACCTGGGTCCCCCTTTTCTAAGTGGCCTGGGAGCTTTCTCCAGGCAAGAAGTTGGGATCCCCAAAGGGCTCACCTAACTTGCTCCCATCTCTCAGGGATCATTGTCCTTAATTCCCTGGTGTCCAAAAACCTGACAGCTGATGTCACTTTGTATATACATATTTTGTTCAGTTTCTTAGTCGTTTCAGGCAGGAAGGTAAATCTGTCTCTGTTACGCCATCTCAGTCAAAAGCAGAAGCTTGCCGTCGTTTAAAAAAAATTTTTTTTTACATAACAGCTTTATTGCCATATAATTCACATGCCATAAACTTGCTTTCACTTTTCAAAGCTGTTCTGAGTACAGAAGTTTCAATGGTCGGTGGTTTTTATTTGTTTTTCTTCTTTTCTCTCAGTGTCTTCGAGTTGTTGCCCCATTGTCCCTGGATGGCGTGGTTGCTCTCACTCAAAAAGATTATTGACGTCACTTTGTTGCTCTGTATGCAATGCATTTTTTCTCTGAGCGTTCTAAAGAGTTTTTCTTTAATTCTCATTTTCATCAATTTGATTATGATGTACCCTGGTGCGATTTTCCTATATTTATTCTGCTTGAGGTTTGTTGAGCTTCTTGGATCTGTGGGCTTATTGTTTTCATCAAGTTTGGAAGATTTTCAGCCACTTTGGCAGCAAGTTTCCTATCCCCTGGGGTCCTTGCCAGGGTATTAAATCCATATCCTGAGAGAATGCCTTACGTCAACAGACTCTCCCTTTTATAGTCGCATGTTTGGCCCCCTGATCAAGCACCTTCAAAATCCATTCCGTGGCTCATTCTTGCAGCTCCTTTGGCAGATAGCCCCTGTTAGCCTTAAAAATAAAACTTCCAGTTACCTTACCAGCAAAAGATAGGTTTATCGGGGAATAAAAGAGAATTGCCACGTGGGCAAGCAAACCACAGCAAAACCACTGGTGAGTCCAAAGAGCAAAGGGGAGGCGGACTCTTTTAAAGAGCAAAGAGGGGGAACGTAAGTTGGGCCGGCGGTTATAGGCAAAAAGTCCAGGGGAGCAAACTAGGCGTTTGAAGTGAAGTGTCTTCTCATTGGCTGGGCTGTGAGAGTCTCCCATTGGCTGGGCTTGTTAGTCTCTCATTGGCTGGACTTGGCGATCGTCTCTCATTGGCTGGGCTGTTGCTGGGGTGATAAGAAAAGCCTTTCTTCTTGCAGGTGGAGTAGCCTGAAGTAGCATCCACCCGCAGGGTCCCTCTCTTGGGTGAGCAGTTGATGAGGAGTGGTAGGGCCTGAGAGCGCCCCCTGCATAACCTCCCAGCTACATTTTAGTGATTTTTTCTGCTACTAATTTTCACACCCCTTTCTCTCTTATCAGGCCCAGCATTTATTTAATGAGGCTCTGCTACGACTTTTCCCCAGTCGTCCGGCTAGCAACCAGGAGGGGGTGGGGGTGCAGATACTGAAAGGGACCTTGTTGTCTTGTTTTCGAAGCCTCTACAGAATCTTCCCATAAGGGAATGCTAGCTCTTCCTGGTTAGGGGTGAGCAACCGTTGCAGGCCTTAAAGTTTCAGAAAAGTCTGAGGAGCCAAAACCTTTCAGGGCATCCACCCAGATATACTCATCGGATGCGTCAAGGTTTTCCCAACCAGGACCCTGACCTTGGCATTGCAAAGCTACCTTGACTGAGATTCAAGGCAGCTCTATTTTTAATTTTTTGAGGAAACTTCATGCTGTTTTCCATAGTGCTTGCATCGATTTACATGTCCACCAAAGTGCACAAGGATTCCGTTTTCTCTACGTCCTCGCCAACTCTTATTAATTCTTGTCTGTTTGATAGTAGCCATTCTAACAGGCTTGAGGTGATATCTCAGTGTGGTTTTGATTTGCATTTCCCCAATGATTAGTGATGTTGAGCATCTTTCAATGTACCTGTTGGACATCTGTATGTCTTTGTCTTCCTTGGGACAATGTCTATTCAAATACTCTGCCCATTTTTTTTTTTTAATCGTCAAATGGTTAACATACAGTGTAGTTTTGGCTTCAGGAGTAGATTCCCATAATTCATCACTTACAGACAACACCCAGTGGTCATTCCAACAAGTGCTCTCCTCAATGCCCATCACCCATTTTTCCCACCCTCCCAACCTCCCACCCACATCAACTCTCAGTGTCTCTGTATTTAAGAATCTCTTATGGTTTCCCTCCCTCTCTGTTTGTATCTTATTTTTCCTTCCATTCCCCTACGATCATCTGTTAAGTTTCTCAAAATCCACATATGAGTGAAATCATCTATCTGTCTTTTCTGACTGAGTTATTTCACTTAGCATAATATACTCCAGTTCCATCCACGTTGTTGCAAATGTACTCTGCCCATTTCTTAGTTGGATTGTTTGGATTTTTTGCTATTGAGTTGTGAGTTCTTTATATATTTTGGACATTAATCCTTTACCAGATACATGATTTGCCAATATTGTCTCCCATTCCATAGGCTTTTTATTTTGTGGATGGTTTCCTTTGCTGTGCAGAAGGTGTTTAGTTTGATATAGTCCCGCTTGTTCATTTTTGCTTTTGTCACCTTTGCATTTGGTGTCAATACACTTACTTTCAGTTATTTGTTAACTGTCTCCAACTTCTCAGATCCCTGGACGGGGTGCCAGTGCCAGCCAGCATCAGCGAGATCATCGTGCTTGCATGTCTCTGTCACCCTCCCAAACAGACATCCTTCTCAGTCACTGTACTAACCACTCTTCTCCCAATTTATTCCTGGTGAAAATGTTGCCAGTGGGCTGCCTCCTTGTTCAAGGCGTCCACACACTATGCAGGATGAGCTGCTCATTACCAGCTGGGCAGCGAGTGATCTAGTTACAAATCCCCACCTCACCATCCACTTTTTCAGACCATTGCTGCTACCAACTCTGTTAATTTGGGTCCTCTCGTAAGCATACCGTGAGATGGCATTCAGAATGCAAGAGATTCATTGGGGGCTCATGGCTATGAAAGATCAGGAGTGGGGGTGGGGAGTGAAATTGGGAGGAGGAAGTCGGCAGACTGCAATACTGATCTGAAGCCTGTGAATGGAAAGTGGGAAGAAGTAGGATCGGGCAGAGAGAATCTAACTCTAATGCAAATCTAACGAAGTTTGGGCCAACCCAAAGGAAGGGGTTGGAGGAACTTTGGCGCAGAGATTGTCCATTAGAGGAGTCCTGGGTTGATGGGTATGGTCCACCTAGAGCCCCTGCCATGCTCCATCTCTGACCAGAGACGACCCAGAAAGAGAGTGAACTCAGTGTACTGAACCTGGCGGGCAGCCAGCTGCACTCTTAGCAGCTGAATGCAAATTCTCTCTGGAAGGGAGATCAGAGTGGAGCCTCCTCCATGGCTGGCTGCTACCACAGAATAGTCACTTAGTATCCTAGCATCTGTCAAAGATGATCAATGAAGATTTTATTTTTTTAATGCGTTCATGGATATTAACACATTTGCCATGCTTCAATCTGTTATATTTACTTTTCTTTTTGATACTCAAATTGTCCTTACTTTGGCTGGTGGGAGCGCCTCCGGCTAGCGAATCCTCTGATGCGATGCTAGTCTCACTGATAATTTCCTTGCTTTCTGTTGATAAGAGGCTCCAGGACCATCTTGTGTGGGTTTTTTTTTTTTTTTTGATGTTTATTTATTTATTATGAGGGAAAGACAGTGCCTGTGCAAGTGGGGGAGGGGCAGTCTGGAATCCCAAAGCAGGCTCCACACTGTCTTCACAAAGCCCAACACAGGGCTCAAACCCACAAACTGGGAGATCATGACCTGAGCCGAAATCAAGAGTCAGATGCTTAACCAACTGAGCCCCCCCAGGCACCCCCATCATGTGTGCTTTCTGCCTCAGATCTGAAATCAGTCATCTTCCTATGAAGCTATGGTTTGTTTTGGTGGGAAATGGCATGCAGGGACAACAATCTGGGTGCTAAGAGCGCGCGCTTGTCCTGAATTGGTTTGTTTTTAGACCAGTGCAGCCCGGGAGAACAATGAGAACTTTTTATATCTGCCCTAATATAGCAGCTACTAGCCACACGGGGCTATTGAACGCTTGAAACCAAGAAATGGAATTCTTAATGTTATTTAATTACAATGTTTTTCTTACAGTAAAATATACACGACATAAATGTTACCTTTTTAACCACTTTTAAGTGTACAGGTCACAACTTTGTGCACATTCACATTATTTGCGAGCATCACCACCGCCCGTGGCCAAACCCCTTCCATTTTCCCAAACTGAAACTCTGCCCCATTAAACACTAACTCCCCATTTCACACCCACCCCCACCTCCTAGCAACCACTGTTTGACTTCCTGTCTCTGCGAATTTGACTATTCCATGTACCTCATATAAGTGAAATCAAACAATATTTGTTCTTTTGTGTCTGGCTTTTTTCACTTAGCATAATGTCTTTAAAGTTTACCCATGTTGTATGTGTCAGAATTTCCTTTCTTTTTATGGCTAAATAGTCTATTATATCTATATATACATATCACATTTTGTTTTTCCATTCTTCCACTGATGGACATTTGGGCCGTTTCCACCTTTTGGCTATTATGAATAACACTGCTATGAACATTGGTGTAAAGATGTCTGTCCAAGTATTTAATTTTAATTAGTTTTAAAAATTTTTTTAATTTATTCATTTTTGAGAGACAGACTGTGAGTGGGGGAGGGGCAGAGAGAGAGACACACACACACAGAATCTGAAACAGGCTCCAGGCTCTGAGCTGTCAGCACAGAGCTTGACACAGGGATCAAACTCACCAACCGTGAGATCATGACCTGAGCCAAAGTCGGACGCTTAACCGATTGAGCCACCCAGGCTCCCCTTTTTAATTTGATTTTCAATTTAAATAGCCACATGTGTCCAGTGGCTACCATATTGGACAGTTCTAGACCTTTCCAGTGGATAGAGCTAAGAAATACATTTTTAAAAGATATTAAGTCATACTAATATGTCCCATTGAAATCCAAGATTACAGGTTTTTAATTTATTTTCCATCTCTTCTCTCAGGCTAAAAGCATTGATATTCAAAGGCATCTAATATTTAAAAAAAAAATTTTTTTTAACGTTTATTCAATTTTGAGAGATAGAGACAGAGCATGAGTAGGGAAGGGGGAGAGAGAGGGAGACACAGAATCCAAAACAGGCTCCAGGCTCTGAGCTGTCAGCACAGAGCCTGACGTGGGGCTTGAACTCACAAACTGCGAGATCCTGACCTGAGCCAAAGTTGGATGCTCAACCTACTGAGCCACCCAGGTGCCCTTATTGGCTCCTAATATTAACCACACTACTTAACTGCTCTATCCCACTTTACACAATTCCAAAATAGCAACAGCAATATTATGACCAAGACCAGGATTAATGCAAACAGTTTGAGATTTCTTTGCAGCTCTTTTTGCCATTACTACTTATGTACAAAGTGTTGGGTTTTAATGTCACTTGAATTATTTTCTGTGTGGTTAAGCCCCCAACCTGACATACCGTTAGGATCATTTGTTTCATTTTGCTTCCGATTTTTAGGAATTGATTTACTTTTGGCTTTGTCATTACACAGTTCCAAAGCCAAAGGGACAAGCACATGTGGAGAAATCCAGTTTCTGCACACACCTCACCTTCCTGAGCCCGGTGGGTAACCGTTTGTACGTTACTTTTCAAGGTAGGAAAATAGCCATGTACGTTCTTATTGCTTCTACCCCTCCTTAGTAAAATACCATACACGCTGTTCTGCAACTTTATTATTACCTTGCTTAACAATACGTTCCGAGGGCCACTCGGGGACAGAACATGGGAGCAGTCTTTCACAGCTGCTCCAGGGCGCGGCTGCACACCTTCCCGACACCCTCTTCCCGCAGCTCCTACTGGTGAACACTGGAGTGTTTCCAGTCTTTTGCTCTCCTTTCCTTGTACAGTAGAAAGCGTATTGATGGTTAATGTGGAAAGGACCAGAAAGGCAAAGCTGGGGAGAAAGAAGCCCTGCCATGTCGCCATGTGCGTGCGTGGGGAAGAGAAGTAGAATTTCTGGTAAAGGGGCTACCACCGGGGGCTGATACGGTGACTTCGGTCTCCCCCTGAGGTCCCTCACTCTGAGCAGGGAGAAGCCCTGGCCAACACCAGCGGGCGATGAGGGCGCAGGAGCGTGCTGCCACCGGCTGGCTCCCACCGTTCCCACCTTTGCTGCGCTTTTCGCGAGGCTTGGTGGCCCTGATGGATCGTCTTCCCTGCACAAACTTAAAGGACTTCCTGGACCTCACTGTGGCACCAGGAGGCAGGGATCAAAGCCAGCACGCGGCTAGCGGGCCAGCCACCTTGCAAGTCACATGCAAGTCTCTGCAAAGGCAGAGGTGCACCCACGCCCTCGGGTGGCCGGACGCCCCCTGCGTGGCCTGGCGGGAGGTGCCCTTCGTCACACACACCCCCGCGCCAGGCAGGTCGCCTGACAGGAAAGGCGGGCAGGAGTTACGGTATAACGGCGACCTCGGGCCTCGGGGGACGGGGGAAGGGGGGGAGCGAGGCGAGGCTTGATTCCGCTCCAGCGCAGCCGGCACGTTGTGCCCGCTCTCCCCACCCCCCCTTCTTGCGCAAAGCAGGGGAAATGCCGATTTTACGTGAACACACCTATTTTTTAGGGTTGACAGCCCGTCCGAACTTAGGTCGCCTTGGGCCAAACCCAGAGCGCCGACCCGGTGCCGGGTCCGGTCCTCCCAGCGGGGCCGTCCTCTCCGAGCCCCTCCGCTCGCGGCCTGCATCCCGGGCGCACTGCGCTTGCGCGGGGCGCGCCGGACAGAACCATCGCGAGAACGGGGGTTGCGTGCGGCGCGTGAGCTCCCCCGCCGCGTGGGGCCGCCCGTTGCCATGGAGCCGCCCGCCGCCGACGCCGACGCGGAGCTACGGAGGAGCCGCCGTGCGAGCCGTTCCGACCCGCTCCGGTCGGCAGAGAGGTGGGTCCGTCCGCCGCGTAGCCCCTCGGACGCGGCCCAGCGCCCTCGCCGCCCAAGTCCTGCCGGGCCGGCGCCTGCTGCGGCGGGTCTCGGGGGCCCTGCGCCCGGCGGTGCGCGCCCGCCGCGTGTGGTCGCCGCGCCTCCGCCGCGGCGGTGAGCGGACCTCGGGCGGGGTGGGAGGGTGCCCTGCGGAGTCCCCAGGGCCTCCCGACTCGCTAGGATAACCGGGTCTGGGAAGCGGGAGGGCCTCCGCTCCGACGTCGTCCACCAGCGGATACTCGTTTATCCGCTCGCAGTTTTGGCTTGAACGAGCCTTCCTTGAACGTGTGCAAGGACTGGGCACTGAGCAGGTGAGGAGCAGGTGGGGACTGGGCACTTATTAGGTGAGGGACAGATGAGGAGCAGGTGCCGAGCAAGTGAGGGGGCAGGTGAGGGACAGGTGGGGCCTGGGCGCCGAGCACGTGAGGAGCAGGCCCCAGTCTGGTCTGCAGCAGCTCAGAAGACTCCCGCACTCACTCTCTGGGGGTAAGCCGTGCGGAAATTCATGAGCACAGCGTACACATTGGTTTTAAAGTGAACATCGGTGGCGACCCCCCAAGTCCAGAAATAAAAGCGTGTTGGCACCGCACAAGTCAACCCACCCCTCTCCTGCCTGGCAGACCTCCCCCCGGGACCATGAGCTGGTTTGTGAGTCTAACTCCCTTGCTTTTCTCTAGGTGTCCCACCTATGTGTGCATTCCTAAGCAATATAATTAAATTCCACATGTTGCTAAACTTCATATAAATGGAATGATACGGTGTATATTCTTTTTCAATTTTGAAACAACCCCACGTTGGCATAAAAGTTGCAAGTTGAGCACCAACAATCTCCCTTTTCCTGAAGCATTTGAGAACAAGTAGCTTGCATGAAGCTTTATCACCACCACCGTACTTTTGAGTATTTCCTACCTGCAAGGGCCCTCTCGGGCATGACCATGGTCCACGTGACCATCAAGGTCAAGAGAGTCACATGGATGTGTCACTACTGCTGGTCCTCAGCCCAGTCAAGCACATTTTGACAGTTGATCCTGTAAAGTCACAAAAGCAAAAGGACTCAGTCTGGGACGTCGCACAGCACTCGGTCATCATGGCGACTTAGTGTTCGTTCGGTGTCTTTCGGTCCACAGCATTCCCCAGCCTTTCTTTGGCCCCCATGACCCTGACACCTTTGATGGCCGCAGGCAGTGACTTTGTAGAAAGCTCTTCCATTTGGGTTGTCTGATGTTTCCTCAAGATTAGATTCACATTATGCATCCTTGGCAGAAAAGTCACAGAATCTATGCACAACTTTCTTCATCCCATTCCATCCTGTCAGGTGGCTCATGGTGGCCCATTTGTCACATTACAGATGATGTTTGCCTTGATCACTTAATTAAAGTGGTGTCTGCCGATGTCTCCGCTGGGAAGTTCCTTTTTCCCTCTGTAATGAACGCGTATTTCGTTGGGAGATGCTTTGAGGCTAGTGGCCGCGTCACCCTTCCCAGGCTTGAGCTGGGCGGCTCACCGCGGGCCGCCCCTCCACCCTGCTTGGGCTCTGATGCCCTTCTCGGGGCTGCCTTCCTCCTACTCAGGCCCTGACAGCCAGCTCTGGGCCACCCGGGTCCTGCTTTGCCTGCCCCTCCTGGGGAACCTAGTCCGGAAGCTTCCAGAGGGGAGAAGGGTGTGCGCTGTGCACCATCTTCCCCTCAGCCGTGTGGAAGAGGCACACCCGCTCTGCGACGCCAGCTCCTTCCTCGTTCCCATCCAGCACTCTGTAGGCCGGACCACGCTGTCGGTGTTTTCTGCTGTTGGTGGCCGTGGGGCTTTGTTCCCAGAGCTGTTGCTGCTCTCTGAGGTCGTGTTGTGTCTCCTGTTGTTTAAGTCTGTGAGGAATTGAATTGTGTTTCTTCAGGGGGAAAAAAACCTCATAGGTTGAAGCTCTAACCCCTGGCATCTCAGAATGTGACCTCATTTGGGAATAGGGTCACTGGGGATGGAATTCAGTAAGATGAGGTCACACTGGAGGAGAGTGGGCCCCTGATCCCATATGTCAGGCGTCTTTATACAAAGGAGGTATTTAAGGGGTGCCTGGGTGGCTCAGTAGGTTGAGTGTCTGACTTGGGCTCGGGTCATGATCTTGAGGTTCATGAGTTCGAGCCCCGCGTCGGGCTCTGTGCTGCCAGATTCTGTGTCTGCCTCTATCTCCGCCCTCCCCCGCTCATGCTCTGTTTCTCTCTCCTTCCAAAATAAATAAACATTAAAAAAAAAAAAAAGAGGTATTTGAACGTAGATGTGCACTCAGAGCATCACACGGAGGTTGGAGTTGCCCTGCCACAGGCCAGGAACTCTCAGAACCTGGGAGGGAGGCCTGGGACAGACCCTGCTGTAGTGCTTCAGAGGGAACAAGGCCCTGCTGGCACCTTGATGTCAGATTCCTGGCCTCCGGAAGTGTGAGAGAATACACTTCCGTTGTCCTGAGACGCCCGGTGTGCCACACTTGTGCTGTGACAGCTCCGGGACACGAGCATAACGGCTGAGACTTTCCGTAGGGCACACACCTAGGAGAGGAACCGCTGAGTCAGAGAGTAGGGGGGCGCAGAATGGTGCCCAGAGAGATCCATGACCTGATCCTTGGAATTTGGGAATATGTTAGATGACGCAGCAGGGGAACTGAGGTTGTTACCCAGGTGTCTGGAGATGGGGAGATTGTCCTGGATTATCCACATGTGCCCAGTGCAGACACAGGGTCCTCAGAAGTGGGACAGGGAGGCAGGAGAGAGAGAGAGTCAGGAGGCCCCAGGAGAAAGACCACACTGACGCTGCTGGCTTTGAAGGCGGTCCAGTGGGCCCAGGAATGTGCGTGACCTCTGGAAACAAAAATCCTCCCTAGAGCGTCCAGAAGGGAACGCTGTCCTGCCCACACCTTGATTTTCACCCAGTGAGACTCATTTCAGAATCCGACGTCAGAATCGTAAGGCAGTAAATCTGTGAAGTCCCTGGATTTGCGGGAAGTTGTTGCAGCAGCGGCGGGAGAGCCGCACGGAGGCGCGCGCTCGTTAACTCTACCGGGTGACGCCGGACTCTCTGGAAGTAATTGTCCCCGCTCTTGCTCCCACGCTCCCACCATGGCCGGGTGAACGTTCCCGCTGCCTCACTCACGCACCTGCCACTGTCGGGCTTGTGATGTCTTACCAAGTGTGATGAGCACGTAACGATAGGAGATTGTGACTTTAACTTTCGTTTCCCTAATTACAAATGAGGTTGGACAATTGTTGTCGTTGTTGTTGTTCATTACCAAGAAATAGTTTATCGTCCAAAGCACGACTTGGCTAAGAGTTAAAGGGAAACACTCTTAATAATGCCAGGAAAACAGGCATGAAGTGGGGCACGCGGTCACACTGGACACATGGCTGCCCCACTTCCTGGCCATTTGAATGCCCTCAATGGTTAAGTGCCTGTGTGAGTCCTGCCATTGCCCCCGGACTGCCACCTTCTTTACTGATTTGTGGGTAATCCTTGCGTGGTCTTGATGGAGGACCTTTAGGATAATGTGTTGAATTTATCTTCTGGCTTGTAACTTTTTTCTCACTCTCCCGAGGGAGATTCATTCATCATCTGAATGAAAGTTTTTAATTTAAATGTATGTGACCACCTGCCAGCTTTTCCTCTCATGGCTAATGACTTTGGTGTCCTGTGTAAGAAACCCTGGAGGCGCCTGGGTGGCTCACTCGGTTGAGCATATGACTTTGGCTCAGGTCACGATCTCACGGTTCGTGGGTTTGAGCCGGTAAATACAGCTCCAACGGCTGAAGACTCACTTTTCGCATAACTGCAAAATCATCATCAACGCCAAC
Organism: Neofelis nebulosa; assembly: GCF_028018385.1. Taxonomy (NCBI): domain Eukaryota; kingdom Metazoa; phylum Chordata; class Mammalia; order Carnivora; family Felidae; genus Neofelis; species Neofelis nebulosa. Next base: position 221,567,462 of record NC_080783.1, read on the forward strand.
AAAATTAACGTGAATTTCTTAATAAAATCTAATGCCAGTTTGTGTTCACTCTCCCACATGATCTCAAAAACGTCTTTTACAGTTGCTTCCAAACAGGACCCCCACACCGCAGGAGGTGGACTTTTGTCTTCCGGACCTTTTCACTTAAAAAGGCCTCCCGATCCCTCTTCCCCCCATGACACCCACTTGTTGAAGTGTCAGGATCATCTGTTCCGTTTATTTATTATTTAGGCCTCCTTAGCCGTCACCCGGTGAGGCTCCGTCATTTCCTCCTTAGCGGTCCTGCACGCCTTTTGTTGTGTTTGTCCTTACGCAGTTCGTATTTTTTGATGGAATTGTAAATGGCAGCTTTTCCAAATCTTTGATAAATGGGAATATATTTGGTTTTTATTATTGCATTTATATCTAACGACATTACATCGTCTCAATAACTTTCATGAGGGAGGTCTGTATACTCATTTGGATTTCCTATGTACACGACTATGTTATCTGAAAACATTGCCATTTCTGAATGCCTTTTTGGTCCTTTTGCCCCTAAAGGTTCTAGCTGGGAGGCAGGAGTGCCAGTGGAAGGAAGTAGCTCAGCGAAGCCCTTGGTTTGTTCTCAGTCTTTTTCTTTTTTTAATTTTTTATTCACCTTTTGAGGGGGGGAGGAGGGGCAGAGAGAATCCGAAGCAGGCTCCAGGCTCCAGCTCTCAGCGTGGAGCCTGACGCGGGGCTCGAACCCACGAACTGTGAGATCACGGCCCGAGCCGAAGTCGGACGCTTAACCAGCTGAGCCACCCAGGCACCCCTGTTTTCCGTCTTAAAAGAACATTTTTAATGTCTAGGATGATGCGTGATGTCTCCTGTACATTGTCGGCAGCGTGTAGCCTTTGTTACAGTAAAGGAGACTGTTCCTAATGTAAGATTGCCAAGTTTTTTTTAAAGCATAAGTGGCATGTTGAAGTTTATCAATACTTTTTCCCCACACTTGTCGAGTTGATCATATAATTCTCTTCCTTCGGTCTGTTACCGGGGTGAATTAAGCTGACTTCTGATGCTAAGTAAATGCGCCGTGGTCCTGAAGTTTTATGCCGTGTTGACACTGCGGATCCAGGCCAACGATGCCTCTCTCTGCATTTTCGTGTCTGCGCTCTGAACGACAGGAGCTCCCCGTCTCCGGTCTCCGCTGTCGGTGTCGGGCTCTGGTGACGAAGGCTGCGTGAGCCCCACGAGAGAAGTCCGGACCTGCCTGTCCCTCCGGCAGGGGGTGCGTGTGAACCCAGTGGTCTGCGCCCGGCGTGTTTCCCACAACTGGATGGGGAAGCCTCTGAGCCTGGAGTGTTCTTCCTGGGAATGTATTTGACTGTTGATTGAGTTTCTTTTATGTTTATGGGACTTCGGAAGGTTTTTTTGGTCAAACAATTCTGATTAGTAATATTTCTCTAATAATTTGTCCGTTGTCTACATTTTCAAATTTACTGGCATAAAGTTGTTCGTGACTTCTTTAGTTTTTAATGTTTTCCTGACATATTTATCAATTTTAGTCTTTTAAAAATACAAACTCTTGGTTTCCAGGAACATGTCGATCACATACGTTCGTTTCTGTTGCATGAATTGTGAATATTTTCAATCTGCTTTCTTCCACTTTCTTTGGGTTCATCTCGCAGTTCTTTCTGTAGCCACTCAAACTGGATGTTTCGTGCATTAACTTTTAGCCTTTTCCTAATGCCATATACGTGTGAAGTTCAGGAGTTTGCTCTGTGTGGGGTCAGCCGCGCTATGGTTGATTGGAGCTACTGTCCTTGTAACTCAGCTCAAAGTATTTTACTGTTTCCAGCATGATTTTTTTCCCTTGACCCATGGGTTATTTAGAAGTATGTTTCTTATTTTCCAGAAACACTTCTCTATTTGTTATTGATTTGGGCTGGTGACTTTTGGTCAGAGAACAAGCTTTTTATGATTGTTTTTATTGAGGAATAATTGGCATACGATATTAATATTGTGTTTGTTTCAGGTGCACCCCGTAGTGATTTGATATTGTACATTGCAGAGTCACCACTGTGACAAGTGTAGTCACCGTCTGTTACCACACAAAGCTGTCACAGTATAACTGACTATGTTCCTTATGCTGTACAAAGCCTTGTACATTTTAGTCTTTTAAAATCTATTGAGACCTGGGGCGCCTGGGTGGCGCAGTCAGTTAAGCGTCCGACTTCAGCCAGGTCACGATCTCGCGGTCCGTGAGTTTGAGCCCCGCGTCAGGCTCTGGGCTGATGGCTCGGAGCCTGGAGCCTGTTTCCGATTCTGTGTCTCCCTCTCTCTGCACCTCCCCTGTTCATGCTCTGTCTCTCTCTGTCCCAAAAATAAATAAAAAACGTTGAAAAAAAATTTAAAAAATAAATAAAAAAATAAAATCTATTGAGACCTGCTTCGGGCCCAGGAGACGGCTTTTGTAAATATTCAGCGTGCCTTCAGGGAGCACTTACAATTCTGTCTCTGGTATGCTCTCTGTATGTCTGTCACGTTCAGTTTGTTAATGATGGCGAGTGTCATTAATGACTTCTGCTATCTGCTTTTGTTATCAGTTCCTGAGAGCGGTGTGTGAAATTTTCCCACGAGAGTTTGCATTTTGACTTTTTCCTTGTTCTGTCGATCTGTGCCGTTTCCTCTGTGACTCCATTAGTGAACACACGTGGATGTAAAATTGTCGCTTCGGGACGCCGGGGTGGCTCAGTCGGTTGAACGTCTGACTTTGGCTCAGGTCAAGGTCTCACAGTTCATGGGTTTGAGCCCTGCATCGAGCTCTGTGCTGACAACTCGGAGCCTGGAACCTGCTTTGGATTCTGTGTCTCCCTCTCTCTCTCTGCCCCTCTGCCACTTGCCCCCCCCTCTCAAAAATAAATAAACATTAAAAAAATTTCAGTGCTTCTGTAAGCTTGTGTTTTAGATGTCTCTCCAATAGTGGACAGTTAGATTTTTTGGTTGTTGCTATGGGTCTTTTAACCCAATTTAAAAGGAGACCTTTTTTTTTTTTCTTTTTTTTTTTTGTTACACCTTGGCCCTTTCACCTATTTACAATCTTGCCTTCACTTAGATTTTGACCTGATGATTTCTTACTTTCTAGTCAATTCTTCAAGGTTCTTAAGGCAATTAACATACAATTTTATGCAGCATTTGTGGTTATTTTTAGTGTGATGGCTGGCACGCTGGACGGCCACATGCCTAAAATGGAAATGGAAGTTCCAACTGCTTCTTACGCATGTTTTAGCAAATCTGTTTCCGATTCTACTTCATCCCTGTAGACACCGAGTTCTGGGGCCTTCCACGGGCAGTGGGGCGCACGTGGGTTTTTATGGCTCCAGTTTTCCCCTGGAGGTCGGTCCATACCTCTGCCTGCAGGGCTGCTACCGCCTCACACTCCCGGCTTCTGTTTTGTTCAAACTGTTTATTCTCCCATTTGCCGCGTCCTTGTAGATGCGTGTGTTGAAAAAACTGAATCCTTCTGCTGTGGTTTTAGTGAGAATTTAAGAGGCATCAGAGGGGCGCCTGGGTGGCGCAGTCGGTTAAGCGTCCGACTTCAGCCAGGTCACGATCTCGCGGTCCGTGAGTTCGAGCCCCGCGTCAGGCTCTGGGCTGATGGCTCGGAGCCTGGAGCCTGTTTCCGATTCTGTGTCTCCCTCTCTCTCTGCCCCTCCCCTGTTCATGCTCTGTCTCTCTCTGTCCCAAAAATAAATTAAAAACGTTGAAAAAAAAATTTAAAAAAAAAAAAAAAAAAAAAAAAGAGGCATCAGAGGCTCCCTGTCTGGAACTGCCATGTTTCACTGGACATTCAAAGTGCATGTGGTTCAGCGGCACCTGGTGGCTCAGTCTGTTGAGCGTGTGACTCTTGATTTCATCTCAGGTCATGATCTCGAGGTTCGTGAGATCGAGCCCCATGTCGGGATCTGCGCTAACAGCATGGAGCCTGCTTGGGATTCATTCTCATTCTCTCTCTCTCTCTCTCAAAGTAAATAAATAAACATTAAAAAAAAAAAAAAGAAGTGTCGGGGCACCTGGGTGGCTCAGTCGGTGAAGCGTCCGACTTTGGCCCAGGTCACTATCTCGCGGTCTGAGTTCGAGCCCCGCGTCGGGCTCTGTGCTGACGGCTTGGGGCCTGGAGCTGCTTCGGACTCTGTGTCTCCCTCTCTCTCTGCCCCTCCCCAACTCGTGCTCTGTCTCCTTCTATCAAAAATAAATAAAATGTAAAAAAAAAAATTTTTAAAAAGAAGTGTATGTGGTTTAATGTCATCTTAAATGGAACTGTGTGTGTGATGATCCACCTCGTATCAGGCTGCCGTCCGTCCGGGGGACAGTTGAGCTGCGCTGTGATGAGCACGTGGAGTTCATGAGCGCGAGCAGAACAGACTCGGCCACTTTGTAAATATGTTCTAAAAGCTCTGCCATTCACAGATGGGGGGGGGGGTGGTTAATAGGTTTTCTCCAGTGGGAGGAATATTGTTGGCATTTGACAAGATGCCTTGAAATTTTGCCTCTCAGAACTGTAATGCGTGATTGTTTCTTTGCAGCATTTTTTAAAAGGAATCACTGGCCTTGACTTATTATTGATTCATCCAGGAAACATTATTAGGCTTTGAAAATATTTTTCAGTCAATTATTCCGAAGCAATTGTCAAGTGAAACATGAAAGACAAATTCATCTACGATTGTAGCATCTCCTGCATAATATCAACATTCCGCACGGAGTTCTGGGCAGGCAGGCTCCTAAGGTCCCTCAGATAACTTAAAGCGTGAGGGATGTTCTGAAATTCCTTAAGGGTTGCTTCTGACCTGCCCCGTAACACGTGACATGCTATATAGCACGCACATCCCGAATGTTCATTTGGGTGAGGTTTGATCATCACGTGTGCAACCACCGCTAGAAATGATGCGGAACATCCCCCACCCCACTGTGCCCCTCGCGCCCCTCCCACTCCTTGCCTTTGACCCCAGATCCACAGCCGCCGGCAGGTAGTTTTGCCTGAACCGGGGTTTCCTGGTTCTCCTCCGTGCGTGGCTTCCTTCACCTCCGGCGAGGCTCCTGAGACACGCTCGTGCGCAGCCGTTCGGTTCCTTCTTGTTCCCGAGCAGCAGCACGTGCTCACGACGACGGGCGCTTGGGTTGTTTTCCGGCTGGGGGCCCTCTGGGTAAACACTCGTGTGCAAGGTCGTTTGAGGGATGTGTTCTGGTTTCTCCTGGGCACGTCCTGGAGGAGGATTTCCGGGTCACGTGCTGGGCCAGTGTTCGTATTTTTGATTTGGGGCGTTCTCACAGGTGTGCAGCAGTGTCTCATGATGGTTTTACTTCACGTTTCCCCGGGGACTAATACTGCTGCGCGAAGTGTCACAAGCTCGTTGGCCATCTGTGTATCTCCTCTTGCCATGTCTGTTCTAAAATTCCTGCCCCTTTTCAGTCGGAGTTTGGACTTTATGTTGTTGATGTTTAGGGGCTCTTTATATATTCTGGATATACGACTGTTGTCGGATTTCTCTGCTGCAAATATTTTCTCCTAGTCTGGGCTTGTCCATTTTCTTTTCTTCTTTTTTACCAAAGTTTATTTATTTATTTTGAGAGGGAGAGAGAGAGAGAGAGAGAGAGAGAGAGAGAGCGTGCGCAGGGGAGGGACAGAGAGAGAGGGAAGGAGGGAGAATCCTTAGCAGGCTCTGCACTGTCACCACAGAGCCCGTCTTGGGGCTTGAGCCCACGAACCATGAGATCATAACCTGAGCCAAAACCAAGAGTTGGGTGCTAAACTGACTGAGCCACCCAGGTGCCCCTCATCCATTTTCTTAATGTCTTTTTCCAAGAGAAATTGTTAATGCGTATGAAATCCAATATGTATGTTTTTTAACTATGATCCTATTCATCTATACCTGTTACAATTTTTTTCGTAGCTAATTTCTGCTTCCCAAGATGGAAGAAGACGCTAACCAGTTCCCTAAGAAGGAGCTTTTGGACAATGTCCCGATTGTGGAAGATGGTAATAAAAGTCTTTTCACAGATAACAGGTGTTTTGGCAACAATGAAGATAAATGATGTGCTTTATAGTTTCCCTGAATTCCCTTTCTTTAGAAAGACTATATCTTGGGGCGCCTGGGTGGCTCAGTCGGTTAAGCGGCCGACTTTGGCTCAGGTCGTGATCTCGCGGTCCGTGAGTTCGAGCCCCGCGTCGGGCTCTGTGCTGACCGCTCGGAGCCTGGAGCCTGTTTCAGATTCTGTGTCTCCCTCTCTCTGACCCTCCCCCGTTCATGCTCTGGCTCTCTCTGTCTCAAAAATAAATAAACGTTTAAAAAAAAAAATTAAAAAAAAAAAAAAGAAAGACTATATCTTTTAGGCTTATTTTTTTTCCTCAAAGTTTATATCATTCTGTCTTTAGTTGAAAAAAAAAGATAAATTATGGCCGAGATTCTTGAAGGCGACAGAGTATAGTTTTCTCGTTTCCAGCATCTCTATTGAGAAATAGGATGCCGTTTTTATCCCTTCGATTATGACCTATTTTGGTTTTCTTTCCCTGGAAGTTTATAGATTTCAAAATAATCCGATAATCCAAGATAGGCCTTGATTTGGGCTAGTGCTGGACGCCAGGCAAGACAGTCAAACCTGGACTAGTTTCCTTGGTTCTCCGTCTAACTGCAGCGCGGCTCGTTTCTCAGTTTCTGAGCTGTGGTGAGGTGAGGTGAAGCGTGAGGTGAGGTGTGGTTAGGTAGGTGGGGTGAGGAACTGTGAGGTGAGGGGAGGGGTGGTGAGGTGAGCTGAGGAGTTGTAAGGCGAGGTGATGTGTGGTGAGCTGAGGTGAGGTGAGGTATGGTAAGGTGAGGTGTGGTGAGGGCTGGTGAGGGGAGGTGTGGTGAGGTTTGCGTGTTGTGAGGTTTGTGAGGTTGGTGTGGTGAGGTGAGTGAAATACAGTGAGGTGAGTGTGGTTGGGTAAGGTGGGGTGAGGAGTTGTGAAGTAAGGTACAGTGAGGTGAGGGGAGGGGTGGTGAGGTGAGAGATTGGTGAGGTAGGGTTTGATGAGGTGAGGTGATCGCTTCTCGGCCTTTTGGCTAAGATCAGTGTGTGATGAGGTGAGGGGAGGGGTGGTGAGGTGAGAAGAGGCGAGGTGCTTTGAGGTGAGCTGTGGTGAAGTGTTGCAAGAAGTGAGGTGTGATGCGAGTATGGTTAGGCAGGGTGAGGTGAAGAACTGTAATATGGGGTGCGGTGAGGTATGGTACAGGGGGGTGAGGTGACGTGAGGCGTGATGACGTGAGGCATGCTGAGTCGAGGGGTGGTTAGGTAGGTGGCGTGAGGAACTGTGAGGTGAGGTAAGCTGTGGTCAGGTGTCGTGGTTAGATGAGGTACGGTGTGGTGAGAGGTCGGGGAGGTAAGGTTTGATGAGGTGAGGTTGGGGAGAGGTGAGAAGAGGTGAGGTACGGCAAGGTGAGCTGAAGTGAGGTGAGGTGGGGTGAGGTAAGGTTGGTGAGATGAGAAGAGGTGAGGTGTGGCGAGAGACGCTGAAGTGAGGTGAGGTGCTTTGAGGTGAAGTGTGGTGAGGTGAGCTGTGGTGAAGTGTTGCAAGGAGAAGTGAGGTGTAGCGAGGTATGGTACAGTGAGGTGAGTTGTGGTGAGATGAGGTGAGATATGGTGAGGTGAAGTCAGCTGAGGTGCAGTGAGTGTAGTGAGGCGTGGTGAGGTGAGGTTGGTGAGGTGAGAAGAGGTAAGGTGTGGCAAGGCAAGCTGAGGTGAGGAGTTGTGAGGTGAGCTATGGGGGGAGGTAGTAAATTCGTCCCCACCTTTCCATCTGCCCAAATGTATAGGTTTTTTGTCTACTCTCTTCCTCCTGTACTCCTTGTGATTTTCACTGACGCCTTGTTGAATTCCTTTGTAGTCATTTTCACTGAGATTTAATGAAGGGTAGACAGAAATTGCCTAAGTTCGATTGGCCATGTTTGGCTCGAAGTCTACAGTGATTCTCTAAGATAATAATTCTCAAACTTTTTTGTCAGAGAACCCCCTTACATTCTTAAAAATCGTTGCAACCAGAAAGTGTTTTTTCTGTCGGTTCCTATTTTTTTTTTAACTTTTTAATGTTTATTTATTTTTGAGAGAGGGACAGAGCATGAGCAGGGGAAGGGCAGAGACAGAGGGAGACAGAATCTGAAGCAGGTTCCAGGCTCTGAACTGTCAGCACAGAGCCTGATGTGGGGCTCGAACCCATGAACCGTGAGATCATGACTTGAGCTGAAGTCGGATGCTTAACCGACTGGGCCACCCAGGGGCCCCTCTGCCCTGTTTATTTTGAAGCTCAATTTGTTCTAAATTTGGCCAGTAGGGCCCTTCCCACTTCTGTGTCCTCTTAAAATTCTTTAAGCAGGACTGAGCCACCCAGACACCCCTATGTCAGTTACATTTTTTAATATCGAGTGTATTAAAAATTAAAGCTGAAAAACTTTTTCTATGTATTCAGTGAAAATAGCAAAACCGAACCTGTTGTATGTAACGAAAAGAGTCTGGTTTGTCAGAAGACAGCTGGATTCCCGTTCGGTCGTGTTAGTCTGTTGTGACACGAGACGTCATGTGGACTTTGGGAAACTCCATTCTACACTTGTGAAATGAGAGTGAGAGGACAAATGACGTTTTAGTACTACTAGGAAAATAGTTTGGACTGAAGACGCTCCCAGAGAGTTCTAGGCACTCCCACCAGGGTTCCCGGGCCACGCTTTGACAACCATTGCTCTAAGGCCATCAGCATCGCGCCTGCAGATGTGAGCTTGTCTAGGTTCATCCCAGTGCTTCAGACTTGAACGTCTGCATCTACTTTGTGTTTTTTCTCTTGCCTGGATTTCTAGAAAGAGATGAACTAGAGGCTCCAGAGTTCCAGGTTGAATTTCTTCCTCCGGCAGCTGAGAAGGGCGCCGACTCGGGAGGCCGCCGGTAACTACTCTGGGCGGGCCCCTTGCTCCCCGCACCTCAGCCTGGGCACCCTCGGCGGAAAGGTGGAGCCGGGCGGGTCGAACAGCGCGAGGGCAGCCGCTGTCCTTCCGCCTGAAGCCCGGGGAACGCCGATGCTGACCCAAGTGGGAAGAAAACAGCCGCCCCAGCCAGGTTCCAGGCTTGCGACCTGCGGAGGACCTTGGGCCGCCTGGAGACGCTGCAGGAGGAGAAAGAGCTGCTCGTTCAGAAAACCAGGTGGGCTCGACGGCGACGGGGAGGGAGCTGCGGCAGGTGGGCGGGGCGAGCAGGGGGCGGGGCGGCCGTCGTGGGCGGGGCGACCCGTGCTCCGGAGGCTTCGGGCTCTGCCGGCCTCTGACCCTGATGACCTCGGGGCCGGCCTCGATGGACGGATCTCCCCCTGCCCTCCTGGCCGTCACGTGAGGCGTGCAGAGGGTGTCCCCGTTGGTCGTGCGGGGCCCGGGCCTCGCTGGTGGCCTGCGTGGGGCTGGGCCTCGGGTCGGCCCGTCCTGCCCTGGGGTCCGCTCCGGCTTGACCCGCGCTAACACTGGTAGCGCGTGTTCCCCAAACGTCTGCGAAGAGAAGGTCATACGGGGAAAGTGGAAAACACATAGTCCCCGCTGTGACCCACGTGCCCCTGCCCACCTTCACCTGTGGGTTCTTTCCCTGTGGGGCGTGTGCCTGTGATTTCTGTCTGCTGAGTTGTGTGACAGCCGCCTGCAGGCATCACTCCTGCCTACTTGTCCCCGGAGCAAGTAAAAACCTCCTTCCACCGGACCTCCGCACGGTTTCTCCCATGAGGACGTGAGCATCTCCCGGCCGCGCAACCACGGCGGTTCCCTGCGTGTCCTCCAGGCTGGCTTAGAGCCCGCACTCTGGGTTTGGTTCTGCTGTCCTCATCACAGGAGCTAGAGTTTTGAATCGGATTCGATCCAGGCCCACACCTTGGTCGCTTGTCCTGTCGGGTCTGGGAGTTCTAGAACACTGACGAGGTGCTGCAGCTGTGTGCCGGGTGCGCGGCCCTCCCAGGCCTCTCCCCGGTGCCCTTACACGCCTGGCCACGTTCACGTGTGCCGGTTCCCGTGAACTCTCATTTGGGTTGAGGTCACACAGGTGGCCCCTCTGAAGGGCTTTCAGGAAACAAGACCCTGATCAGGCAGCTTGATTGTGTGAGAGAAATCCCTGGAAAGATGATGTCACCTCAGCTCCTAACCTGGGCAAGGGGGACAGATGACCGGGGCCCCTGGCCTGGGCGAGAGGACAGATGACTGGGGCCCCTGGCCTGGGTGAGGGGGGACTGATGACCGGGGCCCCTGGCCTGGGTGAGGGGAGACAGATGATTGGGGCCCCTGGCCTGGGTGAGGGGGGACTGATGACCGGGGCCCCTGGCCCGGGTGAGGGGGGACTGATGACCGGGGTCCCTGGCCTGGGTGAGGGGGGACAGGTGACCGGGGCCCCTGGCCCGGGCGAGGGGGGACAGATGACCGGGGCCCCTGGCCTGGGCGAGGGGGACAGATGACCGGGGCCCCTGGCCTGGGTGAGGGGGGACATATAGCCGCGGCCCCTGGCCTGGGCCACGGGGGACATATAACCACGGCCCCTGGCCTGGGCGAGGGGGGAACAGATGACCGGGGCCCCTGGCCTGGGTGAGGGGGGACATATAGCCGCGGCCCCTGGCCTGGGCCATGGGGGACATATAACCACGGCCCCTGGCCTGGGTGAGGGGGGACCGATGACCGCGACCCCTGCCCTGGGCGAGGGGGGACATATAGCCGTGGCCCCTGGCCTGGGCGAGGGGGGACCGATGACCGTGACCCCTGCCCTGGGCGAGGGGGGACATATAACCGCGGCCCCTGGCCTGGGCGAGGGGGGACCGATGACCGCGACCCCTGCCCTGGGCGAGGGGGGACATATAACCGCGGCCCCTGGCCTGGGTGAGGGGGGACCGATGACCGCGACCCCTGCCCTGGGCGAGGGGGGACATATAGCTGCGGCCCCTGGCCTGGGCGAGGGGGAACCGATGACCGCGACCCCTGCCCTGGGCGAGGGGGGACATATAACTGCGCCCCTGGCCTGGGTGAGGGGAGCTGAAGGAAGATGGGTTTCCGTCCGAGGCTCCTGAGGGAGAGCGTGCAGAGAGACTCGATCCCAGAGAACTGCTTATCCGGATTCTGACTTCCCTGCAGAGGAGAGCTGCATGCTTGCCGCCAGAGGATAGAGCTCATCGCCAAGCAGCAGGCGAGCGTGGCGGCCGAGGTGGCTGCAGGGAGAGAGGCCAACAACACGTAGGTCGTGCGCCCCGGGCGCCGAGCAGGGCGGGTGGCGGGGGCCCCCAGTGCCGCAGCAGAAAGCGTCCGGTCACCCGACTCGTCATCTATACTAACACCTGCTGCCTTCAGGTGCACGAGGAAGCAGACTGGCCACCCTCCAGGGTGGGGAACAGACGCACCCCAATACGGAAAGAGACAGGTGGTCACAAGGACAAGAGAGCTGGTGGCCGTGAGGTCAGGAGAGGTGGTCACTTTGAGGCAGGTGGCCAGGGAGGCTTCCTGAGGAGTTGCCTCCAGGCTGGAGCCTGAGTGAGAAAAACAACTTGCCTGCAGTGACTAGGAAGGAACATTCTGGCGGTGAGGATGTGCAAAGCCATAGAAGTGCCCAAAAAGAGAGGCCACTCTGTGGGGACAGGGCAGGGACACCAATGAGCTTAGGGGAAGAAACATCAGGACTGGCTTTGTCTCGATCGACCAGCCAGGTAGTGCCACTACCCAGATGAGGGGACAGGACAGGCAGGGGGTCAGAGGCCTGCGCGGCTACCTCACGTGGACACATCTGCTTGGAGCTCCCCGCGCCCGGGGCTGGTATCCACAGGTGAGCCAGGTGGCGTCCATGCACTTCAGGCCCTATCGGTCTCACAGCAGCCCTTTGAGGGACCCAGGGACACTAAGTGAGCTGCCCGGGGTCACGCTGCTGAGCGGGGACACGGTGGGACGTTGGTCCTGGGGCTCTGAGCCAGAATCTGAATGTAGCTGCCCCACTTGCTGCCAGGAAGGGATGAGTGCCAGGCCCCACTGGCCCCAGGAGGGCAGAGGGCCTCCTGGGGGCTGGAGTCCTGGGGGTCACAGGACAGACAGGACAAGGTGCCAGACCGTTCACCCAGCAGCAGCGTCGTGAGGCCTGCAGCCCAGCCCCCTGCAGGCAGAGACAGGCTCTTTTGTAGGACTTTAAAATCCACCTGATTCTATGGGACACAGCAGGCTGGATGTAGAGAAATGAGGGCCACACCAGCTGCTGGAAACCCACTCCCCAGCCGTACACGTGTGGGGTCCTGATCCGTGGTATGCACACACCGGTCCTGAGGTCTCTGTCACCCAAGGCTATTTCCACACAGCCCCACTGGCCACCCCGGGATCATCTGTGATAATCTGTGATTATCTCAGAACGTGCCTGAGCGGTCGGGTGCCTGGGCGGTGCACTGAGCCGGCCACAGCCCAGGACAGAAGAGGGTGCAGAGTGGACTCCCTACCTAGAGTCTTCCAGGGGCGTTTTGGCCGCCTGACTGCTTCCAGTCGGGCGAGTGTGCAGGATCCTTCCCTGATCTGAATGGGCCCACAACTCGGACAGGCTGGAACCAGGGGATCCGGCTCCCTGACCCCGGGAGGGAAGTGGGCACTGGTGTGGCCAGGGCAGGTGCTCTAGTGGGTTCTGTGCCTGGCCAAGCAGCCAGAAGTAGGCACAGGGGCAGCTTTTCTTGAAGGCCTTCCCCGCTGGCCGGTGTAGACAGATTTCTCTCTTGAAAATGAAGAGGCCAGCTGAAGGCCTCAGTGGGATAGTGGCCACCGGGGGCTTTCTCTGGGAGCCAGGCTGACGCCACCTCCCCGCCCCCCCACTCCCCTGCCCCCCTGCCCCTCTGCCCCCGTGCCTCAGCAGTGCCTCCGTGGGCCGCCTCCAGGCGGTGTCCAGACGCCTGTGCACGGAGCTGGACAACGAGAGAGCCCTGCAGTCCCAGCTCAGAGCCGCGTTGCTGAAGAGCGAGTGAGTTGGGGGGGGAGGGGGGGTTCCCTGCGCACAGGCAGGACGCGGCCCGCGTGGTTTGCGTGCGACTTTTAAGCTGCCTAGGAGTGGGAACGGAGCCTGTTAAATGAGATCATTGAAAGGATAAGACTTCACGTTTTTTGAAATGTTTCCCACTTTCTCCATGTTTGTTTGCGTTTCTGAGAACTATGACACCTGCTTCTTTTCCTTTCCCCTCTTTCCTGCTTCCTGCTTCCGGAGAACCACCAGCACCGTGTTTAAACAGTGTTTCACTGTTTCACAACCTTTCTAGAAGCAACCCCCAGCAAAGACACTGGTGCTTGGGTTTGGGTTGTAAACAGCAGCATTGCCTCTAGCTAGCTGCCGCAAGAAAGGGGGTTTAGGAGGGGATCAGATTCCTGGTGTCCCTCGTGCCCTGCTTCTCCCCCCACAGCGGCCCCCTCCCCCAGACGCTGGCCGGACAGCCTCTGGGAAACGTGCAGGAAGGCACAGAGGGCCAGGACAGGGCATTGGCGGCAGGCCACCCGCTGCTGGAAAAACCACAGCTGTCCCCTTGCCCCTCCCCACCACAGGGACTCTCGGGGAGCGGGGGGTGGGGACAGGAATCCGTCTATCTAACCCAGCCCTCCTTTAAGTTAGGCACAGTCCAGCCCTGGGTCCTGTGGTGCTTTAGCATAATCTAGTGGGGAGGCGGGAGGACAGAGAGGTGGCCGGGATGGTAGGGCCATCTGTGAGTGAGCGTGGGAGGACGATGGACGTTTATGTGGCCCTTGTTTGACGGCGCAAAACACCCCGAGCCCCCTTGGCCCCAGCCGTCCTAGTGACATCCTTTACGGCAAGAGGGTCCCACTTGGGGGTTGCAGGGGGTTATCCCGTCTCCAGCCAGGAAGACCCCTCACCCTCCCATGACACTCATGGCCTCCACATTTTGAAGATTATGGGCCTGTGAAGGCCCCTTAAGTTGTCTTTGCGTGATGCTTCCTTGTGACTGTTGGCTGGAATACCCCCGAGTGATGCCATGTCCTTCTGGGGGGGCCTCTCAACGAGGCGCATGATGGCGACCGGTCCCGTTTCCGGTGGGGGGACTTTGGTGGCTGGGTCGAGGTGGTGCCTGCCGGGGTTCTCCACGCAGCGCGACACCTTTGGAAATGAATCCGTAACGTGTGGTGGACGCTCAGAGGCTCTGGCATCCTGTCCTCGCCCCCTTGCGGGCGCTGGTGTCTGAACTGAGTGGTGTCTCTTGCCTGCACCAATCATGATGGCGATGGCGATGGCGATGACGGCCCCCAAAGACGCTCAAAGTCCGCGCTCCTTCCGTGGCCGCGGGCCGGCCTTCTGGTGTGAAGAAAAGCGTCTCTTCTCCACATCCATTCGCTTATCAGCGTAGACTCTGATTTCTGTTTTAGTCAGCAGCATACGGTCACTTCCCGTCATTATTCGCCTTGACCCTCCGGTCCTCCCAAGTCGGTGAGCGGGCCTCTTTCAAGCTGGCTCCTAGGCCCTTTGACACGTCCCTGTCCCTGACACTCTTGGAGTGCTCTCGGGCACCAGGACACGTTCCACGCCCCCCGATTCATCCTCCCGCCTCAGCTCTGGACTCAGCCTGGTTTGTAACTGAGGAGTGGGGTTTGGAGGTCTAGAGCTGGGCGCCGCTGATGCCCGTGGCCGCGAGGACCTTGCTGCTCCCAGGCCCTTGCAGCAGGCGGGGACAGCAAACCCGTGCACGTCTGTGTGTGTCCCTGTCTTGAAACCAGCTCCAACAGAACTGCGGGCTCGTCCCCACCCTCCCCCGCCGTGTCTGCACCTCCTTCCTGTGGCAGTGACCAGCCTGCCTGTCGCTACCCTCAACGTTTTCACTGGTTTCCCCGGTCCCCACGTGTAGCCAGTCCGCCGACCCTTCCAGCGATCGCCCTGGGACCCTCCTCCTGCGGCCTGACCCCAGCGGCCTGCCCGCCGGCCACTGCTCACGTGGGCCTGGCTGCTGCCGGACTGTCATTTGCTGCCTTGTTAATCAGCTTTCCCTGAGTCTAATTTACACACGAGAAAATGTATCCCAGACCTTCCCTTGTGCCTCTCCTCAGTCAGCAGCCCTGCCCCAGGGGACCACTGGGGAACGCTGACACACTCTGTCCCTTCCTATTAAATGTGTTCAGTGTGCCGGGGCACCTGGTGGCTCAGTTGGTGGAGTGACTGACTTAATTTCTGCTCAGGTCATGATCTCATGGTTCGTGAGTCTGAGCCCCGCATCGGGCTCTGCATTGACAGCGTGGAGCCTGCTGGGGATTCTCTCTCTCTGCCCCTCTCCTGCTTGCACTCTCTCTCTCAAAAATAAATAAACATTTTAAAAACATGTTTTAAATGTGCAGAACCATACCTGTTTACCCAGCACCTGGTTTCTCCAGTCCACACAACGGCTCCCAGTTGCATCTGTGGTCTTGTGTGGAGCGGAAGTCCGGGTGCATCCGAGTTTTTTGTAATTATTTTATGTTAGAGAGAGAGCAAGCAAGCAGGAGAGGGGGGCAGAGGGAGAGAGAGTATCTTTGGCAGGTTCCACACTCAGCACGGAACCCGACATGAGCCTCGACCCCCGCAGCCCTGAGATGACCTGAGCCACCCAGGCGCCCCCACATCCACATTTTTACGTAGCAGGAGTCTGGGCGTGTCTGCGGTTTTTTTTTTTTAATGTTTTTATTTATTTTTGAGAGAGAGATAGAGTGTGAGTGGGTGAGGGGCAGAGACAGAGGGAGACACAGAATCCGAAGCGGGCTCCAGGCTCTGAGCTGTCAGCACAGAGCCCGACGTGGGGCTCGAACTCACGGACTGTGAGATCATGACCTGAGCTGAAGTCGGACGCTTCACCGACTGAGCCACCCACGTGCCCCGCGTCTGCGTTTTTATGTAGCGGGAGTCCCAGGTGCATCCAGGGTTTAACACGGCAAGCATTATTACCTCCCCGTCCCTGGATGGCCGGGAACCTAGGAGCAGCATAGCTGGGGTTCTGGCTCGAGATCTCCCGGGAGGTTACGGTTGAGATGTCAGTCAAGACGGGATCGTGTGGAGGTTCGCTGGGTTGGACAGAGGATCAGCTTCCAAGCTCGCTCAGATCAACCCCCCGCAGGCCTCTCCTGGGGCTGCTGACAAGGGACACTGAGCCCCCAGGGTTGAGCAAAAGCCCCAGTGTCCTCTTGGAAGTGACATCCCATCACCTCTGCCGCATTTGGATCAACCCTGAGACCTGGTGGGCGCGGCCTGCTCCACGGTGTGCGTGCAGGAGGCGGGGTCATGGGCTGTCATCCTGGGGACTGGCCACCTCATACTGAGTCTCACATAGGCCCTTCCCCCAGCAAAACCGGCTGCTGCGCGCAGCGCCTTGGGGGGGGGGGGGCGGTACACTGAGTGTTCCTCGCGCCTCTGCGCTTCCGCTGTAAAATGTCATCGTGTGGACGTCACGGCAACACAAGATGAGCTGAGCGACTCTAGCCCCGCAGAGAATCGCAGCAGGTGACAAGAACACAGGTGGAGAAGGAAGCCCTGTGCGCAGAGGAAGTGACCATTCCCAGGAGCACAGATCGCCGCGCCCGCCTGGGTCCTGAGGGGCACGTGTGCCAGAGTGGGGCGCGGCCTGCTGTCTGCTGCGGGCGGACAGGGCGCTCAGTGGATTGAGGCCAGCGCAGCCCTGGAGCGGGCGGGTCCGCGTGGCTGGCCCATCGGCCTCATCGACAGGAGCCTTCTCTCAAGTGGGGTCCTGACGTCCTCATGCTCTGGGCCCATCCCGGGAAGTCCCGCCACCAGCCCCTGGGCCACCAGCCACACCACGAGCGCCGCCGCGGGGTCTCCGTGGATCTGTGCCTGCACAAGCGGTGCCCCCGGACGCACATTCTTGGGACTCTGTTCTCAGGGATGACGCGCCTTCAGGCCCTCCTGTGTCGCTGCCGACCACACGCTGGGCAGAAGCCCCCGTCAGCCAGGGACTCCGAGGAGGTGGAGGGGTGGGCAGGCGAGGCGGGCCCCTCCAGGGGGCTCGTGTGCACTGGGGTGCAGGCGGGACGCCTGAATCTGTGGCTCCGTGGCTCAGGTAGTGCCGCTCACTCATTCAACAAACGGTAGTTGAGGACCTGCTGTAGGCCACACTCCGTTCGAAGCATTTAGGGCTCGCCGGTGAATAGAACAAGTGAAAAGCCGTGTGCGGGGAGCCTCTGTCTTCGTGGTAACGGGAGGCAGACGATCAGCCAAACGTGAAGTTCGGGACGGGTGGCCCGTGTCACGCGGTCCCTGCGTCCCCGGACTCGAGCTTCTGTCTCACCTGGGTCCAGCAGCAAGGCCAAAGGCCACGGGCAGCCTCACACCGCAGGCTCCGTGCAGGGGCCCGGCCACACCCGGGGCAGGGTGTCTGCCGCAGGGGCCCGGCCGAGAGCCTTTGCTGACCTTCCTTCCGGCGCTGCGGCAGGCGGCACACGCGGACCTCGCGTCCCCGAAGGTGATGCCCATACGGATCTCACTGGGCTAAAACCAAGGGGCTGGCAGGACTGCCTTCTTTTCTAGGGAGAACCTCTTTCCGGCGGCGTCCAGCCCCCAGACGTGCCCTCCCTCCTGGGCCCACGCCCCTGCCCCATCCTCTAGGCCAGCAGCACCTCTGTGCCTCTGATCTTCCTTCCACCATCACCTTCTCTTTATTCAGAGAAAGTGGGACTTCAGTCAAATCGCCATCTTTTTCAGGCCTGGGGGCCAGCAATCCGTCAGCCACGGTCAGACGTTCCCGGCGCCTGTCCGCGCCCAGACACCCCTCCTGTAGGTCACACAGGGTGCTCATATGGCAGCAGCCCACTTCCCCTCCGTGTCCTGTGCTGCCCCCCCCCCCCCCGGCCCTGTCTCTCGCTGCCGTGCCACAGGGAGCCTCTTTCAAAGGCGGCATCTCCCACATGTGTCCCCGGCCTATTTCAGAGTGCCACACCGGTCCTCGGGCCAGCCGTGGACACCCTGCGGCTGCAGGCCCAGAGGGCTTCCAGGAGGAGGAGCCGCCCTTGACTGGTGGTCGTCAGAACTGCGTGGCCAGGCCCTCCTGGACCCCCTGGAATGGACGCTCCTCAGAGGGTGTGGCCTTTGCCGACACAAACAAAAGTGCCTCTTGTTTGAAGGAGCGCCATGTGGCACATTGCGATCCAGAAGGGACAGCTTGAGGACGTCCAAGCATCTGCCCAAGAGGAGGAAGCGGCTGCCAGGAAGGGCCTCCGGGTGCACGCGGCCGAGCAGCTGCACCGCGAGGAGGAGGCCCTGAAGAAGGCCGAGAGGAACCGGCTGCTGAGGGTCAGGTGGGTGGCCAGGACCTGCCGGGGGGCCTCAGCCCTTCTCCAGAGCCAGCTCCTCTGTGGCCCCGCCTGAGCCCCTGGCCAGAGTCCTGACCCCGCGGGTCCCCGGGCGCAGCCCCTGCCCAGGGCCTCCTGTTTGGCCAGGCTGCTGAGCAGGGCAGAACAGCGCCCGCAGGTGCGTCACAGGCCCGCTCCCGCTCCCCTGGTGCGGTCCCCGTCTCCTTCCCTCCCAGTCCTCGTCCGGGGTCCGGGGTCCTCCCCACCCCTCCCCCTGCTCACCCCATCCGGCCCGTTGCCAGCTTTCCCTGCCGCTTCTATGGGAGCCAAGCCCCTGGACACCGGCAGTGCTCTCGCCCTGGGCGCAGGTGCCGCCGGCCTGGCTCTCAGGGTCACCTGTTCCCTCAAGAGCCGGTGCTCCATGAGTTTCCGTTCCCACTGTCCCCCGCCACCGCAGGAAGGCCATGCACCTGCAGAAGGAGCACAGGCTCAGGCACCAGAAGCTGGTGGAAGATGCCAAGAAGAATCACAAGATCGCGGTGAAGTTCCTGAAGGCTTCCCTGGGAAGGTAGCGTCCTCAGACTCCCCCCATTGATACCCTGGAGGAGAAATTTAAGAAATACAAGAATCTTGTTTTTGTTTTACTGTCCCCGATTTTATTATTAAATCATTACCCTACTGTCAGAACATAATAAAGCTGGATTTTTAGTTTCGAGCTGACTTCCTGCTTGTGTTCAGAAAAGGACCTGCGGTGAGTTGCCAGGGGCCTGTCCAGAGAAGCCTGTTGCAGTGTTCCCTAGAAATTGACGTTCAACATAATGCTTTCCATGTGTCTTTAATGTGGTCACGTTTAATTATTTCCTTGACAGACGTGACCACCGTGCAGTTCTGTAACCGCAAGTCAACGTGCCCCGGTACCTGTGGTTAAAAAACGTGCCGGGGCGCCTGGGTGGCGCAGTCGGTTAAGCGTCCGACTTCAGCCAGGTCACGATCTTGCGGTCTGTGAGTTCGAGCCCCGCGTCGGGCTCTGGGCTGATGGCTCGGAGCCTGGAGCCTGTTTCCGATTCTGTGTCTCCCTCTCTCTCTGCCCCTCCCCCGTTCATGCTCTGTCTCTCTCTGTCCCAAAAATAAATAAAAAACGTTGAAAAAAAAAATTAAAAAAAAAATAAATAAATAAAATAAAATAAAATAAATAAAAAACGTGCCTTCTTCCAGAATCCGCGAGCAGGAGAGGGAGAAGGAGATGGGGTCCCGGGAGCACATGAAGAGGCGCATGGACGCCGTGCTGGCTTTGAAGAACAGTATCAGTGCCAACAGGGTAGGCGACCTGTGTCCACCCTTGCCCTCGGGGCACATCGCACTCCAGGAGGGACAGCTTGACACGCTCGGGGCCCCACGCAGTCCTACAGGAGCCCTCCAGGCAGGCGTGTTTCCTTCCAGGCGGGGGTCCACACCTCGACCCCTCAGCCTGCGCTGCCCTGTCATCTGGCTTCCCTGCCCCTTGGGACGGGAGTCCCGTGTCCTCAGACTCGCCACTCAATCGCTTCCTGGGGGTTACAGAGCCTCCCCCCACAGGTCTGTTGCCCCTGGGCCCGTGCTGGCACTAACCAGGTGCCCCACCGAGCAGGAATAAATCAGCGCAGGCCTGTCGTCCTGGGGCCTGGTCCACGGGAGGAGCCATGGCAGGTCTCCAGGGGGACCGGGGCGCAGCGAGGCCATGTGAGGGGGTCCAGGGTCCTGTTGGAGGAAGTGATATCCCCCTGGGGCCCAAGGGTGTGGCAGTTAGGCCTGGAGAGTGGAGAGGGGAATAGCATTTGCAAAGGCTCAGAGGCAAGAGTGAGCAGGCCTCCTGGAGGGGAGCCCAGCATGGCAAGGGGGCAGAGGCGAGGCACCAGTCCTGCAGTGCTGTGGACGACAGCCAGCTCGGGGGGCGGGAAGCCCCTGAGGATTTTAAGGACAGGTGGTTGGTGGGTGGGCGGGACCAGGCAAGGGTGGGGCTCTGCAAACCTGTGCTCCGGCATCTCAGGGCTGAGTTAACGTCACCGGCTCAACAGAGAGCTGCCGTGTGTATGTGTGTGTGTGTGTGTGTGTGTGTGCACATGTGTGCACATGCGTGTGCATGTGCCAATGGTATACCCTCACTTTTCTCTATTCCCAAGGAAACACTCCGGAAATTTCAAGCATGGGGCCAGGCCAAGGCAGAGCTGGCTGAGCAGAAGGCCCGGGCCCAGAAGGAGATGATTCTGGCCCAAGGTGGGGACGCTTTCAGACACCTTTTCCATCAACGCCAGCGCCAGGAGCTGGAAGCCCAGAACCGGTGAGTGCGAGGTGGCTTCCTGGGGGAGGTGCCCGCCTGGGCCGAGGGAGGCCTGTCCCTCACAATTAGCCAAGCTGCTTTCCTCCCTGGGCTTCTCCCCAGATGGGGGCTCCAGCCCTCCCTCCACACCCTGCTCCTCAGACCCCAACAGGTGAGGCCTCCCGTGGGCCTCAGAGCACAGACCTTTCGACCCCCATCACCTCTAGTGTGACCCCCCTCAGGCTCCTGGGCTGGCTTCCTGGTTTCTCAGGAGCTGCCCCAAGCCCCCGACGCAGCTCACTCTCTGTGTCTCCGGGCTCTCCAGGCCCCTCCGTAGGGGGGCCGTGGGGGGTCTGGGCTCACCCTTCACACCCTCATGGGCTTCGCTTTCCGATTTCCTCCAAAGGGCACTCGGTGCTGCCTTCTCAGTATGCCCTGCACCCTCGTCATTCACCCTGAGAACCCCCCTCAGCCCTGCAAGGTCCCAGTACACAGCTCTCCAGGCCACACTCTGTCCTGCCTCCCGCCCCCACACCCCCCGCAGGCGTGGGCTTCCTGAGATCCAGAGGTCCGCGTTCTGGTCCTGCCCACCTCCTGAAGGGCACATCCCTTCTCCCCCCACCACCACCACACCCCCTTCACAGGCACGATTGGTGCGTACCCGGGTGTGGCCTCCTGGTCCTCTCCCTGGGGACAGCATCTCCTGCCAGGGAGTCACAGTGCTCTGGCTGTCACCACAGGAGCTGTGCCATCAGTCATCCTGCTAGGGGCTCCCAGGGGCGGCTCCACCCGTGCCTTCGTCTGGCTCAGGCCGGGCACGTAGGAAGAGCCAGGGACAGAGTTGGAATGAGTGAAGAAATGAATGAGTGAAGGAATGAATGAGCACGTGAGTGAATGGCCTCGAGCCCTAGTGAGGCCGTGGTTTGTGCCTTGCTGGAGTGCCCGGCTGCCAGCCTGGAAACCTGGAGTAAAAGGCACGTCCTGTGGGGTCAGGTTTGCTGTGGGGCCCCGGCGGGGCAGGAATTTCAAGGCCCGGGTCTCCGGCCTGGCAGCCTTCCTGGGCCTCATCTGTCTGCTCCCTTGGGAGCCAGGGGGCCCGGCCAGAATCAGCTCCCGGCAGCCCTGAGCCCAGCGGGGCGGCACCTCCTGAGGGAGGGGCCCCAAAGGCAGCTCGCAACTCACCTCCCCTGGTTCCACACGGCGTCTTCCCACAGCGCCTTCGAGGAGCAGCAGAAGCTCAGAAAGCAGGAGATCATAGGTCGGATTCTGAAAGAAGAGGCTGTGGAAGAAACCAGGAGGAAGAGGCAGTCTCTTCCCACCAAAGCCACGGGCCGGCTGACCCTGAGAGATGAGACGTGGGGCTACATCTCGGACGTCTGCGAGGACAGGGGCACGGTGGCCCTTCCCCGCAACCTGCTGGTGAGCCAGAGGCCCCTGTCTGGTCACAAGTCCCCGGGGATGTGGTTGGGCCTCGAGACATTGCGTGACCATCCCCGGCTGAGATCCCTCAGCCGAAACCGTGTGGCCTGCACCAGGCTGTCTTCCGGCCTCCCTGCTCCCCGGGGGCCCCGCGGGGGGGACGCGCTCGGGCCTCCCCACGGCTCCTCTACGCGGCACGCAAGATGGCGGGCCACACGGCGTCCACCTGGGAGCTGTCCTCTCCCAGGTGACGGCGCAGGTACGAGGGGCCGAGACCCAGGTCTCTGGTGGCTCATCCGCCACAGGATCCGCCTCTGCGGACTCCACTGCAGGTGCGGAAGCCCGTAGCGTCCTCTGCAACAAGAGTGGCTCAGGCCGCCTTACCTGTCCCTAGACAAAAAGACAGGCAGTGAGCACAGGCCAGTCCCGGGCCACGGGGCTCTCTGTGCACATGCCTGTCACCACCCTGGCACCAGATGCTCTCAACACCCCCCAGAGACCAGCCGCTTCCACGTCCTGTACTCCCTCGCCAATCGTGCGTCATCCTCCTGAGGGCCGGCTCCAGGCCAGCACCCCCACCCCACCCCCGGGGCTGGTGACCCATACCCGTCTCCAGGAGTGAGGGGCAGGGACATCAGGACCCCTCCTGAGCCCAGTTCAGCACTCCCACTCCTGCCCCGTGCACCTCGAAACCTGAAGGTGCGGGTCGCCGGCTCCCCTGGGCCTCTGCGGGCTCTTCACTCTGTTCCCAGGCGCGTTTTCGGTCTCTGCCCGGTCCCTGCCCGCCACTGTGGAGTCTACCCCTCTGGGCCGTCACCCCTGCCACCTCCTCCCTGGCCCGCCCAGCCGCCTGCCCTGCCGTCCACACTAGGTGTCCTGTGTTTCTCCGTGTCAGCACCCGGTCTGCTTCCCTGGGAGCTCTCCACGCATTGCAGCCACATCCCCCTCCGTCTACGGCTGATGCTCCCTAGAGGGAGGCCCCACGCCGTCCCCTCTGAAGCCCAGTCCCAGAACCAGTGTCCTCCGGAGGGAAGGCTTTTCCAGGGCGTGGTTTATATAAGCAAAAATTAGAAATAACACGAAACTGAGGATGGTGAAGGAGATTGTAGTAGGCCCGTAAATCCATGTTCTGTGGACTCTTTTGTGAGTATTGGAGAAAAATACGTAATGATGTGTCTGAAGTTACTTATATTGGAAATGGGAAAGGGTTACAAAACAGACCGTGTTCTAGTCTCCAGGTAAAGAGGAAAAGAACCCATAGAAGAGCCAGGTTGTCCGGAGCCATGTGCCCGAGGGTCTTGTGATGGCGGCTATGTTCTTCTGTCGCTGATCTGTAGAGTCCCTTGTCTTCTGTGATTAGCTATGAATTTCTCTCCCCAACAGCAGGACAGCGGAGCGGTCTCACCCCCCAGAGCCTCTCAGTTACTGGAAGCCATCTCCTATGAGTCCGTCCAGGGGGACTCGGGGAACATCACCTGGGAACATGACACGCTGGCCGAGCCGGAGATCCCCGGGCTCTGGAAGGAAGACTATAAGCCGAACCAGGTAAGCGCTTCCTGCCCTCAATTCCGAGAAGTTGGATAGCAGCCCCGACGCCGGCTAACCTGGAGTCAAGGCCGCAGACAGAGCCCCTTCCCCACCATGTCCCTCAGGGAGGCACCTTTATTTGTGCTGCCTGAGAAAACATGGCTCCGGTTAAACATTTCAAACCTTTCTCTTGGCCTAATTGAAAAATCTAGAAACCCCCCGCCTCTGCCGTCACTTCCCACAAATCCAACGGGATCCTGGACGTGCCTGCTCGTCCCTCTTTCTTTTTCCTCTGAAGTGAGGACCGCCAGCCTCGCTCAGGCCAGGGCTCTCTAAGTGGCCTGCCGGGCGGTCGCGCTGCCCCTGCCCCGGCCGCTCTGGGCCCTGACGCTGTGCCACTAACTTCTGCGGCCCCCGGCTGCCCTAGGCCACCTGGAGCGGATCGCCTCGCTGGGCCCGGGCTTGCCCTCGAGCGCGACGCTGTTTCTGTGGAAACCCAGGTGCCCAAAGAGGAGGTGGACAGGAAGCCCGTGGGCGGGACAAAGATGGACAAGGACATCCTGGCGCGCACCATGGAGCAGCTGCGCAGCAGGGTGACCCACAGGCAGGTGGCATCCGGGCACGAGTTCAAAGGTCGCCCCTTCAATAGCAAACCCAAGCTCATCCACTTCAAGGTGAGGAGGGGCTACTCAACTGGCCTGGTGCTGAGAGTGTTGTGAGGGGTCAGACGCCAGCCCCAGAAGGGGACCCGGCCCGGGGGACAGCCTCCCTGGAAAGGGACGGTGAGGAGGTCGGTCCTCGCACGTAGTCACAGCCGCCAGACTCTCCAGGGGAGGAGGCTGGCGGGCTCCTGGGATGCCACACGGGCCCTAGTCCTTCAGACGGAGTGGGGTGCCGGCCCCAGAGCCCACACCGTCCGAGGTCTCCAGGAAGCCGTTTCCTGCCCCCGCTGTCCCTACTCTCCATGCGTCCCTAGGGGAGCGCTTCCTGAGTCAGGAAACCCTGGGACTTGTTCCTGGTCTCCTATCAGGACGCTCCTCCACTCCTCACCGAGACCTTCCTCGTGTGGTCACACGCTGGCCGTCGGGGGGCACACAAGGAGAGGCCGCCGGGCGCTCACACAGCGCCTTCCCCCCCGACGGCTTCGAAGGACTCCTCTGACTTTTCCAGGACTTCGACGTCGGCAAAGTGTACAAGAAGAAGATCACGCTGATAAACGCCACCTACACCATCAACCACTGCAAGCTGGTGGGCGTGGAGGAGCACCTCAGGGACTTCGTCCACGTCGAGTGAGAGCCGGCGGGGCGCGGGTGCGGGTGCGCTGTTCTCGGCCTTCACGCCCGCCTGGCGCTCGCTCTGGTGGCCGCTCCGTCTTCTTGTGCTGACGCGGCCCGAGGCCAGCCTAGGTGTGCGTGATGACTCTCCTTCCGGGTCAGTGTTTCGGTGCCCACCCCTCTGGGTGAGACGTCCCTGGCGGTTGTTGGGCCTTCTCTGGGTGAAGGTTCGAGCCGTCCTGCTTCAGGACTGTCCCCTCCCACTGTGTGCGTGTCCCCCGTGTAGCCACGTTTCTGTTTTCCTTCTTTGAAGCCCCGCTGGTGCTTGAGAGGCGGCCCCGTCTACCGTTTTCTTCCTGGCCCCTTTAACGCTTGCTCATGTCCCGCCTTAAGTTTTCCTCATTTTTCTCACGTTCTTGTGTCTCTCGCCGTGTCTGCTGTAGTGTCTCTCTTCTCTCCTGCTCCGTAGCATTTTGCCTTTGGTTTTAAGAAGGTTTCTTCTGGTTCTGCCAGCTTTTTTGTATAGATGGGTCTGCAGGCCCGAGATGGCCCAGGATGGCTCCCCACCGCCCGTCCCCACGGCCTCTCCCTGTGATCCGCACTCGCTGACCATGGGACACACTGTTCTCTTCCGGGGGCTGCTTGTGGCTCAGACGTGGGATCTCTGTTCCCCCTTCTCTCTTTCCGCCAGCTTACCTGCAAAGGCGCGTGTGGGCAGAGCGTGGCCAGACATTCCTGTGTATCGCTAACTTATTCTGTCCTGCATTCGTGCTGGAGGCACAGGATTTACTTGTGGTCTGCTAGTTTTTCATGTTGATCTGCGGGTCTCTGGGGGACTTGGGGCCCAGACTCGCGGTATCAGCCCCCCGGCGCCCTGAAGCACTCCTCCCCAGGACCGGGCTGGGGTCTGATTGGTGGCTGTCTCCCCCCCAACACCCCCACCATGGAGTTTCTCACCCTCGCTCTGCTGGCTTCTGTGGCTGCTGCTGGGAAGGCCCAGCCCTGGGTCGTTGTCTGGCTTCCCGTGTGGTTGCCTTCAGGCTCCCTTGTCCCTGAGGTCCGGCAGCGCCTCCGCGGTGTGTCAAGTGCGGGTTGATCTGCTTAGACGGGCTTAGGGCTCACTGAGGATTCAGACCTCCGAAAAAGCCTACACGTTTCTCAGCCCCACCCTGTCCTCCACCCCTGAAGTGTGTGTGCTGCAGTATTTTCTCGAATCCAACACCCCACTGGCCCTTCTCTCTTTGTGTCTCCAAGAGCCGCGTATTTCAGTGGCCATACTTCTTGTTTCTGGAGGCCTGCACTCTGCCTCAGGTCAGCAGCCACCGGACACTGTCTTCTTCCTTTGTCACCTCTGTGATTCTCTATTTCCATCTTTCATACTTTGTTTGTCTTTAACTTTTTTTACATTTATTTTTGAGAGACAGTGTGAGCAGGGGAGGGGCAGAGAGACAGGGAGACAGAATCCGAAGCGGGCTCCAGGCTCCGAGCCGTCAGCAGAGAGCCCGACACAGGGGCTCGAACCCACGGACCGCGAGATCGTGACCTGAGCCGAAGTCGGACGCTCAACCCACTGAGCCCCCAGGCGCCCCACCACCTCTGATAATTCTAACCTGGCATCTTTGGAAGTCTCCGTTCAACCATTCTCTTATCTGAGGCTCTTGGACTTGGGCCCTGCCGTCCAGGACTTGTGGCTGGCTTACACGCGTCCTTTCCAACCTGGGATCCCCCTCTTCTCACCAGGGGGGCTCCGTCCCCTGGAGTCTCTGTGATATACTATCCAAAAGCTTCCCTTCCCCCTGGAGAAGTTTTGGATTTCTTCTGCCTGGTATGTGGGGTCATTACCAGGCAGGGGAAAGCAATTACATTAAATTTTTAGCTTGCGTATTTCTAATCCAAGCACCTTAGGTAAAATTCAACCTTGTGAAAACACACCTCACGCCAGCAATTCTCTGGAAGCTGCTTTTCCTCACCCAGGATCCAGACCAAGACAGACCGACTGCCTTTGAGTCTCCCTGTGAAGCGGGGGCTCTTTGCCTGGCTCCTTCACTGAAAGTGGGGTTCAGAGGGTGCCAGCTGTGTGCAGGGTCCGTGCTAGCTCCCAGCTGGCTCCCAGCCCTCACGCTAGTGTTAAAACACGAGGCCCTTGCTTCCAGACGTGACACCGCATGTCCCCAGGGAACCGCGGCTGCCGCTTGGCCCCTGGCATCCGTTCCCTCTGGGGACGCGCCTCACTCGCCCCTTTACTCACTCCGCACACATTCAGATGTTATTCGAGTGTCTCCTGGAGCCTGGGCACTGGGGCACAGCACCCAGGATGGGCGGGGAGGGCTCCAGAAGGCCCACTCGGTGCCTGCTCGGGGCCCTGGCTGTTGGGAAGTTCCAACAGCGCCTCCCCCGTCAATCTGATGACGAGCCCCATGGATTGTTGTGCCTACAGCTTTGACCCCCCTGGTCCCATGTCAGCCGGGATGTCCTGCGAAGTCCTTGTCACCTTCAAGCCCATGGTGAGCGTCTGTTCCAAAAGCAGATGATGCGCAGGGATTTTTCTCACCTGTCGTGAGTGGGTGGTGGGTAGAACGGGGTCTCTGCAGACACAGATGATGGGGGAAGGACGCGAGAGCCTCAGCAGGGGTCACACACGCCCCTGTGCCGCTTTATCCCCAGGCACAGGCGGCACGCACCTGGCATTGGTCACAATTAGGGGCCTGCGCTGAGGGTTCATAGCCAGCAGGCAGGTCTGTAGGTGCTCTTGGGTCTAAGTGGGGTGTGTTAGAGTGGTCGGACGGGCCCAGGCCCAGCCCGTGGTTGTAGAGACACAGCCCGTGTCCCTGAGCAAAGTTACAAATGTTATGGTGCTTGGGTGTTTTATTTTTTAGATAAACAAGGATCTGGAAGGAAGCATCTCATTTCTGGCTCAGACGGGTGGATTTTCTGTTCCACTGAAGTGTTCCACGAAGAAGTGTATGGTAGGTTCAGGGACACCTGAGCTGGGTGGGGCTGCTCCGTGCATCCTGGGTCTGGGCCCAGGTCCGAACAGCTCAGGTCAGGCTGGGGCCGACCCGGGGGTGGATCGGAGCACCCAGGCCGTTCTGGGGAGGTAAACGCTCACATTGACGCTGGAAAGCGGGATGCCGGGGCAGGGGGTGGGGTAAATCCCGTGCTGTGCGGAGCCCAGGTCGCAAGAGACCCTCGGGCCCATCTCAGGAGATGCTGGTCTCCTCGGCAGCTCTGGGGTATCCCCTCGATTTCTCTTTTAAAACGTGGTCACCAGGCTGTACGTTACGCCCCCAGAACCGATAACTCAAGTTTGTACCCTTTGACCCCCTTTCCCCATCTCAACCGCCCCCCTGCCTCCTCAACCACCACTCTGCTCTCTGTGTTTATGGGCTTGATTCCACACCTGCGTGAAGCCACACAGAATTTGTCTTTCTCTGTCTGGCTTATCTCACCTAGCGCAGTGCCCTCAAGGTCCATCGGTGCTATTACAAATGGCAAGATTTCCTTTTTTTTTTAATTCCACTGTGTGTATGCCCCACCTTCTTCCGTTCGTCCATTGACAGACACTTAGGCTGTCCTCACTGGCTGGTTATTGTAAATAATGTTGCTGTGAATATGAAGGTGCAGACAGTGGGGGTCCCATTAGTGGTTTCATGTCCTTTGGATGTATTGTCAGAGGTGTGATGGCTGGGTCTAGGGTAGCTCTGTTTTAACTTTGGAGGAGCCTCCACACTGCCCCCGAGTGGCCGCACCAGCGTGCACTCCCCGCAACAGTGCACGGTCCGCCACCCCCCCCCCCCCCCCCCCCCCCCCCCCCGTCTCCGCATCTTCCCCAACACCCGTTGTTTCCCGTGTTGTTGATTGAAGCCAGCCTGACAGGTGTGAGGTGGTGGCGCCTTGTGGCTGTGAGTGGTATTTCCCTGATGATCCATGATGTTGAGCATCTTTCCATGTACCTGTTAGCCATCTGGATGTCTTCTTTGGAGAAATGTCTATTCAGATCCTCTGCCCAGTTTTTTTTTTTTTAATGTTTATATTTGAGAGAGACAGAGCATGAGCAGGGGAGGGGCAGAGAGAGAGGGAGACACAGAATCTGAAGCAGGCTCCAGGCTCTGAGCTGTCAGCACAGAACCCGATGCGGGGCTCGAACTCATGAACCACGAGATCATGACCTGAGCCAAAGTCGGATGCTTAGCCGACTGAGCCACCCAGGCACCCCTTTAAATTTTTTTCTCTTGAGAGAGAGAGAAACCAAGCATGAGCTGGGGAGAGGCAGAGCAAGAGAAGGACACAGAATCTGAAGCAGGTCCCAAGTTCTGAGCTGTCAGCACACAGCCCGACGCAGGGCTCAAACTCACAAGCTGTGAAATCATGACCTGAGCTGGGGTCGGACACTCAACCAACTGAGCCGCCCAGGTGCCCCTCTCTGCCCAGTTTTAATCAAATTGCTTGGCGTTTTGCTATTGAGTTGTGTGAGTTCTTTATACATTTTGAGTTGCAAATATCTTCTCCCGTACCAGAAGTTGCCTTTTCGCCTTATTTGCCTTTGCAGTGCAGAACTGGTTCTTTTTAAAACTTTAGAATTAATTTTTAATTTTTACTATTGGAGTGGAGTTGACACGCAGTGTCACATTCGTGTCAGGCGCGCAACGGGTGATTCCACGCCTCCGTCACCTGGTGCTCGCTATGGTAAGTGTAGTCACCACCCATTCTTCTTTTGATTAAGAAAATTTCAAACATAAGGAAAAGCAGGAAACACAGCACAGTGAACGCCCGTGTGCTGCCTGGATCCCATCTGTTGGCATTCACCACATTTGCCTCGTCTGTCTGTCTGTCTGTCTTGCTGACCCGCTTCCAAGTAGACCAGCAATAGCGTAACACTCAACACCGCACCCTCGCAAAACTTCCACACGCATCTCGAAGAAGGAGGTTCTGCTACAGAAACCGCCACGTCATCGCCTCTCCCGAGCGAGCAAGTCAGCGCTGACTGCGGCGATGCCGCAGAACAAAACCTCCTACGTCTAGCAGCTTATCGCAGCCACAAGCGTTCTGTCTCACGGCCACAGACACGCCGGCGACCGTGGTTTGGCCGACCCAGGCCGGGCTCGGCTGGGCGGCTGGCTCCAGGCTGCAGGTGACGGGGCCTCCTGGCGGGAGCCTCTCGCGGACGAACGGTCGTCGCCCAGGCAACGAAGGCCAGCCACACGAGCACATTTCACACCACTCTCGTCCCCTGTCCTAACGCTGACTAAAGACTAAAGCAAGTCGCGTGGCAGCGCCCTGCGTCAGTGGAGCAGAGGAGCCCCCCCCCCGCCCGTCCCGGCCGCACGGGAAGGCGGGCCGAAGGAGGGAATGGATGAGGGGCGACCGCGGTCTGGAATTCTCGCCCGGAACGTGAGCACTCCTAACCAGCGCCCGTTCCCGGTCCACGTTCACGCGCGCCAGCCGCCCCGAGCCGCCTCCCGTGTCTTCTGCTCTGTCAGCCGGGCACCGGCGTGTGACTGCTGTGTTGTTGTAAGCCATTCCCTTTTCTCTTCCATCTTTCGTTGTGGCAAAACACACGCGGCACGGAGTGCACCGTCTTGGCCGCGCGAGGGTCCGCGCTCCAGTAGATTAAGTACATTCACGACAGGCAGGCGCCGCCCCCATCCTTTCCGGAACTCTCCCACCTTCCGGAACCCAAGCTCTGTCCTGTGCCGCCCTCTCCGCCCCCGGGCGCCTCCTCCCCACCCTGGTCTCCAGGGATTTGAAAGCTCCAAGTGCCTTACATAAGTGGAATCACGTGGCACTTGTCCTTTGTGGCGGGCTTCTGTGGCTTAGCACGTGTCCTCAGGAGCCATCCGCGCGGCAGCCTCGGCCAGCTTGCTTCCGTCACGTTGCCCCGTGTTTGCACGCGTCCCTCGTTTCCTGTGCGGCTGTCTTCTTTTGTGTTCAGTTGATTTTTTTATAGCGAAATGTTTAAGTTCCTTTCTCATTTCCTTTTGTGTTTGTGCTGTAGCTATTTTCTTTGTGGTTACCAAGGGATTACGTTTAACGTCCTGAAGTTAAAGCATTCTGATTTGGATTTATAGCAGCTTAAATTCGGAAGCCTGTGAGACGTCCGCTCCTTTACAGCTCGGTCCCCACCCCCTTCGGCTGTTAATGTCACAGAATCGCATCTTTGT
Source organism: Neofelis nebulosa (assembly GCF_028018385.1). Taxonomy (NCBI): domain Eukaryota; kingdom Metazoa; phylum Chordata; class Mammalia; order Carnivora; family Felidae; genus Neofelis; species Neofelis nebulosa. Next base: position 221,598,423 of record NC_080783.1, read on the forward strand.
GACCGTGTGTCCAAGACCACAAACTAATAACGTCTTAAATGCGTTAGTCTCTTAAAACAAAACGTGGGGTTACAAACCAAAGTGATGATAACATTAGCTTTTAGACTAATACCTGCTTTAAAAAAGAAAGTATTAGGGGCGCCTGGGTGGCGCAGTCGGTTAAGCGTCCGACTTCAGCCAGGTCACGATCTCGCAGTCCGTGAGTTCGAGCCCCGCATCAGGCTCTGGGCTGATGGCTCGGAGCCTGGAGCCTGTTTCCGATTCTGTGTCTCCCTCTCTCTCTGCCCCTCCCCCGTTCATGCTCTGTCTCTCTCTGTCCCAAAAATAAATAAAAAAAAAAAAAGAAAGTATTAGACTGTGAAGTCATGGAGAAAACACACGGCGCGGTTACAGACCATCGTTACGAGAGCTCTAGCTTCTATACTGCCTGTGTGCTCGCTTCGATGGGGCTGTATTTCCCCTTAATGCTTCGAGCGACTGTCTCTTGTGCAGGAGCGTCTCCTGCAGGGCTGAGTGCCCACGGGGCTGTTCGTCTGGGAATGTCGTGGTTTCTCCCTCACTTTTGAAGGACAGTTTTGCTGGAGAAGGATTTTTGGTTGACGCTTTTTCCTTTTGGCCCTTTGTGTACACCGACCCACTGCCCTCTGGCCTCCGAAGCCCCTGAAATCTCGCCGAGGCCTCGTGTGCTGGGTCACATCTCCCCTGCGGCCCTCGGGAGTCTCTCTGTCTCGCAGCAGTTTGATTATGACGCGTCTCGGTGTGGGTCTCTTCGGGTCCATCTTACTGGGAGTTCATAGAGCTTCTTTGATGTTCATATCCCCTTGGGAATTTTGGGCCAGATTCCTCCTTTTCTGCTCCTGGGCCCCCTGTGATGGGACACTGGTCCACCCGCGGTCCCGTAGGCCCTACTCGCTTTCCTTCAGACTCGACACCCCCGTTGTCCTGTCTTCAAGTCCCTGAGTCTTTCTTCCCACCTGCGCTGGTGCTGCCGCCAAGACTAGTCTCCTGGTGACAGATCTCCCGGTGATGGACCTCCAGGTGACAGAGTTCTGGGTGACAGGTCTCCTGGTGACGGCTCTCCCAGCGACACAGCAGCAGATCACTGTGCCTTGTACCCGGGCACGGCAGGGATTGCCACCTCCCCACAGAGCAGGGCTGCCCCCTGCAGCCCCTTCCTCCGGGTGGGGGACAGGTCTTCGGTGACAGCTGTGCTTCCTCCGCCCGGGGCTCCAGAGGGAAGGCCGCTGATGTTGTTTTCTGCAGGAAGCTGTTGCTTCTCATGTTCTCCCTCCTTCACTAGTGCTCCGAGTAAGGAGGGGTTGGAACAATTATCATTCCCAACGGCCGGTTAGCTTCTCTTTTTCCTGTTTTCTTGTGGATTCGTGGGTGTTGTGTGCTCTGCATGTTCCGATCGTATGGTCTCCGTTCTCAGCGCTCAGGTCGCTCCGCCGTGGCCGTGGCAGCCCTGGGCCCTGCCTGGGTTCACACACGGCCCGAGTACCGTGGCCCGGATGGTGGCAGCCCTGCCGGGGGCTGCCGGGCCTCGCTGAGGCCGTGGAGAGCCGACGTCTGCTGTGGCCTCCCGCGCCCCTTGCCGCGTGTGTACCCCCTTCTCGCAGTGGCCCAGGCAGCAGGGCTCGCTGGGGACAGGCCCCCAGAAGGAGCACGTGCGTGCCGGAGTCAGGCTTCACGCATAGGACCCAGCGTGGTGCTCCCTGCGTGGTGTGGCCTCGGGCTCCTTTCTGGGCAGGCCCGGAGGGTACTCACCTGCTGGCCCGGCCCTTCGCTGAGCGCACACGAGGCCAGCGCCCTCCAGTCACACACCCAGCTCGGGTCGGAGTGCCTCTGGCCTCCACCGAACCATCAGGTGGAGCTGCCGCGACAAAGGCGCCCTAAGCAAGGACTCATCTCTGCCTCCGATGCGAGGGTCTGGGCTGCGCCGCCCTGCCACCCTCCACAAATGGCTTCCAAGCCACCATCCCTCCTGTCAGGTCCCCTGCACCAGCCGGAAGTGACCGTCGCGTGGTGAGCCCTGGCCGCAAGGTAGGCTGGGCAGTAGAGTCTTCCCAGGGCGGCTCTGTGTCCCGCTGACGTTCAGGGCTCCATCGTGCACAGGAAAAAGGGAAAATGCCCCGCAGTGTTGCCCCCTAGCCACGCAGTCGCGTGTCATCACCTGTCACCCCCATGCTCAGAACACACCGGCCTCTGCCCAGGCCCTGCCTGCAGCTGTGGGAGCGGCCACCCTCCCATCCTGTGTAGATGTGGCTCCTGGAAGTCTGGTGACCTGTAACCAGGAGACGGGTCACCTGCCACCTACTCCATACACACGCACGCGCGCTCACACATCCACATGCAGACGCACACCCGTGCACACACGTGCACACCCACGTATGCGCACAGACTGCTCTGTGTCTGGTCTGTGGGAAGCTCTTGTCTGTCTGCCGCCTCTGGTCCCGCGGGGGCAGAGAGCAGAGTGGGGCCCCTGGGTCTCCAAAAACTGGCGGCCAGAAAAGCTGCCTGGGGTGGCAGGCTGCACACGACCTTCTTAGCCAGCGCCCAGATGGCCAAGATGCCCATGCCCACGAGGGTGGGGGGAGGTGTGCCCTGGGGGATGTGCCTGCACCACATTGATCTCACAGGGACGGCAGCCTCGTCCCCAGACCCTCTGAGCCTTACTGTGTCCACTCAGCCCCACAGCGAGGGGTGTGGTAGTTCAGCTCGTTTTGAAATGACTTTATTTTCTAGAATGGTTTTGGCGTTAACACAAAACATGCAATTCTGGCTGACTCCCCACCCAGGTTGCCCCAGAAACATCTTATGTTAGTGTAGTATGTTTATTAAATTATTAACCAATGTTGACGCATTATGATGATTATTAGCTGGAGAAGACACGATATTCAAATTCCCTTAGATTTTACCTCACGTCCAATTTCTGTGCTGGCGTCACACCCCAGGAACGTGGCACGTTCCTTATGCTGCTGTTTTGCCGTAGGGTCTTTGCGGCTGTGACAGTTTCTGGGACTTCTCTTTGTTGATGACCTGACGGTTTGGGAGGGTGCCAGGCAGTTGCTGTGTAGAATGTCCCCCGCTGGGATTTGTCCAGAGTTTATCTCATGAGTAGACTGGGGTGGCGGGTTTCCGGAAGGCCGCCGCGGTGGTTCTGGCCGAATCCCGTCAAGGGCGCGCACTGCCACCCAGCCTTGCGCTGTGACGTGGCCTTCACCGCCTGACTTCTCACTGTGACGCTTCTCTGCCGTCCTCCCGCCAAACCGCGCTCCGTGGGAGGCCCGGGGCCGGGAGGACTGGACGTCCCGGTGAACCGCTTGGAACTCTTCTGTGAGGGACACTGATCTCTTCCTCGTTCATTAATCCATAAAATCGTTGATTTACTTCACTCTCTGGACCAGAACCAAATACAGCTTTCTGTCGCTGCTCACGCTTTTCCCGTCCGCACCGTGGGAGCAGCTTCGCCTCCCTGTCCCTCAGGCTCACGGTTACGCTGTGCTCGGAGCATTTCTCGTTGAGGACTTCCGTTCTTGCCAGACAACGCCCAGGGCTCACGTGCCCATCTCCTGTGCCAGCCCTGGAGGGAGACCTCCAGCAGCCCAGTTCCTCGTTCCAGACAGGGCATGAGAAAGTGGTGCGTGCACAGGTGTGCCCGCTGCTGGCACGTCGGCCCTTCCACCTGCACCGACCGGACCAGCCTCTGCCCTTGCCTACCTGTGAGCTCCCGTCCGATAGCGGGGGCGGGGCTCCTGCACCTGCTGCCCGCGCCCCGGTCGCCTTCAGCCCACAGACCCCACTCTCCCCCGGAGCTGCTCAGCTCACACCTTTCCCGACTCTCTGTCATCAGGCGCTTCATCAAACTGACCGAGTCAGATCGTGCCCCTGCGCCCACACACAGTTGTCCCCACCGTCGTCCTCCCCTCCGAGGGGCCGTCTGTGGCCACAGACAAAGGACAGGGACACGGCATGGTCTCCCAGGGTGCCTGGTCTACAAAGGGTCGCTCGCTGCTGTGCTCTGTGGTTTGGGCAAAGCTGTAATGACGTGCGGTCACCACTGGGTCACACGGAGTACTTTGACCGCCCCCCCAGATCCTCTGTGCTCCGCCTGTTCATCCCTCCCTCCCCACAAACCGCTGGCATCCACTGCTCTCCCTACTGTGTCCTGAATTTTGCCTTTTCCAGAATGCCACACAGTTGGAATCATGCCGTATGCCCTTTTCAGGTTCCTAGTAATGTGCATTTGAGGTTCCTCCGTCTTTCCAGGGCTTAATAGCTCGTTGCTTCTTAGCTGACTTGACTGTTCAAAATTTGGACTCAGGAGCTCCCAAATTGTCACGCTTCAAGCCTATGATTTCTAGGACGCGGACCCTGTTCCTGGGGTGTGTAGAGGCCCCGCCTGGAGCCAGATGCTGACCCCGACCCTGAGCCCGAGTCCCCAGGGCCGCAGGGCCACAGGTGGGAGAGGAGAGCTGGCCGCAGACTCGGCGGCCACCCTGGCTCATCCCTGGCTCTCTTGGCAGCTGTCTCTTGACAAGGAGCTCATCGACTTTGGCAGCTACGTGGTGGGTGAGACCGCCTCCCGGATCGTCACGCTGACCAACATCGGAGGTCTGGGCACCAAGTTCAAGTTTCTTCGGGCATCAGAGTCCTGTGAGATGGACATCTCCCAGTCGGTCGCGAAAACAGTGAGTGTGTGGCCCGCTTCCGATCAGTAGCCATGGCTACTCAGCCAGGGGCACGGTGTGATGCCGCCCCCGCCCACGACACAGCCCCGGCAGCGTAGAGCTGGTGGTGAGGGGGAGGAGTCTGTCAGCGCAGGGCTGGAGGAGAAGGGGGAACGGGGGTGCCATCGTCAGGCAAAGTGGGAGAGACTGGTCTCCGTAAGGAGGACACCTGGAGCCACCTGGCAGGTGCCGTGGCAACGGGACACTGACCCTTCTTGAGGGTGCGGTGACTGACAGGGCGGTGGCCAGGAGCCCCAAGCCTGAGAGCCACAAGGGTCCACCTTTCTCCTGACGCACCTGTCAGGTCCCAGCACGGGGCGGGCAGCCAGGAGGACCTTTCCAAAGGGGCGAGGTGAGTCGCGGTCTTCTCCTGGGAAGGCTGTGCAGACATGCTCCTAAGTGAATGGAAATAGCCTGAGGGGCATAGGTGGGACCCCATCTGTGGAGGCAACTTCTGTCACAGCCAGGGGACGCTGGGAGGTCTTTCAGGGGTGTAGGGGTGAGGAAGGGTGAGAGAAACTTCCCACAGGAAGCCCTGAGCTGCTTTGCAGTTGGGTCCACTCGTTAAGGGGTCTCAGGAAAGACCCTGGAGGTGTCTCCCCTGAGGAGGGACAGGACCGATGGGGTGGGGGCAGAGGTGCGAGGGGCTGGGGGTGTGAACCCAGAGCAGGGCAAAGGGGTGGTGGGTGGGGTGGGGGTGCAGTCCAGGCCAGCTCTCAGGCCCGAAGGCGTCGGAGCTGAAGCCAGGAGAGTGTGGAGCTGGAGCCCGGGTCCCCAGCCACACGCCGGTGGAGGAGCCAGGCCTCCCAAGGGAGGAGGGCACACAGTGCGGCGAGCCACGTGCCAGAGCCCGGCACACGGCAGAATTCACGACTGGGTGTTGGTGTCCACGGTGAGCAAGGAGGAGCCAGCCAGCCTGGGCTAGAGACAAGAGAGGCGGGGGCCGGCCCTGGGCCCCTGGGCAAGGAGGCCCTGCTGTCATCTGGGTGCCTGGCTCGGGACAGAGTGGGAGCTGGCGAGGGGATCACGGTTGGGCTTTCCACGTGGCCCCCCGACAACGGGGGTCTGGGCAGTTGAGTGGGAAAGGCAAGCAGGAAACTGCCAGTAAAAGTCTCATGTTCTCTTTTTAGAGCAGTCTGTTCACATATGAAGATAAAGGTATTTACGATAAAATCACCACCAGCTTTTCTGGGCAAAAGATTGAGGGCAATGAGTCCCCTCCCGTAGACGTGACAAGCCAGAAGGAGTCTGGGAAGCTGGACGGCAAGAAGCAGGAGGAGGGGCGCCCTGCAGGTGAGCAGGGGTGGGGGTGAACCGCGTTACGGAAGCACATCGAGCACCTGCCGGCCTCCTGGGAGGCTGTGAGGAGCCCACGCGCCAGAGGGCTGGACTGTGTGGGGTGCTTCTAGGGCTTCGATGTTAAACAACAGTGTATTAGAGTGTGTGAGTGTGTGTGTGCGTGTGTGTTCGTGTTCAAATAAACACTGCTTATGGAGTGGATTGACATTTGTAGTCATAGTTAAGCTAACGTAACGTTTAAAGGAAATCCCAGCCTTGGACCCCCAGGTCAGCCACAGCAGGCTTGCCTTCCTTGTGGCTCTTGGGGGTCCTTGTTGGGACAGTTGAGGAGTCCTGCTCCAGGGGTGTAGCAGCTGGGTGGAGGGGGGGTGGGAAGGCCTGGAGGCTCTGCTGACTGGGTCATGGGGGCACAGGGCTGTCTAGGGCCACCCCGAGCCCTGCTGGTACAGGAGTGCCTATGACAGGTGAGGACAGTTCACAGAAGAGCCGGGAAATAGGCACCACTCCCCCCAGCCCCGGGCCGGTGAACTGGAGGAGGAAGAGCACTGCCCACAGGCCTGGCCTCGCCCCGACTCGCCCCCTTCTGCACCAGCAACTACCGTCGGGATGGTTTCCATCACCTCCCTGCCCCCCTGAACAGTTTCATTCGGCACACATCCAGAAACGGCAGGATTCCTCCTGTTCCAGCCTCGTAGGAACAGAGCCTCAGGCAGCCCGTCGTGGACGCTGCTGTGTAAGCTGTCCTTTCTGTTTCCGCGGCTGCGTGCCACCTGCTCCCGTGAGCACACCTCGAGTCACAGACCCGCCGGCCCTCGTCACGTGTGGGGCCTTCAGGGTGTGTGGCGGCATCCCCGGGACCACGGCTCCCTGCGCGTGAGCGTCTGCGAGGCGCACCCGCTGCTCTCCTGCTGCCTCTCTTCTTCGCCAACGTTAAGTTCGTTTTCAACGTGTTTGCGCCGGTTCAGACTCCCACCAGCAGTGGTGGGACCGAGCAACCCAGCACAGCTGCCACCAGCCTCTGTCTGTGGAAACCGACAGTTGGTTCTCAAGTTCGTATGGAAACCCCAAGGACCTTAAATTTCCAAAACAATTCCAAGAAAGAACAAAGTTGGAAGACTCAGGCGACATCATGTCAAGATTCATCTGAAGCCACAGTGAGAAGACAGTGTAGTGCTGGCCAAGGGAGGGACACGGAGACTCAGTGGAACAGAACAGAGTCCAAACACAGACCCACGCAAACATGGCCAATCAGACTTCACTAGGGATGCACAGGTAATTGCTCGGAGGAAAAAATAGTCTTTTCAACAAGTGAGACCTTAACAGTTAGATAAACATATGTGGAAAAAGTTAACCTCCATCCAGTTCTCATGCTATAAACAAAAATTGCTCAAAATAAATCATAGACCTAAATGTAAGACCTGAAACCATAAGCCTACAAAAACAAAACATAGGAGAAAATCTGTGTAATCACGTGTTGGTCAGAGATCTTTTAGAAGTGACATCAAAGACATGATTCATGTTTTAAAAATTACAACCTGCTTTGGAATGCAGCAAAAGCGGCTCTAAGAGGGAGGTTTATAGCAACACAGGCCGACCTCCAGAATCTAGAAAAGTCTCAAACAACCTAACCTTATAGCTAAAGGAACCAGGAGAAGAAGAATAGACAAAACTCAAACCCAGCAGAAGGAAGCAAATAATAAAGGTTAGAGCAGAAACAAATGTTCTAGAAACTTAAAAAACAATAGAACAGATCAAGGAAACCAGAAGCTGGCTCTTTAGAAAGATGAACAAAATTAAGAAACCTCTAGCCAGACTCACCAAAGAGCAGGGGTGGGGCGGCGGGGACCCAAATAAATAAAATCACAAAGGAGAGAGGAGAAATAACCACCAACAGCACAGAAATACAATTATAACAGAATATTATGAAAACGTACAGCCAAAAAATTGGACAACCTAGAAGAAATGGATAAATTATTAGAAACACACAAACTACTAAAACTGAAGCAGGAAAAAACAAAAAATGTCAACACTCCAATTACCAGCAAAGAAATTGAGTCAGTAATCAGAAAACACCCAATGAACAAAAGTCCAGGACCAGATGGCTTCACGGATGAACTCTACCAAACATTTAAAGAAGAGTTAATACCTGTTCTTCTCAAACTGCTCCAAAAAATAGAAAAGGAAGGAGAACTCTCAAATCCATTCTATGAGGCCAGCATTACCCTGATACGAAACCAGATAAAGACACCGTTGAAGGAAAGAACTACTGGCCAACGTATCTGAAGAACACGGATGCAAAAATTCTCAACAAAACTCTAGCAAACCAAATCCAACACTAATTAAAGGAATCATTCACCACAATCAAATGGGATCTACTCCTGGGTTGCAACAGTGGTTCAGTGTTCACAATCAATGTGATATGTCACAGCAATAAGAGAATAAAACCCATATGATGGTTTCAATGGATACGAAAAAAGCATTTGACAAAGTACAACATCCATTCGTGATATTAAAAAAAAAAAAAACCCTCTGCAAATAGCTTTAGAGGAAACATACTTCAACATGATAAAGGCCTTACATGAAAAATCCACAACCAACATCATCCTCAGTGGGGGAAAATCTTGAGAGCTTTCCCGCTAAGGTCAAGACCAAGACAGGATGCCCACTCTCACCACTGTTATTTAGCACAGCAATAAAAAGAAATAAAAGGCATCCAGATCAACAATAAAGAAGTAAAAATTTGACTATTTGCAGATGACATGATACTTTTATATAGAAAACCCTGAAGACTCCACCAGAAAACTGCCAGAACTGATGCACAAATTCAGGATACAAATTCAAGGTACAGAAATCTGTTGCATTTCCATACATCAATAATGAAGTTGCAGAACGTGAAATTAAGAAAACCATCCCATTTATAATTGCACCAAAACAAAACATTGATGAAAGAACTTCTCAAGATGTCACAGGGAAAGACATTCCACACTCATGGGTTGGAAGAAGAAATACTGTTAAAATGTCTCAATTACCCAGGGGGCGCCTGGGTGGCTCAGTCGGTTAAGCATCTGACTCTTGATTTCAGCTCAGGTTATGATCCCAGAGTCATGGGATCTGGCCCCGAGTTGGGCTCTACACTGACAGCATGGAGTCTGCTCGGGATTCTCTCTCTCTTTCCCTCTGCCCCTCCCTTGCTCACGCTCTCCCTCACTCTCCCCGTCTCAAAATAATAATTTTGTAAAAAAATAATAAGTAAACATTTTTAAAAATATTTATTAAAAAAAGTCTATACTACCCAAAGCAAACCACAGATTTAATGCAACCTCCAGCAAAATGCCAATAGCATTTTGCACAGAATTAGAACAAGCGATTCTAAAATTTGTGCAGAGCCGGAAAAGACCCTGCGTAACTGAAGCAATCTTGAAAAAGAAAACCAAACTGGATGCCTCACAATTCTGGACTTCAAGTTACATTACAAAGTGGTAGTAATTACAACGGTATGGCGCTGGCACAATGATGGATAGGTGCTTTGATGGATAGGATAGGATAGGATAGGATAGGATAGGATAGGATAGGATAGGATAGGATAGGATAGGATGCCACAAAATAAACCCACAACTATATGGTCAGCTAACCTTTGACAAAGCAAGAAAGAATGTCCAATGGAATAAAGACAGTCTCTTCAGCAAACGGTGCTGGGAAAACTGGACAGCGACATGCAAAAGAATGACACTGGACCACTTTCTTACGCCAGACCCAAAAATAAATTCAAAATGGATGAAAGGCCTAAATGTGAGACCCAAAACCACAAAAATCCTAGAACGGAGCACAGGCAGTCATTTCTCTGACACGGATCATAGCAACATCTTTCTAGCGATGTCTCCCGAGGCAAGGGAAACAAAAGCAAAAATAAACTACTGGGACTTGATCAAAATAAACAGCTTCCGTACAGCAAAGGAAATCAGCAACAAAACTAAAAAACCTAAACCTACCAAGTGGGAGAAGATATTTGCAAATGACATACCCAATAAAAGGTTCGTATCTAAAATCTATAAAGCACTGATACAGCTCAACACCCAAAAGACAAATAATCCAACTAAAAAATGTATGGAAGACATGAACACACATTTCTCCAGAGAAGACATCCAGATGGGCAACTGACAACGTGAAAAGATGTTCAACATCACTCATCCTCGGGGGAATGGACCTCAAAACCACCATGAGATGTCACCTCACGCCTGTCAGGGTGGCTAAAGTCAGCAACAGGTGTTGGCCAGGATGTGGAAAAAGGGGACCCTTTTGCACTCTCGGTGGGAATCCAGACTGGGGCAGCCACTGCGGACAACGGTATGGAGGTGCCTCAGAAACTTACAAATAGAACTACCCTACAACCCAGCAATTGCACTACTAGGTATTTGCCTAAAGAACACAAAAACGCGAATTCAAAGGGGTACATGCACCCTGATGTTTACAGCAGCATTATCTACAATAACCAAATTATGGAAGCAGCCCAAGTGTCCCTTGACTGATGAGTGGATAAAGAAGAGGTGGTATATATGTACAATGGAACTTTACTCAGCCGTTAAAAAGAATGAAATCTTGCCATTTGCAACAACGTGGACAGAACTCGAGTGTATTATGCTGAGTGAACTGTCAGCCAGAGAAAGCAAATACCATATGATTTCACTCATAGGTGGAATTTAAGAAACGAATGAGCAAGTAACAAAATTTAAAAAAGAAACAGAGAGGTAAACCAGGAAACAGCCTCAACTGTAGACAACACATTGATGGTGTGTGGGAGCTGCAGGGGCGGGGGTGAAATAGGGAATGGGGATTGAGGGGTGCACTTCGGATGAAGAAGTAAAAGAAAATAATTCAAAAATAAAAATAAAAGTGATAGGGGCGCCTGGGTGGCTCAGCTGGTTAAGCATCCAACCTCAGCTTAGGTCACGATCTCATGGTTCATGAGTCCAAGCCCCACATCGGGCTCTCTGCTGTCAGCTCAGAACCTGCTTCACATCCTCTCTCTCTCTCTCTCCCTCTCCCTCTCCCCCTCCCTCCCTCCCCTGCTTGCTCATGCACTCTCTCTCTCAAAAAAAATAAACACCAAAAAATAAACATTTTATATATATATATATATATATATATATATATATATATATATATATAACAAAAGTTGTAACTTGGACTTCATCAAAACTAAACATACCTGCTCTTCTAAGGATGCTGTTCAGAGAGTGAAGAAGTAAGCCACAGTTTGGCAGAAAATATTAGCAAATTACAAGTCTGGTAAGGAACATACCCAAACTACGTAGAGAACTTTGAAAACTCAATTAGAAAACAAATAACCCAGTGTATTCAGAGAGAGAATCCCAAGCAGGCTCCACACTGTCAGCACAGAGCCCGATGCAGGACTCCATCCCAAGAACCGAGAGGTCACCAACTGACCCAAAATCAAGAGCCGGACACCCGACCGACTGAGCCCCCTGGGTGGGCGCCCCAGCTCTCCTATCGAATGGCGTCTTCACGCCAGAATCGCAGAAAGACCTTCTCACACAAGAGGAATCAGCACCTGCTTTCAGGGACCTTCCCGAGAAACGGCCAGGCTGGGTCAGAACGCTCGCCCCACGGGTGGGAAACATGGCAGCAGCTCGCACACAGACGAAACGAACTCACTGGCGATCAGGCTGTGACATTTGAGAGGCGATATCGTAGACCTTCAGGCCTCGGTCCGTCAGCTCCACTGGCCACCAGAAGCTCCTCCCACCCCTAGGCCGCACCCCAGCGCCTCTCCCCTCCCTCTGCATCAGCCCTCCCCTCTGCAGGGCCTTTCTGTTCCCCTCCTCTGAGCCCACTCTCCTGTCCCCAGACCCTGAAGGGCTGGCTCGCTCCGTCTTCTGCTCCGACGCTCAGGCCGCTGTACCCCATGGACCGCGCCCACCCAACTCCTCTTGCCGGCCTGCCCTCCCCTAGCCGGGGTCCTGAGCAACTCTGGCCCCCTCCCGCCCCCCTCCCGCCCCCAGCCTCCAGCTGCTGAGGCCATGGTGGCCACTGTGCGTGTCCACCGGGGAAGCCCTGCCCCACTCTGCCCCTCCTGCACCACTGGGTGGCTCCTCCTTGCAGGGCAGGGCCAGATGGAGGGCAGCAGCCCCGCCTAGGTCTTATCAGAACGACAGCCAGGGGGATGGGGGGGGGGGGGCCTGGGTGGTTCAGTCGGTTAAGCGGCCGACTTGGGCTCAGGTCATGATCTTGCCGTCCGTGAGTTCAAGCCCCACGTCGGGCTCTGTGCTGACAGCTCAGAGCCTGGAGCCTGTTTCAGATTCTGTGTCTCCCTCTCTCTGACCCTCCCCTGTTCATGCTCTGTCTCTCCCTGTCTCAAAAAATTAAACAAAACAAAACAAAACAACGTTAAAGAAAAAACGACAGCCGGTGGTCCAGGAGAGGGAGGGACCAGATCCCCCGGCACCCCAGCTCTTCCCTGGCCCCCACGGGCTGCCCAGCCAGCCCTCTCATCTGGACTCCCTTCTCTTCCAGAATCAGAGGGAGTGACCATGAGCACTGTGATGACCGTACCTCCCAACGAGGAGCAGACAGAGATCTCTCTGGGAGAGGTCAGCCGGGCCCGCTGGCTCCCAGCCCCCCTTCCTGAGCCTCCCCTGCCCACCCCGCCCGCAGGGTGGCCCAGGGTGGCCCTTCCATTCGACTGGTCTGGACTCATAGCCTCTGCACAGTTTGCACTGTCAGTCAGCCTGCGGCCACCCCCGTCCCCCTGGGGCCAGGCAGGACTGGAGCAGCAGACACCATGTCCTGGGTGCAGGGCGCTGGGTCCCACTCTGAGAAGACACGAGCGGGGCCTCCCAGGCTAGAGCATGGTGTGCATGTGTGCGTGCATGTGTGTGTGTGTGTGTGCGCGTGCGTGTGCGCCCGTGTGCAAGGGCCCTGGGGCATCGAGAGAGCAGGTACACACACGGGCAGGAAACGTGCCGGGAGGGGTTCAACTGTGTTGCTGGGCAGTAAGTCCTCGAAGGGCAGGGCCAGGCCACCCAGGGACACGCCCCCTCACGGTGATGCTGCCTGCGGTGAGGACATGGGGAGGCGCCTTGATAGAAACGGGAAGCCTGGCTGTGTCTGCGGCAACTGTCTTCGCCTGCAGGTGGCAGAGGGGGAGATTGGCCCCTTCGGCTCCATCAAAGTGCCGGTCATCTTCACGCCCATCATCCCAGGAGCGGTCTACACCAAGTTCAAGGTCGTGTTTAAGAATCAGCAGTGTCCCACGGTGAGTACCCAGCCTGGGTGCCAGGGTCCCTGCCACTCGCACTCCCCCGCCTGGACAGCCAGCTGGTGGCACAGATGGCCGGCACCGCGGCGCGCGCGAACGTGCACGTGCTCCCACACCCGTGCGCGCACACGGAGCCCTTGCTCTCCACCGCTAGAAGCGCCTTGCCTGGTTTCCAAGTAGTTAAAATTTTTACTCGTTAGTTTTTATTACTTATTTACTTACTTACACGTTTATTAAATTTTTTCAGAGAACGTGATCTGCAAACTTTTTTATTTTGTTTTTATTTTTATTTTTTAAATTTTTATTCATTTTTGAGACAGAGTCAGAGAGGGGGCAGAGAGAGGGAGACACAGAATCCCAAGCAGGCTCCAGGCTCCGAGCTGTCAGCACACAGCCCGACGCGGGGCTCGAACCCACGCACGTGAGATCATGACCCGAGCCCAAGTCAGATCTAATCCCAAGGCGCCCGAATTAGTTGTTCGTTGTAACCAAAGGCAAGACTGAGATTGTAGATGTGAGGCCGGCACCTGTCTAAGGGCCGCCAGCGGATTCGGGAGTTAGCTCGTTCCCCTCGGTTCTACCCTCCGTGCCTTCCGGGCGCTCGCTGCCAACAGACGGCCACTGCCGCTGTATCCTCGTCCCCGTCCAGCTGTGTTCCCGCCCGGCAGCCGGCCCCCTGCACGACCTCCCGGGTCCAGTGACCGTGCCCAGGCCCCGCCAGCTCCACTGGGGCTTGTGTCCGCCCACGCTGCCCGAGTCCCCTGACACCATCCTTCTTGCCGGTCCCTCTGCCGTCTTCGGTCCCTGCTGGGAGAGCCCAGTGCCCTGGCACAGCCTGGCAGGAAGTTGTTTCGCTCGGTCCCTCTGACTTCAGGCTAATTGTGTTACTTAGGGGGCCGTTGGCTCTCTCGCGGTTCTCTCGTCCACCCTGGCATGAGCACGTTGCTATTTATTCCATTTCCCCCTTTATCTGGAAATTCCACTTTCCATTCCACGAAGGGCCCCCCAAATCCCACGAGACTTTCTCTTCTCGTGTGGAGGGGCCCTCAGCGCCAGACGCTCGCCCTCACGTGCTGAAGACCAGACCACGGTGCAGCTTGGTCCCTTTTATTTACCCCTTTCCTGGCCCTCAGCTACTCAGGTCAGCTAAGATTTCCTCCCCCGACGCCCATGGCCTCGGGGGCTCCTCCCTGACACCCACCACCCGCCGCCAGGATGACGGCCACCTCCGCTCAGGGGTGACCATTTGATGACGTGTTCGCCATCACGGCATTCTCCTCGCCCCCCTTCTCCTCGTTAGGTGTCTCTGCTCTGGAGAATGGGTCGTCAGGGCTCAGGGATTTGAGACGGCAATGCCTATTTATAACAGGAAGCCCCAGGCTTCGGGAAAACCCCGTCACCATACTGCACAGGCACCTCCAAACTCAACACTGCTCCAAGACATCCACAGTACCCATGGTGTCCCGCAACACTCCACAGGCCGCACAGAGACCCCACAGGACCCCACAATACTCCATAGGCCCCACAGTGGCCCTACAGTGACACTACAGGACCCCACAGGACCCACAACACCCCAGAGTGACCCCATAGGACCCATAGTGACCCCACAGGACCCCACAGTGACCCCATAACATCCCCACTGGACCCACAGTGACCCCACAGGACCCACAGTATCTCACAGTGACCCTGCAGGACCCCACAGTGACCCCACAGGACCCCACACCGCCCCTACAGAGGTGACAGGAGGGAACAAAGTCTAGAACTTGGTGACCAAAAGCTCTTAAAGAAGCCGGCCTGACAGGGGCTGTGACCTTGGGTCGCGGTGGCCCTGCTGGGTAATCTGGGCAGCAGACACCCTGGCTGCTCTCCCTCCCTCTGGCCTCCCGCCAGCAGGAGTGGGGCGTGCGCGGTCCCCACACCGTCATCCTCCCCAGCTGAGAAAGGGCCTGCATCCCGAGCCCCGCTGCCCATCTCCAAGGTGGGCCTCCCCCCTGGCGGTCCACAGACGCTGCCCACTGTCTCCGGCGAGAACGGCCCCAGTGAGGGTGGCTCTCCTTTCGCGGGCCTGTGCCAGGCTCTGTCACTGAGCCCGGCTGGACTGCCGCGCGGGGACTCCCATTGCGGGCAGCCCCCATCGTGGGCCCTCCGAACGTCCCTCATCCGTCCTCCAAGTCTCTGTCTTTCCTCCACCTGGCATGTCCCGTGTCACCCTCCACCTCACCTGGCTGCTGACTCGGGTGCTCACGGGCATCGCCCTCCTCCTAACGGTTATCTGACGGCGCAGTCAGGCTCCCGGGCCTCATGACCCTCTGCAGGGGTGGCTCCATGTCATGAATCAGCCCGGCCACTTGCTAGGCACTCAGCCGCTCCCCCTACCTCGGAGTGATGCTACCTGCTTCCGCCCGAATCCCCTCCTGCCCCCCGGCAGCCCATCTTCCCAGCGGGTGCCGTCTTTGTTCCCCACGTTCTTCTTGTCTCTGGCGCCGGAGACCCTGTGGCCTCTGGCCTGCTCGCTGATGTGTTCTAAGTGTCACAAGTCCTGGGCTCCACAGCCCCCACTCCATCCTGTGGGCAGGTGGCCCCGTCTCAGGCTGGGGGTTCTGGAGGAAGGCATGTGGAGTCCTCAGCTCACCACCATAGCAGCAGGACAGGACCTGCCCTGCCAGGGCCCTGCCCAGACCGAGGGACACATGCTGTCCCTGCAGGACAGCCACAGACCCCCCAACCTCCCCAGACCCAGGACTCATTTGGCCGGAGGAGCCGGCAGCCGGGAAGGGGAGAGAAGTGGTTCCCACTCCTCCTCGTCCCTCGAGACCTCTGAGCCCCCTTTCTGTGTTGACTGTGACCGTTTATGGAGTGTCCATCCCATCGTGTGATGCAATATTCTGTGATAAAAGGGTTTTTTTTTTAAACAGCTAAAAATGTTGATAATTACGAAGCTATGTGATGGGCACATGACAATCCATTATACCGTTCTTTTTTTAACGTTTCTTATTTTTTTGAGGGAGAGAGAGTATGTGTGTGTGAGCTGGGGAGGGGCAGAGAGAGAGGGGGAGAGAGAGAAACCCCAGCAGGCTCCTTGCTGTCAGCACAGAGCCCGATGCAGGGCTCAGACCCACGAACAGTGAGATCGTGACCTGAGCCAAAATCAAGAGTCAGACCCTTAAGCGACTGAGCCACCCAGGCGCCCCACCATTCTATCTTTTTACGTTTGAAGATTTGGATAATAAAAAGGATTGTTTAAATGATCTGATATGAAAACGGCCACAGAACTCCAAAACATAGTTGGTTTAAGTATGAAGTTCCCAGCACTCGTAAGGCTTGTAAAAAGCCTAGGCTGGGCTGTGTTGGCATTCTCTGTCACTGCCTGCTTTGCGGACAAAAGCGTGTCCTAACATCACACCTTCAAACTTAGTTATATTTCAGAGTCACAGGCGTTGCTATCGACGTGCCCGTGTGGGTGCCAAAGCCCAGCGTAGACTTGAAGATCTGCACGTACGACCGGCTGTATCAGGACTCCATCCTCGTCCACACACGGTGAGCCTGGCGGGCAGGGGAGCCCGGGAGCCCGGGACCCCTCCACGCCCAGGCCCTTGGCCCCTCGTGGACACAGACAGGAGAGTGGGGAGCCCAGCCAGGAAAGGAAATGTGGACAGAGGCCTGAGGAAGGAAACGTGTTTTCAAAGGCGTCCAGACCAGAGCAGTCAATTCTAAATACTTTTTACCGAAGTACAACTTAAGTGGAGAAAAGAAGGCAAATGCCATGGTTAGCGCTCGGTGGGCGCTCATTCCCCAGACCGCCTGCTGCCGGCACCTGCTGACACCAGGCCCACCGGGCGTAGCCCGGCCCTGCTTCCAGCCGCAGAACAGCCTCGTAGGGGCGGAAGTCCTGCAGACTTCCTCTGTGGCCGTCCTTCCACATGGGGGACTTGCCTGTCTCAGCTTCAGGACCGCAAATGTCAGGGGCCTGGAGAGGGGCTCCGGTGGATTTGTTTGGGGAACAAGGGCTGGCCAGCCTCTGCCAGTCAGTCTATCTCAGGGTGCAAGGTGCAGCCACTTTCTGGGGGAGGGCAGGGAAAGAGGAGGGGGGCAGCACTCAGCCTATGGGGTAAAGGAAGACCCCAGCTGCATATGCAGGGCGCGTGTGTGTGACAGAGTTGGCCAGGTGACTTGGTTTGGTAGAGACTCGAAGGGAGGCAGGGGCGTGGGGAGCCTCATGGTGGAAAACAGGAAGGTTCCAGGTGAGCCCAGATGGGGGTGGGGCTCCCGGAGGCACTTACCAGAAGCAGGTGACTGTGTGTTTGGGGGCGCACGTGGCTTCCTCCGGCTGCTCTGGAGTCGGAGACGGACAAAACCCAGAGAAGCCACAAGGCCTGGTCATCCTGGGGCCTGTGGGGCCCAGCCTCCCCCAGAACCTTGGCCTGGGCAGGAGGCAGGCAGAGCTCCAGGTGGGTGGGGGTCCACCTCTGCCCCCACACCCCTCCAGGTCCTTGCACCAGGTGCCTGCCCGGCAAAGGTCTTCCCAATAAAGTCTCAGGTTTCTGAGAACCACCTGGAGACATACTTCGGTGGCAGTGTTTCTGTTTGTAAGAATTCCGGAGCAACTTCTTCCTCAGCATGTCTCTGGAGGCCAGGAGAACAAAAAAAAAAAAGGAACTATTGGGACCCCATCAGGATAAAAGCTTCTGCCAGCTAAGGAAACAATCAGCAAAACTAAAAGGCAGCCGACAGAATGGGAGAAGATATTTGCCAAAGACAGATAAAGGGTTGGTATCCAAAATCTAAAGAAATTATCAAACTCAACACCCAAAAAACAAATAATCCAGTGAAGAAATGGGCAAAAGACATGAATAGACACTTCTCCAAAGAAGACATCCAGATGGCCAACCGACACATGAAAAAATGCTCAACATCACTCCTCATCAGGGAAATACAAATCAAAACCACGATGAGATACCACCTCACACCTGTCAGAATGGCTCACATTGACAACTCAGGCAACAGCAGATGCTGGCGAGGATGTGGAGAGACGGGAACCCTCTTGCACTGTTGGTGGGAATGCGAACTGGCGCAGCCGCTCTGGAAAACAGTGTGGAGGTTCCTCAAAAAATTAAAAATAGAACCACCGTACGACCCAGCAATTGCACTACTAGGCATTTATCCGAGGGATACAGCTGTGCTGTTTCGAAGGGACACACGCACCCCAATGTTTATAGCAGCACCATCGACAATAGCCAAAGTATGGAAAGAGCCCAAATGTCCATCGATGGATGAATGGATAAAGAAGATGTGGGATATATATACGATGGAGTATTACTCGGCAATCAAAAAGAATGAAATCTTGCCATTTGCAACTACGTGGATGGAACTGGAGAGTGTTCTGCTAAGTGAAATTACTCAGAGAAAAACAAAAATCATATGACTTCACTCATATGAGGAGCTTAAGAGACGAAACAGATGAACATAAGGAAAGGGAAACAAAAGTAATATAAAAACAGGGAGGGGGACAAAACGTAAGAGACTCATAAATATGGAGAACCAACTGAGGGTAACTGAAAGGGGTTGTGGGAGGGGGTTGGGCTAAATGGGGGAGGGGCACCAAGGAATCTACTCCTGAAATCATTGTGGCACTAGATGCTAACTAACTTGGATGTAAATTAAAAAAATAAATTAAAAAAATTTTGGAGGTGCAAAATAAAAAAAAGTTCCTCGTCAGGAGATCCGCCCCTTAGCAAGCGAGCTGTGAAAACCCACCCGCCCTCTGCCTTGTGAGGGCAGGCACCGTGCATCTGTGGGATGTCTGGCCCGTGAGAAGTGTGTCTGTCCCGTGGGACCAGACGCACAGCGTCTCTTTGGTGTCCTTCCGTGTCCTGCAGGTCGAAAGCGGCCCTGCGTCTGAAGTTTGAAGTGTGCAAGGAGCTGAGGGGCCACATGGCGCTCCTGCCGGAGACGGGCTACATCCAGGCCCAGTCCTCCTGCACCGTGCAGCTCAAGTTCCTGCCGCGGTGAGCGCCCGGAGGCCGCGGGGCTGGGAGGCTGGGGGAGCACATCTCCTGGCTCTTAGATTTCTTGCATTTCCTATCATTTGTAGCTCCTGTGTGACCTAAAACACGCTCACAGGTCAGCTCTACGGTCGTTCTCCAAATATAAAGGAGAAAAGTACTTTTGAGCGCATCCCATCTCTTTCAGACACTCCCTCCCAGAAGACGCAGGGAAGTATTTCGACAAGGAAAGCAGAGTCCTGGAGGCCCCAATGACAATCCGGGTGGCTGACCAGGTCTGCATGGGACGCTTCCCAGGAATGCTGGACACTCTTCGGGACCCGAGCGCCTCCCCCAAAAGGCAGGGCCCTGGCGGGTTCCGATGACCTGACCCGCAGCTCTGTCTCCCGCCCCGGCTGCTGCTGCACAGTGGAGACGAGGAAGGGGGTTGTGGATCGGAGGGAGAGACCTGAGGGCTGTGCAGGGCCAGCGGGGCGTCCCCCTGGCACCTGAGCCCACACGTGCCCGGGTGCACACGCCGAGTGTGCTCACGGCCGCACGTGCACACGCACAGTGCACGCGCGCGCGCACTCAGCACTCATTCCCTCCCGCGCCCCGCCCACCTGAGGCTCCTCCCCTCTTCTTTGGCACCTGCTTCCGTGCCCTCCCAAGTCAGGCACCACAGGGAAGTGGCCGAGACAAAGAGTCTCGTGTCTGGGAATGGGCACACCGTCGGCTGCCAGGTGGACACAACGCTTGTGCCCTCCTTGTCGGTGGAAACATTTGCGGAGACGGATGGGCAGTGACCGGCGCCCACTCGCCCTTTGCACTTCAGATCAAGCCGGTGGGGTTTACGGTACACGCGGTGGTCACCACCTCGGACCTGGAGCTCAGCCCCTCGGCAGTGGACTTTGGCCACTGCACCGTGTACGAGGCCGTCAGAACCCAAGTCAGCCTATGCAACCTCTCCCTCCTGCCCCAGGGTTTTGGGTTCGTCGGGCTCCCCAAGGTGCCTCACTGGGTCGGGGAGGGGCACAGGGTGCGGGGACAGAGTCGGGAAGCTCTGGGGACGTACCGGGGCAGCTGCCACCCCAGGGTCCGGGCACCCAGCACCAGGTGGCCTCACCCCTCCCCAGGCCCCACGCCCACGCCAAGAGCCTCGGCCTGGCGTCGCCCCCTGCCCGTCCCTCTCCTCATCCCCACTGCCCGCACCACCGCCTCACCTCACCTCTCTCTGTCCCAGCCTCTCCCTCCCTCTCTGGCCCGCTGCCCTGCCAGGACTCGGGACTCCCCTCCCTCCCTTCCTTCCAGAACTCCTGCCTGCCTGGCCCTGCAGGGCAGCCGGGATGGGGCTCAGACCAGGCTGCCCCCCCACCCCCCCCCACCCTCCACTTACATGCATGCAGACACACGTATGCATGCACGAACATCACACAGGGGTGTGCTCACGTACACGCACACGCTCACACATGCACATAGACATGCTCGCATATACCCGTGATCACACGTGTGGTGACAGACATGCTCACAGACATGCCGACACTCGCGTACACACGAACGCGCTCACAAACACCCACGTGCTGGTCTACGGTCGCTCCTCCACACACAGACATGCTTACACATGCCCGGACAGACAGACACTCACATCCTCGCAGACACACTTGCACACACATGCGCTCACACCCCTGCCACGCGTGTCCACGCAGCCCCCGCGATAAGCCCCAGATCACCGTGTTCTCACTTCGGCGTCGACGGTTTTCCATCCGCCAGTTTGTGGACGTCCAGCCCAGTGACGGGTTTGGGACAATCCTGCCGCTGGAAACGCTGCAACTTGACGTGATCTTCCAGCCCACCAAGGCCAAGGACTACAACTTCGAGCTCGTCTGCAAGTCGGAGATCAACCGGTGAGCCTGGCAGGCGAGGGGCGCGCAGAGGGCCCCGTTCGGCAGGTTCAGCCGGCTCTGTCCTCGAGCGCTGGCGGCCGGGTTGACCGCGGGGCCGGGCCGAGACACCGCTGGCTGCAGGGACTTCAGACCCAGGCACAGGCTCCTGGGATCCGGAGCCTCGCCCATCTGTGTGCGTGCGCGCGCGCGTGCCTGTGTGTGTGTGAGTACATGTGCAGGAGAGCATGGGAGCACACACGTGTGGACGTGTGTGCATTGTGTGTGGATGCACGTGTGGCCATGTGTGTGCGAGTGTGTGTGGTGTATAGATTGCCTGTCTGCTCTCAGGAGGACCTGGACATGAGCCCCACTTGTGCTGACATGCTGTGTGATGGGAACAGACCCTGGACCTCCCTGAGCCTCCCGTTCCCACCCTGACAGATGGGACGGAGGAAGTGGTAGGGAGAGAAATCGACCAGGATGCAGACCGGGTGGTCTGGGATGAGGGGCCGGTTCCTGTTGCTGCCCGAGACTATCAGTCCCCAGTGAGGAACGTCCTCACTGTCCTGTGCGGGTGTCCAGCCGGGCGCTGGACCACCTCCCCACAGAGCCGCGCCGCCCACCCGCCTCTAACCCTGACTCTTCTCCTGTCCCCACCTGCGTGCCAGCCTGTCTGGTCCTGCCTGGGGGCCTGGGCGCCCCCGGGTGGGGTCGGGCTGGCCAGGGCCCACGGGCCAAACCCTCTTCTGGTCCCGGGCATGTGACCATGGGCAGGAGCGGTGGCCACCTGGGGTCTGACAGACTCGTGGGTGAGCAGGGATGAGTCCACGGGTGGGAAGAGTTGAGGGGGCGAAGTGCAGAGTTTGTGTATGTACTGAGTCCTGCACTTCATCCCTAACAATAACCCCAATGTCTCTCCACCCACAAGGATTCGTTTTAACATTTAGAGCCTGTGGTCACACGACACCAAAAAATACATTTCATTATTTCAACATATGAGCAACATTACCATCACAGAGCAGTGTCGACATCAGCCTTTAAGGCATTAAAATATGTGTAATTAGGATGAAATCCAACAAGGAGAGCGTAGTAGCAGTCAGGGTTCGAAGATCTGGACTGTAAACATCCCACCAGCTAAAGTAACAAATATCTGTTCTTTTTTTTTTTAATACATTATCTTATTTTATTCATATTCCAGTCTGCTCACACATGGTCCAAGAACACTCGCCCACGAACAAACACACCCACACCACGGAGGTGTGTGGACTACCTGTCTGTGTTTGAGACGGGTAATGACAGAAATGAACTCACTAGGGTTTATAGATTCCTGTGCTCGTATTTAAAGAGCAGGTTATCAGTTTTATTGTTGTAATGTTTATTTCTGAGAGAAACAGAGAGAGAGAGACAGAACGTGAGCAGCGGAGGGGCAGAGAGCGAGGCGGACACAGAATCCTACGCAGCTCCAGGCTCCGAGCTGTCCGCACAGAGCCCAACGTGGGGCTCGGACTCGCGAACCGCGCAGTCACAACCTGAACCACCCAGGCGCCCCTATCCGTTTTATTTTCAAGTGTCAATGAGTGTTTAACAAAAATAAGCCAGAAATTCCCTCCTCAGCAAATTGGGATGGAATTTTTAACTGTCCACTTTAAATGTGTGCAGGGGTCTGTGGTATTTTCAAAAGATAGTAAAATTCGTCAATGAGATAGCAAAACCTGAGCCACCGTCTCCGTTGGAGGCCACCTCCCACAGCACACGGCCCCACGGCCAGCACCGCCTCTGAGCCGCCCACACCTGCTCTTCCAGGTGCTTCAAGCTGTCATGCCGAGCCGTGGGCGTCCGCCCGCCCCTGGGGCTGTCCCACTACCAGGTCAAGTTTGCAGCCACGTCCCTGTACCACACATCCGTGGCCACGCTGTACGTCATCAACTCTCACGTGAGCATGAGCTCACTGACTCACTCCGCTCCCCGAGTCGGCTCCGAGGACGTCTCTCCCGTGGGGCCCACGACCTTCGAGTTCCTGCCGCCCCCCGACTCGCCCATCACCATCTCGCCCTTGGTGGGGACCGTGCTGCCAGGAAAGGCAGGTGTGGGCCCCCCAGGTGGGCCGGGCGGGGACGGGGGAGGCCTGGCCCGGCCCCAGAGGCAGGGGCACCAGCGGGCGGCTGACCCCACAAGCACCTGCCTGGGGGCTCTGGCAGTTTGGACTGAGGGCACACAGACCCCCGGACCTCCCAGCAGCTGGGCACAGAGGGCCTGGTCATCAGAAGGGCAGGGTGTCCGTCCAACCCATTGAGAAAGGGTCTCCTGCCTCTGCTCTGCCCGACAGAGCTAGGGGGCCTGGAGGCAGTGGTTCCTCTCAGCCAGTCCCAGGGCCACCCCAGCCTCCTGGGGCTTGGGGTGGCTGCCACAAGGGCCAAGTAAGGAGGGGCATGTGAACGTGCTGGGGACTCCTGGACCCTGGCAGGTTTCAATTAGTGTGGTTCTTTAAAATGCGTTTCTTTAAATTTAGCCAATACTGCCTAAGTATGGGTCCCCAAAAGGGGTGTTGCAGTTGGCTTCTGTGCTCCCTCCCTTCCTCTCCCTCCCTCTTTCCTTTATTCCCCCTTTCCTTTATTCTCTCCCCGCAACCCATGCCACCTGCTCTGCCGCATGGTGTCCCGAGCACGGGGACACCTAGGATGAGCTTCCGTGGGGCCCGGGGCTGCCCCGCAGCTGCACCAGCCACAGAGACAGGTTAGGGTGGACAGCTGAACACGGTTTCCTTTCCCACTCGGGCCTCATGAGCTGTGGGCGGGGTCTCCGTCGCCGGCCCCCCTACCCTACATGGTAAGAGTGGACTGGATGATCAGGCACTGGAACCTACCCAAGCCCCCAGGGGCAGTGCTCGGGGAGCACCTCCCTGGAAAGGGCCTTCACGAGCTGAAACCCCACAGGAGTGTCAGCGAGCCTGACGTGGGGGCACCCAGGGGAGGGGCACAGCGGGAGCTGAGGAGGGCGGGGCACCGGAGGGAGCCAGCTCCGCCCTCCGGGCTCCGGGCTCCTCTCTCTGCAGAGGTGCCTGGTCCAGGTGGCCTTCCGGCCCGTGCTCCCCACCAAGCTGATCCTCCAGGAAGCCCTCCAGACCCTGACCAAAGAAGCGGAGGCCAAGTCGGTACGTGGGGACATGGAGGAGAAGGGTGTGGGGCACGGGCTGGGGGGCTGAGGCTTCCTGCACAAAGGCTTTCAGCCGAACACCAGCACCACTTGAGGCTCCGGGCCCCGGGCCAGCTTGCCGGCAGCACTGCTGGGTCCCCAGAGGGCAGTTTCGGGAGGGCGAGCCACGGCAGGGCACGCTGATGGGCAGGTGTGGCTTCTTACAACCGGAAAGGAAAGCCCATGAAAACAGCCTCGCACATGTAAACTTGAGGGGTGCCCGGGGGGGCTCGGTGGGCTGAGCGTCCGACTTCGGCTCAGGTCGTGATCTCACGGTTCGTGGGTTCGAGCCCCGTGTCGGGCTCTGTGCTGACAGCATCCACCTGCTTCGGATCCTCTGCCCACCCCTCCACCCCCGGCTCTCTCTCTCTCTCTCAAATAAATAAACACACACAAAAATGTGAACTTGACAGTATCAGCCCAGGGATAAACCCCACCAAGGGCCAGGCCCCGCTGCCCCAGCCAGCCCCAGAGAGGTTGCAGTACGTGGGCTCCTGCCAGGAGAGGGGGTCCCACGGACCCACAGAGCTGTGCAGTCACATGGCCTAGAGCGACGGCCGCCCACTGCTGCCCTGGGGACGCACACTCGTCCAGCGTCTCGTGCCACCTTGAGCTGCTCCAGCACACACGGGGGGAAGAAGCCCTTGCCTCCCTGCAGTGAGCGAGGGGAAGAGGCACCAGGAAGGAGGACCCCTGGTCCTGGGCAACCCTTTACCCCTCTTTTGCCTCAGTTCCCTTGTTGCTGAGGGCAAACACGAGTTGGTGCACAGGCCCACGGGGGTCTCTGCACTGGGAGCCTTGTGTCTCCCTCTGGACACTCACCTGTCTCCGTTGCACCTGCAGTCAGTCTTCCTGAAGGAGCCCCTTGGTGTTTGGGTCCCCATCCCCTTCAAACCGATGCCCCTGGGGTTCCTGCAGGAGTCAGTCCGCCAGGGGCCACAGCAGCTCCCCCTCACGGCCCCTGCTGGGCTGAGCAGGGCTGGCCTCCACCCCACAGCCCTGCAAAGACACGGTCACCCAGAAGAAGGACCTAAGGAGACAGTCCTTCTCCACGCTGCGGCTGCAGGGCCGGGACCACCCGCCCCGGGCCTCCACCACCCAGGCTGCCAAGCTGCAGAAACTGGACCTCAAGTCCAGGTAGGCCCAAGAGAAGGCCACACCTCCCTCCGGGCCCGTCTGATGAGACCCCACCCTGACCCCCATGGAGACTTTCCCCACAGAAGGCCTGGAGCAGAGCTGTTTTGAACCATGTGACCGCAAGTCCAGGGCTGGGCCAGCTTGAGACACAGTTGAATCTGGGCACCGCCTCGAGGCCCCTCAAGCTCTGGCTTCCGGGGCATCTGCCCACCGCATTCTCCTGGGCCCGGTGTCCCTGTGCGCAGCCTCACACCGCGGGCTGGGGGAGACCTTGCTGTCCCTGACCCCTGTATTCCCAGCTCAGCAACCCCAGCCTCCCCGGGTGCAGAGTGAGGCTGGGAGAGCTCTGACGGGCTCAAGTCACTTGCCCACCCTGGACCCTTGCCTGGGGCCCCAGGAACACGGCCCTCCGGTTAGGTGCCTGATCGGCACCCTGGGGTAGGGGAGGGCCCCCCAGGAAGCAGGGAAGGGTGGGAAAGCCAGCTGGTCAGACATACCTGGGACGGCCACTGCCGGGCAGAGCCCCCGGGAAGCTGCCCCTTACCCCTCCGGCCTGGGGCCCGGGAGAGTGTGGCAGGGCCCCCCGGGGCTTCTGGGGACAGTGTGGGTACAGGGACGTGAGTGTGCGCTGCTGCTTAATTCCAGTTCGGACGAGTACCAGGCTGCCCAGGCCACCCTGGCCAGATCTTTCCAGGGGAGGTTTGACAAGTTTGTGGTTCCCTGTGTCGTTGCCAGTGGTGACACTGAAGACAGGAAGGGGACGGAACCCCTGAGCTTCAGGTGCAGTGCTCTGGTGGGGGAGGGGGTGTCTTCCAGAAAGTGGCTGTCCATCCTCTGCTACGAACCAGTTCTGGGGGCCCGGAGGGAAGGGCACGGAGGCTGAAGCGGGCAGGCGAGGGCGGGGTGCAGAGCACAGCGCCCTCAGCGCACCCTGCCCCACCCCCAGTCCCCACAATACCCTGTACCTGGAGCTGTGGTGTCCAGCCGTGGCACCGTCTCTCGTGGTGACCTCCGACAGAGGCAAAACCATCTTCAACTTCGGTGACATCGCTGTAGGTGAGCTCCAGTTGGGCCCAGCCCCCCATGCACACCCCCGCCCCGGGGGCCCAGGCCCGGGTTCCCACACCCCACCCCCGGGCCTCTGACTTCACCACCCTATTTCAGGACACCGTGGCATAAAAAAGGTCTCCATCCAGAACATCTCCCCCGAGGACCTCACCGTATCCTTGTCCACACCCAGCCCGGGAAGCTCGCGGGGACCCAGGTGGCTCGCGGGGGTGGGAGGGGGCAGCTGGGGGGGGGGGGGGGGCTGCAGCCCTGCTCTTGCCACCTCTCCTTGACACCGGGCCCACAGGTGGAGTTCTCCGTGCTGAACCCCAGGGGCCCCTTCATCCTGCTGACCCCCATCAGCAAGCTGCCTGCAGGCGAGACCCAGGTCCTGACACTGTCCTTCTCTCCCCGGGAGAGCATCTTGGTGAGTCCGGGGCCCACATGCTGCAGCCCGTGCGCTTGCGTCCCCGGAGGCAGTTGGTCCCCCGCACCGCCCCCCTTCCCCCCCCCCCCCCCGCCGCCATGCCTCACCTCTGGCGGGCAAGCAGGAGGAGGCTAGGGAGCTCGATCTGCTCCCAGAGCCCCAGCACACGCCTCCGACAGATGTCTGCTCCGTGCTAATGGACGTGGTCTTCTCAGGCCCGAGAAACACTGGACATCATCACCAAGAGAGACACGCTGTCTCTGACCCTCATGGGTACTGGCGTGGCATCCACGCTCACGTGCTCCATTGAAGGGGACGCCCTCGACATGGGTTACGTGATTGCCGGAGAGTCTGTGTCCTCAAGCTTCAAGGTGAAACACGTCACGGGGGACCTGGTGCCTGCCCTGGCCTCCTAGGAGAGGGCTCCACCCTGGGAGGGGTCAGACCCGCCTTGGTGGGGGAGCTAGTGGAGGCCCCCCGCCATCCAGCCCCCACCTCCAGCAGCTGCCGCCTCCACTGCCCAATCCAGCCGGGGGAAGGCTGACAGTGCCCCTCCCTCCATGCCTCACCAGCTCCACCTCTTAGTGCTCCCTGTCTTCCTGCCTCAGGGCCTTTGCAGGAGCCACCCCACCTGGGATGAGGAGGAGCTCAGCTCAGGCACTGCTCTGGAGGGTGGGGGTGGGGTTACAGACTTTGTGACACCGCCCTGTGGCCTGTGACACCCCCTGTGGGAGGGCAGGCCCGGCTCCCTGTGTCTCTCCGATGTCTGAGGGACTCACCAGCCTTGGGATCAAGCAGCCAACTGCTTCCTCCACCGGCTTAGGTCGGGACCTGGCACCGGGTCCAGGACAGGGATTCCCTGAAGTGTTTATTGAGGAGGGGCACTCTCAGAGACGGGGCGAGGGTGTTGGTTCAGCTGAAGGCCAGCCTGAGCCTGGCAGAGGGGGGCGCTGTGGAGCCCAAGGCGCACCACCACGGAGTTTCCCTCCCCGAGGCGCGTGGAGGGGGCTGGGCGCACCGGCCGGGAAAGGGGGGTAACGTGAGGCTGGGTGAGATGGACCAGCAGCCCAGGAAAGTGCCGGGAGCAAGGCGAAAATGGTTGGGCCGGAGGGCGGCTGGACAGCCAGCGGGGCGTGACCCCCAGCGAGGGCGAGCTGAGACCCCCTTCGCAGTGACCCGCGCGCCGGCGGTGGACGGCAATGCGCTGAAGGTCCCTGTCCTCACAGCTGCAGAACAGCTCGGCGCTGCCCATCAGGTTCTCCATGCAGCTGGACAGCCTCTCCAGCTCCAGGAGGGGCAAAAGCCAGCAGCGGCTGCCGCAGTTCCTCGCCTTTCCGGCCCAGAGGACTGAAGTCGTGGGTGAGCTGGGGGGCGGGGGCGCGGGGCCGCTGCTGGGGAGGGCAGGTGCGAGCGGAGAGCGAGCCCTGGGGGCGGGGCAGGGGTGGGACTTGGGGCGGGGGGCGCGGCCGGGTGGTGAGGTGGGCGAGGACGGGGCAGGGGTGGAGCTTGAGGCGGGGCGCGGCCCGGGTGGGGCGGAGGGCGGGGAAGGGGTGGAGCTTGGGCGGGAGGCAGGGGGGGGATCGGGGGGGTGGGGTGGGCAGGGGTGGAGCTTGGGGCGGGGGGGGGGGCGGACGCGGCCCGGGTGGGGCGAGGACGGGGCAGGGGTGGAGCTTGAGGCGGGGCGCGGCCCGGGTGGGGCGGAGGGCGGGGAAGGGGTGGAGCTTGGGCGGGAGGCGGGGGGGAGGGGCGGGCAGGGGTGGAGCTTGGGGCGGGGCGCGTCCCGGGTGGGGCGGAGGGCGAGGCAGGAGTGGTGGGGGAGGGGAGGGGGTGGAGCTTGGGGAGAGCGCGGCGCGGGGCAGGGGTGGTGTGGGGGGCGGGACGGGGGTGGAGCTTGGGGCGGGGGGGGGGGGGGGACGCGGCCCGGGTGGGGCGAGGACGGGGCAGGGGTGGAGCTTGAGGCGGGGCGCGGCCCGGGTGGGGCGGAGGGCGGGGAAGGGGTGGAGCTTGGGCGGGAGGCAGAGGGGGCTCGGGTGGGGGGCGGGCAGGGGTGGAACTTGGGGCGGAGGGCGCGGCCTGGGTGGGGCGGGGAAGGGGCAGGGGTGGAGCTTGGGGCGGGGCGCGGCCCGGGTGGGGCGGAGGGCGGGGCAGGAGTGGTGGGGGAGGGGAGGGGGTGGAGCTTGGGGAGAGCGCGGCCCGGGGCAGGGGTGGTGTGGGGGGCGGGACGGGGGTGGAGCTTGGGGCGGGTGGGGGGGCGCTGCGGGCAGTGGATTGGTTGGGGGCCAGAGCGTCGGGCTGGTGAGGGGCGCTGCAGGCGGAGTGAGGGACCCACACGTTGCCGACCTTCCCGCAGGCACCCAAAACCACAGCGGCCAGAGCGTGTTCAGCGTGATCCCCGTCGAGGGCGTCATAGACCCCGGCAAGACGCAGGACTTCACCGTGACCTTTAGCCCGGACCACGAGAGCCGTTACTTCTCGGACAGGCTGCAGGTGGTGCTCTTCGGAAAGGTGCGGCTCCCCCCTTCCCGCGTGTCCGGGGCCCTTCCGGCCTTCCCTGCCTGCCCCCCTTTGGAGACCCTGGCCCGTGCCTGAGGGCTCCTCGCCGGGCTGGGTGTCGTCAAGTGGAGAGCCCACTGTCCCCGGTTCCACGGGCCCCCTTCCCCCTGGAGCCCCCCGTCACGGGGACTTGGAACGAGACTGCTATGGTCCTGGTCCCCAGAAACTCTCCCACCAGATTCTTCTGAAGGGCGCGGCCCGTGAGCACATGATGTTCGTAGAGGGTGGAGACCCCCTGGACGTGCCTGTGGAGTCCCTGACCGTGATCCCCACCTGCGACCCTGAGCACAGAGAAGGTGTGTTCTCTGAGGTGTGGGAGCCCCCTCGTGGGGTGTGAGGACAGTAGGAGGAGCTGCCCGCCTGCACCCTTAGCCCTAGGAAGCCTGAAGGGTGGGGTGGGCATTCTGGCCCATCCCCCAGAGGGTGATTTCCTGAGGACCAGCTAACCCCTAGGCACCTCCCTCAGGCCCCGGGTGGCACAGCCCCCCACACACTGGCCCCCAGCCGGGTCCTCTGTCTCCAGAAGCCGAGGAGCTGAAGCCCATCCTGGTGACCCTGGATTACGTCCAGCTGGACACAGACATGCCAGCCCCTCCTGCCACCCGAGAGCTGCAGGTGGGCTGCATCCGGACCACCCAGCTGTCTCCAAAGAAGGTGACCAGGTCCACCCGGCCCCTCTGCAGTGTCCCCTGCCCCGGGTAGCCTGGTCCCTCCTGGCTCTGCCCCTTGGTGGATGTGGGTGGGCAGCCTGCCGGTCAGGGCTGAGAGGGCAGGTGGAGTCGGGCATCCTCGACCCCTGTCACACTGCTTCCTGGGCACTGTGCCCGGCCTGCCGGCCTACCTGTAACTCCAGTGCCCTGCAGACCGTCGAGTTCAGCCTGGACGGCGCCGCACCTCTGCAGCACAAGGGCTTCACCATTGAGCCCTCCAGAGGCTTCGTGGAGCGTGGCCAGACCAAGACCATCAGCATCTCCTGGCTGCCACCTGCAGACTTTGACGTAGGTGCCACAGACTCTGGCCAGGGAGCGCTGGGAGGGATGATGCCCCCGCCCCACCCAGGTTGGGGGCTGTTGGGCGGGCCCTGGGCAGGTGAAGTGGGCAGTCGACTGAGGGGCTCCTTCCTTCCTCCCCGCCCGTTCCAGCTGGATCATCCACTCGTGGTGTCAGCCCTGCTGCAGCTCAAGGGGGATGTGAAGGAGACTTACAAGGTCTTCTTTGTAGCCCAGGTGGTGAGCGGCCCCTGAGGCCACAGGAGTCTCTCCACACACCTCCTGCTCTCTCTTGAAGCCCTCCTGTGGTCCGCAAACCAGGCCAAGCCACCCACAGGCCTGGGACCTGGACATCCCCTGCTGGGCAAACTCAAACGTGCAGCCCTCTTCATGGCCCTATGGCCGGGGCACCCCAGCCCTGCAGGCATGGCTGCTTCCTGCTGACCTGGACCCAGCAAGTCTAGAGGCCAAGAGCACCCCTCCCTGGCCCCACTGAGGACAAGGCAACAAGGCCAGTCCTACCACACGTACTCTTACCCTGAGCCCCTCAGAGCCCCCAGCCCCACCAGTACCCTCCTGCCCAGCCTTTAGAAGCCCTGGTGCGGGGAAGAGCTGCCCCCACAAGTCTGCCAATAAACCTTCTGAGCTGCTTCGTACAGGCCTGCAGTGTGGGATGCACACTGAATGAGAGATGGGGACAGAGCCCTGGGGAGGCAGCCCCGTGCCTTCTACCCCACCCCACCCCCACCATGCACACAGATCAGTCCATGTGATGAACTCTGCCCCTCTGGAGGGTGGGTGCCTGGAGCATTGGGGGAACAGCTAGCAGGACAGGGTGCTGGGGGTAGAGGGCTGGAGTTGAGACAAGCCCAGACCTAGGAGGCCCATCAAGGAGGGAGAAGGGTACAGGCGGCTTCAAAGCCAGGGTGACCCCTTAGGCTTCTCTGCTGCTCCCAAGTTTCAGGTTCCCTGGTGACCCTAAGCAAGGAGGGACCAAATGTGGGGGACTCATGCTCGTGTCCTCCTTCAGAGCTAAGCTGGGGTCCGGGGTGAGACCCAGAACATGAGTTTGGTTTTCCATTTTTCTGGAACGAGTCCAGGCTCAGCCTTCTGGGCTCCAACAGGTCCTTCAAGGTAGAAGCCCCCACAGGCCATACAATACTCTTTGGAGTTCAGAATGTACCCATACCCCAGCCCCTGCCTTCTGGATAGTGCTGGTTGGACAGCGACCCCACAGAGCACATCCAGTCTGGCCCCCATGCACAGCATAGGCAACCCACCAAGCCTAGTCTCGCACCTGCCACCAGGAGAGCAGGAATGGAGGGTGTGATGCATCTGGGGACCATCCTGGGCACAGGCTTCGGGATACCAGCTTGGAGCCACCTGCCCTAGCCCCAGTTCCTTGGTGCCCTTCATCCCTGGAAGCCTGCCATCTCCCTAACCTCAGGCCAGTGACAGTGACCCTAAAGTACTGTTTTGCAGGACTTCTGTCTGTGCCCTCACCAGTGCTGTCCAGCCATAGCCCAAGCCACTTTCTCACTAGGTAAGAGGAGAAGGCAGGTCCAGCAGCCCAGGCCAAACGCAGGCTCCAGGAGGGCCTGCTCCCTGCAGGCCATGGTCCTTGCGTCCTGCTCTGGCTAGTGGGCAGGAGGGGTAAGCCACTGTCTTGTAAACCCCGGCCTAGCTCTCCTGCTAACAGGCCCTGGTACTCACTGGCCAAGGCTCTGTCTGAACTCCTGTGCACTGGCTGGACTTCTGTCCATCCTTCTCCCTCCCATCCTGAGTTGGGCCTCCCAAGGCAGTGAAGGCGAGAAGGAGGAGGAAAGATGGTCAAGAGCCAAACTTAGCCAGCTTGGCTACAGCAGGGTGAGCAAGGGGGCCCTTGCGGGGGTGGAGGGGGGTGGGGGGGCCTGGCACAGCCTGGAGGTGTGGGACAGCTTCCAGGCAAAGCCCAGGTCAAGATCAAGCAAGATCAAAGAGCAGGTGCCTGGCAGGTCCAGGTGGGAGAGCCAAGCCCAGGAGGCCCTCCCAATGGGGGAGATGCATGTAGAGTATGTCTTGAGTGCAATTAAGAATCTAGAAATCTAGAAGAGATGAACAATAGAGAAAAAAAAAATTTGGCAATCCATTTAGAAGGTCCAACATCTGGGGCACCTGGGTGGCTCGGTCGGTTGAGTGACCGACTTCGGCTCAGGTCAAAAGTGGAGGGGGGAGTGCCTGGGTGGCTCAGTCGGTTGAGTGTCTGACTATTGGCTTCAGTTCAAGTCAAGATTTCACAACTTGTGGGATCGAGCCCCCCATCAGACTCTTCACTGACAGCATGGAGCCTGCTTGGGATTCTCTCTCTCCCTCTCTCTCTGCCCCTGCCCTGCTCTCTCTCTCTCTCAAAATAAATAACCTTTAAAAAAGAAAAAGAAAAGAAAGGTCAAAGGTAGCTTCTCTCCCCCCCCCCCACTCTCCCCAAACAAGACAGACCACCCTGCATCTTGCTGTACCGACCTCCTCCCTTAGTGTGACCACCGGTGGTGGAGCAGAGGGGAGAGGAAACCGACGAGCGCACTCAGCCTGGTGAGAAGAGCGGGGAGGTGCCAGAAATGGCCCCCAGTCTTTCCTAGAAGAATGGACAGCGGGCATTGTCACGGCCAGGCCCAGACACCACAGAGGCCACATTCCCTGGGTTGAGCATGGCTTTCAAGGCGAAGTGCGCCTGAAACGTGGTTTGCTTCCAGGGTACCGCAACGGCCGGGAACCAGGGTTGGAATCCGGGTGGGCTTGGCCCGGGCAGCCCCAGGCAGTGAGCTCCCGCAGCGCGCCACCAAAATAAATACCGTTGAACAACACGCTTAGAACCCTCCAGAGTCTTGACTGTTGAAACCCTTCACCTTGAGCGCCGCGGTGTGTGAGTTGGTCCACATGTGTCCTGGCCGCCACCCTCCGAGGCCACACACCCTGTGCAGCCCTGGGCACAACAGGGCTGGCCCGGTCCGCACCGAGCCTGACTGCAGGACAGGCCTGGCCCGGCCGGGATGGGGGCTCTGCACCGCGCGGAGGGCGAGAACCTCCCCCACCCTGCGACCCGAGGCTCTGAGAGTCGGAGGAGACGACCCGGCGGTCGCGGCCGTGCGGCGGGACCCATATTGGGCGCGGCTTCAAGGGGCGGTGCCTCTAGTGGGCGGGGCTCTAGGTCAGGGGCTCCGGGGTGTGGCCACGGGACCCGGCCTCCGATGGGCGGAGCCTGCAGGGGCGGGGCCTCGTGAAGCGGCTCAGCCGTCGTGGGGCGGGGCCTGCGCGGGGCGGAGCCTCCATAAAGGGGCGCGGCGGGCGGGCTCAGGCTCCCTGTCCGTGCCGAGCATGGTAGTGGGGGTGCCGGCCGCCCGGGGGCTCCTGCTGCTGCCGCCGCTCCTGCAGCTGCCGCAGGTGGGTCGGCGGCGCTCGGCGCGGGCACCGCGGGGCGGGTGTGAGCTCGGCGCGCCCCGGCCCGGGCTCACCCCTGTCCCCACAGGTGGCGCTGGGCTTCGGAGACGGCAGCTGCGACCCCTCGGACCTGTAAGTCAGGGGGGTGGGAGCCGGGGCCTGGCCCCGCCCTGTCGGGAGGCTCGGGCGGGGCACTCGACCCTGCTGGTGCCCCACCTGCTCCAGGTGCCTCCGTCCCCGCAGGTGCCCGCCCCAGGCCCGCTGGAGCAGCCTGTGGCACGTGGGGTAAGTGGAGGCCTGGGCGCCGAGCCGGGTCCGACGGTTCTCCCCTGGCCGGGCCCACCAGACCCCGAACCCTCTCGGCTGAGTCGCCAGGACCTCCTGCCCTCAGCACCAGGGCAGCCAGCCTCCCACGTGGGCCCTGCCCGGATCCGGGACAGCTCTGGGCACACAGGCCCTTGGCTGGACTTCCTTTCATCGCTTGCTTCCCACCCCCTCCTTCCTCACCCCTGCAGGAGGTCCCCTTGAGCGCGGTCATCGGTCTGGGCACAGGATTGTGCAGATGGCCTGGGACAGTGTGTCCTGGGAGTGAGCCCAAGGCACTTGTGGCCAGCCCTGGAGACAGCCAGGACAGGCCCAGCAGCAAGAGGCCAGGAGGGGCCAGCTCCTCAGGCCCAGCTCTGGCCTGGTGAAAGGTCTCTGGCCTGGAGAGACACTCGTTCTCTGGTTTTCTTTTATCCTGCCCGTTGTCCTGTCTTGGGCAGTCGGGCCCTGACTGTCCCTGGGGAGCAGGCTCCTGGTGGCCAGGGGTCAGTCCAGTGGTAGGCTCCCGCTCCTCCCTGCACAGGCTTATCTTACTCGCTGTCCTTCTGCTGCTGCTGTGCGGGGTCACAGCCAGCTGTGTCCGGTTCTGCTGCCTCCGGAAGCGGGCACACACCCAGCCACACCTGCCAGCAACACCTCAGCCTTGTGGCCTGACGGTCAGCCCTACAGACAGTGACAGCCCGGTGCACAGCACTGTGACTTGTGAGTGCCTGCAGGGGGAGTGGGGGGGCGAGTGAGAGCCAGACTTATCCCCACACAAACCCACTCTGGTTCCCTGCAGCTTACAGTTCTGTGCAGTATCCGCTGGGCACGCGGCTGCCTCTGCCCTTTGGGGAGCTGGACCTCGACTCCATGACCCCTCCTGCCTACAGCCCGTATGCCCCTGAGCTGCCACCCTCCTACGAAGAGGCTGTCAAGATGTCCAAACCCAGACAGGAAGAGCCACCCTCCTCTTAGTAACCCAGTCCTCTCCCCGGGGCCTGAGGCCTAGAGACATCGGCAGGGCCCCTGGAGCCAGGCTCCGGTGCCCAGCACCCCTGGCTGTAGCCCTGGTGCCCCTCAAAGGCAGAGGAAGGTCCTCTTGAACCTCCCAGTGCTGCCAGCCACCCCGTGCTCAGAGGGACCCGGTGCGAGGGCACTTGCAGCCGGGGACCCCCCGGCACACCCCTACCACCCTTCCCCAGGGAAGGCTGGCCGTCCACACATTGCTGCAGCCCTGGCCTCGTTGCTGTGTAACGCCAGGCAGCCAAGCCGGCCGGCCTCGTGTTGGCCACACACACACACACACACACGCACATGCACACACACACAGGCATGCACACGAGGGCTGCTGCATTCAGCCCTGACCCCACAGGCCTAAGCCTCAGGCTGGCCGTGACAACCCCGGCTTTTGGAGACAGAATAAAATTTGTCCCTAAGTGATCTCCCTCTGTAGGGGCTCCGGGAGGGGCCTGTGGGTGGTCACCCCCCTCCCCCATGCAGGCAGGCAGGGCAAATGGTAGTCTTCGCCCTGCCCCCAACCTGGCCTTCAGGCTGCCGTCCAGAGCCCAGAGCTGGGCAGCGGGAGGGACGGGCCATGTGCCATGGCTGCCTGGACAAAACCCTCTCCTCTCTCCAGACCCACATCTCTGTCAGCCCCTCCTTTCTGGGCTATGGACAGTAAAGCACACATGAGTCTGTCTGGAGTGTTTATTGGCTGGGGGGGGGGGGGGCGGGGAGCCGGGGGCAGGCTGGGCCGCAGCGTGGGCCGCGGCAGGCAGTGGCCTTCTTCGGGCAGGCCTCCCGGGGCCATAGCACCTGCTCCTACTGGACCAGCTTGAAGGACTCTCCGGTCATCATGGCCACAAACTCTGGGAGCAGGAGGACAGGTCAGCCACCGGCCTGGCCCAGCCACCCAGCTCCCAGGCCCGTCCCCGACTCACCCTCATAGTCAATGGTTCCGTCTCCGTCCTTGTCAGCCTCCTTCATCATCTGCTCGGCCTCTACCTCATTGAGCGGCTCACCTGCATTCATGAGCACGTACCTGCGGGGCCCCCACACTGAGTGACAGCCCATAGCGTTCCGGCCCTCGCCCACCCCCTGCCCAGCCCCAGGCCCCACTTGAGCGTGTTCCAGTCGATGTAGCCCTTGCCCTCCTTGTCGAAGACACGGAAGGCCGCCCTCAGCTCGCCCTCCTGGTTCTGGGCCTTCTCCCAGTAAATCCCCATCAGGGCCAGGAAGCCGTCACAGGTGAAGAATCCTTTGTCTGCGGGGAGCAAGCAGAGGGCCGGGCCGCGTGAGGGCGGGCGGCTGCAGCCCTCCCTGCTCACGCTCGCGGGCGACCCCCAGCCGCCCCGCCCCCTGCCCGGCCTCACTGTCTCTGTCCACGTCCTTGGCCATGGAAGCCAGCTCGCTCTTGGTGGGGTTGATGCCCAGCAGGCTCATGAGCCGCTCCAGCTCCGCTGTCTTCACCTCCCCGTTGCCCTCCTCGTCGAACATCTCAAAGACCCCCTTGTACTCCTTGATCTGCTCGGCCGTCAGGCGCTCCGTCTGCGGGGACAGCCGCCCGGCTTCACCAGGGCCCCCCTCTGCCCCTCCGTCCGAGGGAGCTCGGAGGCCCCGGCTCACGTGGCACAAGGCACCCCGCCCCGCCCATCCGTCCGGCAACGCGTCGAGGCCCGTGGTTGCAAAAGGAGGCCCCCGGCCCAGAGCGGCTTCCGGATAAGGTGGCACAAGCGACGGGTCTCGAGGAGGGAGCGGGAGTCCGCCAGG
Source organism: Neofelis nebulosa (assembly GCF_028018385.1). Classification (NCBI taxonomy): domain Eukaryota; kingdom Metazoa; phylum Chordata; class Mammalia; order Carnivora; family Felidae; genus Neofelis; species Neofelis nebulosa. The sequence continues at coordinate 221,635,426 of NC_080783.1, forward strand.
CAGGCAGGGTAGAGGGACGGGCACGAGGGGCAGAGACCAGGGGTGGGACACCGAGGCTCGGGCCAGCCACGGGAGGGAGGACCGGCTGCGCCAGGCCCAGTCTCTGGGACGAGGGCGGGGGGCCCCAGGTGAGACCGGGCGAAGGGCACCGTGGGGGAGCACGACACAGGTCAGGGTGGAGGACCCCAGCCTGTTCTGGCGTTTCCAGGGGTAGTCTAGCCCCCGACGGCCCTGCCTGTCACTGCCATCGCAGCCTTCAGAAAGGGCCGCTCTGTCCCGGCCCCCACTCCGCCCCTGCCCTCTAGCCCTCTAGCCCGTGCCGGTGCCCGGAGGCACTGACCCGTCCTCTCTCCCCCCGGGCCCTGCCCCCAGCTCCCGTTCCACCACCGGGAGCCCACCGTGGCTCCGCCGGGTGCCGGGACCAGGCTCACCATGTCTGTGGCTGGCTGGGAGAACACCTCTCGGCGGCACCAGATCTGCTGTGCACACAGTACGAGGTATGGGGTGTCGGCAGCGTTTTAGCTGGGCCCAGCTGCCTGGGGTCCCCAGGGTCCAGATTCCAAGAGCCTTGTATGGCCAGGAGATCCCGCAGCCCTATTTGGGGGCAGGTTTGGCCCCGACCCACAAAGCCCCTTTCCGGCCTGCCCTGGCCTGGGCATCCCCTCACCCCGAAGCTCCCCCTCGGATCCTAGGTCCCAGGTGAGGCCCCTGCCCCGGCCTCAGCCGTTCTGCCTCAGAACCCTCTCAGCCTGTCGTCGCTTCAGTTGTGAGGGTTCTTTTGGGATGCCCACCCTGGCCAGGTGACACTCTCGTATCCCCGCGGGCCAGATGCTTCACAGGCACTCTCTGAAGGCAGGTGGGGAGAACACACCAGGCCGGAGCGCCCCCCCCCACCCCCACCCCCAACCCTCGCAGAAGGGGCTGGGGGTCTGCAGCCCAGGGAGGAGACAGCTGGACATGGGGTGGAGGAAAGAGGGGGTGGGACAGACGGGGCCAGGGCGCTTCACCGGCTCCCGGGAGGCCAGACCAGGTTTCCTCTGTGCGGCCAGAGGCTATTCTGGGGTTTCTCCGAAAAACCTGACCTCCCTTCCACTCAGAACAGCAAAGCTGGCTCTCAGGGGAGCCTCGTGGCCAGGCTGTTCGGTGACAAGATGTCTCAGCGGCACACACACCTGCGTACGTGTGCTGAGCCCTCACACACACCCCGACACGTCCGGCGAGCGCCTCCCTGCTCCCCCCACCCACCGGCAGTGGGCACAGGGCTGGCAGGTGCTGGTCGGAGCCCCGTGGGCTGAGGGGCGCCTCCCGTCCCTGCCTCCGGCCCCCCTGCACCGGGGAGGGTCGCAGATGGGCTCCCACCTAATTGCCCCCGCCCCCCTGCACGGCCCCCGGAGTCACGTGGGCACACGCCTGCCTGACGGATCCGAGCAGGTGGGGTGCGCCCGGCCCCGCCCGCTCGGCTCTGGGCCTGACTGGGTATCCGAAGCCTCCGGGACTTACCCCGCTGAGGCCCAGGCCAGCTGCTGAGGCCGCAAGATTTGTGCTGACGGACGGGATGGCTCCGGCGGGCACAAGACCAGCGGGCCTCGGGGACAGGGGCGCAGCAAAAGCTGGCCCCAGGTCTGGGGGCGTGGCCCGCCTCTGCCCTGGCTGCTTGCTCCGCCCGCTGGCTCCAGGCTTGGTGATGAGGAGGAAAGACTTTCCCACCCCTTCCCTCGAAGATGTCAAACTACCACAGGAGTCCGAAGTACGACAGCTCTTCCGTGACACTCGTCACATCTATGAGCCCAAACGACACGTGAGGAAGTCAGTGGGGACCGAGAGCAAGACCGGGTCGGGCGCCAGGAGCAGGACGGCCTGACGGCTGATTTCACGGCTCTCGCCAGGGCCGCGGTGCCCAGAGTTGTCCAGACACTGGTGAGGTGTTGCCGTGAAGGGTTTTTTCATATATATTGATTACAGTGGTGAAGCTAATGTAAAGTAGCACTCGGAAAGGGGAACTGACATTCATTAAACATCTATCACAGACCACGATCTTTTTTTTTTTTTTAATTTGTGGCAACCACACACCTACACACAAGCACGCACATAAAAATTTCCATCCTAACCGTTTGTGAGTGCACAGCTCAGGGGCATTGAAAATTGAGCACATTCACACTGCTGTGCAACCATCCCCACTGTCCATCTCCAGAACTTTCCATCTTCCCAAACTGAAACTCCCCATTAAACACTAACCCCCCAGCCCCTGGCGCCCACCATCGACCGATCTCCATGGATCTGACTCCTGCAGGCCCTTCATATAAGTGGACTCATTCAGGATTTGTCCTTTCGGACGGGCTTGCTTCACAAAGCATGATGTCTTCAGGGTCCATCCATGCTGAAGCAGGTGCCAGCATTTCCTCCTTTTTAAGGTGGAATAACATTCCACTGGACAGAAAGAACACGAAGCTTTCCTAGGTGTGATTAACATTTAAATCAGCAGATGACCCTCGTCATGTGGGTGGGCCTCATCCGATCAGTTGAAGGCCTTAAGAGAAAAGACTGAGCTCCCCAGAGGAGGAGGGAATTCTTCTCCGGAGGGCCTCTGGGTTCGAGCTGCAACATCAGCTCCTTCCTGGGTCTCCAGCTGCACTCGCCAACCCCACAGTCGCCACAACTGGAGCCCATTCCTCAAAATAAATCACCCCTGTCCCTCACTTTCTCCCTGCCACCCACCCCTAGTGGTCTGTTTTTCTGGAGATCCCCGGCTGATACAGAAGGCCATCGAGGGCAGTGCGTTCCAAGAACCTGGGCACCTGTGCACGTGCCCCCGGGGCCATCCTCCGACTGCAGGGCACACGGTGTTTCCTCCAGGCAGGTCCGGAAGGGAGGCTCAGGCACCTGCAGGGAGCAGCTGAACTCACAGACTGAAAACCCAGGCCAGGTCGTGGTGAAAGACTGCATGTGCTTCCCCAGTGACCCCTTCCTCGAAGAGAGAGGCCCGTAGACTTCTCCGGGGTCCCCGGGGTCCTCCGGGGTCCCCGGTGGGAAGACGCCACGAGGCCCCCCACCCCTCCGAGGCAGCCTCAGGGGCGGACCAGCTGTGCCGCCGCGGGGCCCAGGTGGAGCCTCGGAAGGGGTTACCGCTCCCGAGTCCACATGGCTGGCCTGAGGCTTCCTGCTGCACAGCCGACTTCCCTCACCCGATCCTGCCCCCTCCCTGCCTCTGGGACTGACCCCTGTGCGTAGCGTGAACGCAAACCCCATCCCGGGGTCGGCTTCCTGAGGGCCCACTCCGCAACTAGAAGGGGTATTGGAAATGGATTCCTCGCCGCCCGGCTGCAACGAGGTGCCGCTGGGGTCGGGCACACACACGCCTCCCTAGTGGCCCACCCGCCCCAGCTGTCACTGTGGCGATCGGGCAGGATGGGCCAGAGACCAGGTGGCCGCTGCCCAGCCCCTGACCGTTGTCAGAACCTCGACAGGGAAAGCTGGGACCTCGCCGTGTGGGTGGAGGACATCCAGGTGGGTGTCCTTCGGGACATTCTGCCTCTGCAGGGTTTGCTCACCTCTCCCTGGGAAGAGCTGCACCCCCGCCCCCCGCCGAAATAGAATGCGGAGGCCTCATCATCCCCGCCCCCCCTTGCCAATCCCCGGCAACATTTGTCCCCTTCAGGACATCCACCTCCGCTCCTGGCCACTGGGCTGACACCCAGGGTTAAATTGCAGCATAACCGGGCTGGGGATGAGCTGGATCTGACAGCTCAAGGACAGCGGAGGATGAAGAGACCGATGGGCTGTGTTGGCAGGAGCCGGGGACACGGGCAGCCCCCGCGGCCCCGCTGAGGGGCCGGAGCACGAGCCAGGCAGGTGTGAGACCCTACACGTACCAAGGGTTCTCAAAGCCCCCTTTCTTCTTGCGGCTCCTGCCTGAGGCTTCCTGAGCCAGCACAGGGCAGGCCACAGTCTGGAACCCACACGCTGCACGGTGCCTGCAGCCAGCCCCCTCGCCCACCGGCAACGGCGTGCACCCGTGACACGTCTCCCCTGGGTCCCAGTGTGCTGAGTACGGTTGCCCAGGAGTGCCCCCTCCCCACCCCCTCTTACCTCATACGCCCAAGAAAAATTCCGTGCCCTAGTCTTGAGTCTTTGTTTCAGGGTCCACAAGGGGAGCCTGGACCAGGGGAGTAAAAACAAGCCAGCCCCGGACCATCAACCGTGGCAGGTGGTCAGGAATGCAAGTGTAAGATCCCAGGCCTGTTCAGGAATGGCCAGCGCCGGCGACTGAGGTGAAAATGTGATGTGAGGGGTGCCTGGGCGGGGTGGGGGTGGGGGGGTGCTCTGTCAGCTGAGCGGCTGACTTCGGCTCAGGTCATGATCTCGCGGTTCATGGGTTCGAGCCCCACGTCCGGCTCTGGGCTGACAGCTCTGAGCCTGGAGCCTGCTTCGGACTCTGTGTCTCCCTCTCTCTGCCCCACCCCTGTTTGTGTGCTCTCTCTCTCTCTCTCTCTCTCTCTCAAAAACAAACATTTTTTAAAAATTTGTTAATGTGATGTGAAACTTTAAGGTAACCGCTAAAATAATAGAAATAAGTTGCATCAAGTCCACATCTGTGGAGGGTAAAAAGAATAAAGAGAATGTAATGAACCTAACAAAATGCAGGACAGAAGACAGAAGCCTGAGAAAAGCAGCATAACTTGAAAGCAGAAAGTAATGTCATACAAGTAAACCGAGCCACCTGACAGAGCTCCCGGGGGCCAGTGCTGGAACAATGAGAGCAAGAAATGAATCAAGCAGGATCGGATTATAACCGCATATATCCATTGTGCACGGAAGCATGACACCAACAGACCGGAAGAAAATACCCACAAACCCCATCTCTGATGAGGGATTCGTGTCCAGAATACGTAAGGGATTCCTACAACTCGGGGCGCCTGGCTGGCTCAGTCGGCAGAGCATGTGACCCTTCCTCTCAGGGTCACGAGTTCAAGCCCCACATCGGGTATGGAGTCTACTTTAAGAAAATACGTTAAAAAAAAAAAAAAAGCATTCCTACACCTCAACAACAACAGAAATAAACAACCCAATTAAAAATGGGCAAAGGACTTGCATAGACATTTTTCCAACAGGAGATCCACACGTGGCAAAGAAGCACACGGAAAGCTCACTGTCACTAATCATTAGGAAAATGCAACTCAAAACCACAGTGACTTATCCCTTCCCACCCAATAGGATGGCTATTCTCAAAAAACAGAGAGCGACAAGGGTTAGGGAAGAGGCGGAGAGATCGGGACCCTGTGCGCAGACAGACGGTGGGAATGTGAAATGGCTGCGTGGAAAAGTCTGGCGAGTCCTCAGAAAAGTAGACGTAGGATGACCACGCGATCCACATATGTACACAAGAGAACTTCGAGCAGGGGGATCCACGTCCGCCTGGTTCATAGCAGCATTATTCACGATACATAAAAGGTGGACACAACCCAAAGCACCCCAAGGGAGGGATGGATGGATGGAGAAACGAAACATAGTGTATACATATGTGATAATAAAAATTATGCGTCAGCTCCACTGGGCTAAGGGCCCCCAGACAGCGGTGAAGCAGTATTTCTGGACGCGTCTGTGAGGGCGTCTCTGGAAGAGATAAGCGTTTGGTTCTGTAAGCTGACTGTCCTCACCAAGCCAGGTGGGCCTTGTCCAGTCTGGTGAGGGCCCAAACAGAACGAAAAAGACAGAGGAAGGGTGAGTTTGCTCTCTGCCTGCCTGGAACGTCCTGCCTCTCTGGCCTTCGGACTCAGACTGAATCACCACGGGCTCTCCCGGGTCCGCAGCCCGCAGAGGGCAGAGGGTGGGACACCGTGGCCTGCACAGCTGCGTGGATCAGTTCCTGCGATCAGTGTCCTCAGCTCAGTGTGCGTGTGTGCGTGCACGTGCATGTGTGTGCGTGCACGTGTGTGCATGTGTGCGTGTGTGCATGTGAGTGCGTGTGTGCGTGCGTGCGTGTGTGTCCTGTTTCTCTGGAGAACCCGCGTAGAATGTACAATGGAATTATTCAGCCATAAAAAGGAAGAAAATGCTGGCAGCTGCTACAACGTGGATGCACCTGGAAGACACTATACTCAATGAAACAAGCCAGTCACAAAGGACAAATACTAAGAGAACATCCAGATGGCCAACAGACAAATGAAAAGATGCCCAACGTCATTAGTCATCAGGGAAATGCAAATCAAAACCACAATGAGATGTCACCTCACACCTGTCAGAACGGTAGAATCAAAAACACAGATGGGGCACCTGGGTGGCTCAGTGGGTCGAGCCTCTGACTTCAGCTCAGGTCGTGATCTCACGTTCATGAGTTCGTGCCCCGTGTCGGGCTCTGTGCTGTCAGTTCGGAGTCTGGAGCTGCTTCGGATTCTGTGTCTTGCCCTCTCTCTGTCCCTCCCCCACTCACGTTCTGTCTCTCTCTGTCTCTCAAAAAATGAATAAACGTTAAAAATTTTTTTTTAATATTTTACCACTACAATAAACATAAATATTGATGAGTCCATATTGGTATAAGTGATTCATAAATAAATGGGGGAGAAGAGCCACCTCTCCCATACAGAATTCCAAATAATTCATGTAGTTATTCTAGCCTCACAGAGTGGGGGACACAACCCAGGCCCCAACAGTGACTTCCCTCCACAGAGTATGGAAACGGAGAACCAGGTGCTGCCCCCCTCAGGTGATCAAGGTCAACATGGCAGCGATGAGTCACCCCCAATATGATGTGGCGAGAGGGCACTGCACCCCCGCTGTGGTCCTCCTGAAACCCACACCCCCAGTCTAATCATGAGACAGCACCGGACAAATCTCAGGAGGGGCACATTCTACAAAGTGTCCTGACCAGCGCTCTTGAAAACTGTCAAGGACATTAAAATAAAGAGAAAGTCTGAGAAACTGTCACAGCCCAGAGGAGCCCAAGGAGATGTGATGACTTCATGCGGGATGGGATCCTGGGACATAAGGAGGACGTTTGTTAAAAACCAAGGAAAACTGAATAAAGCAAGGACTTTAGTTAAGAATAGTATGTAAATACTGGTTGATGGTGACAAAGTCAAATGTACCATGCTAGTAAGATAGTCCTATCATAGGTGTGAAGTGTGAAGTGCATGGGAACTCTGTACTCTCAGCAATTTTTCTGTAAATCTAAAACTGTTCTAAAAATAAAGTTTATTTTTTTAATGTTTATTTATTTTTGAGAGAGCGCGCAAGCGGGAGTGGGCAGAGAGAGAGAGAGGAAGACACAGAATCCGAAGCAGGTTCCAGGCTCCCAGCTGTCAGCACAGAGCCCGCCGGGCGAGTGGGGCGGGGGGAGGGGCTCGGACCCACAAACCATGAGATGACCTGAGCCGAAGTCTGCCGCTTAACCGACTGAGCCACCCAGGCGCCCCCAAATAAAGTTTATTTTAAAACATAAATCTAAAAAAAAAAAAAAATCTAAATACGTCAATAATCAAAAGAACTCATTTAAAACAATCGCCACATAAACCGAAGTCTGTCCGACTCGGTAAAAACAGACCCCAGCTGCTTTCTGCTCACAGACACAACCTTCAGAGAGAGGTTGCGGGAAGGCGGGCAGGCGGGTGGTTGCATCCAGGCTGCAGGGGCGGCAGCTCCCCTCCAGGGGGCGCGTCTGGGGCGGGGAGCCCCTCCGCACCCCGCGCTCCGCACGCGCGCTAAGTCTGCGGGCGCAGCCCCAGAGCATCCTTCCTCAGCACCCCCTGGGTCTGAACATCGACCACTTATTGATCCACAAGGAAATCTCCACATTGGAGATCGACAGCAATCTGACCGCTGACTACCGAGATTCCGATTAATTTCGAAATCAAGCGAGAGGAAACAGCCAGAGGAGTGGCAGGGGGCTGTTTCTGCTAAGGGAGGGGGCGGGGGAGGGTCACAAGTTTGTCTGCAACAAACCACCGCGGCCACGGCTGATCTCCTTCTGGAGAAGGCCAGACCCGGGGCCCAAAGCCCCCGCAAGGTCCGAGGCGGGGCTTCTCTTAGCCCAGGCCCGCCCCTCAGCCAAGGCCCCGCCCCTTGCCCGTCACTCGGCGCAGGCCCCGCCCCAGACCGCACCCTGCCCCGTCACTCAGAGAAGGCCCCACCCCCGGCCCCAGGCCCGTCTCTCGGCGCTGGCCCCGCCCCCGGCCGCACCCTGTCCCGTCACTCGGCCTCAGCCCCGCCCCCGGTCCCGCCCCCGGCCCGTCACTCGGCCGGCCCTCGGCTCCCGCCCGGAAGCTGCGAGGCTGGCGGCGTCTCCACGCGTGGGCACCAGGCGGCGCTCGTGAGCCGTGCGGAGCCCGGCGGGCCGCGATTCCCCGCTAGAGGTCATTTAGGGTCTGGGGTCGGACGGCCCCGCGTTGGAACTGGGCCAAGGTCGCCGCCTAGGCCGCTGGTGCGTGCCGCTCTCTACCCCTCGTCTCAAAGTCTTGTCTTCAAAGCCTCGCTTTTGGATCCAATTGGCAGGAGAAAAATAGACATAAACATCCTTTTCATTCACTCCTAAGGCGGACCCCACAGGTGGCGGGCCTTGGGGAAGGGCACAGGCTGTGGGAAAGTGGAGTCTTCGACAGTCTTGGGCTGACCTCCGACCCGCATGTGCAGGCCCCCAGGTAAGCCCTTGAGCCAGGGGGACCACAGCCGCACGCACACACGCCCCGCCCCGCCTTGGGCTCCCGGGACACGGCCTGGCTGCTGTGTGACCCTCCTGGCCGTCGGGGGGGGGGGGGGGGGTGCTCAGCTGGTGCCTGGAAGTCCTGTGCTCCCTACCCCTGCTCCTCCCACACCTCTGAGACTCTTCCCGCTCCCTTTCCGTCTTGTTTGCACGTGAACACACCAAGGACGTGGTGTCCAAAGCTAAAAGAGGTTTCAAATGCATCAAGAACCTCTGGGGCACCTGGGTGGCTCAGCTCGTTGCACACTGGCCTCTTGATTTCACAGTTTGTGGGATCGGGCCCTGAGTTGGGCTCCGCGCTGAGTGTGGAGCCTGCTTGGGATTCTTTCTCCCCCTGCCCCTCCCTGCTCATGCTGTTTGCAAAATAAACTTTAAGAAATATATGTCGAAGGGGTGCCTGGGTGGCTCAGTGGGGTAAGCGTCCGATTCTTGACTTCAGCTCAGGTTATGATCTCACAGTTTGTGAGTCTGAGCCCTGCAACCAGCTCTGCGCTGACACTCGGAGCCTGCTTGGGGTTCTCTCTTTCCTTCCCTCTGCCCCTCCCCTACCTGTGCTCTCTCTCACAAAAATAAATAAATTTACAAAATAGAAATATGTGTATATGTGTGTACATATGTAAAGCCTCAGACTTCTGTCGCAGAGTCCCAGTGGGCCCAGCAGCCAGAGGGGGGCAGCGGCCTGAAGGTCTGCCCTGCACGGAGGGGAAACAGGTTCCAGGTAAAGCCCCTGGGGGGGTGGGGGGCGCTTAGCCTAAGGCAGCACCCATGGCCCGTGGGCACCCTGGCCCTGGCCTCAGTCGTGTTGCAGGTGGTGCCCAGTCGGGGGTGACCCACAGCCCCTCACCCTGCACCCTCTTCAAGGGCTTCCTCCCCATTGTCTCTCTCAGAAGTCTGGGCACCAAAGTACCTACCCAAGGCCTGGGCCCCGGGGCCACCAGGGGCTGCTGGAGGAGCAGTGGGGGGCAGGGGGGGGGCTACAGACAGGCCCTTAGGAGTGGGATCCAGCAGACTGAGCCACTGCCCCCACCAGGGCACTCCAGAGCAGGTCTGGGCATGGGACTTGGGCAGATGCCCAGGGGAATATAGCAGGGCCCAGCAGGTCCCTGACACACGTCACAGTGAGAGCTCCAGGGCCCCTGGCACCAGGCAGCCGCCCCACGTGCCTAGCCACACCTGCTGGTTTCCAAAACACCCGGTGCCTGCAGGCCCAGCCTCCCCGGGAGGGGCAGCCCAAGGGCCCGCGGTGCTCCTGACTCCTGTCAGCACCCCTGCTGCTTGAGGTCCCAGCCCCCCACTTCCTCTTCCACCTCCTCAGGCCCCAGGTCCCCCAGTCTCTGGCACCACTGCCCTTGCACACCATCTTCTCCAGGCCACGTGACCCCAGGTCCCACCCTGCCTCTCCGCGCCCCTTCCAGGCAGGCCTTGCATCACCTCCCAGGTGTCCATGGGCTGGGCCTCAGGGACAGGATTCTTAGCAAACAGCCTCAGGCGCCAGGAGTACTCCTGAGTTGAGTTGAGGCCAGCCACCCAGCCAGGCAGGACGGAGACCCTGAGGGCTGGGAGATGGGGGGGGGGGGGGGGGGAGGCTGCTGGGGCTCTGCAGAAGGGCAGTGTTCGTCCCCCTACCCCCTGCCTTCCCCAGAGCACATGGTGCCTGGCCTGAGTGTCACGTGCCCACTTGACTTGGAGCAGAGCCTAGTGGCCAAGAGCAAGCGGGGGACAGAAGAGTGTGGGGACCCAGTGACCCCCCTCCTTGCTGTTCCAGCCCACACCAAACTGCAGATAGCCTCATAGGCCCCCGCGCACTCACCTTCGTTTCAGAAGATGGTTTGGAGGTTCTGGCTGTTGGGGCTGCCCTTGGGTCCTTGTTAGAGGTCCCAGGGCAATTCTGTGGTCTCTACAGGCGGGACTCACGCACGGGGCAAGAGAGCAGCCTGTCAGAGAGAAGACTTGCTAGGCAGGGGGGGGGGGGACCAGGGTCACTGTCTCAGCCCCCAAGGTGAAGAAGGGAAAGGTGAGGGGCTGGTCCCCCTGCAGGTGCCGACTGGGAGGAAGGGGGCCCAGCGGGACCGAGTGCAGAGGGCCCTCCAGGGAGCAAGACCCCACCCCGGCCTGTGCAGCCAGCAGCTGGTTTACTCAGGCCCCCCCCCCAGGTTCTGCCCTGGGTAAGGAAGGGTCTCTGCCCCACAAGGACCAGTAAATGAGAACCATACTGCCGAAAAGCAAAGCGCGGAGAAGGGCAGTGGTGTGGGGGTGGGGCAGGTTCTCGCACTGGGGGCTTGTGGGGGAGGGCCACCGGAGTGGAGGCAGGGTGACAGCAGCCCCGTCCCACCCCACCCCCTGGCTGTGCTCACACACGCGTCTCTTCCGGGCCAACTCGGGGACCCCGTAACCCCATGCTGATCCCTGCTTCCCTGGTCACGACACCCCTTCCTTCGTCTGCAAAGTCCCTACTTCTCCCTGGGGTGCTCTTCCTTCTCTCCCCTCTGCCCTTGAGGGGACACTGGCAGCCCAGAGACGTCCTTGGCTACGTACACTCCCTCTGGCGCTTCACCGCCCCCCCCCACCCCCCCATCCCCCGGCCCTCTGCGTCAGCCACACACCCACTTCTCCGCCCAACATCTGTAAGCATCTCGGGCTGGAAAGATCCAACACAGCGCACTCTCCCCCTGCCCATCAGACTGCCTCCGCCAGCGGCCCCTCCCCACCCTCCCAGCTCACCGCCCAGCTGCTAGGACACCCTGACATCACCCCTGCCCCGTCCGTGCCCGGATTCCTGAACCGCCACAAGCCTCCTCACTTCAGAATTCGTGGCCCTGTCCGGCCCGCCCAGCAGATCGCTCTACGCTGCACGGGGCTCACCCCACCCTGAGGCAGCCAGAGGGGGCCCTGCCCCTGCTCAGACCCCCCAGTGGTTCCCACCACTGTCCGCCTCACCGCCACAGGCCTGAACGGAGCTGACCACCACCTCCGAATGGCAGAGATTCTAAGACACCACCCACAGCCTTCTCCTCTCTGAGTTTACCTTTTTTAAGGAGTAGCTGATAAATGCCAATGGCCTTTTTTTTTTCCCCAGGGAAAGAAAAGTAGTTCCTCGAATTCCTATGGCATTGCAAGGGACTCAAACTAGCCACAACAATCTTGAGAAAGAACAGAGTTGGAGAGTTGGAGGACTCACACTTCCTAATTTAAAATTTATACAGGGGCGCCCGGCTGGCTCAGTCCGTGGAGTGTGCAACTCCTAATCTTAGGGTCATGAATTCGAGCCCCGCGTTGGCCATAGAGATTACTTAAAATAAAATTAAATTGTCCACCTTGGCCTGTCCTGTGGGCCACGTGTTCCTGTGTCCTCCTCTTATTGGCCGTGGGTGAGCACCTGACCCGGGACGCGCCATTCATGAGCTCCTGAAACATTTCTGGCATAAAACCCACAAATCAGAGCTTCGTTTGGGCCGCCTGGCTGGCTCGGTCGATGGACTGTGTGGCTGACTCTTCATCTCAGGGTTGTAAGTTCGAGCCCCACATTGGGTGTAGAGATTACTTAGGAATAAAGAAAAGGGGCCTCTGTGTGGCTCAGTTAAGCATCCAACTCTGGATTTCAGCTCAGGTCAATATCTCAGGGTCGTGAGATCAAGCCCCACATCAGGGTCCACACTGACAGCACGGATCCTCCTTGGGATTATCTCTCTGCCTCTCTCTGCCCCCCTCCTCTTTCTCTCTCTCAAAATAAATAAATAAGCTTTTAGAAAATTAAATAAATAAATAATTAGATTCAAAAATCTCAAAATAAAAGAAGTATACGAAGCCACAGTGACTGGAACAGTGTAATATTGGCATAAAGACGGTCATTTAGACACGCGGGATGCGATGGGGAGCCCAGAAAGAAACCCCCACATGTATCGTCAATTGATTTTCAGCAAGGGTGCCAAGACCATTCAACAGGGAGGGGACAGTCTTCAACAGACGGTGCTGGGAACACTGGACGTCCACGTGCAAGAGAATGCAGTTGGACCCCTGCCTCACACCACACATGAAAACTATCTCTGAGTGGATCGGAGACCTAGATGTGAGAGTGAAAACTACAAAGCTCAGGGGCACCTGGGTGGCTCAGTCAGTTAAGTGTCCGACTTCAGCTCAGGTCATGATCTTGCAGTCTGTGAGTTTGAGCCCCACGTCGGGCTCACTGCTGTCAGTACAGAGCCCACCTCAGATCCTCTGCCCGCCTATCTCTCTGCCCCTCCCCTGCTCACACTCTCTCTCTCTCAAAAATAAACATTAAAAATAAAATTATAAAATTCTTAGAAGAAAACACAGGAGTAAGTCTTCATCATCTTAGATTTGGCAATGGTTCCTTAGATGTGACACCAAAAACCACTATAACCAAGAAACAAAAAAGGAGAAAGAGATAAATTGGACTCTATTAGAATCAAAAACTTTTGTGTACCAAATGACACTACCAACAGAGTGGAAGTACAACAGAACAGGAGAAAATATTTGCAAATCATGTATCAGATAAGGGTCTAGTGTCCAGAATATGTAAAGAACTCTTACAACTCAACAACCACAATAAAAGTTCAAAAACAGGGAAAGCGGGACACCTGGGTGGCTCAGTCAGTTAAGCGTCCGACTTCGCCTGCGGCCACGATCTCGCAGTTCATGGGTTCGAGCCCCACGTCGGGCTCTGGGCCGACAGCTCCGAGCCCAGAGCCTGCTTCAGATTCTGTGTCTCTTTCTCTCTCTGCCCCTCCCCCTCTCATGCTCTGTCTCTCTCTCTCTGTCTCTCAAAAATAAATAAACTTAAAAAAAAAAAAAAAGGCAAAGATCTGGAAGAGACATTCCTCCAAAGAAGATATACACGTGGCCTCTAAGCACACAAAAAGATCGACAAAGAGTGGCAGCGGCCCAAATGCCCATCCGCCGATGAACGGATAAGCGGAGGGCGTTGTATCTCGGCCCTGGGTCTCTCAGCCACAGAAAGCTATGGAGCACTGACATCGTGGATGAACCTTGAGGGGATGGCATGGGAAGAGACTGCCTAAGGGGCACGGGGTTCCCTTCCAGGCTGATGGAAACATTCTGGAACGAGGTGACGGTTACAACAGGAACGTGAACATACTCGATGCCAATCAACTGCACACTCCGATAGGGCCTCACTGGTACACTTTGTGTTGTGTGTATCTTACCGATTTAAAACAAGAAGCCGGTGTGGCCGAGCCCTATGGGGGGGAGTGCCTGAGGGTGTCCCCGTCTGGTTGGGGGAGTAGGGGGTGCCCTGTGAGCAGGAAGTTCTTCGTGGAGACCCTGTGCCCTGGGCTGAGCCGGGGGTGGGGTGGGAACAGGGGCGCTCGGGCTGCGGTGCTGATCCCTGGCCCCTCTTGGGAGGGGCTGTGTTGGAGGGTCTTTTTGTTGGAGAGGACAGTCCTTCCAGGTCTGTGCCTGAGGACACGACAGGGGGCAACTGGGACGATAACCAGGATACAGGCCCAGAAGAAACGGCCATTCTCGCCGGGCACCCAGGGGCCCGGGTGCACCACTGTGTCCAAACCCAGGTGACATGAGGTGGCAGATGTGGCCCGGCGGTCCGTGGATGACGTGGCACGGGACGTGGCACGAATCGGTAGGTGACGGGGCGTGACAGACGGGATGCCTAGTGAGGGCGGAGATCTGGGGCCGTGTGACTTAGGGACCCACATGCCCTTCCCTCTGTGCCGCTGTCCTGGCTCCGTCCTGCTTCCCCAGCTCCAGGAGAGGCTTCTCAGTGGCTGCCTGAGACAGGACAGTGGGTTCGGGAAGGCTTGGCAGGCACCCCAGGCGCTGGGCTGCCCACCCCTCCCCACTTGCCTGCTGGGGCCACAGGTGCAAGCTGTTTACCGGGCAGGTGCTGGTGGAACTGAGTCCCAGGGCACCATCCATGGGGAGGTGAATCCCCAGAACAGACAGGGTGTCCCTCCCCCGGCAGGGCACCGGCAGTGGCAGGTCAGGGGGACTGGAGACCAGCCCCCGTCCCATTTCCCTGGACAGGTCCCTGTGATTACCCCACCACGTCCCCATCAGTCCCTGCTCATGTCTGCAGCAGAAACTAGGAGACGGGGTAGTGTGCAGGCTTCCCCCACTCTGGGGGAGGGGTGCCATGCCTGGGCTCAGGCTAGTCACCCTGCACGGACCTGCAGCCCACCAAGCCGGTGTGGCCTATGCTGGTATGTGCAACACTGGGGCTGTGTCCCCACCGCCTGGCCTCAGGGACCCCCCTCCAAGCATCCTCAGGCCTGTTGTGGCACCTCAAGACAGGAGGCTTGGCCAGGCCAGGGCCGAGGGGGGTGCCCAGAGTCCCAAGGCCTAGCTGAGGCAGCGGCCGCCCCCAGCCCCCCACCCGGCAGGTCCCCTCTGCCAGACCCCATCCATTCTGGGCATTGTGCCTCCCTGGCCTCCCCTCTTTCACCTGATCGTGGGCGTGAGGGTCTGGGTACGCCCCCTCGGACCCCTGGCTCTTCCTAAGTCTGCATCACACTTTCTTGGTCTCTGGTGAGTGCTCCCAGCCCTGGCCCAGGATGCCCCGGGTCATTGCTGGCAGCTACGTTCCAGGGCTGGGCAGGTGATGGCCTAGATGTGGGGAACAGCTGTGGCCTCCCCGACAAGGGAGCCACCCAGGCCAGGACTGGAAATGGGGCCGGGGTGGGTGGGA
Source organism: Neofelis nebulosa (assembly GCF_028018385.1). NCBI lineage: Eukaryota > Metazoa > Chordata > Mammalia > Carnivora > Felidae > Neofelis > Neofelis nebulosa. The sequence continues at coordinate 221,650,800 of NC_080783.1, forward strand.
GCGCGGACTATCCCCTGGGGCACCCTTGATGCGCCTTGCCCCAGAAAACCCCAGAGGCTGCTTTGGGGTTGGGGGCACAGCAGCCAAGGAAGGTGGGCTCTGTTCCCAGCAGTCAGTTCCAGGACGGAGCAGGCCAGGGGCTGGGGCAGACGGGCCTCAGCCAGGAGGAGCCGGGAACTGAGGCCTCTGGAGGCCTTGAACTCGACAGAGGCTTCCTTTTCCTCTATGAGTAGCTCAACTGTTGCCCAAACCCTGCTTTTGGCTAGGAAGCAGGTAAGGACCCCTGTGTTTGTCTCCGTCCAGAAGCCCTCCTCCTCCTGGTGACAGCACCTGCCTTTGCTCTGGGTGCTGGGTGGTGTCCCAACAGGGGCACAAGCTGTGGCCCCTCCATTCCCTGCCTCCAGGGCCGCATGAATGTGACTGGGGCCCTTCAGAGCCTTCCTGGGGTCAACATACAGATATCTCAGTCTTGGGAGCCCTGTGACTGCTAAGCTGGAGACATAGGAAGACACGCCCTAGCAGACACAGTCTCTCTCAGGCAGAGAGAGAAAAGGAGGCGCCAGAACTGGGGAAGCAGAACCAGGAGGGGAGCCCTCAACAGCCTGACCGAGCGCCTGGATCCGTGTATACCTGAAGCCCGGACATCTGCTCATAGACTCGTCCCCTGAGCCAGTCAATCGCCTCTTTTCACATAAACTGGTTTAAGCTTCTGTGACTTGCTACCCTGAGCCCGATTGACCCCACTGGCACATGGACACTTAGTGCACATCTGTGGGGACACACGTTTCTGGGGTACACGTGGGGGATACTGCTCTCCTCGATAATAGCCACATTTTTCTCTATTAGAGGGGTTTGTATTTTCAACCCAAGGTGTCTCGCTCCGCAAACGACACGGAAAGCCTCTGTCTGGGCTCACCTGTGGCATCCAGAGCCACCGGACGGAGCCAGGCTCCCCAGCTGTGCTGGCACAGGTCTGCCACCTGCGGTGAGACCAGACGTGCCCATCACACAGAGCCCCACAGAGGAAGAAGGGCCCTCTTGTTACCGGCGCCCCGGGAAGGCTGCTCCGGCGAACACCGGAGCTGAGCACCGCCCCCACGGGCTCAACCCACTCGGGACGGCGCCCTCTGGGAGTGGCAAGGATGCCACCTGGACCTTCCCTCGGATGATGTCTGCTCCAAATCTTAGGGGAGACATGTCTTGTGTTTGCCGCCCCCCTCACTTGGCACTTCCTGATTCCCCACTACCCCCTCAGGTTTGGGGAGCCCCCATGAGGGATGTCTCATCTGTGACCAAAGGCAGGTGACCGGGAGGATCATGGGCTTGGAGGGCAGGTCACAAGAGGCATGGTAGGGGACTTGGGGACAAGGGACAGACCTGGGAGAGTGAGGGGGAGGGTCTGCCGGCAGCTGGGCGAAGTAGCCAGCACCCTCCCCAAGGCCGACAAGGCACACTCTGCCCCTGCCGGCCCCGGCCTTGACCTTCTCTTGGGCTCTGAAGCTGTGCACCCCTCCCACCCCTGCACCTCCACGGGCTTTGCTTCAGCTGACAGTCACCTTTTTGCTCTCCCTGTGTCCCTCCCGGCAGCCCCTGCGGGCACCCGTATCACGGTGGACCCGTGGTCAGGGACATGGGTCTTCTTGGCACCCGTGGGCCCTTGGGAAGTGTCTGCCGAGAGAAGGAAGGAGGGGCGGGCTTCCTCACTCTCCTGACCCTGTTCTGTCACCAGACCCTGCCGCTGGCAGCCTGCGAACTAATTAGGGCTTCTTCTGGATTACCTACATTTTGCACCTCGCCCTGTCTTCCTTGTCCCAGTCCTGTCCTTTGGGGCCAGGGGCCAGGGTCAGGCTCTGGCTCACCTGCCAGAAGGGAAGACAGGATGGCTTTGTGATAGAGGCACAGACGGTGCTCTGCGGGAAGGGAGCTCCGGAGACCCTTCGAAGCCAGGCTCAGAGCGTGGCCCCTGGGCTTGGGTCCGGGTCACGTGCACAGATTGTGTGAAGAATTCAGATTTAAAAAGACCTACTTTCCGGTCAGACAACTTCCTGCTACAGAGCAGATGGGGCGGGGGCATCCGAACAACGCATTTGCACACCCCAGGTTTTCAGTGAAGGCTGGGCACTGAGCCAGGCACCAGGCCAACCGCTTTCACCCTCGGGCCCTGCTCAGCCCTGCAGCCCCGGGACGGCCCTGCCCAGGGCGGGGTGCAGCGGACGGGTGTGGCTACGGACTCAGGACTTCAGGCTGATCTCTAAGCCACTTATCTAGAGAAGGAGGGAGTGTCACCAGGAAATCAGGAGAAGCCTAAGTTCTTGGCCAGCTGAGCACAAATTCTCCAGGCAGTGGCAGCGGGTCCACCGTGAGCCCTGATTTATGCCCCACTGAGGAGGGCGCTGGCAGCAGATGAGGGCCCTAACTGCAGAAGGCCGGGGCAGGGGGGTGGAGGGGAGGGAGGGAGGGCAGCTCCCCAGAGCATGCTTCCTGCCCTCAAGGTCCAAAGGGCTCTGGCTGGAAGCTAGAAGCTCCAGGGCTCCTGATGGCTGACCAGGGCGGGTGTCCCTCTGCTCCCTGGGGACTAGAGCTGGGAGAAGAGCCCCGGCCCCGTGGCTTGTGTATTTTGAAGGGGAAGGAGGCCCTGGGCTGTGCAGGGGACCTGGAAATGAGGACCCAGGGCTCTCTCCTCCTTTCCTCCGGCCTCCCCCTCAACTTTGCCATCACGTTCATCCATAAACACACAAAGGAGGATTCCGGGCCTGGGCCCCAGGTCAAATTCCAGGGAAGGGCTTGCCCTACCCCACAGACCTAAGGTTAGCTGGGGCTCCAAACCCTCAGATGGCTGGTGTAGGCACTGGCCTGGTGTCTTCGTGTGTGGCCTTGTTCTGTGGCCTTGGTGTACCCGGGGACGGGCCCAATCGGGTCTGTGGTGGCCTGTGGGATAGGAGAGTCAGGCCTGCAGCCTGGTGCCCACCATGCACCTTGGGCAGGCATGAAGGGATCCCGGCTGGTGAGGTGGGCGTTCTGAGGGTCCCCCAGGCCCTCTCCCATCCCCGCAGGAGTACTCGGGTCTTCACAGAGACCACTCCCCCCCTTGCCCATTTCCTTCTGCTCTGCTGCTGGCCCTGCCCCCCCACCCCCTTCCTCCTCCTCCTCCTCCTTCTCCTTTCCCCCTCCTTTCTTGCCTCATTTTCCTCTTCTCCCTCCACATTTCCACTTCTCTAAGTCCTGGACCTAGGTGGGCACTGACAGCTGGCGTCAGACCTGCTGGATTCAGAGGAATGTCACTGACCCTGAGTCTGCGGCCTTGGGTCCATTGCTTCTGGGACGCACCTGCCAACACCCAGGACACTCATCTTTCCGACTACGCATCATGCACCTCTCCTCTGGAGCAGAGGGCAATGCCACAGAGTCCCCAGGGCCTTGTCCTGGACACAGTGACCATTCGGTTCCAACCTTGCCCACTCCCCTGCCATCTGGTCCTCATGCTGAGCCTTGTCCGTCTCATTCAGATCACAGAGCATCACCCACACACCTTGCACCCATCCCATAAACGTTCCCCGAGGACCCACTGTGCACCTCATGCCCTACTTGTCAGGTAGAACTGCGGGCAAGGGACTTAGTGCCATCTTCAGCCGGGGAGATGGGCAAGGAGAAAGCAGCCCACAAACGAACCATGTGAGGTCTCAGGAATGAGAGCTCTGAAGAGAAATGTAGCCAACGAGCCACTGGGGCAGAGACCGGGGGAGACCTCTCTGTGGAGGTGACGGGAGGTTATGGGGGAGACCCTCCGGGGCAGATGGAGTCACAAGGGCAAAAGGCCAGAGGGTAGATGTGGTGATCTGTGTGTTTAAGGAGCAGAGAGGGTCAGAGTGCAGGACAGCAAGGGCAGAGGAACCTGGACATTGTGGGAGGGGCAATGGGAACTGTCATGTCTGCTGAGCAAGGTGGACATCCCTGCTGCCGTGGGGACTGTGGTGACCCAGAGGAGGTCAGAGCCCGTGTGGGGTGAGGAGGGTGGCGGCAATCACGGGAGATTGGTTATATTGGGGGGGGGGTACTTTGTGTGTGTGCGTGTACATGTATGCTTGTGCATATATACACTCCTCAGCTCCTGCTGCTGAAGCAATGGTACTCCGGTAACAGTGAGTACACCTGCAGCCCTGATCCTGGCTTCTAAGCACCACTCCCCACTAAAAGGAACCAGGACTTCTCGCAGAAATGGCTGAGCTCAGGGCTGGGCAGGGAGGGTCTAAATTGAACCGGGAATATCCTGTGCCAGGAGAGGAGAAGGGCTCTAGGAATGATGGGGACATGCTTGAATGCTGATAGGAAGGCCCCACAGAGTGGGAGGGGGCGGGACCACGAATGCAGCCCACACCTGGGTGGGAAGGTATGGGCTCCCTGCTGGAAGGATTCCACACAGGCTGGGAGGAGCAGAGGCCTGCATCTGGCCTGGGTTGATTAGGGTCAGGGACTGCAGGCTCTGAAGGGAGGAAGGCAGTGGGTGCGTGGTTGTTGCAACCCGGGAGCCAGGGGCCAGCTGGAGAGAAAGAGGTGGTGGTTGGGGACTATTCCACTGACTTTCCTGGGGGTGTCTACAGGCTGCGCACATATGACCCATGTCCTCCTCCTACCTGACCCCACCTGAGGGGCTTCATTTCTCAGCGGCCTTCGCGGAGGTCGGCCATGCGTTTCCCTCCCGACACTGACACTCTTCGGTGGTCACACGTCCCTGCCCAGGCGGCCATTCCCAAGAGAAGTGCCTTGGGCTTGACCTCCCGAGGCCACACTGCTCACACCTGCCCAAGCTCCCATGAGCCCCAGGACTGGCCCCGTCCACCGGGTGGCGGGCGTCCACTCCTGGGTGAGCAGAGGCTGGGCATCTGCGGAGGCGGACCCGGTCGAGCAGGGGTCCCTCTGGGATTTGGTCAGCTCGGTTGCACCCCCAGGCCTGAGGGCTGGCTTGGGTTGGGTGTGTGCACATGTGGGTACCCGTGCAGAGTGCAGATGTGGGGTGCCGAATAAAGAGTGCAAGTGCAGGGTACTGAATGCAGGGTGCAGGATGCCAGGCGGGAGTACTCGGCACGTGTGCGGGATGCGCGTATGGGACACGGGTGTGGGGTCGAGACAGTCCCCACCTCTGGTCCTGCGGCCTCCACTCACATCCACTTGGCGGGGAAGCGAGCGGGTCGGCCCAGGCTAGCTCAGGGCTCCCCGCGCAGTCCCTGGGCCACCAGCGAGGCTGGTGCCTGGGCCACCAGGGCTGGGGGGCCTTCCGGAGCCCGTTCTCCTACGGCCAGCGCGGCCCCTTTAAGCCGCTCGCGCACGCTCCCGGGGTGGGCGCAGGGAGGAAGCGCGCGAGCGTGCGCGCGCCGGGGCCGCGGCCGGGCCGTGCGTGCGCGCGCGACGTGCGCGGTGACGCGGCGTGGGGTTTCCCGAGGCTGCGGGCAGGGGCCGCCGCGCCCATCCCGATGGCTGGAGGCGTCTGAGGGGCGGACGGAGGCGGCGGCGGAGCGGGAGCGGGAGCGGGAGCGGGAGCGGGCGCGGGCGCGGGAGTGGAACAGCCGCCGCGGGACCGGACCGAGCCTCGCCGGCGCACCTGCCCGCAGCGCCCGCGGAGCGGCCCGAGCGCGACCACCTCCAGAGCGGCGGCCGAGGCGGCTGAGGCGGCTGAGGCGGCTGAGGCGGCGGGGCGCGGGCGCGTCAGGCGGGACGAGGTGAGCGCGGCAGCCCCTGCCCCGCGACCCGGGCCACGGCCCCTCCCCACAGTCGCCTGCCAGGAGCCGCCCCGCCCCCACCCTCCCCGCCCCCACCCCGTCGCGGGGCCGCGTCTTCCTGCCCCGCCCGGGTGGGGTCGCGGGCCGGGAGCGGGCGGGGACCCTGCGGGCTTCGGCTGGGGCCGGGGTCTGGGCGGTGGTCCGGTGGCCCAGGTCCGGGGTTCGGGATGTGCGGCCGGGGTCTGGGCTCTCTGGCCGGGATCAGGGTCCGGATTTCGGGCCCTGGGGCCAGGGTCGGAGGGGCTGGAGGCTAGGGGTCTTGGGGCGGGGGCTTGGGACCCTGAGGCCAGGTCTGCGATCCGCGTTCTGCGGGGTCCGGGTTCCAAGCCCGCGGTCCTGGGTTCTCGGTCTGGGGTCCCGGGTCGGGGTCCGCCGTCCTGGGTCCTGAGTCGCGGTCCGCGGTCTGGGACCCGGGGTCCGGGGTCCTGGGTCGGGGTCCGCGGTCCGATCCGGCCCGATCTCACGGGGGGCTGTGCGCGGGAGGCTGGCCGGGGAGGAGGTGCGCTGGGCCGGGGTCTGCAGGCCGGCCGGGTCCGGGCCGCGAGAACAAAGGGAGCGGCGGGGTTCTGCAGGGGGTCGAGGTGCTCGTCCCTTGTCTCGGGGAAACGCCGTTTTAAATACACCTTTTCTGGGGACTTTGAAGTTGGTGCTTGCTGGTGACACGATGAAGAAAGGGGGACAGTGAAATGAGGAAGCTGAGGCCCGGCCGGCGGCTGCCCGCGGGTGGCAATTCGGGGTGGATTTAAGGCAGAAACAAAGAGCTGTGCCGGGAGGACCGAACGGTGCGATCCTCGGCTATTTTCGTTTTTACCGAAAAGTGGGAGGCAGCCCCGTCGCGAGCCCGTCGTCGTTTTCCCCTCGCCGGGCGCGGAGCCCGCGGGGCGGGGCGGGGCGGGGGGCCCGGGAGGCCGGGCGGCGGCGGCCCCCCGCGGCGGGGCCGGGCCGGGGTCCGCGCGCCCCCGCGCCCCCGCGCCGAATGAATGGCTCGGGCCAGGCCCCGCTACAAGATGGCGCGTCGCCGCCGCTGCCATTGTCAGCCGCCGCGCGCTCCCGGCCTCCTGCGCCCCGATTGTGCTTTGGGCCCCATTTACATTATTTAGAAGGGACAGGGTGGGAGGGAGGGAGGAAGTGACCCCGGGCTGCGTGTCGCCCTTCGTCCTGCGAGCTTTTCGGTGGCAGCGGTGGGGGTGGGGGAGGAGTTGAGCTGAAAATTCCACCCGGGTGGTGGCTGAGCCATTGGACTTTTGAAGACACCCCCCCCCCCCCCCCCGTATTTTTCCTTGCGAATTATGTTAGGTTCAGAAGGTATCGAAGCGTGTCTTAAGTCCTTTAAATTATGTAGTTAGCATACGGAAGTAGTACTGGCTGTATCTACTTAATTCCTCTTTGTGGAAGCTTTTTAGTTTGGATTGTGAGATTTCATTTACTGAAGAAAAACAGCGATGTATGAATTTTTATGTTGGGAAGGGAAGTTACTGGACATTGACAGCTACAGAATACATGACTGAATTTGTGTGTCAACGATGTAGACCTCTTAAACTGTGGTTTTAGTTGGGGGGTGTTTTTTGTGTGTGTTTTCGTTTTACAATCCATCTGATAACAGTGATCTCAATATTTGATGATTAAGCAGCTGCTTATGAGATTGATTATTAACTAAGAAAACGTCTAGATTATTTTTATGATTACCAAATAAATGGAAGTAGTATTGGCTCTGTAAGAATTTCCTTTTAAGTCTAGACAGTGGGTGAGGTCTTTAGAGTGTTAGCAGTAAGATTTTTACGTGAATTCTTTGCTTTTGAATTTGAAGCTTTAATCTTTTTTGGAGGTAGAGAAGTAAGGTCTTAGTCTGAATTGTGCTAAGGTAGATAGAGTCTATTCTAGATTCTTCCGGAAGGTATATATTGCAACAAGAAAGTGAATAGGCAGTTCCTTTTTTGCTTCCTTACTAATATTGGGTGTGTGGGTGGGGACAGAGTTGGTGCCACCAACATGGAAACAGTCTGAGAACCTCCACACAGCACAATTGGATGGTAGCTTTCGGCTTGATCGAACTCTCCAACGACTAGAGTTGGCCAGAAATGGAGAGCAACTGGGATGGTCCATTAGAGGCCAACTGGTCAGACCCTGTAGGGGGTGGGGGGTGGGGGGTGGGGGGTTGGGGGTGAGGTCTCCAGTCTTTGGTGGCTGTGAGGCCCGACTGCAAGGAGGTTAGTGCTCCCCGCCCCACAGGCATTGTAAGTGCTACAAGGTTTTCTTAGTGAGAATTTGGGAAAGCAAAGTTAAGTTTTGTGACCGTGCCTGTGGCTTATTCCCATTTCTTTCTGCTGGGGAACCAGTGTTAGGGCTACATTTCATCTGCTGGAACGAATGTGTATGGAGGAGATCGTTCATGCAGTTTTGACTCAGAACTGACACTTTCTCAAATGAACACACCTATCAGACAAAAGCCTCTCCAGTGAGGTACTGGAGTTCACAGCAGGGCTGTATTTAAATCACCAAAGAGGTGCTCAGTCACTTAATATCCACTGAAGAACATTCATGATACCTTAGGAAAGATTTCTTGGTTTGATATTTTGAGTTACTTCTGTTTTTTTTTTGGGGGGGGGGGGAAGTAAGTTTCCTCAAATTTAATTTTAATCTCTAAACAGATTTAAAAGAGTGTTAAAAGCCTGCAGAATAATGTGCTGTCTTTTTTTAAGGACTAAAACTTAAAACCTCTTCAGATTTTTTCATGCTTAGTGACTTTGATTGCAAAGCTTGAATCACCTTGGTAGACTTCTAGTGACAGCTTGAGAAAGAAAGGGACTGATTTTATGAGGAGTTAACTTAATTTTTAAAGCTTTGTTCTGTTACATTGCTAAAAATTTCTGTTGTCCATTGGTTTGATTGAAAAAGTTGTATTTCTCCAAATAGCTTTGAGAAAGGTCTTTAGGATATTTGTAGACTTACCATCAGTTGGCTTTTTAACGAATACATACTTTAATGAGTAACACTGATTTGATTTTAGACCTGCGGTATTGGCATCTATCTTCATTGGGTTGTTTTTTTCTCTCTGCCCGTGTTGGTTTTTCTGGCTCATGTTGCTTTCCAAATTGGATTAAATTCTTACTGTCTACAGACTTTGGCTTTGAAAAGCATTAGTGGATTGGTAACAGATATCCTCAATTTTATTATCTGGGCTTGACCATATGGCATGCTATATTATTTTGAAACCCCTATTAGTGTAAGTCCAGTAAGGCAATGAACAAAAAATCTTCAACTCTTTTAACGCTGGGAAAAATTCTCATCTCAGGTTTGCATTCATTGCTCTGTGGTTAGAGAAATTATGAAGCAGATGGGCCAGTTAAGTGTTTGGTTTTGTGAACATGAAGTGAAGGGGTAAAAGCAAGCTTAGATTGAAACAGGTCACATACGCATTTCACAAACGGACAGATGCGTTTGTGACACTGGAAGGAAGGGCGGTCTAAGTGTGTGTGGGGGGGTGTGTATACATTGAGTAACTCGACATCATGTTGATTATTCTGGGGGAAAAAAAAAAGGAATACCGTTTCTTTTTAAAGCTATGGGTGTTGTTCCAGAACTCTTATTTAGGAACTATAGACAATCTATAGACCTTCAAATTGGTCAGAGGATTTAGTGGAATGCTAAAAGCTTTTTAAACCTTTTAGCCCTCCTGTTCTTGTGGCAGTGCCTGCCTGGCAGTAGGTGCCACAGTAATCGATGGAAAGAAATTACTGCTGGCCTCCAGTGATCTAGAAAAGCTTCCCGTTTTGTAGAGCAGTGTTTTCTTTTTCTTTCTCTCTCTCTCTTTTTTTAAGACTTAAGTATCTGCTTATTTGACTTTTTGAAGTTTTAAATTTTTTAAAATTAGAATTTCTGGGCAAAACCATTTTTTTTTAAGTTTATTTATTTATTTAGAGAGAAAACACCAGCGGGGGAGGGGCAGAGAGAGGGACAGAGGATCCGAAGCGGGCTCTGTGTTGACAGCAAAGAGCCCGATGTGGGGCTCGAACTCATGAACTCTGAGATCAAGACCTGAGCCGAAGTTGGATGCCTAACTGAGCCATCCAGGTGCCCCTGGGGAAAAACCATTTCTACACGCATGGATTTAAAAGACAGGGGGCATCTGGCTGGCTCAGTTGGTAGAGCTCACCCCTCTTGATCTCCAGGTGTGAGTTTGAGCCCCACGTTGGAGGTAGAGCTTACTTAAAAAAAAAGAAACTACTTCTGAAATCATTGTTGCACTATGTATTAACTAACTTGGATGTAAATTTAAAAAATAATTTAAAAAAAAGTAAATAAAAGATCAAGTCAGGGTTATCTGGGGTAATTTTAAAGAGATTATTCAGTTGAACCTATATTGCCACTGATAAAAGGTTATGATTTAATAATGGCCCTCCTTCCTAGGGTGGCTGTTAGTTGACAGATGTGTGAAGCTCTTCGAGCAGCGCCTTGCCCACAGGACACCCATTAGCCATTTCTGCTGCTGGTGGCCTTGCTTTGTAAAAATTTCCTGAACCGTGATCATGTTAGATAATGTAAGAAGACAGCTTACTGAAAGATTTGTTTTTTCTTTCTTCCAAATGGTTCCCGAGGAATATCATTAATTTGGGGTACGGAGCATATGTGTCAGCTGTCTTTACAAATCCCTGTCATTTATTTACCACCACACCGTCTCCTGAGTTTTCTCACATTGTTTTCTTTTCTTGAAGGACTTTCTTTACCTTTATAGTAGAATTTTGATCCTATTTGAAATTTGGATCCTATTTGAATTTTGATCCATTTTGAAAACTGGCAGAATTATTTTTTTTTAAAGATTTCACCACAGCCTGAATGATGACTTGTTTTGATTTTACAAAACTTTGGTGTCCCTTGATTTGCCAATTAATGACAGTAATAATGAAATATTTTTCATATATCCTTATGAATACTATAACTGGAAATTGGTTTAACAAGTGCTTATTCAGTACCTTGTCTGTTAGGTGCTGAGGCTATAAACTGCCATAGAGTGGGCGTGGCCCAGGGCCTCACTGAGTTTATTGTTTGATAGAGAGCCTCACAAGCAGAAATGCAAAGGAGAAATGCACGGGCAGTGGGTTACAGGGTCAGCTAGGGTTCAGTGACTGCTTCTCAGAAATAAAGTGTGTTTTAAGTTGAGACCTGAAGCACCCTATATCTGGAGTGTGTCTGTCACGCATTTGGCGGGTGGAGGGGAAGGAAGGAGTGTTCCAAGGTGGGGGAGATGCTGTGTTTCTCATGCAGCCACCTTCCCTCCCTGTGTCTCCACCCAGAGCTGCGTCTATTGCCTGGTAGTGGTAGGTGCTCAGTGATTCCGTATCAGAATGAAAGAGAGCACAATAGCTCATCCAGGGATGGAAGTTCCAAAGGGCTGGAGGGTGGTAAGAAACGGACACTGAGAGCTCACAGTCTTAGGAAAGAGTTGCACTTGTACCTCAAGGGCTCTAGGGAGCCTTTAAAAAGTTTCAAAGAGCAGATTGAGGGGCGCCTGGGTGGCGCAGTCCGTTAAGCATCCAACTTTGAGGTCGTGATCTCATGGGACTCTGTGCTGACAGCTCAGAGCCTGGAGCCTGCTTCAGATTTTGTGTCCGCCTCTCTTTCTGCCCCTCCCCTGCTTACACTCCATATCCCACCCGCCCCCTTCTCACAAAAACATTAAAAAAATTAAAAAAAAAAAAAAAAAAAAAGGCAGATTGACCTAATCAGGACCATGGCATGGCACTTGAGCTTGGAGCGTGTTCAGATGAGAAAGGAAGACTATGGTCAGAGCTCCCGAATGGGGTGCTTGGTGTAGAGATGAAGGCGTCTGGACTGGGGTGGTAAAGCTGGTGGCTGAAAGACGGGGCGACTGAGTGGAAGGTAACAAGAGAAAATGACCTCAGGAGTCTGTCCTGGGCATCTGGATGGCTGTTTGGCATTTACTGAAATAAGGAGCAGGAGCTGGGGGGGTGGGGCGTGAGTTGAGTTTGAGGACCCTTGAGGCATTCCCATGGCCTCCAGCAAGGGTGGCTCAGCCCTTAAGCTTTCTGCTGTGAAGCTCTTCTCCCAGAGGTTCCTTGTACTGTTCACTCCTTCATTCAGGTCTTTGTTCGCAGACTCCCTCCTCAGAGGGTGTTCTCTCATCTCATGAATCTCTACCATTTAAAAAAATCTTTTTTTTTAATGTTTATTTTCCGGAGAGAGAGAGACAGAGCCACTAATCTCAACCATTTTTAACCTGCTCTGCTTTCCTCGTCCTTGTGCTGATCTCCCTGCCAGTTCTAAGCTCCATGAAGACTAGAAGTTTGGTACACTACAGTATTACCAAGTCTCTGAAACAGGACGCGTGAAAAATATTTGGATTTTGAATATGTGAATGTGGAGCTCTGGAGGAGTGGTCTGAATTGGAGGCTGGCCTTTCAGAGTTAACAGTATTTAGATGGTGATTGAAGTTTTGGAAATAAAGATTACTAGGAGCTGCGGAGGGGGGGGGTTAAAGTGTGATCTGTGATTTTTTATTTTTTTATTAAACTTTTTTTAACATTTATTATTTATTTTTGAGAGACAGAGCATGAGCGAGGGGAGGGAGGAGCAAAGAGAGGGAGACACAGAATCTGAAGCAGGCTCTAGGCTCCGAACTGTCAGCACAGAGCCCAAGGCGGGGCTCGAACCCACAAACCGTGAGATCATGACCTGAGCCTAAGTCCGAAGCTTAACTGACAGAGCCACCCAGGCGCCCCAGATTTTTTTATTTTTAATTTTAATAGATTTTTCTTAAGTAAATACCACGTCCAACATGGGGCTTGAACTCACAACCCCAAGATCAAGAGTTGCATGCTCTACCGACTGAGCCACCCAGGTGCCCCCTCAAAGTCTGATCTGTGACTCCTGTGGGTCCCTGAAACCCCTTTCAGGATCCATTCCATCAAAGCTACTTATACAGTCATTAAGATGCTACTTGACTTTCACTGTGTTGACGTTTGCATTGATGGCACACGAGCAGTGGTAGGTTAAACTGCTAGCTCTTCAACACAAATCAGGGCTGTGGGATGAAACCAGTTACAGTATTTATTGTAGTCGTAGTATTCTTCCTCATCATGAACTTGTGTTTAGAGAAATCCAGTTTGACATCTGATGAAGCATAAAAGTAAATATTATTATACTTTAACCCCGATACCTGTTTTCTTCCCGTCTGAGGCAAAATGGGAACTAGGCCTAAACGCGCGTGCACCCCAACTACAACAGCCTCTCCTGGACTGTGCCACACGCAGCATTGGAGGAAGAGCTGGCGGAAGGAGATGGCCGTTTAGACAGGGTTTTTGTATGGCAGACACTTTCTGAAAATTAACGAAGCAAACCAGATATTTCAAGGAACGTTACTGACAGTATTGTTGGCAGTGATGAAATTTGAGCTTTCAGATGGAAATTAGAATTTTGGAAAACTTGATTCTGCTATCATGAGCTTGACAGCTTCCCAGTATTTAAAGACTTTTCTTGTAGGTGATGGTACTTAGGAATGTTTCTTTTTAATATTATGTAATGAAATGTGTCAACATTTGGAAGATTTGCTTAATTCAGTGAACTGGTAGTTTCCCAGTGGCCTGTGTGTGAGGCTGCAAACTCACAGATGTTGTGAAAGATCCACTCAGAGCACAAATCCCACGGAATTTAAGATGTAATGGTATTAAAAATTAATTGACACAGTTTCAGATTCCACATCAGAACTTCCCTTTAGGATGCTTACCCACTTGTCAAGTTTTGATGTAGTATCAGAGAAGACTGCATGTTTATTTGAAATGGCTGTTGGGGCGCCTGAGTGGCTCAGTCGGTCAAGCATCCGACTTCAACTCTGGTCACGATCTCGCGGACTGAGTTTGAGCCCCCTGTCCGGCTCTTTGCTGACAGCTTGGAGCCTGGAGCCTGCTTCGGATTCTGTGTCTCCCTCTCTCTCTAACCCTCCCCTGCTTGCGCTCTGTCTCTCTCAGTAATAAATAATAAACGTTAAAGATTAAAAAAAAAAAAAAAAAAGAAAGAAAAAAATGTCTGTTAAAATACTCCTTCCTTTTCCAACTATGTGTCTGTGTGAGACTGAATTATCCTCATATACTGCAACCAAAGCAAGACATTACTGCAGCAGATTGCAGACGCAGATGTGAGAGGGGTGCCTGGGTGGCTCAGTTGGTTGAGCTTCAGCTCGGGTCACAATCTTGCAGTTCGTGAGTTTTCGTGGGGCTCTGTACTGACAGTGTGGAGCCTGCTTGGGATATTCTCTTTCTCCCCCTCTTTCCCTCCCCCTCCCCCACTTGTGCCTGTTCTCTCTCAAATAAAACAAAAATTAAACAAGAAAGAAACAGATGTGAGAATTTAGCTCTCTCCTCTTGAGGTGGACATTAAAACAGGTAGGCTAAATAAAATGTAAAATACTGCTGTCTTTTCATCAGATTACTTCTTAGTTATTTTTCGAAAAAATGTTCTTTATGGTAACATGTAATAGGCTTATTAAACGTTTTGAAAACTTTTGTGTTTTAATTTCTAACATAGTAAGTATATATAGATATAACCCACAGGGACAAAAGGCCTCTGATTTTCAGTAATTAAGAGTGTGGAGGGAGCCTGAGACCAAGCCATCTGAACAGCAGGGATTTGGAGAGCAGTGTAGTGGTTAAACCAGCTGGGCCACATCTAGGGCACTGGCCCAGGGTGACTGCGGGACTGGAGACAGGCACTGTGTCTCCCCTTTCCCCTGCTGTTTGCAGCATTACAGGTGTAGGATTGTGCCTTTTTCTGGGGAGAAGAACCCAGAGATTTCTGTAAAGGTTGAAAACCCATTGGTGCAGCTTGAGGAGAGGAAGAGAAGCTCCTGAAGGAGTGACCGGAAGTTGGGAGAATATCAGAATACAGCATTGGAACGGAGGACAGTCTTGGGTGGGGGTGGGGTGGGTTGGACAGAGTAGCAAATCTGGCTGAGAAGTAGACTGGGACTATTCAATGCCAAGATTCCCCGGGGCCCAGGAGTGACAGTGGGGTGTGGGAGGCTCTGAAGCAAAGGGGTGGAGAGGCGTGTGAGGAGGGAGGGCTCCGTTCCACCTGATTTCGGATAGAGTAGCCTGGCATTGTCAGGTGTGGAGAGGAAGGGGGCTGGGAGCGGGGAGCGGCGGTGGTCTGCTTATTCTGGGGGCTGAGCGGTGCCTGGGAGCAGCTGCTGTTGGGGCCAGGAGAGACATGACTCCACCCTGGGAGAGGGACGCCTGTCAGGTGGTGGGAAAGGCTGTGCTGAGAAGGAAGGCAGAGAGAGCAGGGCCCTAGAATTTCATTTTATTATTATGAAAAAATTTGTTTTAATTATTTAGTTCGAGAGAGAGCAAGAGCAGAGGGGCGGAGAGAGAGAGAGAATCCCAAGAAGGCTCTGCCCAGTTAGCATAGAGCCTGACTTGGGGCTCGAACTTCTGAGCTGTGAAATCATGACCTGAGCGAAAGTCAAGTCTTCTAAGTAATCTCTGCACCCGACCTGGGGCTCTAACTTACAACCCTGAAATCAAAAGTCACATGCTCTACCCACTGAGCCACCCAGGTGCCCCTTTAGAATTTCATTTTAAGGAAGGAGGTCGATGGGGAGCCTGGGTGGCTCAGTCGGTTAAGCAGCCGGCTTCGGCTCAGGTCATGAGCTCACGGTTTACATGAAGTATGTTGGGAGAAGTACTTTAGGATTTCCGTGTTGAAATGAATTCCTTCAAACCTTGACCCTCCGGGACCTCCACTTGGCATTCCCTTGGCAGTAGATGGCCTTCCATTTTGCCCTGTTGGTGATGATCCTGGTGCTGTTAGTTCAGGTTTGTGGGTGCCTCCCGTGCCAGGCACCGTGGTAAGAACTCACATCAACTCGGAGGTGGGTACTGTGAATAGCCACATTTCAGAGCTGGCTTAATGGATGGGGGGGTGCAGGCAGTGGAACCCATATTTGAACCTGAGTCATTTGCCTCCAGAGCTCTTAATTCTTACACTGTGGACCCTCCAGCATGAGCTGTTTCCCTTCCCCTTTCATCTCAGAAGACTTCTGTGTGGGCATCTGCTCCTTCATGTATTATTAAAGGGAAGATCCTTCCGCTTGAAAACATATTTACCAACAGTTTTATCTTTAGTTTCTTCTTCAAGGGTTCTGTTCGACCTTCAGACATGACTAAATGACCAAGTCTGGTTTTTTTTTTTAAGTTTTATTTTTATTTAAATAATCTCTACGCCCAACACGGGGCTTGAACTCATGACCCTGAGACCGAGAGTTGCATGCTGTTCTTACTGAGCCAGCCGGGCGCCCCTAACGTGACTGAGTCTTATATAACTTAACCCCCTAGTTAATCTTGGTATCTTCTGTGGCCACTCCTCAGGCAGGCGATCTGTTTCCACTGCTTCAATTCTGTATCCTGTCCTCATCCTCTGAGGATCTTTCTTCCCGTTCCCATTGTTTTTATAAAGATGCCCTTTTCAGTAAATCCATTTTAATCTTTAATTTTTGCATTTTATTTTATTTTTTTATTTTATGTTATTTTTATTTTTACAGTGAGTGAGTGACCTTGTGAATGCAAGCTGGGGAGGGGTAGAGAGAGAGGGAGAACCTTAAGCAGGGGCTCCATCTCACAACCCTGAGATCATGACCTGAGCCAAAATCAAGAGTGGATGCTTAACCAATTGAGCCACCCAGGCACCCCTAACTTTTACATTTTAAAAATAAAATGTTTAGTATGTTTATTATAGAAAATTAGGACTATAAAATGAGGGAGAATATGATTTCCCTATCAGGAAATAAGATTGTTATATTTCATTTGTTATGTATTATTTATATTCATTTTTTTAGAAGTTTATTCATTGTGGGGGGAGAGAGAGGGAATGTGGGTGGGGGAGGGGCAGAGAGCAAGAGAGAGAATCCCAAACAGGCTGACGCGTGGGCTCAATATCATGAACCATGAGGTCGTGACCTGAGCTGAAATCAAGAGTCGGCTGCTTAACCAGCTGAGCCACCCAGACACCCCTATGTGTATCCTATTCATACGTTTGTTTTGCATTGTTCACACGTAGAAGGGCAGAGATGTTTTTCCCCCAGATTGGGGATCACTGCATGGATATTTTCATTCTAATTTTTCTACTTTGTTGCATATTATGTGTATTTCTGAATGTTACTCATATTTGGTTTTTGTTTTTGTTTTTTTTTTAATGTTTATTTATTTTTGAGACAGAGAGAGACAGAGCATGAACAGGGGAGGGTCAGAGAGAGAGGGAGACACAGAATCCGAAACAGGCTCCAGGCTCCGAGCTGTCAGCCCAGAGCCCGACGCGGGGCTTGAACTCACGGACCGCGAGATCACGACCTGAGCTGAAGTCGGCCGCTTAACCGACTGAGCCCCCCCGGCGCCCCAATGTTACTCATATTTGAAAACATGAACTACCTGGCAAAGACTGTCCTTTCTTTCCACTGCAGATTAGCTCTACCCATGTGTTGGACATCCTGGTTCTGCTTCTGCTTAGCTTTGAGGCCTTGAGTGAGTTACTTCTATCGCATGTTCTCATCTTGGGGTACCTGGAAGGCTTAAATGAGATGGTGCAAACAAAACGTTCACCCTTCTGCTTAGCAGGTGCGAGAACTGGCACGTTGGCGTCCAGTATCACTGCTGCTTAGGATGTTTGACCCCTTGGCTTTTCCCCTTTCCTCATGTGCTTCTCCAGGCTGCCCGTGCTCTCTTGTCTCTGTGGTTGCCGTCTTCGTTAAGGTTTTCAGGGCTTCCTCTGCTTGGCTTTCAAATGTTAACTCCATTATTTAGCTGTGGGTGCTATGACAAATTATCGCAAACTGAGGGGCTGAAACCACAAATTTACTCTCACAGTTGTGGAGGCTGGAAGTCTGAAACCAAGGTGTTGGCTGGGCAGCTTCCTCTGATGCTTCCTTCTAGCTTCTGGTGGTTGCCGGCAATCTGGTTCTGCCTCTGTCTTCGCTTGGCCTTTTCGTCTCAGCATACGTCTCTGCTCTTAACGAGGTTTCCAGTCATTGGATTAGGGCCCACACTAATCCAGCGTGACCTCACTTGAAGTTAACTGATGGTATCTGCAAAGACCCTTTTGCAAATAAAGTCACACTTACAGGTGGATAGTGATTTTTAGGGGATACCGTTCCAAAAGCCACCGCAGTTACCTATAGCTTCATCCTTGACCCTGTTCTCCTTGAGGGTTCCTAACTCCTTCTTTGCCATGTCTTTACCCTCCTTTCATGGCCAAACTTGTAAACTGAAGTCTCCGTTGCAAGTTGAAGAAACCAACACAAGAGAACTTAAGTGGAAAGTTAAATGTTTTATAAGGATTCTTGATGTCTCTCACAGAACCAAAGTTCAAGAATAGAGGTGGGCTTTTCAGTCAATGTGGAGTCAAGGGATGAAAAAGACATTTGAGAATCTGTCCATCTCATTTCCATTTTCCTTGTTGGTAAGCACCTCTCTGCTTCTGCTTCAGGTAACAGTGCACTCCGAAATGGTCTTACTTTTTTTCCCCCCGTTTTTAGTATATTCTGCCTCTTGGCATTGAACTGGGTTGACCAACACCACCACCTCTTTGAAACACTCTCCTCTCGGGGCGCCTGGGTGGCTCAGTCGGTTGAGCGTCCGACTTCAGCTCAGGTCACGATCTCACGGTCCGTGAGTTCGAGCCCCGCGTCGGGCTCTGGGTTGATGGCTCAGAGCCTGGAGCCTGCTTCTGATTCTGTGTCTCCCTCTCTCTCTGCCCCTCCCCCGTTCATGCTCTGTCTCTCTCTGTCTCAAAAATAAATAAATGTTAAAACAAACAAACAAAAAAAACCACTCTCCTCTCTCAGTTCCTGGCTCCTTCTTACCTTTTGTTTGTCCTTCTTGATTTCTTTCCAGGTTTCCTCTTTTACCTGGCCAGCATGTTCTCAGTTGTCTGGCATTTCTCAATCTTGAGTCTAGGATTCTTTCTGTTCTTTGGCTCTCCTTCGGTGATCATGTCTGTTCCCATCTGTTGTCTTTTTTTTTGTTGTTTTTTGTTTAAGTTTGTTTATTTTGAGTGAGAGAGAGCAAATGGAGGAGAGGCAGAGAGAGAGAGAGAGAGAGAGAGCCCTATCTCAGCCAGGCTCTGTGACGTCAGTGCAGAACCCGACACGACGTGGGGCTCAAACTCATAAACTGAGATCATGACCTGAATTGAAGTCATCTGCTAAACTGACTGAGCCATCTAGGTGCCCCCATTGTCTTTTTTTTTTCCTTTTTAAATATTTATTTTTGGGAGAGAGAGAGAGAGAGAGACAGAGAGACAGAGCATGAGTGGGGGAGGGGCAGAGAGAGGGAGACAGAATCCGAAGCAGGCTCCAGGCTGTCAGCTGTCAGCACAGAGCCTGACGTGGGGCTTGAACCCACAAACCGCGAGATCATGAGCTGAGCCAAAGTTGGATGCTTAACCTACTGAGCCACCCAGGTGGCTACCCCAGTTGTCTGTTTTAAAGGCTGTTTACTGATGGTTTTGATGACTTTCAAATTTATCTCTCCAGCCTTTCTGACCTACAGACCCATCCATCCGCTTGTCAGCCCCACATCTCCATTCCTTTTGCCGTTTTCAGTGCTGAGTCACTAACACTTTTAGGTCTCGGTTTGAGTGTCACCTCCTCACATAGGCTTTTCCTGGTCACCCCTCTTCCTAGTCACGTTGATTGGCCACACTTAACCACCTTTATGGCATTTCATCTCATATAGTGACAGAATAGTGAAAGTCCTGCCTCTTTTTTTTCCCTAACCGGCCCAGGTTGGAAGTAGAGGGCACCTCCATCGGGCTGTGTATGTAGGCAGGGCTGGTTCTGTGCATCTGACTCCCTGGAAGTGTCCATCGGTTCATCTGTAAGCCCAGGACTCGGGGATTTTAGACCAGTGCCCCAGCGAATCTGCCACATGGTCAGGCTTGGGGACAGTGGCCTATGAGACCATGTAGCCAGGACCTGAAGTTCTGGGTGGTTTTCTCAAGAATGGGTAAGAGAGGGGCGCCTGGGTGGCGCAGTCGGTTAAGCGTCCGACTTCAGCCAGGTCACGATCTCGCCGTCCGTGAGTTCGAGCCCCGCGTCAGGCTCTGGGCTGATGGCTCGGAGCCTGGAGCCTGTTTCCGATTCTGTATGTCTCCCTCTCTCTCTGCCCCTCCCCCGTTCATGCTCTGTCTCTCGTCCGTGAGTTCGAGCCCCGCGTCAGGCTCTGGGCTGATGGCTCCGAGCCTGGAGCCTGTTTCCGATTCTGTATGTCTCCCTCTCTCTCTGCCCCTCCCCCGTTCATGCTCTGTCTCTCTCTGTCCCAAAAATAAATTAAAAATGTTGAAAAAAAAAAAAAAAAAAAAAAAAGAATGGGTAAGAGAGTTATTATTGGCAAGACTGCGGGTCTCCTGCTGATGGGATTTGGGTTTGGGGTGGCTGCTGTGGACCCGGAGAGATGAGATGGGGGTGGGGAGGGCATCTCCTAGGCATTGGTAGAGTCAGCCCGGGAGTCTTGGTGCCAGATGCTGATTGGGAACGCGGTGAAATCGTGCTTTTTAAATCAGTAAGTGGCCATCATGCTCTCTTTACATTTTCTTAAAATAAAGGAACTGACCAACACACATTTCCTGTCACTTAAAACTTGACATATTCAGGAAGAGGCTGAGCTGCTGAGGAACAGGCTGCACTCTGAGGAAGTTCCCTTAGGCTGTGAAAGAAGGGCTTTAAAATAGCTCTTGTAGTCCAAACATTTTGCTCCCAGATTTAGATAAGGCGAACTTAAAAACAGTAATAAAATTGAAAGCTTCTAAAATTGTTGAGATTAATTAATTAATTGTAAGTCAGTGGGTAAACGATTCTTTTTTTTAAGTTTGTTTTTTTTTTAACATGTATTTCTTTTTGAGAGACAGAGAGACAGAGCATGAATGGGGGGAGGAGCAGAGAGAGAGGGAGACGCAGAATCCGAAGCAGCTCCAGGCTCCCGGCAGCACAGAGCCCGACGCGGGGCTCTAACTCACAAACCGCGAGATTGTGACGCGAGCTGAAGTTGGCCGCTCAACCGACTGAGCCCCCCAGGCACCCCACGATTCTTTTTTTTTTTTTAACAGCAGAGCAGCCTTGTAGGAACTTCTCTTGTTCCTGTACTTATTCAAAGAACTTGGGGCTCTTGGGGGGCTCAGTCAGTTGAGCTGCCGGCCAACTTCAGCTCGCGTCACAATCTCGCGGTTTGTGAGTTAGAGCCCCGCGTGGGGCTCTGTGCTGCCAGCTCGGAGCCTGGAGCCGCTTCGGATTCTGTGTCTCCCTATCTCTCTGCCCCTCCCTTGCTCCTGCTCGCTCCTCGCTCTCTCTCAAAAATGAATAAATGTTAAAAATAAAAACAAAGAACTTAGCAACATGTAGGTATTTACATAATAAATATATCTCTTGACTCTGTTAGTTTTTTGTGTTTTTTTTTTAACATTTATTTATTTTTGAGACAGAGACAGAGCATGAACAGGGGAGGGGCAGAGAGAGAGGGAGACACAGAATCTGAAACAGGCTCCAGGCTCTGAGCGGTCAGCACAGAGCCCGACGTGGGGCTCGAACTCATGGACCGCGAGATCGTGACTTGAGTCGAAGTTGGATGCTTAACCAACCGAGTCACCCAGGCGCCCCATCTATGTTAGTTTTTAAATGGCCGAACACGCGTTGGTCTGTAGCAGTGAGCGCTCTGGATGGAAGAGAGACTGCTCTGCTCCTGGAAGTGGTACGTTTCTCCATCTCCAGTACAAGCTTTTTCTACTTTGCTTTTAATTTTGATCTTTCAGATCAACCTTGTACAATAGAATTCCTTTTCTGTGATGGGAATGTTTTATGATCTGCGTTGTTCAGTATGGTAGCTTCTAGCCATGTGTGGCTATCGAGCACTTGAGATGTGGCTCAGGTGACTAAGAAACTTTTAGTTTTATTTAGTTTTAATACAGTTAAGTTTAAAAAACCACATGTGGCTAATAACAACCCCTACTGGATAGCACAGTCCTAGACTGAGTGTCTGGGCTGCCATTAGTAGAAATTTGGGAGGTTTGAGGAAAAGTCTCCATATACAGAGTGAGAATTTGGGAAATTAAAGTCCTTTCAGTACTTCTGTTTAGCAACCCTTGCCTGTCTAGTTGGGAAACTATACCGTGTGAATCTTGGGGTGCTTGTCAGATGCGATAAATGTATGTTTAAAAGAATAGTTCAGGGATGCCTGGGTGGCTCAGTCAGTTGAGTGTTCAGCTCTTGATTTCGGCTCAGGTTGTCATACTGCAATTTATGGGATCGAGCCCCTCATCAGTCTCTGCGTTGACAGTGCAGATCCTGCTTGAGATTGTCTCTTTCTCTGCCCTTCCCCCACTGTCGAGCTCACATGCACTCTTGCGTGCTCTCTCTCTCCCCCTCCCTCTTAAGATAAACATTAACAAAAAGAATAGTTTATATTGCATATAGAATTGGAATTTTGCTAGTCAAATTTACTTTTTTTTAATGTTTCTTTTTGAGAGAGAGATCGAGAGAGAACGTGAGAGGGGAAGGGGCAGAGAGAGAAGGGGACAGAGGATCTGAAGAGGGCTCCACGCTGACAGCAGAGAGCCGATGTGAGGCTCGAACCCACAAACTGCAAGATCACAACCTGAGCTGAAGTCGGAGGCTCAACCAAGTGAGCCACCTAGGTGCCCCCAGTCAAATTTACTTTTAAATATTTTACACCCCCCCCCTTTTTAAAAAATATACACAGTCCCTAAACTTGCTGTACTTAAAGTATTTGGGATCTTGGTTTTGGCTAGTTTTAGCTACTTATGTCTTCTTGTGGTCTTTGGAGCTCACCCAGAAGCTAGGATTTGAGTCTCTGTTAGGGGTCAGGCACTGAACTGAAAGGGCCCTTGAGGTACTTTGGTTTTGCATCTGTCTTGTGTCTCCTGTGGGAACAGAGGAGCAAAGTCCTTGTGGGTAATCTTTGCAGGATTGGGTAGAGGCCACCACGAGTGTCTGTTTCACTAACTGTCCTTTGGCGATCGAGGAGGAAAAGAATACGTAGGTATCAACCCAGATCTGAAGTTAACAGAAGACTGCACAAGGAATGCCCCCAAAGTAATGAATCCTTCCTTCCCTTGTGGAAGAGCCAGTCCCCCTCGAGGTGCAGACAACATTCTGCTCTTGCTTTTTGTCTGGAGACGTTTGTAGTTGTCACAGCTTGGGGTGTGCTGTAGGACTGCTACTCCACATCAGAGGGTTGGGCAGCTCAAGATGTCAGCAGTGCCAGTGTTGAAAGCTCTGACTTAAACTGATATGCCTTCTGCAGTGACGAAAAATTCATCATGGCGTACGTTAGTTACTTACCGCTGCACGACCACAAACTGCCCTCCAATGTAAGGACGTAAAACAATGACCACGCATTCACCTTTGTGCTAGGGCAGGGCTCAGCCAGGAGAGCTCGTCTCTGCTCTGCATGGTGTCGGCCGTGCCCACGGTTGCACTGGCAGTCATCTGGCAGGTGGGCTGGGGTCTGCGCTTCCTGGGCCTTACCGGCGTGGACTACTGGCCAGGGTGCCTCTGTTCTCCGCATGCCCTCTCCAGCAGGCAGCCCAGCCGTCCTGTGGCTGAGTTTCAAGAGGGCAGGAGCAGAAGTTGCTAGGCTTCTTGAGGCCATGCTTAGAAGTCACACAACGTCACCTTAGCTGCATTTTGTTGGTTAAAGGCAAGTTACAAGGTCCAGTCCACACTCTAAGTATAGGGAAATAGACTCTGGATCTTGATGGAAGGACTTGCAAAGAATTGGTGCATTTTTTTAAAACCCACAGATCTTTCGATAGAGTGGCATTTAGAATTGCCTGCTTTAGGATGTCCAGTTAATATTAAGATTTCTGTGGAATGAATTCTAAAAGTGAACATTAATTTGTTTCAATTAATTTAGCAAATATTTGCCAAATACTGTGAGCAAAGACACTGTGCTTGTTAATAAGTACTGGGCAGTAGTTTCTGATTTTATTCTGATGGCGGAGACAACAAATTTCTACCGTTATGGTGAGTGTTGTCGGATACTAGATGGAGAGGGGCGTGGTTTAGGGCAGTTGGGGAAGACCTTCCTGAGTGGATGACACCTCAAGGGTGTGAGGGAGCCAAGTAGGTGAGGGTAGAAAGAAGTGATTGCAGAGTTCTTGAGGTGGGGAGGACGCCTGGCCAAAGGGGAGTGCCCAGGGAGCAGAGTGGTGGACATGCATGTTGGAGGGAAGATGTCCTCGGTCACCAGTTTGCCCAGAACAGGTTTCAGTGTGCACTTGGCGAGCCGTGGTTCTGTCTGGTCAGTGCCTTTGACTTTCAGAAGTGCCCTGGTGTGGACAGTGCAGATTGTGGTTACCACACCATGGAAGAGAGTTTGGATTTTTCCTTGGTGCAGCAGGAAGCCATTGAAAGAGTTTAAGCAGGAAGTGACAAGATGTGAATTTTAAGATTGTTCAGATTGCTGAATGAAGAATGGATTGTTGGGGGAAGAAATAGAGGCAAAGGTCATTTAAAGGAGGCACTTTTTTTTAAGTTTTTTTTTTTTTTTTTTTTTTTAAGCATTTATTCATATTTGAAAGGCAGAGAGAGACAGAGTGCGAATGGGGGAGGGGCAGAGAGAGGGAGACACAGAATCCGAAACAGGCTCCAGGCTCCGAGCTGTCAGCACAGAGCCCGACGCGGGGCTCGAACTCACGGACTGCGAGATCATGACCTGAGCCGAAGTCAGCCGCTTCACCGACTGAGCCACTCAGGCGCCGCTAAAGGAGGGATTTAATGAAAGATGATGTGCCTTGGTTAAGGGTGGAGTGAGGAGGTGGGAAGAGAGGGGTAGATTTCAATCTGCTCTGGAGGTGGAACCAGCCAGAGTGCTGGTGCTGGTGGTTTGGGCGAAGGGGCAAGGGAGAGAGTTAGGCTGCCTCCCGAGTGTTTGCTTTGTAGACTTCAGGGTGGTGATGTGGGCCACTGGGATGTGGCCGCATGGGTGGGGCAGGTTTGCTGGCTGTCCAGCGGGGATCAGGAGCTCTGCTTGGAACATCTGAGGTTCCGAATGGCCGTAAGACGAGCGAGTGCTGGCTCATCAGTGTGTTCTCCAGGAGTCCAGTCTGGAAGTCAGAGATAGATGCTGTCGCCTGTGCACGGGATTGGCGATGGGAGCAGGAGTGGCAGCCATCAGCGGTCTGAAAGAAGAGGCATGCACAGGGGCAGCTCTTCAGTAAGCAGGGTGGGTGGGTAACTGCTCTGAGAGAGTGTGTTGAAGGGTCTCTTTGACTGAAGGACCGCGGGTACTAGGTGGTGAACCTGTGAGGTAGAGCTGATTGGGGTGAGTTGGAACATGGGAGGTGAGGAAGGAGACGCCAGCCATGGAGATGGGGTGGCAAGAAGCTTTGCCATGGAGGGGCAGCGGGAGGGCTTAGGCGTGTTGGAAGATCAGGTGGGCCCAATGGAGAGTTGTATTTTTAAATAGGGAGACTCTAAGCTTCTGTTTATTTGGGTGCATGCGAATCCCCCAGGGTCGTGATCAGTGCAGACCCTGACCCAGGCGGTGGGTGCGGCTGAGGCGGGGCTCTGTCAGGCCCCCCGCCAGGCTCCTCAGCGCCTCCCTTGCTGCCGTCCCTGGGCCGTGTGCTGAGAAGCCACAGTGGTGGAGGACATTGGTACAAGGGAGAGAGGCGGTCACAGAAGGCTGACACCCTGGGAGCCAGGGGTTCTCCTCCATCGGTACTGCCTCAGGCCCGTCTCCTCATCTGTGCCGGCCGTTTGGTTGGCCTTTCACTTCAGCTGCTCTCACGGCTTTAAAATTTGTCCTAATCAGTATGCTACTCTGTCCAGTTGAGCAAGTTAGCTGTGACCCAGGACACGTGATCGACCGGCTTTCAGCAACTCTTGTGAGGTTAAACAGCAGTTTGACTTAGTATAAAATTTGATTTGTTTGCTAACCGAGCAATGGGTTGAACCAGTTACCTTTCAGCAAACAACACTTTAGTGTCATTTCAGCAGTTCTCCTGTGCGGGAGTCTGCATAAAATGCCTGCCGAGCTCAGAATTTGAAGGTTTGGAAGAGACAGAGTGACATCAAGGAAGATGGCTTTGAGGGGTGCGTGGGTGGTTCAGTCAGTTGAGCATCTGGCTCTTGATTTTGGCTCAGGTCATGATCTCACAGTTTGTGGGTTCAAGCCCTGTGTCAGGCTTCGCGATGACAGTGCAGAGCCTGCTTGGGATTCTCGCTCCCTCTTTCTGCCCTTCCCTCCCTCCCTCCCTCTCTCTCTCTCTCAAAATAAATAAATACAATTTTTTAATGTGAAAACAAAAAAAAGAAAGATGGCTTTGAGGGGCGCCTGGCTGGGTCAGCCGGTGGTGCATGCTACTGTTGGCCTTGGGGTCGGTAGTTTGAGCCCCACGTTGGGCGTGGAGCCTACCTTAGAAAGAAAAGAAGAAGATGGCTTTGATTGGGAGGGAGTGGGATTGGATTTCAAACAAAACAAAAGATTTTTAAATCTAAGACTCCCAGCAAAGCAGCATGACAAGTGGGTGCAGGTTAACTTAGATACTCCCTGATGAACTGAATATAAGTAGCTCTGAGGCTTTATACGTAGTGACCTGTTACAAAATCGGGGACATTCTTGGGGGAGAAAGTTTTGAGGGTAATTGGGTCATCTGGAAGAAGAGGCAGAAAGGAGGAACCAGCTACATGATGAATAACTGTGATTAGACAAACAGGTTCCTCTCACTGCCACCCCCTCGTCTTTCCGGCTCATTAGTCCTGTGAGTGAGACGGCGGAGATTCACCAGGGGAGGAAGCGGGGACAATAAGAAAGTTCCATCTCCACGCACCTGTGCTGCTGCTCCTGCCCCTTCCTTTGACCTTATCCTACCTTAGAGATCCCCGGGAGGATCAAGATGCCTGTGGGGCCCCGGCCACAACTCATGCCTGTAATAAACTGTGTGGTTGCTTTATAGTGAAGTTCTGTTTTTAGTGTTATTACAAAACTCAGTAACTTGAGTCCTGAGTATCAAATAATGAATAGAAAAGACAAAGGAGTGAAGGTTCATGACAAGGGCCATGAGTCCTTATAAGATGCTTTTTTGCAAATAACTTATTCTTTTATAGAAACTAACTTTAAAGATAATTTTTTGAGTTCTTAGGCACGTAGACCAATGCCGTTTTCTTTTCTTTCTTTTTTTTTTTTTTATGGCTATTAGGTCTGAACCTTTTCTTTTTATAAAGAGAAAAGTGTGTTTAAGTCAGTTGTAAGACTATATGAAGGGCACTTAAGCAGCATTATTGAAGACAAGAGAGGGCTTGAACGGGTGTGAGTGCAGAACTTGAATGCGGGTTACCTGCGTACACATGCTGACGTATTTTAAAGATGTCACTTATTGGGGGGGGATGGATATTTGAGAGGAGGCTGTTCTATGAAGATGAGGGGGGAAAGTGTTCTATTTGATACAGATTTTAAAAGTATTATAAAGCATAGGTAGATGGAACAGAGTAGGCTAGCTGACAACCTGTCACCTTATGGGAATTTACTTCACGATTGGTGTGGCGTCTTAAATGAGTTGGGAATGGATGGATTTTAATGTGAAAGATGTTGGATCAAGGGGCAGTCTGCTGGGAAAAATAAAGTTGAAAACTCCACACTCCACAGCACATACAGGTTCCGGGTGGATTAAAGGATTAAATATAAAATTAACATGAAAGTACTAGAAAAATATTGGGGGATATATTTTATAACCTTAGAGGTGGGGTGTGTGAGGAAAGGATTTCTTCACCTGACACTAAGGCTACAAGCCATAAAAAGATTATCTGCTGAAGTACTCAGAACCTGTCTATATCAAAAGACACCTGATGGATGACCTTTGAACTGAGGCTCCAAAGCAGACAAATTGGAGAAAATATTAGAAATGTATATGATAAAGGGTTGATATCCTTAGTATAAAAGAGAAAATTTCAAAATAAATTATTCTGGCAATTTCATTTTTAGGAATTTGTCCAAAGGAGAAAATAACAGAATACTTATTACAACGTTAGTTATAAAAACAGTATTAAAAACAGTCTCTGTTAGAAACCATCACCTTGAATTTTGGAGGTAAAAGAAAACATTTGTCAATGGTGACTAGAATATAAACTCAGTGAGGGCAGAGAGCTCCATGACATGTGCTCTGACACGGTAGTATGTCTCGGAATATTTGGGGAATGAATAAATGGTTGAATCTCCCTGCCTGTCACTAGGGATTGGTTACGTTGAGGCACACTCACAGAATACTGTGCATCTGTTTAAAAAACATGTAAGGTGGCCCTTTTTTTTTTTTTTTTTTTTTTTTTTTTTTTTTTTTAAATTTTTTTTTCAACGTTTTTTATTTATTTTTGGGACAGAGAGAGACAGAGCATGAACGGGGGAGGGGCAGAGAGAGAGGGAGACACAGAATCGGAAACAGGCTCCAGGCTCCGAGCCATCAGCCCAGAGCCTGACGCGGGGCTCGAACTCACGGACCGCGAGATCGTGACCTGGCTGATGTCGGACGCTTAACCGACTGCGCCACCCAGGCGCCCCAAGGTGGCCCTTTTTTGTCACGAGGAGATGGCCACAGTGCAGTAAATTGGGAGGGGGGGAGAAGGATTATGTATAGTGTCATTTGACTCATCTGTGAAAAATTATGCACCTGCGTATCGAGGTCTAGAAGAAACACATGCCCCTTTTCACCCCTGTGGGTTGATAGGGGCAAGGGACACGTTATAGTAAGGGACTGTTTTTTCAGTATTTTTTGTGGAAAATTTACCAACATCATGATAATTAGGGAAAAGAAATTTTCATTTTGGAGGAAATGTAACGAAATATAATGACAACGTTTGAACGTATTAGAAGCTTCTCAAAGATAGCATAACTGAAGTAAGCGTATTACAGAAATCTCGGTAGTTTGAGCTTTTTTTATTGAAGTGTAATTGACTGAGTTCACCTTTGAGGTAGATGATTTTTACTGGTGCTGTAGTCTGCTCCTTCGTAGCATCTTATGTTCCTGGTTTGCTGTTTTTTCCTGCATCTTTTCATTTTTTGTAAAAGATTTAATGCCACGGGTATTGTTATAATTGACATATAACAACTGCAGTCTAAGTGTTTTTTATTAAGAATTTATTTTTTTAATTAAAATATTTATTTTATTAGAGAGAGAAAAAGAGCATAAACGGAGAGGGGGAGAGAGAGAGAGAAAAGAAAGAGAATCCCAAGCAGCTCCTGGCTGTCAGTGCAGAGCCTGGCACGGGGCTCGATTCTGTGAACTACAAGATCACGGCCTGAGACTAAATTCAGAGGCAGATGTTTAACTGGCTGAGCCACCCAGGTGCCCCTTTTAAGACTTTATTTATTTTTTATTATTTTTTTAAAATTTCTAATGTTTCTTTATTTTAGAGACAGACAGAGCACAAGTGGGGGAGGAGCAGAGCGAGCCGGAGACAGAATCTGAAGCAGGCTGCAGGCTCTGGACTGTCAGCACAGAGCCTGTCGTGGGGCTCGAACCCACGAACCAGGAGATCATGACCTGAGCTGAAGTCGGACCCTCAACCAACTGAGCCACCCAGGCGCCCCTAAGATTTTATTTTTAAGTAATCTCTACACCCAGCGTGAGGCTTGAATTTACAACCCCGGGATCGAGTGTCGCATGTTCTACCAGTGGAGCCAGTCAGGCGCATCTGGTGGTTTTCGATAACAGTACTTTATTTTTAAAAATCCTTATTTATTTATTATTTATTTTGAGAGGGAGAGAGGGAGGGAGGGAGGGAGAGCACATGTGCAGTGGGGGAAGGGCAGAGAGAGAGAGAGAGGGAGAGAGAGAATCTCAGGCAGGCTCTGTGCTGTCAGCACAGAACCCATCGTGGGGCTCAGTCTCATGAACCATGAGACCTTAACGTGAGCCAAAATCCAGAGTCGGAAGCCCAGTCAACTGAGCCACCCAGATGCCCCTAGTAATAGTACGTTAAAGTGATGTCAGACGGTAACGCTGCAGTTTGTCTCAGGCAGTGAGGCAAAACCAAAGACCTGGTGGGATTTACTGAGTGAAGCTCATCGTAGCTGATGTGGACTTCAGGTCCTGGGAAAGAGTGGAGGCGTCTACACCATTCAGTGGATGCCAAGATGTGGAGGGCAAGATACTGCTAGATGTTCAGCTACACTCATAACCTCTTGGTTAACATATAAATTGTAAGGGGTAGAATTCTACTTCAAGTGTAAATTTGTGCGTGGGGGGAATCTTCTGTCGAATGGATTTTCAGAATTGACTGTCGAGATTATGTAGTTTGATTTGAAGAAGCCGAGTTCATTTCTTGGAGCGCAGGAGTGTTCGGGGTATCTGACGTGTGAGTGCGCTCTCCAGGACAGCAGAAGCCGCTGCTTGGAACAGAGTTGGTAGGTGAGAAAAGACAACTCTCAGTGAAATTAGGAGGTCAGCTTTTGGTTCTAAGACAGTGGAGATTGACAGCATGTAGCTACTGTGGCCTGTATTTCAGGATGGTAACTGTAGCCATGTGCCCAGCACTGTACCCTAAGCCAGAGGTTGGCACAGCTACACCTGCTGTCTCTTTCTGTGTGGCCCAGGAGCTAAGAACGAGCTGAGAATGTGTTTTACATTTTTAAATGGTTAAACCAATTGGGAGGAGCGTACTTTGCAACATGGGAAAGTTCAGGGAAATTCGAGTTTGTACCCATAGGCAGTTGTATCAGAGCACAGCCTCAGTCCTCATGCGTGTCTGTGGCTGCTTTTGTGACAGCAGGAGCAACAGCAGAACCGAGTCTGTGCTTACAAAGCCCAGGACATTGGCTGCCTGGTGTCCACGGGAAAAATTGCCACCCCTGCTCTGAGCTCTTGACCAGCAGAGCATCTTTTGACCTCTTACCAGCAGAGAAGCAGCGGGTCTGAGGGTGAAGCAGTTGACCTGAGGTCACAGGGCTGGGACCCAGACTCACCCTCTGATCCCAGACTCTTTGTGCAACTGACCTTCAGCACGGCCTCTGCAGAAACACTGCTGAACATGGTTCCCCAGGAACACGGGTTGTTTTCCTTAACGGTGTTCCTGTTGTCAGTCATGTGCTGACGTGCGCTAAGCTGACCGAGTATTCCGCAAACAAGATACATAGAGATAGGTTTTCTAAATTCTTCCAGTTTAAATTCCCTCTGGAGTCTCACTGTGATGTTTGAAATTCGGGTGTTTATGTACTGGAAGTACCTTCTTGGAAGGAGAATTTCTCTGGGATGGATACTTGTACCGAGGAGGGTCTAGAGATGAACTCTGAGGATAAGGCGTAAATTCTTTGGGTTTATTTTTTTTAATTCTCTTGTAGTTCTCAGGACACCTGGGACATATTGGGACTTAAATCAGTGTGGGCTTAGCCACGAGAAAGGCACTTCTATCTCTGAGGAGGCATTTCTATAAAGATGGTTGTTACGTGTACAACTGTGTGTAGTGTCAGTTTCAGGTGGCCAGCGCCCCCGCCCGTCTCCTTTCCAGGGCAGCAGCCACTGGGGCGGCGTCGCCTGTCTGAATTGTCCAGTGTGCTTTCACTGGGGGATGACCTTGAATATTGCCTATGTCAGTCATAAGTTCTTGCACGGTTTACGTGGTTGGGCATTTGTCACTTAGTCTCTTTGTCCTGCGCGGCCCTCATCGCTGCCTCTAAGCTCGCACTGCTCCGGAGCCTGCCCACCAGGAGCTGCTCTCGCTGAACTGCTTTGATGGCTTGGAAAACCTACAGGCCATTCATGGACTCTGTCGACAGGCAGTGGGGAGGAACAGCGACTGAATTCTCAGAGGGACATTTAGGGTTGTTAACAGTGTGGGCTGTACTACTGTTATCTCCTAGGTAGAGGCTGGGGTGCTGCCCGGCACCCCGCGGTGCACAGGGCTGCCTGGTGTGAGCGCCCCCGATCTCTAGCCTAGCACCACACCCTTGGAAGGTCGAGGGCTGTGGGCTGTGTAGGGTCCCCTTTTAGGTTATGGTGGCAGTTTGTGTGGCCTTGGCCCGCTGCGATTCGAACTCAGCTGCCTTCCCTCCCCATGGTGTTTCCGAATGTCCCCAAGGGGTGATTCCCTGCACTCCACTGAGCTCTCGTTCGTTTCTTTATCTTCCTGCGGGGCTCATTAGTTGTACTTCCATAAAAATGGAGTACTTTATACCACTGGGTAGTAAACTTAGGAAGCGGGGAGCACGGCCCCCACACTGTGAAGAGGAGTTAATGGGCAGGCCACACCCCAGTTAGATGCTTGTCAGTCTCCTGATTGCCCGGGCTGCCAAACCTTGGAGGCTCAGAGCATTCCACTCTTAGCCAAAGAGCCAGCCCCTCTGGCTCAGATCCTCCTTCCTGCCAGACCTGGGAGAGGTGAGGGTGTCCCTAGTGATCACTGATGGCAGACTGGGCCACAGGGAATGTGCTCCTTGTGTCCCATTTCACCCTACACGTGGTCGCCAGGGTGTTGTCCTGATGGGCACGTGCAACTTTTATGCTCACACAGATGTGAGTTTAAGTAGAAGGCAGGACGCGTGGGGGGCCCAGTCGATCGAGTGTCTGACTCTTGATTTTGGCTCAGGTCATGACCTCTTGGTTTGTGAGATTGAGCCCTGCGTTGGTCTCTGCAGTGACAGCGAGGAACCTGCTTGGGATTCTCTCTCTCCCTCCCTCTCTGCCCCTCCCATGCTTGCTCCCGTGCGCACTTGCTTATTCTCTCTCTCTCTCTCTCTCTCTCTCTCTCTCAAATAAACTTTAAAAAAGAGAAAGAAGTAGAATGTAAAATTCACATCAGTTTCTCACATCTGTTTCCCGCTTCACCACTAAATACATCAGTGTGTATTTTTGAGAACACAGACGTGTTTTTATAAAACCACGGTTCACTCATCAAAATTTGTAAATTCAACACTGATACCAAGTTGCTTCCTGTTTCCTGTTTCGTTAATTGTCCCTGTAATGTCTTCTACAGCTGTTCTCCCTGGTGTCCGGGGTCCAGTCAGTCCAGAACACGTGTTGTGTTTGGAGGTCATCTGCATTCTTTGAGAATCTGTAACAACCTTTCCCTCTTTGTCTTTCTTGCCCTTGACATTTCCAAGAGAACAGGCTAGTTATGACCCTCACTTTGGGTCTGTCTGGGCTTGGTAATGGTTAGATTCAGGTTTTGCATTTTGGGCAGAATACCACGGGAGGGTTGTGTCCTGGGCCTTCTCTGGTGAGCGTTTCTGGCGCTCTGCACTGCTTTGAGGGTCCTGTCTGAACCCCGTCAAGGCTTGGGCTGTGTCTGCTGTGTCCCTCTGCACCAGCTCTCAGTTTCACTTGCCCTGCGCATGCCAGGCCCACTGGGAAGCTGGCTTCGGCTCTGCTGTGGCTGCCCCTGCCCTTCTCTTTCTCTCTCTGTGCCCCAGGGATCCAAGGTCTCTGAGATGCACCCATCCTCAAGGCTGCATTTCAGAACTTGCTTTCTGTGGGAACAGGTCTTTCAGTAAGCAGTTACTAAGTTCATCTTGGGTTTCGTTCAGAGAACACAACGATGAGGAAATCAGTTCCTACCCTTAATGAATTTATAGCTTCTTGTCTGATTTTATGGCTCACACCTGAGGTGGGGGCAGAGAGTAGGCGAGGCTCTCTGGGTGGAGTGGGGCCAAGTGTGGTGGTGTAGGCTGGTGAGGTGCCATCCTACTCCCTCTCTATCCCCCAAGGCCCCGGTCTGAATCTTAATGTAAAGATTCCCAAATTCGTGGCATGTGTAGTGCTTCTAGGATTTTCACAGAGCCCCTACACCAAGATAAATACCTAAAGTTACCTTCGTTGAGTCATTAGAGCCAAAGAACTTAAATATTTATGTCCCTGGAACTTACCAGTAGTCTTTTTATTTTTCAAGTTTATTCTTATTTATTTTGATAGGGATTTAGAGAGCAAGTGCGGGAGGGGCAGAGAGAGAGGGAGACAGAGAATCCCAAGCAGGCTCCATGCTGTCAGTGCAGAGCCTGATGTGGGGCTCGAACTCACGAACTGGGAGATCATGACCTGAGCCAAAATCAGACGCTTAACTGACTGAACCACACAGGCGCCCTCTTAGTAGTCTTTTTAAAAAGGAGTATCAGTACATTAAAAAAATATATACTTTATTGTTAAGTAAACCGCTGTTGTTAACTAATGGGCTGTGTAGCTTCTCAGGCTTCAGTATGAGACTGGATACCAGCACCCGCGTTTCCTGTTCCATGTTGATTTTCTCGTAGTGCTTACTTTATTCTCGAAGCAACCGCCGAAAACCTCGCTCTGCAAGGATGTGACGTCATCACAAAGGATGTAGTGCCATCTGCTGGTGGAACTGTGACCTAGCCACTCGAGCTAACTGCTCCCTTGGTGTCTGTCCGCTGTCCGGTTTCTCTGTGTGTGTCTCCACTTTAAAATATCTTGTGGTGTCCTGTGAGTTCGCTGCAGCGTCCCGGGCATCTCACCGTGCGTGTTGGGAGCTGGGGGTTCAATGGCTCGTGGGTCCGCCTGAACCAGTCACTGCAGCCCGGTGGGCAGCGTGTTCCCAGGAGAAGGGCTTCCCCACCGGAAGTGCCTGGGTGAGGGCGGAAGGAGGGGTTCTTCCCTCACCCGGAGTCAAAGGTAAGCCCTCTTGGTGATGTCACCAGAGGAGAAGTTGGAGGACACACAGAGGCAACCCACAGATGTCGACTAAAGAGGCCTCACCGGCATTCATAATGTGGCTTCTAGAGAAAAGTGGCATCGATCTTCTAAGAAACTCTACTTAAAAATGGACCTTGGGAGGTAGCAGCTCTTCTTGACACTTGGGAGAGATGAACTAAAGATGTGTGTTGTGTCAAAAGAGCCAGTGGCCCCAGTTCTTAGATGCTCTCTTAGCTCTGACACCGTAAGCGGATAAGACTGTGGGGATATTCCTGAATGCTTTTAAAGAAGACAGAGATTAAAGAGATTTTGTCGTTGTCTGTTTTATTTTTTAGGGCCGCATGTATGTGTTGACCGTAAGTTTTGGGGAACGAAATTATTGCGTATTTGGATTCGTGTGTGACGCTTTATGACTCATCCTTTGGAGCTGACTAAAAAATGGTGACAGAGTAAAGGAATAAACGCTTATATAACTTACAGGGGGATGTTTGTTACTCTGTTGAAGACACCGGTCATTGTGTCACAGCCATAGTGCCTGTGGCAGGGGCTGCCATCCTCTCCTGTGCTGCAGCTGGCTGGCCACCTGGTCTGAGGACAGTCAACCACCGAGCTGGTGCAGAGGAATTTTTCTGGAAACAGACATGGCTGACATTGGGTACCGGTTAGGATGTGGGATTCTAGCTGGTTTCGGGCTGCGTACAAGATGACAGCGGATGGTCCGGAGAGAGGGTGGTGGAAGGATGGAGAAAGCGCGCCCAGAAAAACAGAAAGGTCATCAGGAGCCAGCCCAGACTGGGTTCCGGTTCCTGTTTCTTCCTCATTTTTATGTCTCCTGGAGCCCCCGTTCTCCCTGTCCTTGGGAACTGTCAGATCCTCTCCACTTCCCAGTAAGGCTTTTTTTTCCTTCTCTGTCTTTCTTTTTTTTTTGGCAAACAGAAGAGCCTTGACTAGATCAGTCAAACTTTTGGGGGCAGGGCAGGGTAGTTAGGAGGAATCAGGAGTCATTGTAATTTTTCACTTGTAGAGTTAACCACTTCCTAAAAGATGTAGTTGTTAGTAACAACTTTCTTTTTTTTTTCCTGTGAGGTTTTTTATTTGCAAACAGGACAGATAATCAGATGATGAATTTATCCCATGAAAGTATATGACATAGTTAAATCAGAATATGCTGTCCATGTAACTTTTCTTGGATGCCTTCTCTATGTCATTGTTTCCTGGGACAGTTCTCTCAGAAGGCTCAATGGTACCCGAGCCTCTTATGCTTTCTGAATTAACGCTATTTGTCGCTTTAAAAGAAAAATGACTGGTTGTTAGAATTTTTATTTGTGATCGTCCCAATGCATCATCAGATTGTTAATTACTGTATTAGGTAGGATTGGGAGGAGGAAAAATCATTCGTTGAATAAAAGAATGAACTGATATTAGACGTTTGGGAGGCAGCTTTGTACCAGACCTGGGCGCTAAGAACCGCAGGAAGAATGCGCCGGTGTGGTCGCGGTCCTGAGCTCCGTACATCCAGGTGCTGTCCTCTTGTCTCCACCAGCTCAAGAGTCACTTGACTCACCTAGCATTATCCAGCTCTGTGGAAGGACCCCCACCCCCCTGCCCCGCAGCCAGCACGCAAACAGCAGGTGACCTTCCAGTGCTTCCCTCACTGCATAGCTCGTGGTGACTCTGCTTTTCCTTCTCCGGGGTCTTGTTGGTCTCCTTGGCTTTTTAAACGTTCCTGAGGAATGAGTAACTTGGGTGGAATTTGGCTTTCTGACATTCAGTAAGCTTCTTGGGAATTCCTAATGACTAAGGATTCTTTGATCAAGGAATTTTATCTTACTTGAGTATTTGCTTTTTTACTGTGTTCCCCCACCTTCCCCCTTTTTTATGACCAACCTTTTTTGTAACAACAAGGTTTCTTTTAAGAGAGGGATAGCCGTTGCACTAAACAGGGAGGGACAAAAAATTGATTTGTCAGCTTCCTGTCACCTCCAGAGATAAGTGGCAGGGTTTCTCGTGTCTAAGGGGGTAGGAGGCTTAAGTAGCAGGAAGAAGTCAGTGTTCCAGGGACTTTGCACCTGCTCATCCCTCTCCTCAGGACTCTGCTCAGACACCTCCATGCCTTCTCTAGCCGCCTTCATAGAGGATCCCCGCACCCCTCCTCCCCTCCCCACCTCGCGCAGTTTTGTTTTTCCTTCATACTGGCCAGCGCCTGACGTGTCAAAACTGCATACTTGGGTTATTTACTTATGCCTTCCTCAGCTAGAAACGAAGCTCCCCGGCGGCAAGAACCGTGTCTTGTTTCCTGAGGGACACCTCTGCTTCAGTGCCTGGCACGTGATAAAGTTTTGGTGAATCTTTGTTGAGTGAAGTGAATGAATGTGTGAGCTAGGCTCACACATATGCACCCGGATATCAAGGCCATTTTATTGTTAAATCTTTTGTCAGCGATTTAAAACTTTCATCCACTTTTAGGGTTGTTGGGTAGTATGGCCGCACATGCCCTCAAACTGGAAGTAAGTATTCCTGTTTACCTCCTTGGCCTAAACTGGTGCCAGGCACAAGGATGGGCTCACTAAGTGCTTTTCTGACAGTGACCGTGTGGTAAACATAGTTGTCCCGAAGCTTTACTGGAAAGGGCGCCACGTAATTCTAAGCAGTCTGAAGGTACAGAGTCTCTGTCCTTTCCAGCTCCCACTGTAAGTCACACGTGAGTAGGAAGAGGAGTTACAGAAACTTCCAGTGCAGAGTGCTTTCCGTGTTTTGCAGTTTTTAGAGGAAATTTGATACTCATGTCTTCAGCTCATACTTGTTGGAAGGACATCCTCTTTCTTGACTGTGGGGGATATTTTGCTTTTTAAAATTGTTTCTATTCTTCCAGGCAAAAATGCATTCATGTTTCTCGGATTTATGTTTAAGAGAAATTCTGTGGAAGTGGTCTGGATCTTGGTCCATACGTGGCAGAGAGCAGCAGACTCTCCTGGCGTGTTTGTGTACGTGTATCTAGCCCTCCTCAGACTTCGTGATCGGAGCCCTAGGGGAGGGCACCTGGGACACGGTGGGTGAGGTGGAGAGCTTTAAATCAGGCTGGGCTAAAAAATTTGATTTTCTTCCGTAGGAGGAGTGTTTGAAGAGTTGAGCGGAGGAGTCAGATGTCAGAGCTGTCCTTCAGAAAGATAAATGAGGCAGTGATGTGTAGGGCGGCTTGAAGAGGGAAGGAGACAGCTGGGGGAACGAGTCTGTAGCAGGCTAGGCAGGGCTGGAGGCCAGGGGCCTCGGGGCTGGAGTGCAGAGCGGGGAGGGGATGGGTAGAATTGAGTGGCAGCCCGGTGGGAAGGGTGTTTTGAGAGTGTGCTTTGAGGAGAGTGGTGAGCCCAGCGTCAGTTGGTTGGGAGAGGTCAGGCCTGTAAAGAGCAGGGCCTTGAGCCCTCAGAACACTGCAGTGTTTGGGGTTCTAAGAACTGCGTGCAGTGAGGGGAAGGAGAAGAAAGCATGGTGTCCCTTAGACCAGTTGGAGGGTGGAGCTCGAGGAGGAGGAGGAAGTGATGAGCAGCCTGTGTTGCTAATACAGGTCAGGTGGGGAGGAGGGCTGGGTTCTGTTGCCGTGGTCCAGTGGGGAGACCGGTGGAGGGTATGTCATCAGAGGCAAAGCATTCCATCTTGGAAAGGAATTTGGGAGACCTCTTCCAGAGGCCATTTTGAAGCCCTAAAACCAGGAGTTCGTGTACTTACTTGCAAGCACCTGGGGAATGGGTGCTTGGTGCTGGCACAGGTGCAGGGTACAGACTGAAACACACAGCTGACGCTCTAGATTAACGAAACACAAGAAGAATTAATTATAAGGACTGGCATGTAGAGGAGCCTGAGAAGGGACGGGAACAGGGGCGGCGGTGAGCGTGCTCTTCCCGTGGGTCTCTCGCTCTCTCGGCTGCTCAGAAAGCTATGTCCCAGTTGTGAAGGGTAGCCAGCCACAGCTTTCAAGTTCATGTCCCACTGCCAGTCGCGGAGAGCCTGCCCCACTGACAGTCTCAGTTTACGCATTATTGGGGGATCGAGTTTGTTCTGTCTCTTGAGCTGAATACCTTTTCCTGATCTGGTCAGTGATGATTGGGGTCAGTGGCGGGGAGACAGGCTTGT
Source organism: Neofelis nebulosa (assembly GCF_028018385.1). Lineage (NCBI taxonomy): Eukaryota > Metazoa > Chordata > Mammalia > Carnivora > Felidae > Neofelis > Neofelis nebulosa. Next base: position 221,689,352 of record NC_080783.1, read on the forward strand.
GTAGTGTGAACCCGGTGCCAGGAAACAGTGGATCATCCCAAGATGGGTTGGGAGGAGGATCCATGGGGGTAGCTCCTGGAAAAGGTGGTTTATAAGCTGAACAAACCGCCTCCCCCCGCCCCCCCCCGCCCCCAATCCAAAATGGCAGGCGAGGCAAGGCACAGGCCCAGCTCCTAGTCTAGTAGGATCGAGAAATAGAAACAGAGCAGGAGAATGCAAGGGAGATCGGTTAGCTGGGGAGAGAGCGGCAGTCAGGAAGTTTTAATGAAATGTGTCTTTAAGCTCTGAATTTAAGGTTAAGTGGTATTTCCTGGCAGAAGGAGAGAGAGGACAAAGAAAATTCAGAGCTGAGGGGAAAAGTCTCAACAAAGGGACAAGCCTTAATTTTTGTATCTGGTTTTCTTTCTCTTAAAAAAATTTACATAGACTCCTTGTCTTAAAATGAGTAAATATAGCATCAGTAGACTCCCCTGGGCTCGTCTGGTTGGTGGGTATAATGCTAACTGTTCGTACAACTTTGAGCTAGTTACTGACCTTTCTTTGCTGTGGATATCTTTTTTGTAATTTTACAGAATTAAAATTCCAAGGAGTGATGGTAGTTGATATATCATTGGGTTACAGAGGGGTTCATCTGGTGATACACAGAGTACTTAGCACCATAACACCTGTCATACAAGTACAAGAACATACAGTTTTAAGGATGAGTAAAAATTTAAGCTTTATCTTTTTTCCAGCTATACTCTTATTTATTAAAAAAAAATTTTTTTTTAACTTTTATTTTTGAGAGGAAGAGAGACAGAGTGTGAGCAGGGGAGGGGCAGAGAGAGAGGGAGACACAGAATCTGAAGCAGGCTCCAGACTCTGAGCTGTCAGCACAGAGACCGACGCAGGGCTCAAACTCATAAACTGTGAGATCATGACCTGAGCCAAAGTGGGATGCTTAACCGACTGAGCCATCCAGGTGCCACTCCAGTTATACTTTCAAAATCTTGTTTCGTGGCTTAGAATATATCTGTTTACGGGGCCTGGCAGAGGAAGAGGTGTGCCGTTCCTCTGTGCAGTCACTGTTTACTTCCGTTCTGTTGATCCATCTCTGGTACTCAGCAAAAAATCATGTAGTACACACAAGGTGGTCTGTTGTCGAGAGGTAAATCAGTGGAGTGGACTTGGAGGTGACCCAGATGTTGGGACTGTTGGATGGGCCTTCAGAATAATTGTGGTGGCAGTTGAATTGCATTAGAAATCAGTAGTAGAACCCCATCTGGAAAATCCTCAAATACCTGGAAATTAAGCAAGTCAAAGATGACATCATAAGGGAAATTTGAAAATACTTGAATTTGAATGGAAGTGAAACAAACACATGGACATCTCTGGGGCACAGTGTGAGCAGTGCCACGGGAACCATGAAGGAATGATGTGCTTGTTGTAGAAACAAAGTCTTCGCGGTCTAAGCTTTCTGCTTTCTGATGCCAGAAGGACACATTGAACACAAAGCAAGAAGGAAATAATGATGAGGGTAAGAGGAAAATCCATGAAAGTGAAAACAGCTACAACAGAGAAAATCACCGAGACTGCGAATTATTTTATTTTTTTAAGTAGGCTTCACGCCCAGCACGGAGCCCAGTGTTTGGCTTGAACTCAGGACCCTGAGATCAAGACCTGAGCTGAATCAGATGCTTCACCAACTGAGCCACCCAGGTGCCCTGAAAAATTGGTGTTTTGAAAAGATCAAATTGATAAACCTCTAGCCAGCCTGAGAAAAAGAACACTGAAACACTGTTAAAATGAAGAAAAATTAAATATAAAAAGTAAAAATGAAATATTAATTCATCTATTTTTCAAAGTGGCCTTAGAAACCAAAGAGCATTGATGGTGTCAGGAAGTAATGAACATGTGCTGTGCCTAGTTTCCCGGCTGCTGAAGGAGCTCCTCTCACTGCATCGGTCAGGGAAGAGTCAACAGAGTTATGAAAACACAGTAATTTCCTCTGATTGATCTGTAGGTAACCTCATCTTTTGTTAGAGAATGTCAAGGGCATTTTAAAAGAAGATTTATATTTGCTTTTCATTGACCTTAGTATTCTCCTACCCCCTAACTTTTAGTTTTGAAGCTACAGGAAGTTGAAAAAATAGGTGAGTGAATATTCTGTACCTTTTACCAAGTAATCTGTAACTTTTGGGGGGTCCACATTTTCTGTCTCTTGGTGCTTTTTGGTGAATTGTTAGAATGTTGTAGATGTCATGATACTTGATTCCTTACAACTCCAGCCTGGTGTCTCAAGGACAAGGCCATTCTTTTGTGTTTCCACAATAGTATCATTACATGCCAAGCTTTAACATGGATTCAGTGACACCTAACCCAGTACACATGTCAGTTTCTTCAGCGTTCACCCAAATGTCTTCATACCCTTCACCTTCCGGATTTAATCAAATTCATGTGTTGCAGTTTGGTACTCGTGGCTCTACCTAGGCTCACAGCATCTTGAGTGGTCTTCCCACCTTTTTTTTTTTTTTTTTTTTTTGCTTGTTACAACATTGACATTTTTGAAGAGTTCAGGCCAATTTCTTGTAATGTCTCACATTCTGGATTTTAATAAATGTTTCCTCGTAATTGGATTCAGGCGAGTTTTTGGCGAAAGTTCTCGGTAGGTGACCAAGACTTCACATTTTATCATATCATGAGGTACCTAATGTTAGTTTGTTCCATTCTTGGTAATACTAAGTATCATCCTTTGATTAAGGTGGTATCTATTAGATAATAACGTTTGGTTTTTAAAATTAGGAAATTATCTATGAGTGATACTGTTAGACCTTGTGAATGTCTTCTAACAACACATTTTAGCATCCATTGGTGATCTTTGCATGTGTTACTACTCTCAAGGCCCCAAAATAGTAGTTTCCTAGATCTGTCATTCCTTATACATCATTGCATTCCTTTGTAAAGAAGAGCTCTACCTTTCCTCTTGTTTATTTTTTGAGTATTTGTGTGTGTGTGCGCGTGCGCATGTGTGTGCACGCGCGCATGTGTGTGTGTGTTTTCAATGAGATATATTCCATTTTACCCTCAGATCTTCCTAAATTTGGCAAGGGGACTCTTTCACATTATCATTTCACCTTCTTGCTCAGAACATCTCTTTTTGTTTATTTATTTTGAGAGAGAGAGAGAGAGAGAGAGAGAGAGAGAGAGAGAGAGAGAGAGAGAGAGAATGAATGGTGGGGGGTAGAGATGGAGAGAGAGAGGATTCCAAGCAGGCTCTGTCAGTGCAGAGCCTCTGCGGGGACAAACCTGTGAACTGTGAGATCATGACCTGAGTCGAAATCAAGATTCGGACACTTAACTGATTGAGCCACCCAGGCATCCCCAGAACATCTTGTACTAGAGAATTATTCAGAAGTGAGAAGTTTACTTTGTTTCTTACAAGCCTTCCCAGTCCCTCATGCAAACTTTTAAGACTGGATGTGTTCTGGAATCCCGCCTTTTTCAGGGTTTAGGAAGAAAAAGTGGTGTATATATCACGGATGCACACTACCTCCAGTAGGGCTTGTAATCAAACACCTTAAAGCCTGTGATAAAACATGACTGCCCACACTTAACAGGGTAAGGACTAATTAATGTCCTTGGGTCTGTTCTGCTCTGGTCTGGGGATGTCAGGATTGCAGGTGACAGTACACCCGAATGTTCTTTCTGTCTTAGGGTTATGTTGATATAAAAGAAATCATTCCCGTGAGATGTACCTTTGCTCGATTTGAAATTTTAATGCAGCCAGTAAAGGAATCCTCTAGATATGTCTCAAGAAGATTCAGTTTTTAGCTTTTGAAAAATATGAAAATAACAATACTCATAAATACTAGTATTTGGTCCTTAAAACCTCATGATGTATTAGAATATATATGTATAGGAGAGTTTATCATTAAATATTAATATCAATATCAATGTCAAGGCAATATTTAATATTGCTAAGTTAACAACTCTGTAGAGTCAACTGTAGGCTCAGCTGATTTTTTTCCAAGAGGCTTCAAAAGACACATAACCTTTGACATAATAATCCCATCTTTACAGGACACCTGGGTGGCTAAGTAGGTTAAGTGTCCGACTTTGGCTTAGGTCATGATCTCAGGGCCGGCGAGTTTGATCCCCCTCGTCTGGCTCTGCTGACAGCTCAGAGCCTGGAACCTGCTTCAGATTCTTTGTCTCCCCCACTCTTGCATATGATGTCTCTCTCCCTCTCTCTCCCCGCAAAATGAACATTAAAATTTTTTTTTAAATAATGATAATTCCATCTTTAGAAATCTGCTCTAGGATTTTAACCTTCTTCAGCCAGGGAATCATAATGACCTTGGCTATTGGGTATTTCAGCTAAGTGAGCTATGATGCCCACAGTTGCTGAGAATCGCTGAGCTACCACCCCTCCCCTTTTTCTTCTGTCAAGTGGCCTTTTCTGCAATGGCCCATGTCTTTCCCCCTGACCCCCAGAACAGGAGCTCTTTCCTCCCTGATCCCTGAAATCCTGTCCTGGCCATTCACCTGTGGTGCAGGGTGTCCTGTGTGTGCATTTCTAGGACTTTGTGTGTATCACACGGGCCTGAGTGAAACTAGCCCTTAAGTTTACTTGTATTGGTAGAGCCCCCCCCGCCCCCCCGTACATTATAGGCTAATGTCCCCTGGCCTGGGAGACCCATGTGGGGGCAGCTAGGCTAAGCTGTTTTTTTTTTTTTTAATGTTTATTTATTTTTGAGACAGAGAGAGACAGAGCATGAACGGGGGAGGGTCACAGAGAGAAGGAGACACAGAATCCGAAACAGGCTCCAGGCTCCGAGCTGTCAGCACAGAGCCCGACGCGGGGCTCGAACCCACGAACCGTGAGATCATGACCTGAGCCGAAGTCGGACGCTCAACCGACTGAGCCACCCAGGCGCCCCTAGGCTAAGCTGTTTTGATGGCTTGTGTTCTCAGCATCCAGCACACTGTCTTATATCCTAGGTATTAAAATGTATTTGTTGAGTGAACGGATAGATGTTTAGGGAATTTGACCCATAAATCATTTAAAGCCAAGGTACTCAGGTAGACTTCAAAGACTCGTGTTTGAGGTGTAGCCAGAGGCAGCCTGAGACAGTGCTGGAAAGGAGGGCGTATAGTGTGCAGCAGTCTGGTCCTTTTGTGAGGGAATGGTCTGGAAACTTTGCACCTGACTTGCACAGTAGACCTGTCCACAGGAGACAGAGGGTCACAGAGTAGGGCTCCTGCCTTCTAGCAGAGCTGCCTCCACCAAGGGAAGGGGGTCTCAAAGCAGTGTTGTTGGGTGGGTAAGGAGTTGTTCATTCGAATTATTAAAAATGTTTGACGGGGCACCTGGGTGGCTCAGTCGGTTAAGCGTCCGACTCTTGATTTCGGCTCAGGTCACGATCTCACGGTTTGCGGGATGGAGCCTCGCATTGGGCTCTGCGCTGACAGCTCGGAGTCTGCTGGGGATTCTCTCTCTGCCCCTCCCCTGCTGGTGCTCTGTCTCAAGATAAGTAAATAAACTTTAAAAAGTTTGATTTGTTCATAAGATTGCTGAGACATTTGTATTTACTCTGTTAAATCTATCACTTGAATTTTACATATTTTAAATTTTGATTAGGATTGGCTTTATAAACTGTTAACCTTTTTCTTGAATTTTTGTCTATGTCTTCCTTTATCTTCCTCCAACTTCCGTTATGGATTGCTTTCTAAAAAGATGTGAGAAAACTTCAGCCTGTCCTCATGCCACCCCTTAGTTCCACTTCATAGCAGCAGCCCTCCCTTGTAGCCAGGCTTCGGTGTAACCCGGAAGGCCCTTCTCCTCCTGTCTGAGAACCATCGTTCTCAGGTCTGGGCAGGCACTGCCCCCCGCCCCGCTTGTGGGCCCTAGACACCTGCTGGCTGGAAGGGATCCAGTGTTACCAGCTCCTAGGAGTCTAAGGATGTGCATTGCCTCTCCACTTACTTTTGCCTCCAGGAGGCAGAGTAGCATCGTGAGACTTTGGCTTTGGTCTCATTAAATCCCCAGTTTCCTGATTTTCTATAAGAGTGATGCTCCTGGCTTAGGATCACATGGCTGTGTCTGGAACAGTGGTCTTGTCTTCTGCGCCGAATAGTCAGTAAAAGAGCCCCACCTGGGTCTTATTTTTAGCCAGAAACAAATCCAGACAGCTGTACGTGTGAATCCAGGCTGAGGCGGTTTGATTCTGGTGTCCACACCCTTTCTCCCACCGTGACTGTGCCCATAGGGACTGCAGGCTAGGGAAATACTTATGGGGGCGTGGCTCCCCGTTTTCTTCTTCCAAAGAAAAGGAATAGGGAGTTTGCTTTCATGCCTTGAGCCACGGCAGTCTAGGTGTTTGAATCAGAGCAAACTGTGATACATTTTTCCATTTTAATTTTTTCCTTCTTGTCTCTTGATGTGGAAAGTACCTCAAAGGATTTGTATTTGGAGACTGGGATTAATTGTGACAACCAGTCTGAAGGTGGAGCTCTCACCTGAGCCCATATTCTCCCCAGGGACACCTAGTGGCGTCCCGAGTTAGTTTTGGTTGTCACACTGGGGAAGGAGGTGCTGTTGAATATCCCACAGTGGGCAGTACAGCCCCCTCCCGTGAGAATGACCCAATCTAACCAGTCCTGCCGGAATTTGCCACTGCCTGCTTATAGACTCGGTAGTTCACTGACACGTTCACTGACACAGTGGGTGTGCCCTCCCGAGAGCTCCCCTCTTTGGGTTTGTGAAGGCCAGTTGGCCACCTGTTCACTAATTTTCTTCAGCTTCCTCTTCCACCTCCACACCTACTGGTTTGGTTGTTCTTTTAAGTACCTTTAATGGCACATTCCCCCCCCCCCACCCTCTTTTTTGAAATAAAATTTGTGATACGTTCAGGGAACCAGTTTAACGTGAACGATTTAGTGGCATTTAGCACACTTCCTGTGTTGTGCAGCCATCACGTCTATCTAGTTCCAGAACATTTTCATCTTCCCAAAGGGAGCCCTGTATCTTTTGAGCAGTATTCATTCGCACATCCATGTACACAGAGAGCGCCCCTCGCAACCACTGCATTCTGCCTGTGTGGGTCTGTCTCTTTCCTAGAAGCAGAATATTTTCTATTTCACGTAAATGGAAGCATATACTTTGTGATCATTTGTGTGTGGTTTCTCCACACAGCATAATGCTTTTGGGGACCGTCCACACTGTAGCATGTGTCAGTGCTGCGCTCTTCTTCGTGGCTGGAGAACATTCCGTTGTTGGCTGTGCCACATTTTGTTTATCCACTTATTCATGGACGGACATTTGGGCTGTTAGCACCTTTGACCATTGTGAATAGTGCTGCAGTGAAGTGTGTGGACATGCACTGAGCACCTGTTTTCGGTTGTTTGGGGCTACATGCCTAGGAGCAGCCGAGCTGCATCACATGGCGAACCTGTGTTTAACCTTTTGAGGAAACTCCGTACGGTTTTCTTTCCACACTTAACTTTTATTGACAGGAAAGCTTGTGCTTATTACAACTTATGCAGTGTAATTCCCAAATAAAAGTATTTTGTGAAGTGAGTGTTTTAGAATTCACAGTTAGTGCTCGCTTCGGCAGCACATATACTAGAATTCACAGTTCAACTGGGGGACATTTCATTTTGTTACTACCTCTCCTGACCTCCAGACTAGATGTGTGCCCGGGGGTTTGTAGCTGCACAAGGTAGTGAGTCCGTCAACAGGCAGGTAGGTGGTAATCTGTGAATCATCCAGAATTGGTCTTTTCACATAATTTGGAGAGATCACAAAAGCCTATTTAAATGTTTTCAAATTTAGTTTCTGAGAAAGGACAAGCAGAGATTTCAGAAGAAATCTAGAATTAAGTGTACTTCGGTTCTGGCTGCAGTACAGAGAGAGGAAGAGAGTCGGGGATTCTTCCAGATGCCAGAGCTGGGGCTCTGGATGGCCCTGCTGCCGCAGGAGTGGTGCGGAGCTGGCGGGTTGCACACACACCCCTGTGGAGCAGTCACACTTGGAAGCAGTCGTGCCTTCTTTGAGATGCAGATGAGGTCCTTTACATGTCAAATGGCCAAGTCTGGGTGACAGGACTTTAGAAGCTTCTTGAATTGCAGTGATTGTTCTTACCATAATGTTATTTTTCTAGTAACTGGATTCTAAGTAGGTCTTCCCCGTGTATTGTTCAGTTGGATTCAGAGTATTTTCCATGAGGCATTTCTAAGTTTTTTTTTTTTTTTTTTTAAAGAAATTGAGGGACACCTGGGTGGCTCAGTCGGTTAAGCGTCTGACTTAGGCTCAGGTCATGATCTTGGGGTTCGTGATGTCGAGCCCTGCGTTGGGCTCTGTGCTGACTGCTCAGAGCCTGGAGCCTGCTTCGGATTCTGTGTCTCCTTCTCTTTCTGCCCCTCCCCCACTCATGCTCTGTCTCTCCTTCTCAAAAATAAATAACATTAAAACATTTTTTTAAAAAAGATAATGAGATCGAGGGCACCTGGGTGGCTCCGTCAGTTGAGCGTCTGACTCTTGATTTTGGCTCAGGTCATATCTCAGGGTCTTGGGAATGAGCCCCTCATTGGGTTCCACGCCGAATGTGAAGCCTGCTTGGGATTCTCTCCTCCCTCCTTCTGCCCCTCTCCCCTGCTCCCGCTTCCTCCCCTTCTCTCTCTCTCTCTCTCTCTCTCTCTCTCTCTCTCTCTCTCTCTCAAAAAAAGAAGAAAGAAAGAGAAAGAAAGAAATTGAGATCAGAGTTCTTTCGCACATTGGAAAGCCAAATACTAAATTAGTGTAGAGTACCAAGTGAAACAGTTTGGGGCAAGAAATGGCGATGGAGAAGGGAGGGATTTATATGCTCCTTCAAATGTATGCAGTGTTACTCCTCTCAACCTGAACGCAGTACATATATAGCCTTTTCTTTGTCTGTTGCAGACAATTTTTCATGCGTTGGAGACCAGACCAGAAGCACTTCTGAATTAAGGTAATGTTGAAGTAATTGATCCTTGTCAGTTTTTAAAGCACGATGTTTAAATTTTTTCAGGGTTTCTTATTTTAATAATTTAATTTTTGTATAGTTTTGCCCACCTCTTTTTAAGCCCATAGTTGGTTTTCAGAACAAACTGTTCCTGAGAAACATGTTGCTTTGAAAGGCTCCATCCAGTGTTCAGAAGGAAGAGTTAAGGCCCCAGAGATGGTCGTTCACATTCTGGACAAGAGCAAGAGCAGAATCTCTCCAGCTTTTTTAACTAGAAAGCAAGAGGGCCCTTTTTCCAAATCAAATGTTAGTTAAAATACCAGCAGATGGCACAGATAGAGGTGAAGCCACGCGATTCAGAGAAAAATCCCCGTAGTGTGTGCGCAGTGAGAGTGTCACAGAGTCAGGGGTCAGTGAATCTGGTTGAGGGTACAGAGTTCCTTGTGAAATTCTTGCAACTCAGGATAAGTTAAGAGAATTTAAATTAAAAAGCGGAGCTAAATTGAATGAATTCGTTGCTTGAACGATTGGTTGTCCCTGTGCAGAGGGTTAGAGACAAAAACTAAGTCAGAGTGAATCACAGGCTCTAAATATTGGCCCTAAAAAGAGGACATAGAAGGTTGTGAAGACTTTGGGTTTGGCACAGGTTTGTTAATTGTGACATCAAAGTTAACAGTCCATAAAAGAGAACATTTGTAAGTTAGACTTCGTCGATATTAAAAGCTTCTGCTCCTTCCAAGACACTATTAAGAGAAGGAAAAGACCAGCCACAGGCTGGCAGAAAGTGTTAGCGTGTGACATGCCTTAGATGACGAGTAAAGAGCTCTCAACATTCAGCATGAAGGACGCAAGTGATTTGAACGGACGCTCCACCAAAGAGCATGTAGAGACAGCAGATAAGCATTTGAAAAGATGGCCAAAATCATTAGTTATCAGGGGATGGAAATTAGATCTGTAAGGAGACACCACTGTCCTACTAGACGGACCAACAGGTGATCCCACCAAGTGCCGAGGAGCGCGTGCGGGAGCAGGGCTCGTGGGCGCTGCCGGTGGGAGAGGAAATGGTGCCAGCACTTTGAAAACAGTTTGGCGGTTTCCTGGTGTTAAGCATATGCCTACCATGTATGCTCCACCCCTCGGTGTGCACCCGAGACCAGCGAAAGCAGGTGTGCACATAAAGACTTGTACGGGCAGCAACACGGGTGAGTCTCGACAGTGCCGAGTGAGTGGAGCCAGACCACGAGAAAGTACATACTCTGTGACTCCATGGGTGTACGCTCCTGGAAGTGTAGTTATGCTGCTGATGTGTCGTGACGGAAGGCAGATGAGTGGTCACTTGGGGTGGGGCAGCATCCCAGCGGGGCACGGGGGGACGCCTGCACGTGGTGGAGGTGTTCGTTATCTGAGCTGCGTTGTGCGTGTGTCAGATGTCAAGTTGTGCATATGTGTCGTGTGACCTACACTTCAGTGAAGATCAATTATGTTTTAAATACTAAATGAACAATTAGAAAGCGGTGTGAGCAGGTCTGACCTCTACCTGGTGAACCCTTGTGTTTCACGGTTGCCACTGTTGATGTGTTCTTGGTTTCTGCAATGGGGCCTACTCTACTGACTGACTCTGGGTAGGAAGTCTGGTGGGTGAAGGAGGAGGTAATTTTCTGTCTCTTAAATCATTTCAGGCTAAAAAATCTTACTACTACTTTTACAAGTTCAATTTAGTGAGTGTTTACAATAGTTCAGTCAGGTTTTAAGGGCCTTGTGTGGGTTCTCATGGACTCCTCATAGCAAGTGAGGTGTGGATACCATTACTGTCTCCATTTTTGGACCAAAAAGCAGAGTCAGAGAGAGGTTAGGAGCTTAGTGGAGGCTGCCTGGTGATGAGAGGGTCAGAATGGGACCCTGGGTGAGTAAGCCCGAAGCACGTGGCCACCACACTGCCTCCAGCTGGCGGTCCTGCTCAGGTGGGCTGGATGTGCACACGAGGCCAATAAAAACTGTTTCTGCCGGGAAACCCAGGGGTGTCCCTCATAGTTCGCAGGGAGTGTAAATGGCACAGCAGGGAACTTGGGAGTGAGAGCCCCTCACGGGTGCTTGAGGTCATGAAGTTGTTCCCTCCATGGTGCGTGTGATTGATTTTCAGCTCCCACCACCTTCCCTGCTAGACCTTCCTTCTGGATGTGTGCCATTTGTTTCTTAGACCACGTTAATCACGTATGAGTTCTGGCTCTGAAATAAAGGTGGGACTTCCTGTTTGGCCTCAACAGGTTTGCAGGGGCTGGGTTTATTGAATAGTTGTTTTTGGTTTTTTTAATGTTTATTTATTTATTAAAAAAAATTTTTTTTTTAACGTTTATTTATTTTTGAGACAGAGAGAGACAGAGCATGAACAGGGGAGGAGCAGAGAGAGAGGGAAACACAGAATCTGAAACAGGCTCCGGGCTCTGAGCTGTCAGCACAGAGCCCGTCGCGGGGCTCGAACTCACGGACCGTGAGATCATGACCTGAGCCGAAGTCGGACGCTTAACCGACCGAGCCACCCAGGCGCCCCAATGTTTATTTATTTTTGAGAGAGACACAGAGTGCAAGCAGGGGAGGGACAGAGAGAGAGGGAGACACAGAACCCGAAGCAGGCTTCAGGCTCTGAGCTGTCAGCACAGAGCCTGACGCGAGGCTGGAATGCAGGGACTGTGAGATCGTGACCTGAGCCGAAGATACTTAACTGACTGGGCCACCCAGGCGCCCCTATTGAACAATTTTTGATCACATAGTATGTGCTAGGTTCTGTGCTCGACACTGGAAGCAAAAAAGATGACCTAGGCTAACAAGACGAGATGCGGAGGGAGAGCATGATGGCACAGGTGGGTTCCACCAGACATAAGATTCAGGAGAGAGGCTCACTGGCCATTTCCTGTGACTCCAGACGGAGAGGTGCCCTCAGTGAGGGTAACTCATACCTGCTGTCCAGCACTGGCTCATCCTGGTCTTTCCATGACGTTGCCTGAGCTGCCATCCCCGAAGTACTTTACGGTCCCCACCGCAGTCCCCACTGTTCCTCTGATTGCTGTCATCTGCTGGGTGGGTGACTGGTTTGTCAGGGGACGAAAGGGAAGTGATGTGGGGACAGGAGGCAGGGTGGTAGGGACGGATGGGGACCACACCTCTCTCTGTTTCTGATTGGGAGGACGAGGATTGGCTTTATGCAGGGAAAGCCTGGTTCCTGCTCTTCTAGCAACATGATAAAGTGAATTCCACCCCGCACCCCCCATTGAGTCTCTTCCTTGTGAACGAAGACATGAGGACGGACTCAGAGCTGTGCCGGCCACTGTGGCAGTCGTACCGTCGGGCACTGTGAGTGAGGCTGGTCCAGATCGGAGCGTAAACCACGCATTGGATTGTAGAAGCTTAGCATGACACACAAATGTAGAATATCCATTTATAATTTTCTCTATTGATTACGTATTGAGATAACATTTTTGATATATTGGGTTAAATCAATACATTATTAAAATTAATGGTGACCTGTTTCTTTTTACTTTTTCCCTACGTGTACCAGAAAACGGAAACTTCTGAAAGTGGTTCACGTGGGGTCTCTGTGAGACAGCGAGCCAATTGGACCAGAGACGTAGGAGCCTGTGAGCGTGGGGGCTGGAGGGGATGGGGGACCCAGAAACTCTTACTCCTAATGAGTGGCTTCTCCTGACCTAGCTGGAAAGCAATTCTAAGATGCTTCCTCTAGAAATGGAGAAAGCAAGATCTCTTGCCCCCGATGCAGCACTTGCAGCAGGAAGGAGAAAGGTCTCTGTGCTTCCCGGGTCAGAAGGCGGCCCGACGTGTTAACTTCTGTTGCATCATTGTCTGCTTGCCCTGGCGGAGTGACACGTGGGTGCAGGTGACCGGGAAGTGAAACGTCTTTTTATGGTCCTGTGACCGTACCCAGCCAGCCACAGAGTGCTTATAGTGCCTGGCACGGTTAACTCCAGAGGTACCTGAGTCCGAATTGTGGTCTTGCCCTTTGTGACTCCCTCTATTTCTCTTGTTTCCCGTGTGGACAGTTGGTAGGACCTCTTCCCGAGATTGTGAGGACAACAGCATGTGCTCCTACGTCACAGCTGTGACCGGGGAGTAGATCATCAATCCCTTTTTACTTCTGAAGTGGTTAGGAATCCAAGCGGTAAAATCCTGGAGACCTAGGTCCGCGGAAGGACGTTTGACTGTCACTCTTTTAGACTCTGGTGCCGGAAGACAGGGAGTTTGTCTTTTCACCACAGTGTCCTCTGTCCATGGCAGATGCTGAATAAACAGATGTGAGTGAAGGAATAAGGTGTGTGTAGAGTGAGGCCAGGAGTGCTGCTGACTCAAGAATTCTAGTTTTTTGCTCTCCGGCTGGACATCACACCCGATCAGAGTGAGCAGGCTGCACCTGTTCCCACTGCAGCCGAAACGATGTGCTGTCGAAGAGCGAGCCGTCTAGAGCCTCTGGAGCCTCTACCAGAGCCGTCTGGTAGAAGTCAAGACACGTTCTGAAGAAGGTAGCGTTGCCAGTGTGAGTCGTGCTTCTGGTTTCTGCACCCTTATGGGGAGATGCAAAGCTACAGACTGTCTGAATCTACAATCTGCTGTGAGAAGACGGCTTAGGACGGTTCTGCTCACCAAGCGGAAGACACCAGCTCCCTGGGGTATCGGTCAGACTGTCTTTCACCGCTGTCACCTAGAATGTGGTTCTGCATCCTAGTCGTATGTGCTTCCGCTCCCATGGCCTACGTTTCAAATCATGGACACCCCTTGGCCACTGCCTTCAGGTGGGAGGGAAGAATCCGATGGCCTCGGAAGGAAGCGTAAGGGCAAGCCGGGCACAGGTGGAGAGAGTGCCCACAGACCAGCTCGCACGCACACGCGCCTGACTCTGGAAGAGGCTCTGGAGGAAGAGCTGCCACCAGATGAGGGGCATCTGGTGAGGAGCGGCAGAGAAGAAGGGCACCCCTCGTCCTGGTCAGAGACAAGCTGCCGTCAGCGTGTCTTCGTTCCTTCGGCTTCCTGGACTCCGGGGGCAAGTGCCGCGTGAGACACCGAGGCTGGAACTGGGCGCGGGCGGTCTCCGCTTCTCTGAGGCCCCTTCCAACAAGAGGCAGCGCCACAGAGGAGGGGCTGGGCTCAGCTCCCTGGGGCTCTGTCAAGTGCTGTAAGGTCCCCAGGGGTGTCTTCCAGGTTCGGTTTGGTGCTCTGTCAGCTAGAAATATGAGGTGGGCTAAGTTTCAAGTTCTTGTCTAGTTCAAGAATTTTCCTAAACAGGCACAAAATAGTACGCACAGTTTAAATAAGTCTGAATTTAAAATTACTTAGTATAGGGGCGCCTGGGGACCTACCTCAGTCGATTGAGCCTCTGACTTCCGCTCAGGTCATGATTTCACAGTTTGTGAGTTCAAGCCCTGCGTGGGGCTTTGTGCTGACAGCTCAGAGCCTGCAACCTGCTTCGGATTTTGTGTCTCTGTCTCTCTCTGCCCCTCCCTCACTCACGCTTTGTGTGTGTGTGTGTGTGTGTGTGTGTGTGTGTGTGTGTGTGTGTCTCAAAAATAAATAAACATTAAAACTTTTTTTTAAATTAAATTATTTAGTATAGATAGCAGAAATGCCTTCTCCCCCGGCCTCTTTGGTCTCGGCTGCAGAAGCGAGGTGGTGAAGGGGACGCTGTCATTTGGGAAGTGTAACAATAAGATGCACAGGCTGTGCCACCACCTTCAGAAGTCGACCTGTGGCAAACGCGGCTACCCTGCCAAGCAGAAGGGAACTTGCACCGGAGCATCAAGGCTGAAAGATGAAACACCCATCAGGACCAGGTGAATGAGGCACCTAGAAACGGGGTGCTGCAGATCCAGGTCTGGATCCCGGGAGGGGCAGCACCTCGACCCACAAGGGCAGCTGTCTCAGCCCCTGGTTCCTCTCAAGGATTTCGAGGAGACGTCGCACGATAAGTGTTCTCGCTTAAAAAGAAATGATTTAGTGCAATCACAGGATACAGTTGACCCTCAAGTGACATGGGGGTTAGGGGCGCCAACCTTGCCCCACCTCGGGCAGTTGAAAATCCTCATAATAGCTTTTAACTTCCCAAACACTTCACTATGAAGAGACCGCTGTTGCCCAGAAGCTTAGAATAAGTCTGTTAGCATGTATTGTATACATATGTCATATGCTGTATTCTTAGGATAAAATAAATATAAAAGAGAACATCAGTAAGAAAATCACAAGGAAGAGAAAATAGACTTATGGTACTGTACTGTATTTATCAAAACCGATCCATGTGCAAGTAGACCCGTGCAGTTCAAACCCCTGTTGTTCAAGGGTCAACTATATTTGAAATTAAAAAAAAATTTTTTTTTAATGTTTATTTATTTTTGAGAGACAGAGAAAGAGCATGAGTGAGGGAGGGGTAGAGAGAGGGAGACACAGAATCCAAAGTAGGCTCTAGGCTCTGAGCTGTCAGCAGAGCCCGATGCGGGGCTCGAACCCGCGAGCCGTGAGATCGGGACCTGAGCCGAAGTCGGACACTTAACTAACTGAGCCACCCAGGCGCCCCTGAAAAAATTTTTTTTTTTTTTCAAGGTTTTTTATTTATTTTTGGGACAGAGAGAGACAGAGCATGAACGGGGGAGGGGCAGAGAGAGAGGGAGACACAGAATCGGAAACAGGCTCCAGGCTCCGAGCCATCGGCCCAGAGCCTGACGCGGGGCTCGAACTCACGGACCGCGAGATCGTGACCTGGCTGAAGTCGGACGCTTAACGGACTGCGCCACCCAGGCGCCCCGCCCCTGAAATTTTTTAAAGAAGTTTTCAGTGACATACATCTTGCCAGATTTAATTTTAATATGTTCTAAAGTATAAATTGTTTAGAGTAAAAATTTATTTTTTTATCTATTTTTTAATGTTTATTTTGAGAGAGTGTGTGCATGCAAGAGCAGGGGAGGAACAGAGAGAGAGGAGAGAGAGAGCACCAAGCAGGCTCTGAGCTTTCTGCGCAGAGCCTGACACGGGGCTCGAGTCCGTGATCCGTGAGATCATGACCTAAGCCGAAATCAAGAGCTGGATGCCCAACCGACCGAGTCCCCCAGGGACCCCTCTGGTAATTTTTAAATGTGGCACTGCACGGCGGCCTGGAAGTAACTTCTGCGTGGAGATAGAGATAGTGCCTTCTGAGGAAGGGGTTTAAGTCCATAAATAACCCTTGGAATCTGTAATTGTTGATCTGGCTGCTTTCTCAATCAGGCACGTCTCCGTGTAGGGGAATAGGGAGGTTTACAAAAGTGATGATTATTATTTTTTTTATGTTTATTTATTTTTGAGAGAGAGAGACAGAGTGTGAGCAGGGGAGGGGCAGAGAGAGAGAGAGGGAGACACAGAATCTGAAGCAGGCTCCAGGCTCTGAGCTGTCAGCGCAGAGCCCGACACGGGGCTGGAACCCACGAACTGCGAGATGGTGACCTGAGCCAAAGTCGGACGCTCAACCGACTGAGCCACCCAGGCGCCCCATATTATTTTTTTTTTTGATAAAAAGTCTTACTTTTTGTCATAAGACAAACTGTGTGCTTTACAGTCTGTCCATGTTGCGTTGCTTTCCTGTTGTTGTGAGTCTCATGGTTAACTTTTGTCAGATAGTGTATCCTTTTTGGTGTCCGTGGGCCTGTTCCGACCCCTTGCTGGAGCGCTGGCAGAGAGCTGGGAAATCAGGGAGGTGAGTGCCAGAGTGGCGTTGCGGCCATTCACGGGGCAGCAGGCTTTTCCACTGCCCCGATGTTGGGGTTGAGCACAGACTTCTGGAAGGACATGTTAGGTTCCCACAAATGCACTTTGAGTGTGAGTGGCATTTGGCTATCAGTGACTCTCTATGAATTGCCTGTATAGGTTTTGTCATTTGAAAAGCATTAAGAACCTTTATTTTTAAAAAGTCAACAGAAGTCAGTGAGGCTCCTCGTCTGCCTTCTAGAATGTCGGTTGGGGACCTCAGGGTAGTCAGACCATTTGTAGGGCTACCAGGTGTGTTCGTTTTCTGTAGAGATTGTTTCTTGGGTCTTACTTTTTGTTCACAGAACTAGCATGCTTGTTGTATGAATTTATTTCTACTGAGGATGACTAAGTTTTTACATTCTCCTAGTGCTTTAGGGGATGCACCTTAAACGGCGTTTACCAGTAAACTGAGAAAATTACACCGCATCCCCCATAAATGCAAACCATGCAAAGTAGAAGTCTCTTGCGGGTGCATTATCTGACAGTAGCCACTTAACTGAGTGGGGCTGTTTACGATCTGCATCAGAAAGTTAAGAGCAGGAAAATCTGAGGGGACCAGGGAGATGCTGAGGGCAGATTATTTAAACACACTGTATCGTAGCAGAGTGGCGCACGCACATCATCCCTTTTCAAATAACATGTAAAAGTCTGCCGGATCGTTAACACAGAGCCAAATGAGGATGTCGTGTGATTACATTTCCTGTGTTCGTCTTCGTTACCATTTGCTTACCCGTATAAAGACTAGTTACAGTTCACTTTTTATTTCATTGAACGTTCTTTTTTTTTTCCTTTTTTTTAAATTTTTTTTTTTTTTAAACGTTTATTTATTTTTGAGACAGAGACAGAGCGTGAACAGGGGAGGGGCAGAGAGAGAGGGAGACACAGAATCGGAAGCAGGCTCCAGGCTCTGAGCTGTCAGCACAGAGCCCGACGCGGGGCTCAAACTCACGCACCGCGAGATCACGACCTGAGATGAAGTCGGCCGCTTAACCGACTGAGCCACCCAGGCGCCCCTTCACTGAATGTTCTGATATTTGCTACTTCATAGAAGCTGATTGGGTGGTAATTATCATCAAAACAATTACGTTTTTATCACTTTCTTAAAGTTTTTTTTTATTCTTGAGAGTGCACACGCGCGTGCGCACACGTGTGTGAGTGGGGGAGGGGAAGAGAGGAGAGGACGACAGAGGATCCGAAGTGGGCTCTGTACTGGCAGCAGAGAGCCCGACGTGGGGCTTGAACCCGTGAACTGTAAGATCATGACCTGACTCGAAGTTGGGACACTCAACTGACTGAGTCACCCAGGTGCCCCCTATTTTGAGAGAGACGGAGACAGTGGGAGTGAGAGAGGGACAGAGAGAAAGAATCCCAAGTGGGCTCCGTGCTACCAGCTGTGGAGCCGGGCGTGGGCTCGAACTCCTGAAACGTGAGGTCATGACCTGAGCCAAAACCAAGACTCAGACGCTTAACCGACTAGCCACTCAGGTGCCCTGTTTATTACTTTTCAAACATGGATATATAAGCTTCCCTCAAAAATAAACATTAAAAAAAAGAATAAAAAATTATTTATTTCATTTTTTTATTGAAAAGATTTTTTTAATTTTTATCTACTTTTGAGAGAGAGACAGAGAGAGAGCAGGAGCGGGGGAGAGGCAGAGAGAAAAAGGGAGACACAGAATCCGAAGCAGCAGATCATGACTGACCCAAAGTTGGACACTTAACCAACTGAGCCCCCCAGGTGTCCCAAGAATTTAAAAAAAAAAAAAAAAAAAATTAAAGCAAATCCCAAGATCACATCATTTCACCAGAAGTAGGAAGTATTTCTAACCTTTGAGGGTTTTACTCCCATTGTGACCCAAACAAAAGAACAGCAACTCTCAGATGTCACCAGACCCCCAGGCCATGTTCAGATTTTCTTGATTTTCTCTAAGAAGTCTCTAACATTTTTAAAAACGATTTAATGGAAAATTGAAATGCATACAAAAGTTAATAGTACAAGAACTTTGTCATCAAACTAGAGCAATTACCAACTCACAGCCGGTCTCGTTTATGTACGTCTTTGCCTGTTTTCCTCCTTGTTTTAAAGCAAACTTCAGACACGTCATTCAGGTCTTTACTCCGTTAGCATGTGCTTCAGATGACGGGCTGTGGGTGGGTCGTGTTGGATGCAGTGTCCACTGCATCCCGGGGCGCCTGCTACAGCCACAGTGACCCATCGTGGCGGCGGCGGCCTGCCCGGTGTGGCTCGTGGTGTTCGCGTGGTATGTGAGGCGGGGAGGGTTTGAGTTGTTTCTGTCGCCCTTTGGATTTGCACACTTACAGTTTTGGAGATGAACTTGGATCTGGGAATGACAGAACAATAGAAAAACTGGAGACATGGGTTTAAATTACTGGTGTAAATCCCTGTCTCTCAAAATGCTTCGTTGTCTTGGAGATGAGGGAGGGCGCTTCTGTGGCCGAGCTAATTAGAACGAACCGCTGCCCCGTGTGACGCTGGATGCGCAGCGGCGCTCGTTTCGGTTTCTGAAGTTTGAGAGTTGTGTGAAAATTAAGGGGAACTTCACTAAAGTCCACTGGGGATACTAGAAGGGGAGGCTGATAGACCCGCTGCCACACGACGTCAGGCACAGGCCCCAGTTGGAAAGGGTGTGCGCTGCGGCTCCTACGGGAAGTCCACCGCCCCTGCCCCTCAGCCAGTGAGCAACCTCGTCCCCCGGAACCCCTGCTTCTCTCCAGTGGGCTTTCGTTCAGAACAACCCTCCCAACTTCCCCTTCCTTCCTTCCTTCCTTCCTTCCTTCCTTCCTTCCTTCCTTCCTTCCTTCCTTCCCTCCCTCCCTCCCTCCCTCCCTCCCTTCCTTCCTCCTTCCATAACATAACATTCCTTTCCTTTATTTGTTGGACTTGCCTATGGTTTTGCTGTAGCTTGCCTGTCCGGGATTGCAGTTCTCTGCTGTTCCTGAATAAACCTGTCTTTTGGTGGTAAAATAACGGGCAGCTTTATTCTGAAGGTCAGCAGGTGCTCCTGCCATTCGGTTCAGTGCCGCACCGTGGGCCCAAGGCTGTGCCGGCAGCTCATGTCTTGGGTTGCCCTCCTTTTGGCCGCGAGACCACGTGTGTGCTCTGTTGAAAGGTGGACTTCATGGTCTAATCGCAGAAAAGCTTACAGAGCACTTTCCAGCTGTCTTACTTAATTTTCATTTCAGCTCTGTGGTGTAGGTGACAGGATTCCCATTCTGTAGCAGACGGGCCAGAGTACAAAGTGACTTGATGTCATGTTCCTGGTATGTGGCAGAACCAAAACTCGGAATCATTTTTTCTTTAACAGGCTTCACACCCAGTACAGAGCCCACCACGGGGCCTGAACTCACGACCTTGAGGTCAAGACCTGAGCTGAGATCAAGAGTCAGACGCTTAACCAACTGAGCCACCAGGTGCCCCCTAAATTTGGAATCATTTTTATACCATCACCCCATTTTGCCATTAAGAGACTTGCAGTATGAATGTCATTGTTAGTAACTGTAGGGTGCTGGGGGCACCGTTGAAGTTCCTTCCCGTACTTTACCGGGGTCTTGAGGAGAGGGAAATGATGCTGCCTTTATCACGAAGTGAGGGGGAGCTACCTGAAGCACGTTATATTGCAAATGTGGAATATTTGAATAAAAAATTTGGGTTGATGCTTTGACTTACAAAGATGTTGGATACAATCTAAATTAGGGCAGATCATATACTTGCTTTTAAGTTATTTAAATTTCTATGAAAAGTATTTTCAGAAGTTCTACATAAAAGCTAATGGCAGATGTGGGTCATAAAGAACAGATGTGAGATTCTCAGCAGGTCCTGTCTTAGCGGATTAGACTAGGGAACGCACTGAGTCAGCACAGCCAGAGCTTAGCAGTGACTTTGCGGGGAAGGCGAGACTGTGCCCCGGCCACGGAACCTGATGGTGGGGCTTCCAGAAGCCACTGGGAAACCAAGGGTAGTGAAGAGAAAAGCAAAGTGATCCCATGTAAGTAACACTTAAAATGTACAGTTTTTAAATTAGCAAAACTAATATAAACTGCATTATCAATATTTGGAAGATGAAGAGGAAAATACAACCAATAATTCTGATGAAAATGCTATTAGTCTTTTTAAATGTCTTTAACTAAAATGTGTTTTGATTCTTCTAAAATAGCTAAAATTATTACACACAAATTTGTTTTGATTTAATATACGACAAGCATTTTCCCAGATGTTTGTACCATCGTACTATTCTTAGTGATATGTAATAGTTCTCCCAGTAAAAAGTTGACATTAACTAGTCTTATTTTGAAAACTGAAAAGTATGGACAAAAAAAAAAAAATCTATGCTTCTTGGTTTCAGAGCCCAGATAACTTGTTAACCTTTTATTTATTTATTTTTTTTTTAATTTTTTTTTTCAACGTTTTTTATTTATTTTTGGGACAGAGAGAGACAGAGCATGAACGGGGGAGGGGCAGAGAGAGAGGGAGACACAGAATCGGAAACAGGCTCCAGGCTCCGAGCCGTCCGCCCAGAGCCTGACGTGGGGCTCGAACTCACAGACCGCGAGATCGTGACCTGGCTGAAGTCGGACGCTCAACCGACTGCGCCACCCAGGCGCCCCGTTAACCTTTTATTTAAAAAAGATGTTTCTTCTTTTTAAATACACAAAAAGAAAAGCATCATCATTTATACACTATTCTGTACCTTGTTTATTTCACTTACTTTATCCTCATAGAAGAGCATTCAGGTGAACTTTTAGTTGATAGGAATAAGAAAGTTTTTTGTTTCCTCTCAGTCCCGCTGTGTATTTGAGTGCGCGCGCTCCGTCCTCGATGTCCGTGGGATGCCACTTTGTCTTCGGGTGAGCACGGACTGGCTGGTTTTCCGCCTGTGGTGCAGGGTCGGTGTCCTGTTAGCTTCTAGCGAAGGGGGCCATCCTTCTGTGGATGCGCATGTACATCTCATCAAGGTGGTCCTGGACAGGGCCCACCTAGTGACAGGAAGGCCAGTATGCTGGAGACCCTGAGTGCCCCTTCATCAGTGAAAGTCCATCCATGTATAAAAAACTCCTTTTCCAGATTTGATTTCAGAAGATAACATCTTTTCTTTTATCTTTTTTTTTTTTTTTTTCAACGTTTTTAATTTATTTTTGGGACAGAGAGAGACAGAGCATGAACGGGGGAGGGGCAGAGAGAGAGGGAGACACAGAATCGGAAACAGGCTCCAGGCTCCGAGCCATCAGCCCAGAGCCTGACGCGGGGCTCGAACTCACGGACCGCGAGATCGTGACCTGGCTGAAGTCGGACGCTTAACCGACTGCGCCACCCAGGCGCCCCAGAAGATAACATCTTTGAGGTGGAGAATGGAGAATGTAATTTAAAAAAAAAAATTTTTTAATGTCTAACCACAGGTTTCTCTTTCTCTGCAGGCCAATCACGTAGATTAAATAGGTCTCACAGGACACTTATTTTAGTTCTAGTAGCCGTAGGAATACCTCTTTTCTTAAAAATGAACAAATGTGGGTTTTGAGTCTCTTTGTTGAGACTCAGATGTAGGCACTGATTGTAGAAGGATCTGTAATTAAAAGGCAGTATTAATAATTTATGCTACTTACTGATGAAAGAGAAATAGATCTGGTTTTGTTCTCTTTGCTTGTGACTAAAGGTTCAAATCAAAAAGTATTGGTATTATTGCTTCTGAAATCTTGTGGGGTAACTGAGTTAAATGGATCTTCTCATTTTTAAGACACGTAGGTTTTCAGTTAATTCATTTCTGTGGTTTAAAGCAATGCAACTAGGTGATTACCATGTATATAATTCTATAATATATTTAAAAAGAACATCTAAGATGGGGCGCCTGGGTGGCTCAGTAGGTTGAGCGTCCAGCTTTGGCTCAGGTCATGATCTCACATTTCATGGGTTGGAGCCTCGCGTCCAGCTCTGTGCTGACAGCTCAGAGCCTGGAGCCTTATGTCTCCCTCTCTCTCTCTCTCTCTCTCTCAAAAATAGACATTAAAGGGGTGCCTGGGTGGCTCAGTCAGTGAAGCGTCTGACTTCAGCTCAGGTCATTATCTCACAGTTCATGAGTTTGAGCGTTGTGTTGGGCTCTGTGCTGACAGCTCGGAGCCTGGAGCTGCTTCGGATTCTGTGTCTCCCTCTCTCTGCCCCTCTCCTGCTCATGCTCTGTCTCCCTCTCTCTCAAAAAACGAATAAACATTAAAAAAAAATTTAAAACAAATAAAAACTGGCTCAATATTTTAGTGCTTAAATAAGAAGTTACATGTGTTGACTAAAACTAACAAGTCAGTTCACATCATGAAAACCATTAACTTATTTTTCTTCACAGTTCTCAGAAGGATGGAATAAAGTGACTTCTTTGTAGACTAAGAACAGTTCTCTAACATGGGGGGGTGGGTGATGTTGCTGGAATCCAGCTACTCCCAACTCTGCGTAATCGTGTAGGAGATGTGATATGATCACATGTACATGTGTGTGTGCACGTGAGTGGTGGCAGGACGTCCTGGCCGGCAGGAAGAGCCAGGGCAGTCTACAAGCTCAGAGGACACAGCATCCTAGCTTCCTCTTGTGAAAATTCTCTCGTATGTTCTTGGTGCTCTTACTGTCACATACATTAATGTTCACAGCTTGCAGTCCGAAAGAGTTTGTAGGTGAGGGCTGGAGTGAGCATCAGCCTGTGTGCCACAGGCTAAAGTGCCTGCAGTGTAGCCTCCCCGGTGCTCCCTTTGATCAGGGAGGCTCGAGGTGTTCTTGGAAGCTTTCCACATGCTTCCGGCACCCACTTCAAGTAATGCCTTTAGAAACAACTAGTTTGGTCAGAAATACTTCTGAAGCTGTGTCACTGTGTATCACCTTCCCGAGGTGCCTTTACCTCCTGTCCTGTCCCTGTAAGGCCTTTCCTGATGGTTCTGCGGACTTTCACTGCAGGTCAGTGCTGGTGACACGAGATTGCTTTCTGGAGGTCTAGCGTGCACCCTGCCCGCCCCTCTGTCCTCTGCCTGGCCTGTTCTGTAGCTGTGAATAGATGGCACGGTTGAGAGCAGGAACTAAGAACCCACACACGCTTTTTAAAGATACTTCTTCTTGGGAAAGATATTTTTGTTTTCATCAGTAAGTATACACGGAGTTTCTGTAATGGAAACCACGTCAATTTATTCTGAGTGCGTATGTGCAGAATAGGGAAGTTTATCTAGACTGGGAACTCTAACAAACATGCTTCCTGGGTCCTCCAGACAATTTCCCCCAGATATGTTTCAATCTCAAGAAAATAAATAGCCATTGTTCATTAAGTATCTGGTGATTATAATATTAACTCTGTGACTTTTGCATAAAATCTCCTGTGTGTGTTTGCAGAGGACGTTGAGGCTCCTGGATAAGCCACGTTTGCACGGGGGAGCCAATTGTTAAGAGATGTTGATATATCCTCAGCGTGGGGATACATTGGTCATAATTATGACTGACTTAGTCATGTTCTTGGTCGGAAATGCAACCCCCAATTATGACATTCCCTTGGGAAAATAAGTCTCTGGTTTAATGGGATGATTTTGTTTGGACTCTGATTTAAGGAATGGTGTCTAGTAAGACTGGGGTGGAGCGGGGTTAAGGGTGGGTGGCATGGCTGCTCGTGGACCTGTAAGGACTGAGGTACTGCTTCTGAGTTTACTGGGATCCCAGGACCTGTTTTGGTGGGAGAGCAAGATGTCCCTAAAGCAGGGGCCTGCTGGATGCCATATTGAGTCTTCTTAGAATTGCTGTGTGGGCATTCTGACATCGTTGGGGGGAAGGGGGGTCATGGGTGCAAGATCATTGACATGATGGTGAGGTACAGAGCTGGTGAATAGTAGTAATTATAATTTATTAATCCCGCCCTTGGTGGCATTTTATAAGTTCTGATGAATGCGGGAGAAAGGTGCTCTGATCTATAATAAAATCTTAGCTCTCAAATTTGGTTCCTTTTCTCGTCTGCTTCATTAAGTTCCTCAACCACTGTTTATTAATTTTTTTTATGCTTGCATTTCTGTTTCAGATCTCAGATTCCTTGAAGTGGCATTAAAGAGCACTAGGACCTGAAAATGAGTGAACTTGACCAGTTACGGCAGGAGGCCGAGCAGCTTAAAAACCAAATTAGGGTATGTTGCTACATGTGTGTTTAGTTTACTTTGTAAATCATTTGGATTTCAGGTCAGATGTTACCTGTTCGGGGAAAGGTGGGTTTCAGGATGGCTGCTGAGTGTTTTGGATTGAAACTGAATTTTCGCTGGCCCAGGATGGGCTGATTACAGAGTCACATATTTGGCCTGGCACATGGCTTTCAGGGTTTTGTTTTCTAGTATATCATTATTTGAATATACCAAAAATGTTTTCAATTTATGAACATCTCTTCTGTATATTTTTTCTTAACCTTGGGAATTTGCTTCATGACATTCTCTTGGTTACTGTGTGGAGTGTGGTGTCTGCTTCCCTCCCTTGTGACTGTTTAGTCGAGGACAAGACTCTGGTTTAAAAATAAGGGTATTAACAACAACAATGGCAAGTGTGTCCGGTGTGCCGGCGTGGACCTGGGCGTCTGCAAGTTTTCACAGGCTGTTACATGAGAGCAGGTGCATCTGGCTGAAGATGAAAACACCACACATCGTTCACCTGCCCTGGACAGCAAGGAGCTCCCCGACTCTTAAGGTGTGAAGCCCAGCCCGGCCCTGGCGTGTGCTGTCCCACAGCAGAGCCCTTGCGCTTTGGAAAGGCAGGACTAGGAGGGTCTGAAGGCATCAGTTCTGCTCTCCTCCGGTTTTGTGAGACCGTGTTTTTGACGAACATTTTCTGGAGGAACATTCAGTGCCAGTACTTGCTCCTGTTCTCAGACTGTTGATAAGAAGGCCTGAGACAGGAGGGCGGACCCCGGAAAACCTATCCGCAAGACACTGAAGCAGGTCCATGTCCACCTGAGGCAGGGGCTCCTCAAGGCCCAGCTAGTCCCACAGCACCGTTTTCATTTTCAATGTGTGTCTGAGCAACAAATTGTTTTTCGGAGTCCACGATGAGATGGGAGCCTGGTTCCTTTCAGGTGACCAGCTGTATGTTCAGAAAGCTGGGTGGCCATTGGAGAAGGAAATCGTCATCATTGGAGCCAACTTTTTTCTTAAGCTTGAGAAAAGATAATGGAGTTTTTTCAGTTACAGCCAAGAGGAAACAAAGTAGCTTTCAAATTCAGATTTTAAATCTTAATGTTTAAAAGATCGGATACATAGCTCAATAAAAATGAGGGAGATTTCGTGTTTTTAATTGTTTGCTCTGATCAGACTTGTTTAATATGTCTGTCTACCTCTATCCTCCAGAGTAGAGAAATCAGAACTTTGTGTTTCTAACAGCTATAAATTGTTTAAGTAGAAGATGTTGTTCGTAGTGGATTCAGACCTGTTCACAGCAGATGCAGAAAGTTTGCGTGTTGCAGGAGAGAGACCTCTGGTTTCAGGCAAAACAAATAGCCTGAGAGCTCATGTTGCATCTCTTCCAGTCTTGTGGAGCCGGTTATGTCGTGAGCCTCAGGCAGCCCCCCGGGGGACAGCGTGAGTGTGGGAGCCACACATGGGGTTTGAAAGTGTGAAAAGAGGGGCTCCTGGCTGGCTTAGTTGGTGGAGCGTGAGACTCTTGATCTTGGGGTCCTGAGTTCAGGACCCGCATTGGGCA